>NC_133130.1:127447475-128053725 GCF_048418815.1 Hemitrygon akajei | reverse complement strand
TTCTGCTAACCCCTACGCTACCGTGCCACCCTTCTACATTACAGATTATTATTCTCTGCTAATTTACGACATTTGGGATCAACTGAAAGGAACTTTTCTCACAGTGACATCACGATGTTTGATTGCCATTTTAATCCAATTTTTAAAAAACATGCAAATATTCATGATGTGAATTTTTAAAGCAAGAAGGGGTGTTTTCCAGTTGGCCTCAACCGTGCTCTATTTCTCAAATTAAATGAATAGATTTAACGGTTTATTTATCTTTTCCCCACCTTTTATTCTGGCATCTTCCTTCTTCCATTTCAGAACCATAAAACATCGAAACATAGAAATCTACAGCATATTAGAAGCCCTTCAGCCCACAATGTTGTGCTGACCATGTAATCTACTCTAGAAACTGCTTAGAATTTCCCAGCCACATAGACCTCTATTTTTCTAAGCCCCATATGCATATCCAGGAGTTTTTTTTTAAAGACTCTATTGTATCCGCCTCTACCACCTTTGCTGGCAGTGCATTCCGTGCACCCACCACTCTGTGTGAAAAACTTACTTCTGACAACCCCCTTGTACCTACTTCCAAGTACCTTAAAACTTTGCCCCCTCGTGTTAGCCATTTCAGCCCTGGAAAAAGCCTCTGGCTATCCACACGATCAATGCCCCTCATCATCTTATACACCTCTATCAGGTTACTCCCCTCAGTCGCTCCACGGAGAAAAGGCCAAGTTCACTCAATCTATTAGTCCTGTTGAAGGATCTTGGCCCAAAACATTGACTGTTTATTCTTTTCCATAGATGTGACCTGACCTGCTGAGCTCCTCTAGCATTTTTTTGTGTGTTGCTCTTTTATCTTCTTGCTATTTTTTCTGTTGCCCGTCGTGCTAGTAAATTATCCATTTATGTCTGCAACACACAAGATCTTGGAGAGATTCAGGGGGTCAGTTAATGTCTTTGGAGAGAAATGGACAGACTAGATGAAGGGTCTCAATCTGAAATGTCAACTGTAACCGTCTCTTCATAGATGCTGCCTGATCTTTAAAAAGTTCCTCCAGCATCTTGTGTGTTGCTTTAGATTCTACATCTGCAGTCCCTTGTGTCTCTGTTTTTGGTGTGCTTTCTTTCTGCCCGACTGCTAGCAGATATTCAGTTTAAATTCCCTCTGTAATACTATGTAAACTAGGCATGCAGGGATTATTTCCCCTCCATGAAATTTATGGAGTGGAAATAAGCTGAAGATCTTCTAGTAGTAGGTCAGAAAACAAGCAAATTACACTGAAAATAAAGATGTCAATGTTCATGTTACTTTTAAAATGTGACCTTAGCTCAGATAAATATTAATAATTCAAAACTCTTGAGGTAGAGCGCAGGATTTCTCATGTTTTCTTGCTGGTCCATATTGAAGACAAATTTTCCACATTGTAACAGTATTTCGCTGGATATGGGATGTCCTAATGTTTTAAAATGCATTGTATAAATATATTTCTCATGGTTTACCTTTCTTTTAAAATGCTATTTATTGTCACAGTTCGATCAAAGAGCTATTTCATCAGTCATTCCTTATTGTGGATACTGTTGCTGTTGAATATTTCTCTGTTGTATACTTTCTGAAGCATGAAGCTGCATTATTACAGAAGCTGGAGAGTAACCAAACACCCCCTGCACTCTTCCTGATAGTGAGCAGTAATATTTCAAACTTTCAAAGTAAATTTTATTATCAAAGTACAGATATGTCACCATATACAACCCTGAGTTTCATTTTCTTGTGGGCCTACTCAGCGAGTCTAAAGAATATCAGTGAAAGGTCAGCCAGAGTGCCGAAGACAAACTGTGAAGATGCAGATATAAATGCATAGCAATAAATAATGAGAACACTAAATAACAAGAAAAAGAGTCCTTAAAGTAAGATCATTGGTTGTGGGAACATCTCAATTAATGGGCAGGTAAGTCCCTTATGTTCAAGAGCTTGATGATTGAGGGTGATAACTGTTCTTGAACCTGGTGGTGCGAGTACTGAGGCTCTTGTGCTTTCTACCTGACGGCAGCAGTGAGAAAGGAACATGGCCTGGGTGGTGGGGATTTCTGATGATGGATATTTGCTGCTTCCTTCAGACATCCCAGAAAAACCTCCTGTGTATCCTTGTATTTTGCAGTGGATCTGTGAAAGTTGACCAATTGAATACAGTTTGTTGTCTAAGCTGTAAAAGTATTTAAAAACTAACGGTCATAAGTTTTTTCTTCTTACATGTTCTCTTTTAGCACCCACTTACAGAGGATCTAAAAGTTGCAAAAGAAGTTTGTGAACCCTTTGCAGTTACCTGGTTTTGTGCATTAATTACTTATAAGATGTGGTCTGATCTTCATTGAAGTCACAGTAATAGTCACAATAACAATAAGGTTAGAATATAAAACCAAGGATGTAACATTGAGACTTTTAAAGCATTGGTGAGGCCTCACTTGGATTATTGTGAGCAGTTTTGGGCCCCTTATTTTAGAAGGTATATGTAGGAATTGGAGAGGGTTCAAAGGGGGTTCATGAAAATGATTCCAGGATTAAATAGCTTGTCATATGAAGAGCGTTTAATGGCTCTGGGCCTGTATTCACTAGAATTCAGAAGAATGAGGGGTGACTTCATTGACACCTATCAAAGGGTGAAAGGCCTTGACAGAGTGGAAGTGGAGAGGATGTTTTATATGGTGGGAGAGTCTAAGACCAAAGGACACAGCCTCAGAATAGAAGAGCGTCTGTTCAGAATGAAGATGAGAAGGAATTTCTTTAGCCAAAGAGTGGTGATTCTTTGTTATTCTTTGCACAGGCAGCTGTGGAGGCCAAGTCTTTATGTGTATTTAAGGCAGAGGTTGAAAGATTCTTGATTGGTCAGGGTATGAAGGGATACGGAGAGAAGGCTGGAGATTGGGGTTGAGAGGAAAAATGGAACATGCCATGATGAAATGACGGAGTAGACTCAGTGGGCAAATGGACTAATTTTGCTCCTATATCTTATGGTCTTATGGTCTAATTGACAAGCACAATCTGCCTAAATTAATAACACACAAACAATTGTACTTCTTCTCGTCAGTACTGTGTACCCTATTTAAACAATCACGGTCTAGGTTCAAAAAAGTATGTGAACCTCTGGGGTAATGCGTTTTACAAAAGCTATTTGGAGTCAGGTGTTCCAATCAATGAGATGAGATTGGAGGTATGGGTTGTAGAGGTGCCCTGCCCTAAATAAAAGTCACACAAAGTCAGGGTACTGACAGAGCCTGCTCTTTGCAAGAAAGATCTTGTTTGCGTGCACTATGCCTCGATCAAAACAACTTTCAGAGGACTCTAGAAGAATAATTGTACAGATGCACAAAGCTGGAAAATGCTACAAAAATATTTCTAAAGACCTGAGTGTTCATCAGTCCACAGTAAGAGAAACTATCTACAAATGGAGGAAACTCAATACTGTTGCTACGCTCCCTAGGAGTGAGCACCCTGCAAAGATCACACCAAGAGCACAGAGTGCTGAAAGAGGTGAAAAATAACCCAAGGGTAACAGCAAAAGACCCTCAGAAATCTCGAGAACTTGCTAAAAGTTTTAGTTCATGTGTCCACTAATAGAAAAACACTGAACAAAATAGTGTTCATGGAAGGAAACCATGGCTGTCCAATAAAAACATTGCTGCACATCTCAAGTCAAGTCAGGTCAAGTCAAATTGACCAAAGTGCTGTACAAACCATAACAGGTAGCTAAAATCACACATACAAGAAACACAGATATAAACAACAAGGCACTCAGCTTATAGGCACAAAATAAACAACACGTGAGCCTAGGCACAAGCCAAAAATCAGCCACATCAGGAAGATTCAAACACTAGTGAATAAAGGTAAGTGTTGAACCTGAATTTATAAGAGTTGATGGAGGGGGCAGATCTGATGGGGGAGGGGAGTGCTGTTCCACAGTTGTAGGGGCTGCAACAGCAAAGGTGCGATCACCCCTGAGCTTAAGTTTAGACTATGGGACAGCCAGGAGCCCCAAGTCAGCCGACCTGAGGGACCTGGAAGTAAAATAAGGGGTTAGAAGGTCTGTGATATAGGAGGGGGCCAGCCCATAAACAAACAGGCAAACCTTAAAATTAATTCTAAGCTGTACTGGTAGCCAGTGGAGGGAGGCCAGAATGGGAGTAATATGGTCCCTCTTCCAGGCACCTGTCAGGAGCCATGCTGTGGTGTTCTGGACCAGTTGTAGGCGAGACAGGGATGACTGATTAATCCTCGTTTACCGGGAATTGAAATCGTCCAAGCGGGAGGATATAAGGGCTTGGATAACTTTCTCGAGATCTTTGAAAGGGAGAAATGGCTTGATTTTGGCAATAGTACGAAGCTGGAAAAAACTGGATTTTACTACTGCATTAACTTGCTTGTCAAGCTTAAAGGCGGAACCAAATATCACACCAAGGTTTTTGACATGGGGTTTGACAAAGATGGACAGGTTACCAAGACTGTTGGTAATCACTTTGATGGAGTCAGGGGGGCCAAATAGAACAACTTCAGACTTGCCTTCATTCAGCTGTAGGATGTTTTGTGCCATCCAACACTTTATGTCCTCAAGGCGGTTCATGAGTCTGACTAGATTTGCCAAAATGTTCAACCTTTGTCTCATCTGTCCACAGAATATTGTGCCAGTAGCATTGTGGAACATACAGGTGGTCTTTTGCAAACTTAGACTGGTTCACATCCTACCTCAAAAATAGAAGCTTCTCCGTCAACATAGGCAAAGGGAGATAAAGCTGTGTGTCGTCAGCATAACAATGGAAGGAAATGTCGTGTCTTTGAATGATTTGGCCAAGGGGAAGCATGTATATAGAGAAAAGAATGGAACCTAGAATGGAACCTTGTGGGATGCCGCTGGAGAAACTAGCTGGGGAAGAGGAAAATTTGCCATTGTTGACGGAGAAGCTTCTATTTTTGAGGTAGGATGTGAACCAGTTCATGTTTGCAGAAGACCACCTGTATGTTCCCCAATGCTACTGGGACAATATTCTGTGGACCGATGAGACAAAGGCTGAACATTTTGGCAGAAATGCACATAGTGATGTTTGGAGGAAAAAGGACACTGTACACCAACGCCAAAACCTTATCCCAATTGTGAAATACGGTGAAAGGAGCATCATGGTTTGGACTACTTTGCTGCCTCAGTGCCTGGACTGCTTGTAATTGTTGAGGGAACAATGAATTCAAAATTGTATCAAGACATTTTACAGGAGAATGTCAGGGTAGTGGTCCGTCACCTGAAACTTAATAGAAGTTGGATGATGCAACAAGACAATGATCCGAGAGACAAGCGTCAATCACCACAGAATGGTTTAAAAAAGAAAATTGTGTTTTGGAATGATCAAGTCAGAGTCCAGATCTTAACCTAATTGAGATGCTGTGGCATGACCTGAAGAGGGCTGTTCATGCAATGTATCCCAGAAATATTGATGAACTGAAACAGCTTTGAATGGAAGAATGGTCTAAAATTCCTCCTTGCCATTGTACAACACTGATCAGCAGCTACAGGAAACGTTTGGTAGAGGTTATTGCTACTAAAGGAGGTTCTACCAGTTATTAAGTACAAGGGTTCACATACTTTTTCCAGCCTGGACTGTGAATGATTAAACAATATGTTCAATAAAGACATGAAAAGTACAATTGTTTGTGTGTTATTAGTTTAGGCAGATTGTATTTGTCTATTATTGTGACTTAGATGAAGATCAGAATACACTTTATGTGTAATTTATGCAGAAAACCAGGTAATTACAAAGGGTTCACAAACTTATTCTTGCAACTGTACACTATGATACCATGATATACATTGTCCATTAATTAAAATTTGTGTCTGCACCACAGCCATCAACGCTATAATCAGAAATCTTACTCTGTGTGCAGCAGAATCCCTTTCAACAGTTGATTTGAACAAAAGCTTTTCATTGAGTTTGATAATTATTACAGGTTCTCTAAAGAGAAAAAAATATTCCTTCCCTATATATTCACAGAAGCATAAGTAGCTTGTTGCACAAAAGCACAGTCTCTATACATTCTGCTGCAAACCTGCTGGGGTTGTCTATTATAGCTGGTGCTCCTGATACAGCCGCCTCTATATTGCTGAGACCCATCTTAAATTCAGGGATCACTTCATCAAACACCTCTGCACCATCCACCACAAGTAGGAATTCCTGCTGGCCAAACATTTTAATTCCGATTCCCATTCCCATAACAACATGTTGATCCATTGCCTCCCTATATGCCAAGGTGAGGCCACCTCAAGGGTGAAGGGGCAACACCTTATATTCTCCAACCTGATGGCATGAGTATTAATTTCTCCTTCCATCAGAAATTACCCCCTCCCTATTCCCCACTCTGACTGTACACCTCTTCTCAGCTGCCTATCACCTTCCCCTGGCTCTCCTCCTTCCCTTTCCACTATGGCCCACTCACTTCTCCTGTGAGATTCCTTCTTCTCCAACCCTTGACTTATCCCATTCACCTGGCTTCACCTATCACTTTCCAGCTAGCTTCCTTCTCCTCCCCTTTCTATTCTGGCATCTTCCCCTTCCTTCTCAGTCCTGAAGAAAGGTCTCGGCCCAAAACGTCAACTACTTATTCATTTCCATAGATGCTGCCTGACCTGCTGATAGCCCCCAATGTTTTGTGTGTGTTACTTTCAATCTCTATACAATTTAGTATGTCGTATCAAACATGACCAGAACTCTGTTATCAAAAGCTTGAAAACTAAACTTTTTGGAGCTGCTTGCACATTGTAGATGTTTAGTGAGATTCCAGGAAGCTAATTTTCAAAACCCTGACCTAACAAGCACTCTGAAATCTGGTGTTGTGACATTGGTACAATATCATTATTATGTCTCAAGAATAAAAATGCTAGATTCAGGACTATAAACATGCACTTATATCTTTGAAATGAATATGCTCCAAAATTCCAAATATAAAAAGGTTGCTTCCTGAGTGCTTTTGTGTATATCTTATGGAATTTGATCTGCTGATCATGAAAATCACCCTATCATTTTTCTAACTCACCTATATTTATTATTTCAATTCATAATTAAAATCAGAATAACTGATGCCAAGATTAAGGAAGGCGTTTTTGTTGGTCCACAAATCAAACAGGTCATCAGTGACAGGCAATTTATAGAACTTGTAGTGGGACCGGAGAAAATCACATGGAAGGCATTCAAGGATATTGTTGAAAATTCTCTTGGCAACTACAGAGCACCAAACTACGTAGAGCCACCTGACAACATGCCTTCAAGCTCACAAAACCATGAAGTGCACCATGTCGCTAAAAATTAATTTCTGCATTCCCATTTAGACTTCTTGGTGTTGTCAGTGACACCAGGACATTGCGGTCACGGAGAAACTGTATCAAGCAACTGGAATCCATCAATGCTGGCAGATTATTGTTGGACACTTAAGTGAGAAGCCTCAGACACAGAGTACAAACGAAAATCATCAACAAAATATTTTTCGCTTAGTTGAACTACTGCAATTAAACACAGTAAAAGTTTATTTCTTGTTTATCCAAATTCCTACATGATACAAGTAGTCTGAAATTATATTGTGTTCAGCTTCAAGTGGTCTATCATAAATTAAATAAAATCTGAAGAAGCAACACTTCCAAAAAAAATTGCTTGTGCAGTGTTAGTTAAGTTCACAGGAAAATGTGTACAAGCTGGATATTGTATTTTGTTTTATTATGTCTAATAAAATGTTCACACAGCTCCTCAA
This sequence comes from Hemitrygon akajei, assembly GCF_048418815.1. Lineage (NCBI taxonomy): Eukaryota > Metazoa > Chordata > Chondrichthyes > Myliobatiformes > Dasyatidae > Hemitrygon > Hemitrygon akajei. Next base: position 128,045,957 of record NC_133130.1, on the reverse strand, counting down.
ACAATCTGTGCTAACAGCCAAGGACTACTTTAAGCATGTTTCTAAAAATGATTGTAGTTGTTCCTATGAACAATTAACATTAAAGAATGTCATTTGCACTCCTGCGCTATGAACTACAACCACATTTCAGTATTTGCAGAATAATTTCTAGAATACTGTGAGATAACATATTGTCCCAATCTGTTCATACTTCTAATTCTACTTTATAATATTTCAGATATCTTGCACAAAAGATGTACGAATTTCGAAAGCTGAACAGGCCTTCAATACTCAAAGGGTTAATCCTCCAACCAAACAAGTGAATATCCTTTTTTTTTGTTTGCTTTTTCTGAATGTGCAGGACATTTAACTTTTTGGAGGATTATTGTAACATTTCAATGTGCAGTGCATCATTAGAAGTATCAGTTTGAAAATGCCAAGGAGTATCCCTAAAAGTAAAAAAAGACTCCATGGTCCTGAAACTTGAATAATTATTCTTTAAGTATATTGGTCCCTTTGATCCTTTGCTAAGAATAAATTGGGACTTGTTTGCAAGAAATGTAGCAGTAGATTTTTATTGCCTTAAAGAAATTATTTGGTGTTCTGCCCGTGCTGTCAAAAAGGTTCTTGAAATTGTCATATCATATTACATTGAGGGCGTTGTTGGCACTGTGAGAAGTTTATTTCTCAAACCAAATATATGAGGAATCTGGGGATATTTCTAAACTTACCTCAGATGTGGTTGAAAATTGCATTGGTGTTTCTGCGCAAGGAAAGGGGGTGGGAGGGGGTAAATGCAATCTTAATTTATTTCCCCGTTAGTTTTAGTTGAGGACCAGGCTTTTCTCAACTAATGAAAGGTGGCTCTGTTTGGACTCTGTGATTGCTTTGTTAGGTGCTTTGTATGGCTTTCATGCCCAATATCAGTGCACAAAACCAACAGTGTATGCTCCCAAAATGAGATTTTCTTTATCGTTTATTTTACTGTGGCATAATTGGGACTTAGCAGCATATTAAGAGTCTGATAAGTGACATTTGTATTCTGTTGTTGTGACCCAGGGGAAGCAGGGAGCATTTCTGCCTTCTCTTTTATTTGTCATACTAATCCCTTTGATGTTCATGCTGCTATAGAGTTCTAAATAGAGCCATACACAATGGTTAAAAGGGTTTTTGCTGTTTCTTGACCCGTCAGCTTAAGAACTTGCCGTTTTTTAGTAAATTGAATGGATCTCCTTCATTATCATTTAAATGAGCCCCCATATCCTTCCAAATGCTTAAATTTCAATGTGGTTCTAAAGCTGTGATAATTTGAAATATTCATTCCCTCAAGGGTAACATTTCAGAGGCACTGAATGCCATTGTTACATGTTCTCATATTTTTCTGGGCGAGATGGGAAAATAGACTGGTAATTGTCTGCTGAGCCTCTAGAATGGGTGCTCCAGTTAGTCGAGACATTGGCTCTAATTGTCATGGGGGGGTACTGCTGATGAATCATGTTGTATGCATGCAGCAGCCATGGCCAAATTGAGTGATATAGCCAGAGCTATGTGCAAATTGGCAATTATTAGCACAACAGAAAGGCTGGCAGGTGTAGAATGCCTTCCGAGGTTTTGATTGGAAAAGGAAATAGCAAAATTTATGTGATGAAGGCTAGTTGATTAGGGCTGATGAAGCAAGTATGGCTGGCTAGCTCAGAAACCTGACTCAAGTGGAGATGTACCGATTATTGGAATATTTGATTAAATTTGCATTACTGCACTGGTCGATTATTAATTTCATAGCTGAATACTCTTTCAGCTACCACGTCTGCTAAAGAGCCAATGATTAGTGCCTGTCTCTCATTGGAAAATGTTTCTTCAGCACTTCTCTGCAGCTTTTCTATCACTCGCGGTAATTTTTGTCACAGTTTATCAAAAAACAGATGGTCACTCTTGGCTTAAATCCATTGGATTTAAGGTAGTGTGTGCTTTGTTCTAGACAGTGGTTGTGGAAATATGAAGGTGTTACAATACATGGTAATATGCCAACAGACCTATCCTGTGCTTTGCATATTTGATGATATGCATGCTTTAACTAATCCTATCCTTACCCAGAATTCTTATATTTATTTATTGAGATACAGCATGATTGCCTCCCACATTCCAAAGGAGCACTGAGAAGGTTAATTGGTCATTGTAAATTGTGTCATGATTGCGCTAGGGTTAAATTGGGGTAGCTGAGCAGTGCAGTTCGAAGAGCCTATTCTGCACTGTATCTTTAAATAAATAAATTCATGGATGACACTGTTAAAAGAAGAAGAAGCTGCTCATCTCTATCTCAAATAGATGATCTCTTCCTCTGAAACAATGTCCCCTTGTTGTAGAATTCCCCTCAAGGAGAAACACGGCTGTAGCATCTATCTCTTCAAGCCTTCTTAAGTTTCTGTTTCTCAATTTTCACTGGGTATTTGCCTTGAAGGATGAAAATGGGTCAAGTGGTCTTTCTGATCTGAATTTTGTTGATGTCATGATGATGGCACTACCTATATTGCCAAACTGTCTACAACTTCCAGAAATGTGTAGGGGTGAGATCCCTCCTCACTATCACTGAAGCCTGTCATCAGCCAAATCTATCCATTCCATAGTGTAGAACAACACACACAAAATGTTGGTGGAACACAGCAGGCTAGGCAGCATCTATAAGGAGAAGCACTGTAGACGTTTCGGGCCGAGACCCTTCGTCAGGACTAACCGAAAGGAAAGATAGTATGAGATTTGAAAGTAGTGGGGCGAGGGGGAAATGCAAAATGATAGGAGAAGACCGGAGGGGGTGGGATGAAGCTAAGAGCCGGAAAGGTGATTGGCAAAAGTGATACAGAGCTGGAGAAGGGAAAGGATCATGGGACGGGAGGCCTGGGGAGAATGAAAGGGGGAGGGGGGGAAGCATCAGAGGGAGATGGAGAACAGGCAAACAACTAAATATGTCAGAGATGGGGTAAGAAGGGGAGAGGGGCATTAACGGAAGTTAGAGAAGTCGATGTTCATGCCATCAGGTTGGAGGCTACCAGCCGGTATATAAGGTGTTGCTCCTCCAACCTGAGTTTGGATTCATTTTGACAATAGAGGAGGCCATGGATAGACATAGCAGAATGGGAATGGGACGTGGAATTAAAATGTGTGGCCACTGGGAGATCCTGCTTTCTCTGGCGGACCGAGCATAGGTGTTCAGTGAAATGGTCTCCCAGTCTGCGTCGAGTCTCACCAACATATAAAAGGCCACACCAGGAGCACCGGACGCAGTATACCACACCAGCCGACTCACAGGTGAAGTGTTGCCTCACCTGGAAGGACTGTCTGGGGCCCTGAATGGTGGTGAGGGAGGAAGTGTAAGGGCAGGTGTAGCACTTGTTCTGCTTATAAGGATAAGTGCCAGGAGGGAGATCGGTGGGAAAGGATGGGGGGGGGGGGGGAGACGAGTAGACAAGGGAGTCGCGTAGGGAGCGATCCCTGCGGAAAGCAAAAGGGGGGGGGAGGAAAGATGTGCTTGGTAGTGGGATCCCGTTGCAGGTGGCGGAAGTTAGGGAGAATTATACGTTGGGCCTGGAGGCTGGTGGGGTGGTAGGTGAGGACAAGGGGAACCCTATCCCGAGTGGGGTGGCGGGCTTAAAAAAGGAAGACTATTCCTCTTCCCAGCCTGTCTCTTGCAAAACTGCTATCCCCTTCTCACAATTCCTCCGTCTCTCCATCTGCTCTCAGGATGAGGCTTTTCATTCCAGGATGAAGGAGATGTCTTCCTTTTTTAAACAAAGGGGCTTCCCTTCTTCCACCATCAACTCTCCTCTCAAACGCATCTCTCCCATTTCCCGCACATCTGCCCTCACCCCATCCGCCCGCCACCCCACTCGGGATAGGGTTCCCCTTGTCCTCACCTACCACCCCACCAGCCTCCAGGTCCAACGTATAATTCTGCCACCTGCAACAGGATCCCACTACCAAGCACATCTTTCCCTCCCCCCCCCTCTTTCTGCTTTCCGCAGGGATCGCTCCCTACGGGACTCCCTAGTCCACTCGTCCCCCCCCCCCCCCCCATCCCTTCCCACCGATCTCCCTCCTGGCACTTATTCTTGTAAGCGGAACAAGTGCTACACCTGCCCTTACACTTCCTCCCTCACCACCATTCAGGGCCCCAGACAGTCCTTCCAGGTGAGGCAACACTTCACCTGTGAGTCGACTGGTGTGGTATACTGCGTCCGGTGCTCCCGGTGTGGCCTTTTATATATTGGTGAGACCCGACGCAGACTGGGAGACCATTTCGCTGAACACCTACGCTCAGTCCGCCAGAGAAAGCAGGATCTCCCAGTGGCCACACATTTTAATTCCACGTCCCATTCCCATTCTGATATGTCTATCCATGGCCTCCTCTACTGTCAAAATGAATCCAAACTCAGGTTGCAGGAGCAACACCTTAGATACCGGCTGGGTAGCCTCCATCCTGATGGCATGAACATTGACTTTTCTAACTTCCGTTAATGCCCCTCCTCCCCTTCTTACCCCATCCCTGACATATTTAGTTGTTTGGTTTTTTTCTCTCTCTCTGCCCATCACTCTGCCTGTTCTCTATCTCCCTCTGGTGCTTCCCCCCCTCCCCCTTTCATTCTCCCCAGGCCTCCCGTCCCATGATCCTTTCCCTTCTCCAGCTCTGTATCACTTTTGCCAATCACCTTTCCGGCTCTTAGCTTCATCCCACCCCCTCTGGTCTTCTCCTATCATTTTGCATTTCCCCCTCGCCCCACTACTTTCAAATCTCATACTATCTTTCCTTTCAGTTAGTCCTGACGAAGGGTCTCGGCCCGAAACATTGACAGTGCTTCTCCTTATAGATGCTGCCTAGCCTGTGGTGTTCCACCAGCATTTGCTGTGCATTGTTTGAATTTCCAGCATCTGCAGATTTCCTCGTGTTTTCCCCCTAGTGTGGAACACTGGATTCAACCAGTGGTATGAGAGATGACAACATCCCGGATGCAGTACCGAAGATTTGTTCTACAGACTAGCTGTAGCCTCTAGCTACAACATTCTGTTAGTTTCAACAATGGCATCTACCCAATGGTATGGAAAACTCACAAAAGGCAGGACAGCATGGTAGCATAGTGGTGAGCGTAATGCTTTACAGTACAGGCGACCTGGGACAAATTCCCGTCACCGCTGCCTGTAAGGAGTTTGGGTGTCTTCCCCGTGACCGTGTGGGTTTCTTCTGGGTGCTCTAGTTCCCTCACACAGTCCGAAGACGTTGTCCTGTGGTTAGGCTCAGAGTAAATTGGGGGAATTGCTGGGCGGTGCGGCTCAAAGGGCTGAAAAGGCCTATTCTGCGCTGTAGTTCAATAAATAAATAAATATTGTCAAGCAATCTATTGTCAGTCATCAGCAATATGAGGGGAGATATGATGGAAGCAGCCACCAGTCTTAGTTAACCTGTTTACCAGTGTTCAAGTTGGGTTTTGACTGAACCAATCAGCTCCAGCACTAATCATGACTATGGTCCTGACATAGGGCGCAGTGACGCAGCAGTAGCGGGTGCCACAGTAGCGTAGCAGTTCGTGTGGTGGTATTGCAGCTCAGGGTGATGGAATTCAGTTTTGATGTCATCTGTAAGGAGTTTGTATATCCTCCCCTGTGCATTTCCTCCGAGTGCTTTGGTTTCCTTCTGCAGTCCAAAGTTGAACCAGTTGGTAGGTTAATTGGTCATTATAAATTGTTCTGTGATTCGGCTAGGATTAAATCAGGGGCTTGCTGGAGGAGCAGCTTGAAGGTCCTGAAGGCCAGTGCTATGGGATTTGAATAAAATAAACTGAATTTCAGTGGTGGGGTGAAAGTGACTTCCCATGTAATCAAACTGGCATTTGATTACCATTGAGGATCCATGGCAATACAGAACAGTCTGGCCTTCAGAGGAAACCCCCCAAGGGTTGGAGTCATGCCTTGAATAAAGGCAGATGGTAGTGATTGTTGGAGGCCCATCATTCCATTCTGAGTACTTCACTGCTACCCAGGGAGTGGAGAATCCGTGGGATTCATTGCTACAGGTGACTGTGGAGGTCAGGTCATTGGGTATATTTAAAGCAGAGGTTGATAGATTCTTGATTGGTCAGGGCATGAAGGGGTGTGGGGAAAAGGCAGGAGACTGGAGCTGAGAAGGAAAATGGATCAGCCATGATGAAATAGCGAGGCAAACTCGATGGGCCAAATGACCTAATTTGCTCCTATATCTTATGATCTTAATATTTTCTCAACAACTATTGATGCAGCACCTTATTAAATTTCTTCTGAAAATCTACAATATACGTACTACATTTACTCGGTCTCCTTTCTCCAAAGCCCTTGTGTTGGTGTTCACAGTGACCTTTATTGTTGTTTGAATGGCTAGGTGATAACAGTTCTATTTGCCATTGAGATTTGTGCTACTGCTAAAAATAGTAAATTATTTTCAATGTTTTCTTAAAAATTAATTTCTAAAATGTGTATTGACATTTCACATCTGCTTTTAAGTCTATAATGTTTTATAAAGTATTTGTTGTTAGATCAAAATTGTGCTTTTTCTGTTTCTTGTTTGCTTATTCTGAGAATTATTAAATAAGATTCACTGGTCAGCCAAATTCCTGGAAGGCTATAGTCTATTTGAACTGAACACCGATAGCAGTTAACAGTGGAAAAGGGGAAGTTCCACCACAGATTGCTTAATCTCTGTTGACAGATTACTTTGAGGTTAGTGGCAAGTGCCATTGCTTTGCCACTAACCACAAATTTAAGATCTATAACAATGCATACCATAGATGACCTATTGCAGTATAGAATGAAGCCATCACATTTCGAGACCCATGATTTTAATTGATTGGTTGCAAAACTAATTTATATAAGGTCACCCACTCTTGGGTTGAACTCCCCAGTTCCAGATATTTAAACAGTGTAGTCATTTACAAAATTCAAGGATTCAAAGAACACTTATTATCAAAGTACATATTAATTATACAGCCTTGAGATTTGTCTGCTTACAGACAGCCACAAAGCAAGAAATCCAAAAGGACTCAATTAAAAAAAAGACACAGCATCAACGCGCAGAGAAAGAGGAAAAAAACACAAATCGTGCTAACAATAGAAGCGAGTAACAGCATTCTGAATTAGACTGAGTCCATAGGCCCAAATCCCTGGGGCAGCCAGATAAGGTCCATAGCCTCGGTCTCAGTTCATCATATACTAGGGCGAATCGCCATGAAGCTCACAGACACAAAGCGTGTTTCACAGCTTCAGCGCCACAGAGAGGAATGAACATCACATGAGAGTGAGCAAAATCAACATCCTGCCTTTCCATTCTATCTGGGCCAGCAGTTAAATCATCCAAACACCAAGTCGTCCCTCGCACTAGGGCCTGGGCCCTGCTGCAGTCTTGCACTCTGGACCTAGACCTCGCTGCCCAGGCCAAAGCCATTCTTGACCTCTCCAAATAGGCTTGGTGTTGATATTGGTTGATCCAACAATTTTTGCTCATATTAAACCTTTAGCATAGTAAACATGCCCAAGCACTTCATAAAATGTTGAGTTCAGTTTATAATCAGAGGTCCCAAACACAAAGGGTAAAAACATGAAACAATACAGTAATTACAAATGGAGTCAGGTCTACTAACAAGTAATGCACTGTTGTTTGGCTACCTACTAGTCTCCACAATCAGATTCACTGTTATACCAAAGGCCTGTTGCCAGGTGCTGATTAAAACTATAACAGTTCAAAGCAAAATCTAATCCATTTCCCCCTTTCTTTCCCCTACAGAGTTCTGCTCATTCGTTCTCAGGACGTGGATACTCTGTAAGTCATTGCAAATCTTCCACTGTCATATACACTAATTCTCGTGGGTAATGGTGTTCTGTTTCACAGCTAATTGCTTGTATTGCAGCATTGGTCTTCCAGGAGGGGATTTCATTGTGATAATGGTGATGTTGTTTCCTTCTTAGTTTACGGAAGATCTGTAAATTTGAAGAAACTAGAATTTAGCCAGGCTCAGCTTATTTTACTTGCTCTTCTTGGGTTCTTTTACCAGTTTGAACTATGTTAGGTTTTCAACCATTTGTGTGTGATGGTCTTTTTATATTAAGATGTATGCCAAAACTTAAAGTTTTAAGGAATGCAAATATTAGATTTTTGTATATTTACTAAACTAGCCAAAGTATTTGTAATGTACTATTTCTTTTTGTGGTACATAAAAATGACATTTCTATACAAATAAGGAAGAATAAGGAACCTCAAGGTGGAGGAGCAACACATCGTATTCTGTCTGAATAGCCTCCAGCTTGATGACATGAATATCAATTTCTCCTTGCAGTTAAAAAATTCCATCCCCCTCCCCTCTTCCTCTATTCCCCACTTCTTCTCACCTGCCTATCAACTCCCCCTGGGTTTTCACCGCCTCTTGTTTCTCCTATGGTTCTCTCTCCTCACCTGTCAAATTCCTTCATCTTCAACCCTTTACCCTTCTACCCACCTGGCTTCCCTTATCACCTTCTAGCTAGCCTCCTTCTCAGCCCTGAAGAAATGTCTTGGCTGGAAATGCCGACTGTTTATTCCTTTCCATAGATGCTACCTGACCCGCTGAATTCCTCCAGCATTTTGTGTGTCACAAACACAAGATAATCTGCAGATACTGGGAATCTGAAGCAACACACACAAAATGCTGGAGTAACTCGTCAGGCCAGGCAGTATCTATGGAAACATTCTGGCCCAAGATTCAGGACTGAGACGGAAGGGGGGAGATGCTTGAATTAAAAGGTGGGAGGAGAAAAAGAGTGTGTGATTTGGATTTGCAGGCTTTCTAATTTTTTAAAAATGTGTTGGCCTTTTATTTCTGAATCAGTCAGCTGCTGCTGTTAATCGCCAGTGCTTGGATCCAGTATGGCTCTTCGTCATGTTTTTCAGCAAGAAGATTTGAGAGTGCTGTTTGAAAGTAACACTTTGACAGCATCTATGATGTATATGGAAATAACACCTAATTAAAGCTGTGCATAGCCGAGATTGTAGGATGTGGGTCAGCCTACGTCCATGTAACAAAACACAACTGTTCTGTCTGCAGAAAGCTTTTTGCTTAATGTTAGAGCTCAGCAAAGACAGGCAATTGATATTTTTCAATTATTTCGGTATACTTTTTGTATTCAGTGCTGAATATCTGTTGTTTTCAGGATGTGATATTAGTATTTCAGCAGGATCTTGTTTAAATATAATTCATGGAAAAAATAACAACATCGCACAACAATATATGTCAAGTCACGTTTGCTGTCATTTAACTATGTATAAGTATACCGTCAAATGAGACGTTTCTCTGGACCAGGGAGTAAAGCACAGTGGTATACATAACATACATATAACACAGAATAACTTAGGAAAGTAAGTATAAAATCTACAGATGAATTACGCATAATAAACAAGGTAAAGTGCATAAATTAAATATTGTAAGATACAGAATGGAGTAACTGGTGACGTTTTGAATACGATGCAGCAGGGAGTTCAGAAGCTTAATGTCCTGAGGGAAGAAGCTGTTTTCCATCCTGACCGTTCTTGTCTTTATGCATCGGAGTCTGCTGCCTAAAGGTAGAAAGTCAAAGAGGATGCTGGATGGATGGGTGGGATCCTTGATGATACTAAGGGCCCAAATGGATGTCCCCAGTGGCTGGTAAGGAGACCCCTATGATCCACTCAGCCATTCTCACAGTCCTTTGTAGGGACTTCCAGTCTGATGCTTGGCTACTCCCATACCAGATGGAGATTTTTTTTATTAAACAAAATATACTTTATTCAAAAATAAAATTATGTACAATAAACCATACAATGACTCTCAATCCTTTACAAATATTTCCATTACGGTCTTTGCATTTCCACACTTTTTGCCACCCAGGTGGCACTCTGTTATTTCATATTTACAGACCCTTGTTGAGGGGTATACACCCCGCCTCCCTGCCCCTTAACTCCCGTGGGAGAAGAACCCTAGACTGTGGTCCTTCCCCACCAGGCCCTTGTGGTGGCTGCACCAAGTTTCAGTGTGTTCCTCAGCACATACTCCTGCAGCCGAGAATGTGCCCATACCAGATGGAGATTTTTTCTTATTAAACAAAATATACTTTATTCCAAAATAAAATTATATACAATAAACCATTCAATGACTCTCAGTCCTTTACAAATGTTTCCATTACAGTTTTTACATTTCCACACTGTTTGCCACCCAGGTGGCACTCTGTTATTTCATATTTACATACACTTGTTGAGGGGTATACACCCCGCCCATACAACTTGTCAAGGCGCTCTCAGTGATGTTTCTGCTAAAATTAAGTTAGATGGGTTGGGGAGGCTTGCTTGCCCTAATCTCCTTAAATTTGTCATGTGATAAAGCTATTGTTGAATTGCAATTAACTCATAATGAGATTAAAATCTCAGTAGCATTTTCTTCATTATGCATAAATTAATATGTGTACTGATTGAATGTATTGACAAGAGCTGCTAGTATGTTAATATTACGGATCTTGTATGCTTTGTTGAAAGCAAGGAATTGTGTGGAGCGATTAACAGTCTGAAACAGGCCTCAAGGCCGTTGTTCATCCCACAGATAGTTGCTTGAATTTGTCGGATTTTCTTAATTATCACTTAAATCACACAACATCATGTTTTCTTCACTTTGACCACAGTATTCTTTTCAAAACATAGTTCTGTTTCAGTAATGTCTTCATAATCATTAAAGTTCAATGTGCCATCTCATTTTTAGAATCATAGAGTCATAGGATGTACAGCACAGAAACAGGCCCTTCAGCCCATCTGGTCCATGCCAAAACCATTTAAGCTACCTACTCTCATCGACGTGCACTGGGACCATAGCCCTCCATACCCCTACCATCCATGTACCTATTCAAACTTTGCTTAAACGTTGTGCTGGCAGATTATTCCACACTCTCATAATCCTCTGAGTGAAGAAGTTTCCCCTCATGTTCCTCTTAAACCTTTCACCCTTAACCAATACCTGTGGTTGTAGTCCCATCCAACCACAGTAGAAAGATCATTCCATCCACACAAACAAATTAACTGGTTAGAATATGTAGTAATTCCAGAAAATTCCATTTCCAGGGAAGTTACAGCTTGATGTTTTGGTACAGGCAACTCCCATGTCACAGCCACTGAGTTACAGAAATACCTCACAATTCATTACTTACAAATTTGAGATGCAGAATAAAATGTGTTCTCACAGAACTTGTCTGAGGGTAAACTACATCATTGAAGATAAAGATTAATTTTATTTATCACATGTACATCGAAACATACAGAATGTGCTGGGGGCAACCCACAAGTGTCACCACGCTTCCAGCACCAACATAATATGCCCACAACTGACCCATAGATCTTTGGAATGTTAAGTGCGAAAGAAGTTCCTCCTTTAGGATGGTGGTGAATATTAAAAGCTCAGGTTGAGGTACTTGATGTTGAGGTGTTCGTGTCGCATAGTCCCGTCTTTGGCTCTTTTAGGGGTTCGTAGTTGCAAGTTGCCAGGGTGGGCGAATACCACAGCATCAGGGATCAGGGCTCCTCCTTTGCCACACCCTCTCCAGCTCAAAGAGATGTGAACAGGGGTCTCTTCATCTGCAAGGCAATTTCTCTGACAAATGGCATTGCGGAGAGCCTCAGCAGTGACAGTAAGATCCTTAAAGTAATCCATTGTCCTGTACTCCACTTCCATAAAGTTGTGGAGCTTTAACCCATTGCCACAGTGAACTTCTCCTCCAGCTCCTTTTGTCTCACAAGTCCCAATTCTCAAACCCCATTTCTTTCTCTAGCATTCCCACCTCCTAAACCATTTTGTAACCCACAAATATGAGGAAATCTGTAGATGCAGGTGCTGGAAATTCAAGCATCACACACAAAATGCTGGTGGAATGCAGCAGGTCAGGCAGCATCTATAAGGAGAAGCACTGTCGACGTTTCAGGCTGAGACCCTTCGTCAGGACTAACTGAAAGAAAAGATAGTAAGAGATTTGAAAGTGGGAGGGGAAAGGTGAAATCCAAAATGATAGAAGACAGGAGGGGGTGGGGTGAAGCTAAGAGCTGGAAAGTTGATTGGCAAAAGAGAGAAAAAAAGAGGGGGGGGAGAATAATAAATAAATAAGGGACAGGGTAAGAAGGGGAGTAGGGGATAATGAACATGGATTTTTCTAACTTCCGTTAATAAACATTGATTTCTCTAATTTCCGTTAATGCCCTTCCTCCCCTTCTTACCCCATATTTATTTATTATCCCCCCCCCCACTTTTTTCCTCTCTCTGCCCCTCTCACAATCACACTTTGCCTGTTCTCCATCTGCCTCTGGTGCTCCCCTACCCCCTTTCTTTCTCCCTAGGCCTCCCGTCCCATGATCCTTTCCCTTCACCAGCTCTGTATCCCTTTTGCCAGTCAACTTCTCAGCTCTTAGCTTTATCTCTCCCCCTCCTGTCTTCTCCTATCATTCCGATTTCCCCCTCCCCCTCCCACTTTCAAATCTCTTACTATCTTTTCTTTCAGTTAGTCCTGACGAAGAGTCTCGGCCCGAAATGTCGACTGTACTTCTTCCTATAGATGCTGCCTGGCCTGCTGTGTTCCACCAGCATTTTTGTGTGTGTTGCTTGTAACCCACATGCTTCATGCATCAGAGAAATTGTCTTGCAGAGGATGAGCACAGCAGCACTACAGCCTAAGACAGGGGTTCTCAACCTGGGGTGTAACAACCCCTCGGTTAATAGTAGGGGTTCATGGCATAAAAAAAGGTTGGAACCCCTGATCTAGGATATCCGTCCACATGTCATTGGACTGGAAAAAAATGTGACCTAGAAGGGACTCAGCTGTGACTGGCAATCTAATCTACATGGTGATGTAATATCCAACTCTTATTACCCCACAGTATGTGTTATATCATTAGCACAAGTCTTGTCCACATATCTGCCTCCCTCTCCACCACACACACTCACACTCAAAGTAAATTTAAAAAGTAAAGTTTATTGTCAAAGTACATGTATGTCATTTTCCTGCAGGCATACTCAGCAAATCTATAAAATAGTAACTGTAACAGGATCAATGAAAGATCAACCAGAGTGCAGAAGACAATAAACTGTGCAATTGCAAATATAAATATATAGCAATAAATAATGAGAATATGACTTAGGTGAGATCATTGGTTGTGGGGACATCACAATGGATGGACAAGTGGCTGTATTTATAATGATCTGTGTGTTGGAGATCTCTGATGATGGATGCTGCTTTCCTACAACAGCATTTCATATAGATGTGCTCAATTGTTGGGAAGGCTTCACTGTGACATACTAGGCTGAATCCACTACCTTTGGTAGGATTTTCTGTTCAAAGGCATTGGTGTTTCCATACCAGGCTGTGATGCAGCCAGTCAGTACTCTCTCCACTATTCATCTATAGAAGTTTGTCAAAGTTTTAGATGTCATGCCCAATCTCTGCAGACTCCTAAGGAAGTCGAGGTGCTGATGTGCTTTCTTCGGAATTGCACTTACCTCCTGTGAGTGGTGTCATTAGCAAACTTGAATATGGCATTGGAGCTGTGCTTAGCCACACAGTCATGGGTGTGAAGCAAGACTATTACACACAACTCTTAAATAATTGCAGTGAGTCACTTTGTTGTTGCTAATAAGAGTACGAACACATCTCCACATATAACATGGGATTCAGTAAGAAAAAGGGCTCCACTTTACAGAAAATCATGGTTCAGTTTCCAGGAACATGGACTGTCCACAGGTGTCACCTATACTAGCAATGTAATTACTATTGATTGAATAATCGGCTGTGCAGCACTGCGGTGGAGTAGAGGTTAGCATGGCACTTTACAGAACCAGCGACCTGGGTTCATTTCCTACCACTACCTGTAAGGAGTTTGTACGTTTTCCCCATACCCATGTGGGTTTCCTCTGAGTGCTCCAGTTTCCTCCCACAGTCCAAATATATACCGGTTGGTAGGTCATTGTAAATTGTCCCGTGATTAGGTTAGGGTTAAAACTGGGAGATTGCTGGGCTTCACAGCTTGAAATGCCAGTCGTACCTTTTCCACACTGTATCTCAATAAATAAATCAATAAACAAACAAATAAATAAATATTATGTTATTTCATCAGAAATTTAACAGATTCGTTATGGCATAAAATGTACGGTTATTTCTTAGAGGCTTCTAATTGCAGGTGAATATTTTACCCAAAAGTGGGTTTGATCCTGTGATGTTCTGCTGATGTTTGCGGAATTGACCATAGTTACGTTATCATCAATATGTTGATTTTTTTGTTCGTTGAAACATTGTAATCTTATCATTACAAGCTTGCCTTAAATAGGATTTAATGGCCTTGCATGTTCAATTAATGATATTAGTTACAGGAGATGGTTGTAAATTTTTCAAAGAAAGATAACAGTGGTCAGAAAGGCTTTTGTCCCCCTCTTTTTCTCACGTACATAAATCGTGGCTATCTCTTTTAATGAGTGTGCCAGAATATGATAGCTAAAAAAGCTGTAGAATTGCTCTTTGTTCTCGGTTCTATAGGAATTCTGCAGAGTTCTGATTATTTTTGCAAACAAGGTGGATATCAGTTTAATTACATGAACAAGTGGAATCACCAAGGGCAGCCAATTCAGTCTCTCACAAGGATGTATTTTATCACATTAGTACACCTTGCTGTTCCTTAAAAGTTGTATTTCTGGAATGATGCAGGAATTTATTGAGAAATAACTGCTACCACTGAACTTAGAAAAGCTGCACAAAATGCTTTGTGTTGCAAAGTTTCTCTTCAAAGCACCAATTAAGCATTCATAGGAACCACCAACTTGTAGAGCCACAGAGCGGAAGGATACGGCAGTCAGAATCAGGTTTATTATCACCGGCATGTGATGATGTTAACTTAGCTGCACCAGTTCAATGCAAAACATAATCTAGCAGAGAAAAAAAACAATAATAATAATAAATAAAATTAAAATAATAATAAGTTAAAAAGTAAATCAGTTACAATATGCGTATATTGAATAGGTTTTTAAAAAACGTGCAAAAACAAAAATACTGTATATTTTAAAAAAGTGAGGTAGTGTCCAAAGATTTAATGTCCATTTAGGAATCAGGTGGCAGAGGGGAAGAAGCTGTTTCTGAATTGCTGAGTGTGTGCCTTCAGGCTTCTGTACCTCCTACCTGATGGTAATGGTGAGAAAAGGGCATGCCCTGGGTGCTGGAGGTCCTTAATAATGGACACTGCCTTTCTGAGACACCGCTCCCTAAAGCTGTCCTGGGTACTTTGTAAGCTAGTGCCCAAGATGGAGCTGACTAGATTTACAACCTGCTGCAGCTTCTTTCGGTCCTGTGCAGTAGCCCCTCCATACTAGACAGTGATGCAGCCTGTCAGAATGCTCTCCACGATACAACTATAGAAATTTTTGAGTGTATTTGTTGACATGCCAAATCTCTTCAAACTCCTAATAAAGTATAACCACTGTGCAAGTAATAAAGTCAGAAACAAGAAACTAGGTTGTGTTTCAGCCAGCACACCTATAATTGCTCATCTGGAATACTTTCCTCACATTTACTTTCTTTTGGTCATTGGCTTTCGATGCCCTGGTAACCTTGCTGTTATGAAAAAAAAGAAATAATAATAATAAATAAATAAGCATTAAATATCAAGAACATGAGATGAAGAATCCTTGAAAGTGAGTCCATAGTTTGTAGGAACAGTTCATTGGTAGGGCGAGTGAAGTTTTCCCCTTTGGTTCAAGAGCCTGATAGTTGAGGGGTAATGACTGTTTCTGAATCTGGTGGTGTGGGCCCTGAGACTCCTGTACTTTCTTCCTGATGGCAGTAGTGAGAAGAGAGCATGACCTAGCTGATAGGGTTCCTAATGATGGATGCTGCTTTGTGTAGATCTGCTCAGTGTGGGGAGGGCTTTACCTGTGATGGACTGGGCCTTATCCACTACATTTTGTGTGATTTTCTGTTCAAGACACTAAGTATCTCTGATGATCATAGATGTGAAGAACTCATTGAGAAAGCTGTAAATAACTATTTAAGATGAAATATTAAAACTTGAAATTCAATTATTTAACTAAATGAATGTTTAAAAAGGAAATAAACAGTTGAGAGAGAATATTGGAAATACTCAGGAAGTGTCTATGTTGGGAAAGAACTGAAAGGTCTTTCAAGTTTGATGTAAGGTTTTTAACCTGAAACTTTAACTGTTCTCACAGATGCTAACTGACCTACTGTGTATTTAGAGCACTTCTGTTTTTACTCTAGATTACCTGCATCTAAACTTTTAGATTTTAAGTAACACTTATTTTCATTTATCCTTTTTTAAGGAAAGTTGCCTTCCTCATTTAAATAAATAAATTCTGTCAAATGCTGCAGTTGTGGTTTGATATAATGCTGAGAGGCTGCAGCTAAAGTATATTTGGTCACTCAACTCAGTACCTTACAGGAACTATCACTGTCTTCCAGATGAACTTACTGCAAGGTTATGTATATACAGCACCTTGAGAAAATATTCAGGCCCCACAACCATTTTCACATCTCACTCTTATTTTCTAAAGTAAAAATATATTGAAGTAGGAATTTTGAGCTAATCTACAAAACATTGTGCATCACATCAAATCAAAAGAAAAAAATTCTAAACCCTGTCTAAAAATTAAAAACTAAAATTGCGAGGCTGGAAAAAGTATTCATCCCTTTTGTTATTTCTATGTTAATTTTTCTCAGGTGCAATATATGTATTACCTTACAAACTCACCCAATTTGTTGATGTAGAAAATTGGAGGAGCACCTGTTTTTGATAAATTCATAAGCACCCTCTCTCTGTAAGGTCCAACAGTATAGTACAATTTCCACAGACTAAACCAAAATGAAGACAAAAGAGCATTCAAAACAAGTCAGAGAAATTATAATAGAGAAGCACAAATCTGGGAAGGGTACAAGACCATCTCAATGCAATCCATTATAAAAAAAGGTTGAAAAAAAATTTAAACCACAGCCATCCCTCTAAACTTAGTCACCAGAGGAGAATGGCACTTGTAAGAGAGGCTTCTGTAACGCCAACTGTCACTCTGAGTAGGCTGGAGAAGTCAGTGGCTGCAACTGGAGATGAAGTTCATGGCTGCACAATCTCTAAGGCCTTGCACAAAAAGGGTATTTAAGGAAGAGTGACAAGGAAGAAGCCCTGGCTAAAAAAATGCATATCCTTGCCCGGAAAGCCTTTGCAAAGCATCACTTAGAAGATGCTATAAAGATATGGAAGAAGATCTTGTGGGCAGGTGAGACCAAAATGGAACTTTTTGGCCTGAACACTCTATTACTGCACATAAACCCGGTG
The DNA here is from genome assembly GCF_048418815.1 of Hemitrygon akajei. Taxonomy (NCBI): domain Eukaryota; kingdom Metazoa; phylum Chordata; class Chondrichthyes; order Myliobatiformes; family Dasyatidae; genus Hemitrygon; species Hemitrygon akajei. Next base: position 128,028,601 of record NC_133130.1, on the reverse strand, counting down.
ACACCATCCCTACTGTAAAATACGGTAGAGGCAGTGTCATTCTGTGGAGATACTTATCAGCAGCAGTGACTGGAAATCTGGGTCAGGATTGATGGGAAAATGAATGCTGCTAAATACAAAGAGATCCTGGATTAAAAACCTGTGGGCCTCTCCAGAAAGTTTAAACTGGGGAAAAAGTTAGTCTTTCATCAGGCCAACGACCCAAAGCACACTGCTAGAGCAAGCATGGAGTGGCTTCAGATGTAGAAGACTGATTTCCTTAAGTGGCCCAGACAGAGTCCTGACCTTAACCCAATCAAACGTCTCTGGTTAGTCCACAAGATTGCTGTCCACCACCCCTACCCAACTAACCTGTCACAGCTTGAGCAATTTTGCAAGGAGGAATGGGCAAATCTTGCTCCATCACCTTGTGCAAAGCTAATAGAGACTTATCAAAAAAGACTACTGGCTGTAATAGTTCTCAGTTAAATTGATCAATATCTGCAGGTCGTAATACTCATTTAGTTCCATCAAGCAAGGATGTAAGTCTCAAAGTTGAGACTTTATAAAGCACTGATGAGGCCTCACTTGGGGTATTGTGGGCAGTTTTGGGCCCCTTATCTTAGAAAGGATGTGCTGAAACTGGAGAGGATTGAAAGGCTCATGAAAATCATTCTCAGATTGAACGGCTTGTCATTTGAAGAGTGTTTGATGATTAGGCTTGTATTCACTGGAATTCAGCAGAATGAGGGGTGTCCTTTTAGAATGGAGGTGAGGAGAAATTTCTTTAACTAGAGAATGGTGAATCTGTGGAATTCTTCACCACAAGCAGCTAATGAGGCCAAGTCTTTTATTTTTGAGGCAGAGATTGATAGATTCTCGATTTGTCAGGGCATGAAGAGATATGGGTGTTGGGAGGACAGGAGATTGGGGTTGAGAGGAAAAATGGATCAGCCATGATGAAATGGTGGAGAAAACTCGATGGGCCAAATGACCTAATTCTGTTCCTCTATCTTATAGTCTTATGTGAAGAAAAGGTTTGGGAGCTTTATAAGATAAGAAGCGTTGCCTCAAAAAGACAGCATCCATCATTAAGGGCCTCCACCACCCAGAACATGCCTTATTCTCATTGCTACCATCAGGAATTCAGGAACAGCTTCTTCCCCTCTGCTATCTGCTTACTGAATAGACATTGAACCCATGAACACTACCTCATGACTTTTTTTACTTCCTATTTTTTGCACTATTTATTTAATTGGACTATCTTACATATCTTTTTTCTCACCCTTTATGGGAAGCATGTATGTGTATTTTTCCTTCAATCTCGGGTCCTCTACTAGAGGGATGGGAGCTTGAAGATTCAGCACAGTATCCTTGCTGTTCCTAGTAGTGTGCTCTTCTGGACCGAGATCTCATATTTTGTTCCTAGGATTTGTTGGAGCCACTCCCCAGTCCTGGTGTCATAGCTCCAAGTGCTCCTATCATGACTGATATTACTATGGCTTTAACTTTCCACATTCTTTCAATCTGCTCTTTCAAGCTCTGGTATTTCTCCAGCTTCTCATATTCTTTCTTCCTGATGTTATTGTCATTTGGGATTCCCACACTGATCACTATTTCTTTTTTCTGTTTCCTGTCCAGTATTACTATGTCTGGTTGGTTGGCCAGTACCTGCTTATCAGTCTGTATTTGGAAGCCCCAAGGCTCTTAGCTTTGTCATTCTCCACTACCTTCTTGAATGGCTTGGCCTGCCGTGGTCTCTGGTCCTCTGGCTATTCTTCACCCACTTCCATTTCCATATTCCCTGCCTGCTGTCTGAAGTATTCTCCTAGCAGGTTGCCTTTAGGGACCATCTTCCTGACATACTTGTGGATGTTTCGCATTTCTTCCAGGACTGTGGTCTTGACACTTCCAAGTTCCCATCCTCCTTTATTCCAGCAGATGTACATTTGCTGGACGTTGGACTTTGGATGGAATCCTCCATGTACTGTTAGTAGTTTCTGGGTACTGATGTCAGTAGCTTCCAGTTCGTTCCTTGGCCAGCACAGTATTGCGCCAGGGTATCTGATGACTGCTAGAGAAAATGTGTTGATGGCTCTGATCTTGTTCTTCCCGTTCAGCTGGCCTTTTAGGACCCATCTCACTCTTTGCAGATACCTGGATGTTGTAGCCTTCATTGTGTCCTCATCGTGGCTTCCACATGCCTGCAGGATTCCCAGGTATTTATAGCTGTCATGTACATCTCGTATGTGGTCTTCAGGTAACTTGACTCCTTCAATCTTGATGAGTTTGCCTCTTTTCACTACCATCCGTCTGCACTTTTCCAGTACAAATGATATCCTGATGTCTTTGCTGTACACCCTTGTCAGATAGATTAGTGAGTCAATGTCTCTTTCATTTCTGATGTCATCTATGTTCAAGAGGTAGCTGATGATCACTCCACTCTTGAAACTGTACCCATCTCCACCTTTTGAGACGACCTGGCTGAGGGGGTTCAAGCCTTTGTGGAACAGCAGTGGGGATAGTGCATCACCCTGGTATATTCCACATCTGATGGTCACTTGTGCTATTGGCTTTGAGTAAACTTCCAGTCCATTAAGATCTTGATGAAGGTCCTTAGTGTCTTGTTGACATTGTACAGAGACAGGCATCCACGTGTGGGGCATTGAGTCGTATGCTTCCTAGTAGTCGATCAAGGCAGTGCTTAAGGTTGGTTTGCCTTGCATTAGAGTCTCACATGACTGGTTTGTCTACCGGTAGTTGGTGCTTGGGGCCTCTGGTTCCATTACCAATCTCTCTCTGAGCAGGGCTCAGGAATTTACACATGTTCCTCATTGTATTGCTGCTGCAAAGTTTTAAAAAAAATCATGACGTATGCCAATGATATTAATTCTGATTCTGATCTTTGAATCTTTTACACTGTGCACTTGGAAATCTCTTTCTGTGCTGAGGTTCTGAATAGAGAGCATCAATTTTGAGAGTTTAGTGTTGGACATTCATATAACATGCCCTGCCAGATAGAGCCACCAAAATGTATTTAGGTCTTCGTTGTTGGCCTGGGAGTGGATGCTGATACTGTTCAATTAACTTTCCTGTGAAATTAGAAGATTTTGTTGGGAGATTTGGTGGTATCTTTGTAGTACTTTGCATGCTCATTCTAGGTAGTTCTGGAAAAGTATATGTAAGCCTGAAGTCTTTATGAATTTATAGTTTTTATAAAATGTAATGTGACAAAATGGATCCTATGAAATCCCAAGGTGTTTTGGTAGTTTGGATGGGAGACTTACAAGTCTGTCGGTGTTTTATGATAGGAAGCTGTTTTTTTTGTATGACTGGAGATGTGTTTTATGGCGGGGGGGATGTTCTGACAACAGAGGTAAAGAGGACAGAATGTCTAAACAACAAGTATCAGAACTAGATAAAAATGAAGATAATGGAGGAATGTTATGGAATGGAACAACCTAATTTCTGTTCTCTTAAAAAGTATAAAAATGCTTTGTTTGAGACGTAAGATTGAAGCTGTTTTTCCAGATGATACACGGCTAGAAAATAGAACTTTCCTTACAAGTAAGATAATAAATGTACATAATGTGATCCACTCTGAATTTGTTGGAGTTTGTTTCTGTATATATTAGACATTTTAAAATATATATTACTTCAGTTTTGCTCTATTTTTAATCTATTTAATATACATATATATACACTTACTGTAATTGATTTACTTATTAAATTAACAAATTTCACAACACATACTGGTGATAATACACCTGATTCTGATTCTGGTTCTGATTCTAGAAGACCTAGCTGATCAGTACATGACATAGTCCAAGTTTCAAAAGAACAAAGGAGTGTAAGGATCACTGCAGCCTAGTAAACCATGACTCTTGAATCAGGTTTGAAGTTTGATCGTTACACTCCCTTCTCCCCTCAGTGGCCAAGGGCAGCGGTGAATTTTATTACTGATATCTCCATTCACTGACTACCAGCTTCTGTGATAAGGGAGTTAGTTTGTTTTGCCAAGATCAGGCAATGAACCTTTTTATAAGTTAGAGGGCATATGGGTTATGCAGGTTAGTGGAGAACTCAGCCCAAAATGCCAACTGTTTATTCCACTCCATAGATGTTGCCTGATATGCTGAGCTCCTCCAGCATTTTATGTGTGTGTTACTTTGGATTTCCATCATCTGAAGAGTCTCTTGTGGTTTAGAGAGTTGTATTGCTGTTCATGGACATGCTTATAATGTGCACTGCAACTCAATAATTGAGGTTGATTATAAGATTTAGGATCAGATCAGTTTAACAGTTTTCTATTCCTCCTGAGCATTTGCTCCATCTCAGTGGGAGACTTGTTGAAAGTGGAATACAGTATTGCCATGTAAAAGATGGCAAAAAGTGTCCTGGCAGCTTTGTTTGTTGCAGACTCAATGGTTATGATCATAGTTTGTATGTCAGGAAGCAAACCGAAAATTGGTGCGACTGTAACGAAACCCAATTTCTCTTGGGATCAATGAAGTATGTCTATCTGTCTGTCTGTCTGTAAATCAGAATCAGATTTAATGCCATTGGCGTATATCAAGACAGATACCTATATAAAATAGTTAAATTAAATAAGTAGCACAAAAGAAATTTTAAAAAGTGAGGTAGTGGTCGTGGGTCCAATGTCAATTCAGAAATCTGATGGCAGAGGGGAAGAAGCTGTTCCTACATCATTGAGTGTATGCCTTCACACTTCTGTATCTCCTTCCTGATGTTAGCAATGAGAACAAGACATGCCCTGGGTGATGAGGGTGCTTAATGATGGATGCTGCCCTTTTTGAGGCATCGTTCCTTGAAGGTGTTCTGGGCACAATGGAGGCTAGTGCCCATGATGGAGCTGACTAAGGTTTACAACTCTTTGCAGTTTACTTCAATCCTGTGTAATAGCAACCAACCCCACCCTTCTCCCCTCCTCATACCAGACAGTGATGCAGCCAGGTAGAATGCTCTCCACAGTACATCTGTAGAAATTTTCTCATCTCCCCAAACTCCTAATGAAATATAGCCACTATTGTGCCTTGTTTGTAGCTGCATCGATATGTTGGGTCTAGGATAGATTTCTCAGAGTTATTGACACCCAGGAATTTGAAATTGCTCACTTTTTCCACTTCTGATCCCTTGATGTGGATTGGTGTGTGTTCTCTTGTCTTAACATTTCTGAAGTCCACAATCAGTTATTTGGTCTTATTGACGTTCGGTGCAAGGTTGTTGATACACCACCACTCAACTAGCAGATATATCTCGCTCCTATACGTCTTCTTGTCACCATTTGAAATTCTGCCAACAATGGTTATATCATCTATGATATCTGTACATGAGATAGAAGGCATTTGAGCTGTGCCTAGCCACACAGTCATTGGTGTAGAGAGAGTAGAGCGGTGGGCTAAGCACACACCTCTGAGGTGCGCCAGTGTTGATTGTCAGTGAAGTGGAGATGTTATTTTTCCAATCTACATAGATTGTGGTTTAGGCCTTCAGATGTTCCTGTGATACTGGAAAAAGGTATTTGAGGGCTCTGGTGATGACTTTTCCTGCCATTTAGGAGGGAAGAGTTAGATTGATCAACATAGTGTCATGTGCAGAATGGGTTGTACTGTGCTTTCGTGCTCTGTGTTCTAATGAAATGAGAGGATACAGAGGAGAATGTCATACAATGTTAGCCTGATGAGCTTTTATGTTTCTGTTTTGAGTCAGTCAACTCATCCATGTTGAAAATCTCAGCTGCCTGCCTAGGTGACCACCATCATTGACTTTATCAGCAAGTCTAGGACATTCACATCAGGTAACGCTGACCTTTACGAAAAATCGAGATACAACTGTTATAAAGTTATCAGAGATGCTGAGAGATTATACCAATCTGATGTTGAATCCCATAACAGTGGCCAGTTGTGACAGGACTTACATGGTTTTACAAACTATGAAACAAAGTCAGGGAGTATCGCCCATAAGAGCACACCTACTCCTAATGAACTGAAAGCATTCTATGCTTATTTTAAACAGAAAAGAATGGGAAGGTCACCACCCACCCTGACAGCTTCCAGTGCGTCTGGCCCCACAGTCACCATTGCCAACATATGATCGGTCTTCTTGAGAGTGAATGCTTGGCAAGCATCTGGCCCAGATGGTGTCCCCAGCCATATCCTTAGTTCCTGCGCAGATCAACTGGAGTGGGGTGTTGCAGAAGTTCTTAACCTGTTCCTTCTTCAATCTGAGTTCCCACCATAAAAAAACAAGGTAATATGCCTTAACTACTACCCATTAGCTCTGATATCTACCATCATGAAGCGCTTCAAAAAACTGATCACTTCCTCCTCCCATACATCCCCAACCCATTGCAATCCACCTACCTCTGAAACATTTCAGTGGTGGACGGCATCTCCCTGGCTCTCTGCTCATCACTGGCACACCTAAACACCTATGTTTAATGACTACAGCTCTGCCTCTAGTGCAGTTGTTTATTAACTACAGCCCCATATTCAGTACTATCATTCCAAGCAAACTCATCACCTTACACCACCAATTGTTCTAAACACTGGTGATCCACAAGGTTGTGTCCTTAGCGCTCTTGTCTACTCCCTGTACTCACGGTACAATGGTTCAGTTGTTCAATTTAATATCGGAGAATGTATACAGTATACAACCTGAAATACTTGCTCTTTGCAGACATCCACAAAACAGAAGAATGAATGACAAAAACTGTTAGAACCCCTAAAGTCCCCCCCTTTCTCACACAAGCAGCAGCAAAAGTATCAACTATCACCTACTCTCCCACCCCCCATTTGTTCCAGCAAAAAGCATCAGGCCCCCCCCCCCCACCACTCACCATGCAAGCAACAGCAAAGCCCCCAGAGACCATGATCTAGAGTCCATCAAAAATTACTGGCCATCCCAACACTTCAATATCTCAGACAAGCTCTCACTCTCACAAGCAAGGGAGAGAGAGAGATCGCTCCTGACATAGCGAGAGGGGAGCTCTTTCAATGCAACAGTCTGCAGCATCTCTTATTCAAGTTCCCCTAACTCAAGAACCAGCAAATCTTCTCTTACCATTGAGAGAGAGAGATCACTCAAGTGCAGAAGTCTCTGACTTTTGTGTACACTGTCCCACTGTATTGAAGTTTCAGTGTCCCTTAAAGCTTCAATCAGCAACATTGGCAAGGAATCGGGTCAATCACAGTGCCGCACCCCAAAGGCGTGCATCTTCATGAATATGTGGCCAGATTCTCCTTTAATTCCATATACAAGTTTGCAGATGAAATCACTGTAGTGGGCCATATCTTCAATAACGTTGAGTCAGTGTACAGTAAGGCGATTGAGAGCTTAGTGATATGATACCATGAAGTTTCCCTCAATGTCAGTAAAACAAAAGAGCTGGTCATTGACTTAAAGAAAGGGGTGGTGCACATTCTCCTGCCTACATCAAAGTTGCCGAGGCTGAGACAGTTCCTCAAGTTTGTAAGAACATCACTAATAACCTGTTCTGGTTCAACCGCATAGACACCGTGGCCAAGAAAGCTCACTGATATCCATACTTCCTTAGACTCAAGTGATTCAACATGTCCCTGTCAACCCTTACCGATTTGTATCAATGCGGCATACATAGTTATCAGAATCAGGTTTAAAATCACCAGCATAGGTAGTGAATTTTGTTGTTTTCTCACAGCAGTACACTGTAACACATTAAAAAAGAAATTTATTTATTTGTTTGTTTATTTATTTAATTTTTAAAAAGTAATGCCAAAAGAAAGTAGTGAGGTAGTGTTCATGGACTCAATGTCCATTCAGAAATCGATTGGCAGAGGGAATGAAGCTATTCCGAAATTGGTGGAGGTTATATTTCACCAATGCCTCCCACAATGCTAGTTGGCTGGATATTCTTTAGGAGGTTAGAGACTGTTTTGCACTTTCAAATGTTCCTATATTTAGTATGCAGCACAATGCAGGACAAGTCTGAAATTCAGCTGCACATCTCCAATGACATTTTACGAGCAACTTTGTTTATTTTAGCTGGTACAACTGGAATCAATATCATCGATGTAAAGAAATTACATTGGTACTGCTAGCTAAGAGTTAACTCCAATAAATCCTACGCATTTTGAATAATGGAACTTGGATTATTAGCAAGTCAGGCTTTGGATCTATTAGAATATCAGTATCCAGTTGAGATCATTTTTATTTTGGTTTAGTTATGCACTTGAAGAGAAATCCAACTAGAAAAGAAATATGCTGTGCTTAAAGGAATTTACTTCTTTGTTGTTCTCTGAAGAAACACTTAATCATCAACCATGGATGCCCAAAGTAAATAGATATCCATGGGATCACTCCCTATATGACTCATGTCCCTCCCCACTGATCTCCCTCCTGGTACTTATCCTTGCAAGTGGAACAAATGTCACACCTGCCCCTACACTTGCTCCCTCACTACCATTCAAGGCCCTCAAACAGTCCTTCCAAGTGAGGCGACTCTTCATCTGTGCTTCTTTACTACATCTACATATATTTGCTATATATAGTTATCTACTATATATAGTTACCTACTATATCTGGTGCTCCTAATGTGGCCTCCTGTATATTGGTGAGACCCGATGTAGACAGGGAGAACGCTTCATCAAACACCACAACAAAAAGCAAGATCTCTCAGTGGCCACCCATTTCAATTCTGCTTTCCATTCCCATTCCGTTATGTCAATCCATGGCCTTCTCTACTGCTGTGAAGAGGCCACACTCAGGTTGGAGGAGCAAAACCATATATTCTACCTGGGTAACCTCCAACCTGATGGCATGAACATCGATACCTCAAACTTTGGGTAATTGCCCACCCCTCTTTTCACATTCCCCATTCCTGTTCCCCTTTCACACTTTCTCTCTTTAGCTGCCCATCACCTCCCTCTGGTGCTCCTCCCATTTCCCTTTCTTTCAACGTCTTCTGTCCTCTCCTATCAGACTCCTTCTCCTCCAGCCCTTTATCTCTTTCACCATTGAGCATCCCAGCCATTTACTTCACCCTTTCACCTCTCCTGATTTCACCTATCGCCTACCACTTTGGACATCTTCCTCTTCACCCCCCCCCCCCACCTTCTTGCTCTGACCCCTTCCGTCTTCCTTTACAATCCCGATAAAGGGTCTCAGCCTGAAACATCAACGTGCTTACTCTTTTCCATAGATGCTGACTGCCCTGCTGAGTTCCTCCAGCATTTTTTGTGCGTTGCTTTGGATTTTCAGCATCTGTAGCTTTTCTCATGTCAGTATTTATAAACAGTCATTTCAACTGAAGATTTCCACTGGGATATCAGTTTCCAGTATTAGTGGATGGAGAGAGGTAACTTCCCTTTTCCAAAGTTTTGCCATGCTACAAGTGGCAGGCAAGCTCCAGATGCCTAAATCCATGCTGTGGGGTCTCTACACCACCTAGTGTCAGCTTGACTTCCAAACTATTTTGTCAGCGATGAAAGATAAAAAAAATATAGCTGTGCCTGGCAGGCAGTGGATGCATTCCTTCATAGGATGGTCATTTTCTACACAGGGATGGCTTAAAAACAACAAAGTTAATGCCCTGGAGTGGCCAAGTCAGAGTCCAGACCTCAATCCAATCGAGAATTTGTGGCTGGACTCGAAAAGGGCTCTTCACTCACGATCCCTGTGCAATCTGATGGAGCTTGAGCATTTTTGTATAGAAGAATGGGGAAAATTGTAGTGTCCAGATGTGTAAAGCTGATAGAGACCTATCCACACAGACTCAAGGCTGTAATTGCTGCCAAAGGTGCGTTGAGTAAATGCTGACTTGAAGGTGCCAATCAATTATTTTGTGTTTTATATTTGTAATTAACTTAAATCATTTACAAATATAAAACACAAAGTAATTAACTTAAATCATTTTGTAGATATGTTTTCACTTTGACACAGAAGTGTCATTTTCTGTTGATCAGTGTCAAAAAAAGCCAATTAAATCCATTGTGATTCGATGTTGTAAACAGGAAAACTTCCAAGGGGAGGTGAATACTTTTTAGAGGTACTGTATGTCATGAAATTACAGCAATACAGTGCAGTACATAAAATTACTGCAGTACTATGCAAAAGTCTTATGTGCCTAAGACTTTTGCATGCATTGTAGTATGTGTGAAAGCAAAAACAGAATGCAGAATAAAGTTTTACACAGAAAGTGCAGTGCAGGCAGGCAATAAGGTGCAAAGTCATGATGTGGTAGAGGTATAAAGTCCATTTAATTGTACTGGGGAATCATTCGTATTGTGAACTGTTAAGGCACCATATCTAAGAAAGGGTGTGTTGGCATTGGAGAGGGTCCAGAGGAAATTTATGAAAATGGAAGGGTTATTGTATGAGGAGCATTTGAAGACTCCAGATCTGCACTCACTGAAGCTTGTGGGGGGGGGAATCTCATTGAAACCTATTGAATATTGAAAGGCTGAGATAGAGTGGATGTGGAGAGAATGTTTCCTATAAAGGGGTAGAGAATAGAGGGACATCAATTTAGAACTGGGTTGAGGACGAACCCATGTTGGATGTCATTGCCCCAGCACACTGCCATGTAGAAGATTCTGCATCAACAAATTTATAGAACTTGTTAAGGAGAGGCCTGCATACTCCAAAAGACCTCAGTCTCGTCAGGAAGTAGAGGCAACTTTAGCCTTTGGTATATTTTCACAGTTTAGAAAGAAATATAAAATTGTGTGAATGAACTTAAAATTGTGTCACATTTGGGGGGGGGGGGGAATCTGGTTTCAATGGCAAGGCTGGTATTTATTGCTTTTCCTCAATTTCCCTTAAGAAACATAGAAAACCTACAGCACTATACAGGCCCTTCGGCCCACAAAGCTGTGCTGAACATGTCCTTACCTTAGAACTGCTTAGGCTTATCCATGCATCCACCCAGGAGTCTCTTAAAAGACCCTATCGTTTCCACCTCCTCCACCGCCACCGGCAGCCTATTCCATGCACTCGCCACTCTCTGTGTTAAAAAACTTACCCCTGACATCTCCTCTGTACCTACTTCCAAGCACCTTAAAACTATGCCCTCCCGTGCTAGCCATTTCAGCCCTGGGAAAAAGCCTCTGACTATCCACACGATCAATGCTTCTCATGATCTTATACACCTCTATCAGGTCATCTCTTATCCTTCGTCTCTTCAAGGAGAAAAGGCTGAATTCACTCAACCTATTCTCATAAGGCATGCTCCCCAATCCAGGAAACATTCTTGTAAATCTTCTTTGTACCCTTTCTATGGTTTCCACATGAGGCGACCAGAACTGAGCACAGAACTCCAAGTGGGGTCTGACCAGGGTCCAGTAGAGCTGCAACATTACCTCTCGGCTCTTAAACTCAATTTCATGATTGATGAAGGCCAATGCTCCGTATGCCTTTTTAACTACAGAGTCAACCTGTGCAGCAGCTTTGAACGTCCGATGAACTCGGATCCCAAGATCCCTCTGATCCTCCACACTGCCAAGAGTCTTGCCATTAATGCTTTATTCTGCCATCATATTTGACCTACCAAAATGAACCACCTCACTCTTATCTGTGTTGAACTCCATCAGCCCAGTTTTGCATCCTATCAGTGTCCCACTGTAACCTCTGACAGCTGTCCACACTATCCATAACACCCCCAACCTTTGTGTCATCAACAAATTTACCAACCCATCCCTCCACTTCCTCATCCAGGTTATTTATAAAAATTACGAAGAGTAGGGGTCCCAGAACTGATCCCTGAGGCACTCCACTGGTGACCGACCTCCACGCAGAATATGACCCGTCTACAACCACTCTTTGCCTTCTGTGGGCAAGCCAGTTCTGGATCCACAAAGCAATATTCCCTTGGATCCCATGCCTCCTTACTTTCTTAATAGGATTGCATAGGGTACCTTATCAAATGTCTTGCTAAAATCCATATACACTATATCTATGGCTCTACCCTCATCAATGTGTTTAGTCACGTCCTCAAAAAATTCAATCAGGCTTGAAAGGCACAACCTGCCTTTGACAAAGCTATGCTGATGTTATATACTCATATTATACCTCTCCAAATGTTCATAAGTCCTGTCTCTCAGGATTTTCTCCATCAACTTGCCAACCATTGAAGTAAGACTCACTGGTCTGTAATTTCCTTCGCTATCCCTACCCCCTTTTTTGAATAAGGAAACAACATCCGCAACCCTCCAATCCTCTGGAACCTCTCCTGTTCTCATTGATGATGAAAAGATAATTGTCAGAGGCTCAGCAATCTGCTGACTCACTTCCCACAGTAGTCTGGGGTACATCCCGTCCGGTCCCAGTGACCTATCCAACTTGATGCTTTCCAAAAGCTCCAGCGCATCCTCTTCCTTAATATCTACATGCTCAAGCTTTTCAGTCCACTGCAAGTCATCCCTGCAATCGCCAAGACATTTTTCGGTAGTGAATACTGAAGTGAAATATTTATTAAGTGCCTCTTCAAACTCCTCCAGTTCCATACACACTTTTCCACTGTCACACTTGATTGGTCCTATTCTCTCACATCTTATCCTCTTGCTCTTCACGTACTTGTACAATACCTTGGGGTTTTCCTTAATCCTGTCTGCCAAGGCCTTTTCATGGCCCCTTTTGGCTCTCCTAATTTCATTCTTAAGCTAGCCTTATAATCTTCTAGATCTCTGTCATTACCTATTTTTGAACCTTTAGTAAGCTCTTCTTCTTAACTAGATTTACAACAGCCTTTGTACACAACCATTCCTGTACCCTACCATTGTTTTTCCCTGTCTCAATGGAAAGTATCTACACAGAACCCCACACAAATTTCATGCCCTATGTGAGTGATGATAAACCTGATTCTGATATGGGTCTCTATTGTGGGCTGAGAGTGGGAAGGGGGGCAGTGAGAGGGGAATCATGGTTGAGAAAAAGGGAAGGGATTTTAGGATGCATATTGCATATATTTCTCTGACACTAAGGCTACATCCACACTAGACGGGATAATTTTGAAAAAGCCGGTTTCGCGTAAAACAATAGGCATCCACACTATGCATTTTTGAAAATATCTCTATCCACATTGAAACGGAGATTTCGGCGAATCTCCTCCTACTGGGCATGTGCAGGGCACATCTACCAAAAACAAGCGACATGTTTGGTGTCGAATCTCACTGTGAAAGTGCGCGTTTGTGTAGTTACAGAATAGAAAAACTTAAAACAACGGACAGCTGTTGGCTCTTGCGCAGGAGAACTTAAAAGTAAAAAAAAAAAGCATACTGGAGTGTACGGAGGCAACTGACAGGGAGTTCATGGACAGATTGGCCCGGCTGATGACGAGCATTGAAAAACTGACTAACTCTGTTGCATTAATAAAGCACCTTGTTAAGTGTATAAAACATGTCTGCATCAGTATTATCTTGTATTTCCGTACAATGTTACATTAGGCTGTGTCACTTACCCCGTGACCGGGTTACCAAACCAGCAGAAATGAAATGATACATTGGAGTCTGGTGGTACTGTAACTAAAAGTGTTTATTAGTAAACTAAGTAATACAGTACTATAAAGTGCAGATAGACATATAAAACAGGTTAGCAATGATATATACAGAAGTGTGGAAATGGGAATCAAAACCAAGCTCTTTCAAAGTCTAGGGGTAAATGAATAGTCTTAAGATGATGCAGAGTTCAGTTCAGTTCAATTTAAGTCAAGGTAGTTGCTGTTGTGCCGTTGGGGAAGGGGAGAGAGAGAGAAAGAGAGAGAGAGAGAGAGAGAGGTGAGCAGTTGCAGCAGGCAAACCTTCCGTTGTCGTCTTGTCCTGTTGTGGTCACCGACTGTGACCCCTCCATTCCTGGCCAGACCGTTCTTCAGTGATGAGCCCGTCACCCAGGCAAGGGTGGACACACACACACACACACACACACACACACACACACACACACACACACACACACACACACACACACCACACACCACACACACACACACACACACACACACATCTGCCTTCACACACTGTGAGCCTCTGAACGATTCTCCCGAATCGATCCTCCAAACCCCCACCTTCCTGTGGATGCACAACACTCTTTCAGTGTCCCATGGCGTGTCTGTCTGTGTCTGAGCAGACCTGCTTTTATCTCCCCTGACGGGGTACCAGCCATCCATCAACTGACCATGTCCATGTCCATCAAACTGGGCCACTCCTTGCAGTCTCAGCAAGAATGTTAACGTGCAAAGAAGAGTGTCCTTGTAGCAAAGGTAAATAATCAGTGAAGAAGCCATAATACTAAATTATGTGTGTGTGTCTCTCTCATCTGCTCTGGGTGCCTCCCCCTCCTTCTCTCTCTCTCATTAGCAGCACAAACAGTGTCCAAAAGCCAGACTCATTCTCCCGACATTTTAAAGTGGTTGTCCACAGAAAATATGAACCCTAGGGGTGCATAACAGCTGTTACACATCGATTGTCAGAGAAGTACTTGCATCAATAGGTAAACCAGCTTCATATGAGCAAGGACAGAAAACAGGGCAAAGTAAGTATACTTATTTATTCAGTAAGTTATGGGTCAAAGTATTTGGTGAGTACATTTCTAACTCTTCTGGCTTCAGTCTCATTGCCGTTTGTTCTGAAATTGTTAGGTTGCGTTCAAGAAAACAATGAAATGGCGCGCTGCCGTCTGACAGCGTTTTCAGAAGTCTCCGGTTACCTTGTCCACACTGATCCAGCCAATCCGGCGTTTTCTGGAAAGTGTTTCTGAAAAGCTCCGGTTTTGGGGGACGAAAACGCTGTTTTAGTGTGGACGGAGGGTAAAAACAAAGAGAAATAGCTTCAGTTACGGATTTATCCGGTATAGTGTGGACGTAGCCTAAATGTACCTATTGAAAGGGAGGGGGGGGGGGGGGAGTGGGAAGCACCGGAGAAACATTCTATAGTGATTAATGAACCAATTGTTTGCAATCAACTGACCTTGCCTGGTGTCTCAGGGCTGAGTGTGTCTGCACCCATGCCAACCCCCTCCCTGCCATCCTCTGGCACTCCTTTGTCCCTTTCTGCGGCGCAACACCCTCACCATTCCAACATCCTTTGCTCTGGTTAGATTTAGAAACCTGCTCACCACTCCACATTGACAAATACAGTATGATGCAAAAGTCTTTGGTACCCTAGCAAAATATACGTCTAAGATTTTTGCACAGTGCTGTACATTTACACGTATTAGGAATTTGCTGTGGTGTGCTGACATGACATGCAACAAAAACCGTTCATAAAGAATTGTATAAACTTTAGAAGTTAAGGTACAGAAATGGAATAAAATGTGCATAAATACATAAATACCAGTATGTATTTACAATGTAAGAGCATTAAAGAAGTGGTTTAAAGTGTTTACAGTGCAGTAACTGAGGTTATAGATAGAGGGAGTGGGGAGCTAACTAGAATGATTGATTAGATAAACTGTCTGGGGGAAGAAACTTATAAGATGGCATGAAGTTTTTAGTTTTAATAGACCAGTAGTACTTTCTAGAAGGGAGCTTTCGGAAAAGGTGTATACAGTATTTCCAAGTGGAGATGAAGTACAATCAATCAAGTGCCTGTTATGCGGCTAGTGTTTAGGGCAGCAAATGAAACAATTCTTTATTGCTGTTTATGTAACAGTTTTTTTTGACCAGTCAGGTTTGTTAGCCCTGAGCTGAACCCCCAAACCTTGAGGACCAGCAGCCCACTCTTAGTCTGGCCTCTACCCATTGACCTGTTTGACATGAGTGACCCACCAAGAGCCAAAGCCAGCATAGCTCTCTGGGTCACTGAGGCACGCAAGCCCCCAAACCACAACAAGGTTGTGGTCTTCCTGGACGAAAGGAGATGAAATACGAGAGCCTGCAAATGGTTGTGTTCCAAGCATCCCATAACCGATGTCCGCTTGAATGCCGAGCGTTTGAGAGGTGCTGTCAGAGCAGCACAGGCAAGTGATTGCAGTGTGTTTTTATATATTAGGTATGCACTGTCCTTTTGGTGCAGTGCAAACTGATTGAATAAAATAATGAGTCAATTTGCTTGAAGTTCTGGTTTGTAATTATAGATAATTTCTGTATCATACTTGGAAATCTGCCTCTTGTAAATGTCAGAAAAAAAGTGATTTTAGAGATTATTCAGTTGAATAATCTTAAAATGTTCTTGCTTGCAACCATTTAAAAAGAACGTGGGATTTCATATCAACAGAAAATAGGAAATTGTGGAAAAAGTTTCTTTAAGGAGAAATGCTGCATTTAACTGCTTGGCTTTTCTATCTGTGTTTGCTGTTTTATGGAAGAGTATTGAGAAATATTAGTTCAGATAATTAGAGATAACAAAAGGAACCAAGAGGAGCATCTTATCTTTTTCTGTTCTAATCGTAACATATACTGATAACCCGTACGATAGTTAGCTGCTGTGTGTGCAAGGAGGTTTAGTATAAATTATATCAGGCTGGGTTGTGGGGGAAGGGGAAATGAGTTTGTGGGAGGGTTGAAACAGGAAGTTCTGCATTACCAGGCTGAGTTTGTTATCTAGGTAGTATCTGTGGTCGCTCCCTCTATAGCTTGTGGCTTGCTTCTGGTTTTATAGAAATACAGACTGAGTGAAGCTGTTCTGTTCCCACATGCTTTGTCAGTTAAATTCTGATGTCTCTGGTTAAATGAATACTATAGGTGTCTCATTGTGGTTGCTGCTACAGGAAGGGGGAGACATTTGGCCTGCAGAGACAGGAATAACTCGGTTATCAGATGGTTACTGAAAGTGCTGATAATCATTATGTGCTTTCTGAAACAGTTTCGGAATGAAACTGATGGCTTTTGTAGTTTCTAAGTGTTTTTCTTTGAACTAACGTTTCCAAATGACATTGAGTGCCTTTCAGTGGTGTCGCGTGTGCACTTTTTTGTGCTTGGCTTACGGTTATTTTGTAACGTGCTGCAAATATCTATGAGTGAATGGTCTTCCTGCAGTATTTCTGTGATGAGATGGTTTCTCATTTCATTGCACGTGCACGATGGTGTCAAGCCGCTGTAGGCTGCAAGTGCACTGAGTTGATGGAAAAGGCAAGTGTGCATTCAACAATACCATCTCCTGGCTATGTGAAATTCCCTTGCGTTAAGCCACTAAGCGGGATATTAAACTACTGTGATGACATTGTGAAGTACCACGTACTGTATTGATACTAACTGCAGGGTGAATTGTCAGTCCATAAGCTTTCCATAATGCTACTATATTTCCACTTCAGATGGCCGTGTGGCTAATGTCTTTGGATTTGAAATTTCTGGTAATTTGATTTGTCTTGTTTTGGCTGAGATTAATGAGAGAAATAACTGGTTGCACAAGATGAAGTTTTAGGGAACATATAAAATCTCCTAGGTGTAATGTTCTATGGTTCTATGTGTATGGAGGGATATGGTCCAGGTGCAGGTCAGTGGGACTAGGCAGAAAAATGGTTCAGCACAGCCAAGAAGGGCCAAAAGGCCTGTTTATATGCTGTAATGTTCTATGGTGTTAAAACATTACTTCAGTTCCAGATTCAGAATCGGAATCTGATTTGATATCACCAGTATAAGTCATGAAATTTGTTCTATTTGAGACAGCAGTACAGTGCAATACATAATAATGGGAAAAAATGTGAATTATAGTAAGTGTGTGTGTGTGTGTGTGTGTGAGTGTGTGTGTGTGTGTGTGTGTGTGTGTGTGTGTGTGTGTGTGTGTGTGTGTGTGTGTGTGTGTGTGTGTGTGTGTGTGTGTGTGTGTGTGTGTGTGTGTGTGTGTGTGTGTGTGTGTGTATATATATATATATATTAAATGCTGTTCCTGAATGGTTGAGTGTGTTTCTTCAGGCTCCTGTACCTTCTTCCTGCAGTTAGTTATGAGAATAAGACATGTCCTGGGTGATGGAGGTCCTTAATGAAGGATGCTGTCTTTTTGAGACATCATTCTTTGAAGATATCCTGAATACTATGGAGGCTAGTGCTCATTCTGGAGCCAACTAAGTTTACAACTCTCTGCAGCTTATTTTGATCCTGTGCAGTCCCCCCCCCCCCCCCAATACTAGATGGTAATGCACCCGGTTAGAATGCTCTCCCTGGTACATCCTATATCCATAGAGATTTGTGACTGTTTTTGCTGACATACCAAATCTCCTTAAACTCCTAATGAAATATAGCCACTGTCATTCCTTCTTTGTGGCTGCGTTGATATGTTGGGCTCAGGGTAGAACTTGAGATTGCTCACTCTTTCCACTCTGATCTCTCTACGAGGACTGATGATTGTTTCCTCGTCTTACCCTTTTGGAAGTCCACAGTTAGTTATTTGGTTTTACTGACATTCAGTGCAAGGTTGTTGCTACGACACCACTCACTCAGCCAGCTGGTACATGCTGCTCCGTTAAGACCTCTCATCACCATCTGAAATTCTGCCAATGATAGTTATATCAACAGCAAATTTATTGATGATTTTTGAGCTGCATGTAGCCACACAGTCGTGTGTAAAGTGAGTAAAACGTAGGGCTAAGCACACATCCTTGAGGTGTGCTAGTGTTGGTTAGCAGCGAAGTGGAGATGTTATTTCCAATCGCACAGATTATGGTCTTCTGGTTAGGGGTCAAACATTCAATTTTTCCACATTTTTAAATTTTCAGTAAAATGGTCTGGGCACTGACACAATCACAACATGTTGAACAATCCAACATTTTGAAATAAATTAGAAGAAAATCACCAGTTTTTACATTTATTTTTTGGAGTCAGCATTTGTTGCCCATGGGAATGCAGGATAAGAGGTTACCAGATGTACTGCCATTCATGGAAGGAAAGTTTTCAGTGTACACAGAATAGATAAATTCCAATGAGAATAAGAATGAAAAAATCCAAGAGAAGAACTAACCATATGTGGTAACTAGAAAAGTTAAATAGTATTGTGCACAAAGAAAAGGCATGTAAATGTACAGGACATGTGGGAGATAGGAAAATTGGATAAAATATAATAAAAACACAGAATGGCGAGAAGATTAAAGAGGGAGATATCATGGGTTCCCAACCTGGGATCCACAGAACCTTCGGTTAATAGTGGGGGACCATGAAAGAAGAAAATAAATATATACACGCTGTAATTCACATTATTCTCTTATTATATATTGCATTGTACTGTTGCCGTTAATTCAACAAATCTCATGACGTATGCCAATGATAGTAAACCTGATTCAGATTCTAAAAGAAGCAACTAGTGAGATAATTGATCCATTGCTTACATTTTCCAAACTCCCCTAGATATGGAGAAGGCTACATAAGGATTGTAAATTAGTGAATGTAACATCTTCATTTCAAAAGGAGAGAGCTGCTGAATTCAGGACATTACAGGAAAGTTGTCAAGGCACTGAGGAAAATGAGAGCTAATTGGATAAAGTCAGCATAATTTTATGAATGTTTGAGTAATTTATTGGAGTTTTTTAGAGAAGTAACATGAAGGGGATCTAGTAGATATTTTATACTTAGATTTCCAGAGTGCATTTGATAAGATGTCATGTCATATGTTATTGCAGAAAATAGAAACTGGTGGTATAGGATATAAAGAAAGTCTGGATGGATGATCAGCTGGCTAATAGAGTCATAGAACACTACAGCACAGAAGTGGGCCCTTTGGTCCATCTAGTCCATGCTGAACCATTAATCTGTGGAGTCCCATCGACCTACACTGGGACCATAGCCCTCCATACTCCTCCCATCCATGTACAGGTACCGATCCAAATATATCATAAATGCTGAATTCAAACCCACACCCAGTATTTGTGTTGGCAGCTCGTTCCACTCTCATCGCATGCTCCCCTTAAACTTTTCACCTTTCACCCTTAACCCATGACCTCTTGATGTAGTCTCACCCAACCTCAAAAGAAAAAGCCTGCTTGCATTTACCCTATCTACACCCTCCATAATTTTGTATACCTCTTGTGGACTTCCTGAGGGGTAAGACAAAGGAACACCTACCAATCCTCATAGAGGGATCAGAAATGGAGAAAGTGAGCAGTTTCAAGTTCCTGGGTGTCAACATGTCTGAGGATCTAACCTGGTCCCAACATATTGATGCAATTATAAAGAAAGCAAGACAGCGGCTATACTTATGAGGAGTTTAAAGAGATTTGGTATGTCAACAAAAACACTCAAAAACTTCTATAGATGTACTGTGGAGAGCATTCTGACAGGCTGCATCACTGTCTGGTATGGGGTGGCTACTGCACAGGACTGAAAGAAGCTGCAGAGGGTAATAAATTTAATCAGCTCCATCTTGGGTACTAGCCCACAAAATACCCAGGACATCCTCAAGGAGCGATGTCTCAGAAGGCAGTGTCATTATTGAGGACTTCCAGCACCTAGGGCATGCCCTCTTCTCATTGTTACCATCAGGAAGGAGATACAGAAGCCTGAAGGCACACACTCAGCGATTCAGGAACAGCTTCTTCACCTCTGCCATCCAATTCCTTAATGGACATTGAACCCTTAGACACTACCTCACTTTTTAAAAAATATACAATATTTCTGTTTTTTGCATCATTTTTAATCTATTCAATATACGTAAACCATATAAAGTATACTGAGTAAGATTTATTTATTTATTATTATTGTTATTATTTTCTATATTATGTAAAATAGAGGGCTATAGGTAAGCCTAGTATTTTCTAAGGTAGGGACATGTTCCCTACCTTAGAAATTACTTTGTGGGCCGAAGGGCCTGTATTGTGCTGTAGGTTTTCTATGTTTCTATGTATTGCATTGAACTGCTGCTGCTAAGTTAACAAATCTCATATCTCATGCCGGTAATAATAAACCTGATTCTGATTCTTTCAAATCTCCTCTCACTCTTCTAAGGCGGTATGCCCAACCTGGGGTCCACAGACCCTTAGTTAATAGCAGGGGTCCATGGCATAAAAAACATTGGGAACCCCTGTCCTAATGGGTCTTTCTCTGGTTGGCAAGATATAATTAGTTGTATGTCACAGTGATCGGATACTTAAAATTAAATGGCTTTGAAGAAAGTTATTGGTGCTACAAAGTAGTTATTAACAAAGTAAGCTGTGCAGAGGGTATGGGACAAATGGATACCAAAAAGTAATGTGAAGAGGAAAAATGTTTTTTTTCTAATAGGGAGTAGACATAAAAATCATGAAAATGGTGAGAAATAGCAAAGCTCGAGAACCAGAGGAATCTAAATACCCAGTAATAATTTGCAAAAGACAAGTTATACAGGTACAGCAACTAATTAGGAAGCAAAACTAATGTTTTTATTCAAGGTTCAAGATTGTTTAGAGTTGCATTCAGTACATGAGTGTAAAGGCAATCAGAATAATTGTTACTCTGGATCTGATGCAACACAAACAAAAACAAAATTAGATGAATAACACTGTAATAAAAACACAATAAATTTAAATACATTAGATAGTTTGTATACGTAGATTAATTATATGTCCTTGATCGCTTGGAACTGCAGAGAGTGGTACAGACAGCCCAGCACATCTGTTGATGTGAACTTCCCTTCACTGAGGACATTTACACAGGGGCATAAAGAAGGCCTGGAAGATCATTGGGGACACCAGTCACCCCAACCATAAACTATTTCAGTTGCTTCTATCTGGCAAATGGTACCACAGGCTATGGGACAGTTACTTTCTACAAGTCATTAGACTATAAATTCACATGTCTGTATATTGTGACAGAGTCATAACACAAGGCTTTTATTCCCTCAGATGTGGGGTGGATGTAAGATTTAAATAAATTCAAAAAAGTGATACTAGGTATAGGAGTGTCTGTACATAAGGTGACTCTAACAGGAAGTTATAAACTACTAGTGTTTGGGGTGAGTTAGTGGGTGGAGGTGTTGATCAGCTTTACTGCTTGGGGAAAATAAATGTTTTAGAGTCTGGTGGTCCTGACATGGATGCTATGTAGCCTCCGCCCTAATGGGAGTGGGACAAACAATCTCTGCACAGGGTGGGTGCCAGAGAGTGGCAGCTCTGTGTGCATCTCTGATGGGAATCATAAAATGTTTCTGTTTAGGACAACCACAGCAGAAATCTACAAGTCACAGCCATAGGTACTAAATAAGCAACTATGTTATAAGACACTTAAAGAGTCTATCGATCTCCAACATTGTCAGATTCTGGACCACCATCGAAGATATCTCCCAAAGGTGATGCCTCAAGAAGGTGGCATCTATCATTAAAGGCTCTCACCATTCATGTCATGCCCTCTTCTCATTACTACCATCAGGGAGGAGGTACAGGAGCCTAAAGACACATCCAGCATTTCAGGAACAGCTTCTTGCCCTCTGTTATCAGATTTCTAAACAGTTCTTGAACACTACTTCACTATTTCACTCTTTTTGTACTAAATGTATTTCTTACTCTAACTTAAGAGTTTTTTTCATGCATTGCACCAAACTGCTGCTGCAAAGCAACAAATTATACCTCATATGTCAGTGATAATAAACCTGATTCTGAATATTTCCAGCAAAGCAATCTTGCAAACAGCGCTTCAGGTTGAATCCCTGCAATGCTGCCTCATCTGGCTGTGAATGATAATAGACAATTGAACAGCTAATGAAGGGAGGAAGCTCCATGAACATTCCTATTATTATTGAGGAAGGGTAGAGAAAGGACTGAAGCATTTGCAACCATGTTCAGCCAGAAGTGCCAAATAGATGCAAAGAAGTCATATTGATGAAGTTACGAAAAGGGCACGACAGCGACTATCATTTCATTAGGAGTTTGAAGAGGTTTTGTATGTCACCAAAGGCACTCACAAATTTCTACAGATGTACTGGAGAGAGCATTCTAACTGGCTGCATTACCATCTGCTTTGGGGAGGGGAGGAAATAAATTTGCACAGGATTGAAATAAGAGGCAGACAGTTATGATCTTAGTCAGCTCCGTCATGGGTACTAGCCTATGTAGAATCCAAGACATCTTCAAAAAGTGATGCCTCAAAAAAGGTGGCATCCATCATTAAGGAACCCCTATTATCCAAGTCATGCCCTCTTCTCATTGCTACCATCAGGGAGAAGGTACAGGAACCTGGGGGTACGTATTCAATGATTCAGGAACAGCTTCTTCCTCTCTGCCATCACATTTCAGAATGGACATTGAACCCATGAACACTACCTCACTACATTTTTTTTCTCATTTTGCACTACTCATTTAATTTAAAATATTTACTTACAGTAATTCATGTTTTTTCTCTATTACCATGTATTGCACATAACAACAAATTTCATGACATATGCCAGTGATATTAAACCTGAGTCTGATTCTGAGAGCAGATTCCTAACCCTAGTCATCTTCAGCTCCTCATAACCAAGGTGGGGGGTGTTCACTGATGAATATAAACTCCTCTGTTTTATTGGTATCTCTTCAGCAAATGAAAAGCCTATGTTTGCGTGTGACAAGAGCAAGGCAGTGTTCAGACACCAGAGAACTGTCCAATAAGAGAGAGTCCAATCACCTACAAAGAGACCAATATAGTGTATAGTACTCTAGATGTGATCTCATCAGTACCACTGAAGCTTAATCCTTGCAATAAATTATATCATTCTTATAGCTTTCCTGATTAAAAAGCTCAAAGGGCAGTGAAGGCAGAGTCTATGAATATTTCAGAGACTAAGGTAAATAGACTTTTGATAAACAAGTGTACAACTGCTACAGAGCTAGGGAAATTTATAATTACAATCACAGCAGCCTCAATCTCACTGTGTTGCAGATCAGAGGTGAGTAATAAACACAAGGGATTCTACAGATTTTAGAAATCCAGAGTAGCAATACACATAATGCTGGAGGAACTCAGCTGGTCAAGCAGCAACTATGAAAATGAATAAACAGTCAATGTTTAGGGCCGAGACCCTACTTTGCAACTGGGGAGGAAGGGGATAGATACCAGAATAAAAAGGTGGGGGGAGGGGAATTAGGTCAGGTTCTAAAAGGAGGTTTCCTTTCAGAACAGAGACAAGGAGGAATTTCTTTAGGCAGAGAGTGGTGAACCTGTGGAATTTATTGCCACAGGCAGGTGCGGGGGCTAAATCATTGGGTATTAGAGGGTGATAGATTGTTGATTTGCAGGGGATGAAGGGATCGGAGAGAAAGCAGGAGATAAGGCTGAGAGGGAAAATGGATCAGCCATGATGAAATGGCAGAACAGACTCGATGGGCCAAATGACGTATTCAGCTACTATATCTTATGGTCAAGCTAGAGATGATAGTTGAAGCCAGGTGGGTGGGAACAGTAAAGAACTGGAAAAGAAGAAATCTGATAAGAGAGGAGAGTGGACCATGGGAGAAAGGGAAGAAGGAGGGGCATCAGGGGGAGGTAATGGGCGGGTGAGGAGAAGAGGATTTATTCAAGATTAAGAGATTCTGGATCCTTAATTTGTCTCTTGATATGTTCATGCTTATCCTGTGAGTAAGGCACACAATATTACCACAAACTATTGTTTAACTGTGCTTTTTTTAGAATAAGGACTTTGAATTAAGTACTCTGAAATCAATTAGTGATAAATGGTTATTCATTTGGCACATTAACTCTCTAATTGGCCAACCACAACGATAATCAACAATACATTTTCTAGTTTTCATCAGTGTATACCCCGATTTTCAGCCATAATAAATATAAATGTGATCTGGATAATGAAAAAAAAAAATCAACATATCCTTGTTCTGGCACAAGGTAGCATGGATATTTAGGAAATCCTTTGGCCTAGACTTGGCTAAGTTTGTTCCACTACCTATGGCTGTGACTTCCCCGAATTCCCCAAATTTCCGCAAATATTCCTCCTTCAGATTGGGAAAATGACTTTTCAGACTTAGACAACTTCAAATCCAATCAGGAGAAGCATGAGCTGTGACAGAAGCTCCACTGATGTATCTGGGTCATGTTGAATAATGAAAGCTTGGAAGTTGAGTCAGGCAGTAAAGAAAGCAAATGCAATGTCAGCATTTATTTCAAGAGGACTAGAACATAAAAGCAAGGAAGTAATTACAAAGCTTTATAAGGCATCGGTTAGGCCTCATTTGGAGTAGTTTTGGGCCCTATATCTGAGAAAGCATGTGCGGCAATGGCGGGGGTTCAGAGGAGGCTCACGAGAAAGGGTTAACATGCGTACATTCTATTGAGTTTGGAAGAACAAGGGAATTTCATTGAAAACTACCAAATATTGAAAGGCCTGGTTACAGTGGATGTGCAAAGGCTGTTTCCAATAGTAGGAGAGTCTGGAACCAGTGGGCAGCACCTCAGAATAGAAAGTCATCCCTTTACAACAGAGATAAGGAGGAATTTCTTCAGCCAGGGTGTGGTGAATCTGTGGAATTCATTGCCGCAGGCGTCTGGGGAGGCCAAGTCATTGCATATATTTAAGGCAACATTTAATGTGTTCTTGTTTAGTAAGGTCATCAAAGATTATGGGGAGAAGGCAGGAGAATGGGAATGAGAGGGAAAATAAATCTGCCATGATGCAATAACAGCAGACTTGATGGGCTGAATGGCTTAATTCTGCTCCTGTAACTTGTACTCTTACAATACGATTACAGATTCTTGTGGTCTACATTTATCTACTACCAGTAGTCCACAGTAATTCCTAGATACCAAATCCTGAACTGCCAGGTCTGCTTGAAGTCTGTGACATTTTGCACAGTTGAAGTACCACACAAGCAATAGACTCCGGTGTTTGATGTGAAGATGGCAACTGTCTCTACAAGCACTGCATGTTACTCACTTTTACCAATGCTATCATGGATACATGCACCTCCCACACCTGGACCGGTGAGCATGAGGTTGAACAGGTTTATCTGTTTAGCTGTGGGTGACCCTGCTGGTAACTAAATCCTTCAGGATTCCGCCAGTTCAATCTATAGTAGTGTTACCATACGTTTCACTCAGAGAACATTATGTTTAAATTTGTCCCCTTTCCCCAGTTTGCAATATGTTTAACGACAAAGCATTTTATAAAAACTAGATTGCCACAAAAGCTTAATGTGAGATGTAATTTGTCTCTGTGTACACATTCAATTAAAGAGATTATGTGGATTGTCTCAGCCATTCAACATATTCTATTAGGGCCAGCGCTCAACACGGGGCTGCAGAATGGCATTAAGGATTCTGATTTTTCAGAGGTTCAAGTTCCATTACAAGTTTAAATAAAAAAAGTCCAAAATACTTGAAGACTGAAATGAAACTCAGAATAGCTTTAAATGAGAAAACTACAAAGTTGGGCAGTGTATTTCCACAAACACTGTCTGACCTCATGAGTATTTTTTTTATCATTTTTGTTTTTATTCAAAATCAAACACTGGAAATAATTTGATTTGAAAAGGATGAGTGGAAGTATTTTCTTCAACATGTTGAACTGTTTATTATAATAAAGTGCAAGTTGAAATTTATTGTCATCTGACTGTACATTTATACAACCAAATGAAACAACGTTCCTCTAGATGGTGCACCCACAACACACATATATCTCACACAGCACATTAACCAAAATATTACCATAAGTACATTAATAAAATATTCAAAATTTATGCAGTGCACTGTCATTTGACTGTATATATATATATATATATATATATATATATATATATGTACACCAAATGAAACAATGTTCCTCTGGACCACAGTGCACGGTGCACAGGAAGAAGCTCTTACCACTCTGGTAATCCTAGTCCTGATGCTCTGTATCTCATTCCTGATGGTAGTAGGTCAAAGAGATTGTGGGATAGGTGGTGGGGATGGATCCCCAACAATGTTTTGGGCCATGTCTGCAATGCCCCCAGTAAATGTAAATGGTGAATCGGTGGAATTCATTGTGGAGGCATGATCATTGTGTATATTTAAGGTGATGGTTGATAGATTCCTGATTAGTCAGGGCATGAAATAATATGGGGAGAAGAATGGGGTTGAGAGGGAAATGGATCTCAGTCGTGATAAAATGGTGGAACAGACTTAGTGGGCTGAATGGCCTAATTCTGCTCCTATGATTTATGGTCTTAAGTCACAAGTGGGGGGAGGATGACCCTGGTGACCCTCCCAGTGGTTTTTACTTTCCTCTGTCAGGTGTTGTGGTCCAATGCATTGTCTGAAATAATGAGAAATGATGGTGTGAAGAATGAGGATTGTTTAACTTCAGGCATAGGTGATGGATGACCAATAGCATATCAGAAAAAGAGAAATTTAAAATGCAGTCAAGTTCCAAATGCTTTGCTCCCATCTCAAGTGAACACTCCTCCCCTCATCACCCAGGACATGCCCTCTTATTGCTGCCATCAGGAAGGGAGTACAGGAGCCTGAAGACACATAACACTCAGTGATTCAGGAACAGCTTTTTCCCCTCTGCCATCCGATTTCTGAACAGATAATGAACCCATGAATACCACCTCACTACTTCTTTATTTCTATTTTTTGCTCTATTTATTTAACTGTTTAACTTATGTACTTATTGTAATTCACAAGTTTTTTCTGTCTTTATTATCATGTATTGCATTGTACTGCTGCCGCAAAGTTAACAAATTTCACAACATATGGCAGTGATATTAAACTTGATTCTGATTCCCATCCCATTTTCCATTTCCTTTACTGGATTGTGAATTTGGAAACTTAGTGCTAAATCAAATCAAAGTAAAATTCATTATCGAAGTAATATATGCCATCATGTAGAACCTTGAGGTTCATTTTCTTGCAGACATTTACAGGAAAATAAGGAAATGCAATAGAATTTATGGAAAACTGTACATAAAGACAGACAAAGTGCAAAAAAAGACAAATTTAAAGAAACAGTACAGAGAACTTGAGTTGTAAAGAGTCCATAAGACCATAAGATATAAGAACAGAAGTAGGCCATTTGGCCCATTGAGCCTGCTCCAGCATTCAATCATGGGCTGATCCAATTCTTCCAGTCATCCCCACTCCCCAGCCTTTACCCCATACCCTTTGATGTCCTGGCTAATCAAGAACCTAATCTATCTCTGCCTTAAATACACCCAATAACTTGGACTCCACAGCCTCTCTTGGCAGCAAATTCCACAGATTTACCACCCTCTGACTAAAGTAATTTCTCCGCTCAGTTCTAAATGGACATCCTTCAATCTTGAAGTTGTGTCCTCTTGTCCTAGAATCCCCTACCATAGGAAATAACCTTGCCATATCTAATCTGTTCAGGCCTTTTAACATTCAGAATGTTTCTATCAGATCCCCCCTCATTCTCCTGAATTCTGGGGAATACAGCCCAAGAGCTGCCAGACATGCCTTGTACAGTAACCCTTTCATTCCTGGAATCATTCTCGTGAATCTTCTCTGAACCCTCTACAATGTCGGTATATCTGTTCTAAAATAAGGAGCCCAAAACTGCACACTATACTCCAAGTGTGGTCTCATAAGTGCCTTATAGAACCTCAGCATCACATCCCTGCTCTTATATTCTATGCCTCTAGAAATGAATGCCAACATTGCATTTGCCTTCTTTACAACTGACTCAACCTGGAGGTTAACTTTTAGGGTATCTTGCACAAGGACTCCTAAGTCCCTTTGCATCTCTGCATTTTGAATTCTCTCCACGTCTAAATAATAGTCTGCCCATTTATTTCTTCCACCAAAGTGCATGACCATCCACTTTCCAACATTGTATTTCATTTGCCACTTCTTTGCCCATTCCCCTAAACTATCTAAGTCTCTCTACAGGCTTTCTGTTTCCTCAAACAGTTAGATAGGTTTTTTTTTACAAATTAAGGGAATTAAGGGTTATGGGGAAAAGGCAGGTATATGGAGCTGAGTTTACGGACAAATCAGCCATGATCTTATTGAATGGCGGGACAGTCTCGATGGGCCGGATGGCCTACTGCTACTATTTCTTATGTTCTTATGTTCTCAACACTACCTGCTCCTCCACCTATCTTTGTATCATTGGCAAATTTAGCCACAAATCCATTAATACCATAGTCCAAATCATTGACATAAAGTGGAGTCCTTGGAAGTGAGTCTATAGGTTGTCGAATCAGTTCAGAGTTGTGGTGAATGAAGAAGTCCATGCCAGTTCTGGATCATTTCATACTCTGGTAGAACACGGACAAGGGAGCGGCACCAGGCTACCTAGTTTGTTCAAGCTTGTCCTGCCCATCAATTTGATCGTGGTTGATCTACCCAAGGTTTCAGCCCTTCTGTGCAAGTCCCCAAAGCCCAAATGCATATTAATGTATAAGTCAAGTCAAGTAAGTTTATTGTCATTTAACTATATACATGTATACATTCAAGTGAGAAAATGTTTCTCCGAACCAGGGTGTAAATCATAGTAATACATATAACTCACATATAGCACACAATAACTTGTGAAAGTAAGGATAAAATCTACAAATGAATCACGCATTGACCAAACTAATCTCATGCGATACCTCCACAAAGAGAAAACTTGTATCCTAAATCTCAAAGGACAGCTATTAAAAGTGTTTGTGACCCATCTTGTGCTGTCAGCTGGTCTTCAATTGTGCCAGTATTTTTTAAAATTTAGAAATACAGCACAGTAACAGGCTCTTTCAGTCCAACAGTCGGTGTCACCTAGTTACACCCATATGACCAATTAATCTACTAACCAGTATATCTCTGAAATGTGGAAGGAAGCTGGAGCACCTAGAGGGAACCCACACAGCCACAGGGAGAACGTGCAAACTCCTTACAGGCAGTGGCGGGAATTGAACTCTGGTCATTAGTACTGTACGATAATTGGTGGAAATGTGCATCATCCACAACCACCGATGTTGAGTGGGGTTCACTTTAAGAGGCTGCTGTGTTGTGATGACATAATTACGTAAAGTATTTTTACCACGCTTTGTGTTCAGGTTTTGGAGTACATTAGATGAGTTGTTACAGTTTTTCTTAAACATAAAACACTTCATGTTGTTTTATTTGCAAAAACCTACAATACTGTAATAGTGTTAAGTGAACTGCCACGCTACAGTGCCACCCCACAGTATCTCACAAAATAAATCATTGAGAAGATGAAATATTCTTGTGGCTGTCCAATGCTATTAAAATATGACAAATTTCACTTTTATTATTTTTTCACTCAATAACGAATTTGATCTTTAAAAATAACATTGGTTAAATCTCATTTACGCTCTTAGTCAATAATTAAGTCCCATATAATCTAAGACAATTTTAGTTGCAAAGTTGCTTGGAGCATTACCTTAATTCCAGCTGGAAAGTGCTTGTACTGGCTCATCCATCATGGTTACATCTGATTGTAATAAAATGTGGTTGTTCCACTGTTTAAGCACCACCGGATTCTAATCCTGATGCTTTTTTTGTTACTTGGACTGTTTACTTTAAGATTTTTTTTGTCAGCTTGGTTTCTCAGTAAATAAAGCGTGGATTATCTGTCCTCATGGAGTCATCCCCAGTGCTTTGCAGGTGTTCACATTGCACTGCCCTTGCCTACTAAGATGCAAAGCACAAATTAGTAACAGAAACCAATAGCCCAGCATGGCACCATCAAAGGACTGACATTTGCGGCCCTGGCAAAGGAGTTTCTTTGTTAAGATCACACCATGAACCCTGTCCGACTGAAAGGCTATTTGTCTGCCCCTGTGTGCGGCACTACCGTAGTTGTGAAGCCTGCTGCTAGCCTCATGCTGAGACCCTGGCTGTTGCTGCTGGCAACAGATGAAAATCACTGTTAACTGCCGCAGGACCCACAGCACATCAGTCATGACACAGTGTGAAGGCTTCAGGGTTCTAACCCATTCTTTGGATGTTGCTGGATGTTTTCCACTGACCGAACCCACTATGGTATAAGTTGGCTCATTCATTCAAAAAAGCTTTATTTCCATAAATGACACATTTTGACTTGTATTTGCATACTGATTTTTTTTCAAGTTTATTCCTTTTGAGATGCTTGCCCAAGTGAAAACCCGGTTCTGAAGAAATGATCTAAAGTAGGATGGTTTAGTTCAGAATCAGAATCAGGTTTAATATCTTCAGCATAAGTTGTGAAATTTGTTAACAAGATAATATATGTAAAAAATCTGTGAATTACAGTAAGTATATCTATGTGTGTATATATATGGAAAATAGTTAAATAAGGAATGCAAAAACAAATTAAAAAAGTAGTGAAGTAGTATTCATGGGTTCAATGTCCATTCAGGAATTGGATGGCAGAAGGGAAGAAGCTGTTAAACCGTCCCTGACTTTTTAAAAGATCTTTATACAAAATGTCATAAATTCATTTTCATGAACAAGGTAAATGATGCTATCTTTTGAAAATTAATTGTTATGTATATATTTTATGATTAAAATTTTTTATTCATTATCTTCAGTCTCTGGATAAGGGCAGGAATTATTTCAAAAAGCTAATTATTTTTAATAGGAACAAACAATGTAAGAAAAGTTCCATGAAAGATGACTAAATGAGTAGAGGAACAGATATTTTAAAAAATTGTGATTTCTAGGGTGGTGAAAATGAGCAACTTGAAACAATAGATAAATATTATTTACATTTTAATTGGAGTTATAAAAGGAAAATACATCCTAAAACACAAACACAGTTAAGCTACAGTTTAATTTAAAAAGGCTCTCTGTCTTCATGAGCCGCACTGGAGTTCATCTACAAAGATTAAATGCTATGGACCTTTTTGTTTCAGTACATACAAGCTGTCATTGCAGACGTTGGTGCTTTGATTCTTAATTTAATGATTAACGAAGCAATGATTGTAAAAACAGCCCATACCAAATCAAATGCAAACAGAGCAGATGAATGCATAGTTTGATTGGAAGTAGAACATCATATTTGCATAGTATATGTTGAATTATGAAGTCATTCAAAAGTATTTCACATTAAAAGAATTATTTCTAAAGTGCAGACTTATTCCCCTAAGCTTCAAGAGGTAACCTGTGTTTAATTGTTGAGATTTATATTCTTTTGCACTAAAGTATTGATATAGATGGATAAAACTCTGAATTTCTAAGTTTTTCGTTTCGGAGTACAATCAAAGAGAGGCATAGTTCAAAAAGTTAAAAGTAAGTATTAACAGAGGACATGTATGTCACTATATACAACCCTGAGATTAATTTTTGTATGTGGTGACATATATGTCCTCTGATAGTAAAATTTACTTTGAACTTAGATACTTACTTCTTAGATAAGATTAGACAGACAGTATCTTTTCCCAAGGGTTAAAATAGCGCAGTTAAGGTGAGAGGGGATAATTTCAAAGGAGATGGGATGGGCAATTTTTTTTTACACAGAGAATGGTGGGTGCCAGGTATGCGCTGCCTGGGATTTGGTAGAAATGGAAAGATAGCCAATTGATTACTAATTTAATTAGTCAGCTCAAGTTGGATTTTTCTGAAGATAAATATTATAACAATCAAATTTGGTAGACAAGTTTCATAGTTTGTTGATGCATCTAAAATCTGCACATTAGAATTTAATACATTTATGCTTGGGTTCCCAGTCTCAGCCTAACAATCACATTGTTCCTCTCCAAAGCAAAGGAGAATCAAAGCCATTGAGTAGATATTTGTTTCAGCTCCAGGCTGTAGGTATTTCATTGACTTTTATCTGTTTTTATGTAAAGAATGTGGAATGTTCAGATTTAGTTGTTGAACCGGTAACCCCCCCCCCCCCCGAAAGAGTTGTTAAAATCAGTCAAAAATGATCAGAACAAAAGGGCCTGTCAGTCTGTTTACTGAGTCACTGATGGAATATTTTACCAAAGATTATTAGCGATTCATACTATACACTAATGTTAAATCATTACCCAACTACCAGGAGTTTTAATAGAGTATTTATTATTTTCTAGTTTGTTTTTTTTTCCTTTGAGGGACTTGTTAACAGATGCTCTGACACCCTTGACAAAATATAAACTTTCAGATTTAAGTTGAATCTTCCTTCTAGAACTCTTTAATATTCATTCCTTAAAAATAAGTCTAGTCAGGTCAAGTTTATTGTCATTAACTATATGCAGCACATGTATATCACCAAATGAGACAGTGTTTCTCCGGGCTAGAGTATAAAACACAGTAGTACACATAACACACTTAGGAAGTAAGAATTAAATCTATAAATTAATTACACATAGATAAACAAAGTAAAGTAAATATTACAGGGTACAGTAAAAATTATAAACACAGAATTTTTACAATAAATACAGAAGCACCACTGTTGTTTCTCTACTGTGAGTAACAGAGTCTCATACTTAGTCCAGATATTGTTTACAGAGGGAGTTAAGTCAAGGTATGGACAGGAGTACATCAGATTTCTCAGAATCAGGTTTAATATCACCAGCATATATCATGAAATTTGTTGTTTTGTGGCAACAATACATAGCAATGAAAACTATAAATTACAATCAGTATACAAATAAATTAAATAAGTAGTACAGGAAGAGAGGTACAAAACTTACTGAGGAAGTGTACATGGGTTCAATGTCCATTCAGAAATCTGATGGCAGAGGGGAAGAAGCTGTTCCTGAAGCATTGAGTGTGTTTCTTCCTGCTCCTGTACCACCTCTGATGGCAACAATGAGAAGCTTGGTTAGGTACATGGTTAGAAGGGATATGAAGGGCTACGGTCCTGATACAGGTCAGTGGAAATAGGTAGTTTTAAATTGTTTATCACGGACTAGATGGGTCAAAGGGCCTGTTTCTGTGCTGTACTTTTTTATGACTCTGTAATACTCCTGCTGCTGAAGGAATTGCTTAATTTATATTCTAGTTCTGAAGCCATCTTCAAAGTCTGTTTTCAACTGGAGTGCCATGCCATATAGAGAGTAAATGAATAAACATGCATCCATAAATAATTTATTAAGTTTGGAAACTTTTTGAAATTGGATTTGCTCTGTAGTACTATATTTTTGCCATAGCAATCTCAATCATCCAGCCAATTACATTCTAACTTGAGGATGGTGATGCATTGAGTTTCATAAATAGTATCCAATTTTATGTAATTATAACGGATGGTGAGAGATGCCAATTATCATAATTTCCAAATTCCAGGAAACTCCAGCTATATGGTTATTTCCATGGCAGAACTGTTCCACATCAAAACGGCTATACTGAAAGATCAGTGGACTGTGAGGCTAATTCCATTTATCCGCTACAGATGCTGCCTGGCTTGGTCAGTATTTCAAGATTCAAATGGTCGAAGTAAAATTTATTGGAGTGCATATATGTCACCATATACAACCCTGCGATTCTTTTTCCTACAGGCATACTCAGCAAATCTAAATAGTAACTGTAGCAGGATCAATGAAAAGAAAAAGTGCATAGAAAATAACAAACTGTACAAATGCAAATATAAATAACTAGCAATAAATAATGAGAACATGAAATAACAAGATAAAGGATTCTTAAAATGATATCGTTGGTTGTGGGAACATCTCAATAGATGAATCTAGTTATCCCCTTTTGTTCAAGAGCCTGATGGTTGAGGGTTAGTAACTGTTCTTGAACCTGGTGGCATGCGTCCTGGGGCTCTTGTACCTTCTACCTACTCCCTGATATTTCTTCGTCCTTCTAATGTGTCACAACACAAGGAAATCTGCAGATACTGGAAATCCAAGCAACACACACAAAATGTTGGAGGAACTCAGCTGGCCAGGCAGCATCTACGGAAAAGAGTAAACAGTCGACATTTTGGGCTGAGACCCGTCATCACGACTGGAAAAAAACATGAGAAGTCAGAGTAAGAAGATGGAGAGATTTTTTTATATATAGATGTTATAAACTCTTTCCCATAGATGCTGCTGGGTCTTCTAATGTGTGCTAGGGGTGAACTGTCTTTGAAAAACTTGACCGTGTAATCCAATACCAAAATTGCAATAAAGGAATTGTACATATTGATGTTCTTTTTCTCAGCTTTGATCCATAGGGCCTAGTTCCTTTGAGGGCAACATTAGCTTCTTACACTATTAAAATTCACGTTGAGTTAGAATTCATTAATTGAGCATAATTTGTGCCTTGGGATTATCCACAGGATCCCTTCTCCAGGCTAGTGGCATCACAGGCCTGCCTATGTCAGTATTCATGTGATTCTTTGGTGGAAAATAATTATTCTCGCACCATTTACAAGGCACATTATATTTCCAAATTTGGTTAAATATGGACTAAATCAGAATCGAAAGCACTTTATGTAGATGCGGCATTGACTTATTGCGATTGGAATTAACAGAGACAGGAGCCTGTAAATCATTATAATACTGATGACGAGTCGAATGCATTTAAAATCGAGGCTTTTCTGCTTTGCCTAAGTGTCCCCAGCATGAACTAATAAAATACCATACATCTTGTGTGCGTCTCGAATGCAGAATCAGATTAGGGGGTGGGGTGGACGGTGTGTGCAGTGGAAGAAAATACTTTGCAGAGTCCAGTGGATCAGAATGCGCTATTGAAACCGTGGCTCGGAGGGAAGCCTTGGTATTGGTAGTGAAAGGACAATGCACTAGATGGAAGTTACCAGTAATGGAGAAGAAACAAACTGATGGATAGTGTCAGATTCCATTGGTCATTCCTTGACAGGTAAACTCACTGTAAGTGACTCTGTACTGACTTATTATCCTGATTTCATTCAATGATTCTTCTAACATCACTCTATATAAACAAATGTTCATATGGAAAGGTAAGCATTAAAGTTGGTGAGCAGTGCAAATATCACAATACCCACATTCTTACTGTTGCTAATCAGAATCAGGTTTAATATCACCGGAATATGTCATGGAATTTGTTGACTTTGTGGCAGCAGTACAATGAAATACATAATTAATAGAGAAAAAAACATGAACTGCAGCATATATATATATGCTGTAATTCATTGTCCATTCATAAATTGAATGGCGGAAGGGAAGAAGCTGTTCCTGAATTGTTGAGTTTGTGCCTTTGTGCCTTCTCCTTCATTATGGCGTGACCTGGTTGAGGGGGTCCTTGATGATGGATGCCACCTTTTTGAGGCACCGCTCCTTGAAGATGACTTAGATACTACGGAGGCCAGTACCAAGATGGAGCTGACTAACTTAACAACTTTTTATAGCTTTTTTTGATCCTGTGCAGTAGCCTCTCCCTCCCCCTTTACCAGACAGTGATTCAGCCTGTCGGAATGCTCTTCATAGTACATCTGTAGAAAATTTTGAGTGTTTTAGGTGATGAAACAGCTCAAATTCCTAATGAAATATAGCCACTGTCTTGCCTTCTTTATAGCTGCATTGATGTGTTAGGACAAGGTTAGGTCCTTAGAGATATTGATACC
The DNA here is from genome assembly GCF_048418815.1 of Hemitrygon akajei. Classification (NCBI taxonomy): domain Eukaryota; kingdom Metazoa; phylum Chordata; class Chondrichthyes; order Myliobatiformes; family Dasyatidae; genus Hemitrygon; species Hemitrygon akajei. Next base: position 127,992,368 of record NC_133130.1, on the reverse strand, counting down.
CTGGAACTTGAAATTGCTCACTCTCTCCACTTCTTATCCCTTTATGATTATTAGTTCATGTTCCTTCATCTTAGCCTTCCTGAAGTCCACAATCAGCTCTTTCGTCTTACTGATGTTGAGTGTAAGGTTGCTGCTGCGACACTACTCAACTAACTGGTATTTCTCGTTCCCATACACCCACTTGTCTCCATCCGAGAGTCTACCAACAATGGTTGTATCATCAGCAAATTTACAAATGGTATTTAAGCTATACCTGGCCAAGTGGTCATGGATGAAGAGGGAATAGAGTAGTGGGCTAAGCACACAGCCCTGAGGAAAAGATTTTATTACCAATCCCCACTGATTGTGTTCTTCCTGTTAGGAAGTCGAGGATCCATTTGCAGAGGGAGGTACAGAGGCCCAGGTTCTATAGCTTATCATTCAGGACTGTGGGAATGATGGTGTTAAATGCTGAGCTATAGTCAACACAGCATCCTGACATAAGTGTTTGTATTGTCCAGGTGATCTAGGGCCATGTGAAGAGCATTGCCCCAGACGATAAGCAAATTCCAGTGGGTCCAGGAGTTGATTCTACTGGATACTACAGACCGCAGCAATAAAAGGTTGAAAATGCCCTTAAATACTTTTGCCAGTCAGTTGGCACAGGTTTAGAGAGCCTTACCAGATACTTAATTGAGGCCTGCCACCTTTCAAGGGTTCACCCTCCTTAAAGACAGCCTGACATCGGCCTCCGAGACATAGATCACAGGGTCACCAGGTGCAGCAGGGATCTTCACAGCTGTAGTCATGTTCTCCCTTTCAAAGTGGGCAGAAAAGGCATTTAGCTTGTCTGGTAGTGAAGCATCATTTCCATTCATGCTATTAACTTGCACTTTGTAGGAAGTAATGTCCTACAAACCCTGCCAGAATTGACATGTCACCTGCAACCTCACTTGGAATTGTTTCTTCACTCTTGAAGTAGCCCTCCACAAGTCATACCTGTTTTTCTTGTACAGACCTGGGTCACCGGACTTGAATGCCGCAGATCTAGCCCTTAGCAGATGGCGAACCTTCTGGTTCATCCACCACTTTTGGTTTGGGTATGTGCAGCATACTCATCCAGATCCAAGATGAATCCTTGAATTCAGTCCAGACCACCGATTCAATTGCAAGCATTCTATTGTAAGCACTCCTGTGCTTCCCTGGTCCATACTTTCTTGGTCCTCACTACTGGTGCTGTAGTCTACAGTCTCTGCCTATATTTAGGGAGTAAAAGTAAAGCCAGGTGATCAGACTTTCGGAAGTATAGGCATGGAATAGCATGGGAAGCACTCTTGATGGTGGTGTAACAGTGGTCCTGTATGTTGTTTCTTCTGGCACTATAGGTGATTTGTTGTCTCATGTTTCCTTTGAGGAGTCTGATGAGAAATATGGAAACAATCAGCATTGTTTCCGTCGGTTTTAAGCAGTGATAGATTGTTGAAACGGGAATTTAAAGATCTTAGTTAAAACATCTTGGTTAACTGTACTGTCCTTGGGTACAGTTGTGGTGAGCTGTAGCATGTTGAAACGGGAATATTGAATCATATCCATTGAGCTGTGGCACAACAAGATTACCCTGAAGACTCCCCAGAACGAGGGCGCCATGGTAGCGTAGCGGTTAGTCTGATGCTATTATAGTTTGGAACGTTCTGGAATTTAGAGTTCAATTTGGTAAGGAGTTTGTACATTCTTCCTGTGAACGTGTCGTTATCCTCTGGGTACTTCAGTTTCCTCCCACAGTCCAAAGACATACCTGAGTAGTAGTTAATTGGTTATTGTAAATTGTACTTTAATTAAGCTTGAGTTAAGTATGTCAGGAGGGTTTGTTCCGCACTTTATCTCCAAATCGGGGTTCCCAACCTTTTTTTATGCTATGGACTAATACCAATAAGCAAGGGATCCGTGGACCCCAGGTTGGGAATACCTGGTCTAAATTAAGTAAAATAAATTTGCTTTAGGTCGCCTTGTTCTCTAGATATACATTTACACAATGGTAGAAAATAGGTAGTCCATTGTGGAATGCCTTATTCTACTCAAATTGCAGCCTTAGCCATTCCCTGTCTCGGAAATATGACTGACTATTTTATTGACCTTGTCAGATTTGTAAAACAATTTTCATGTACCTCTCAGAAAGGACTGCTGTTTGACCAATTGTGAATATAAGCAAAATATTTCATAAAACCACTGACACAACCATTGTGCATGTATGTTTTATTTTTCTTTATTTAAAAAGAGATGTTGGGAAAGAAAATGTTTACCTGAGATCTGTAGTGAAACTCTGCTGCCCAAATTTGAAGAATGCAGTTCTTCTATCTGCCCTTTAAGGCTTACTCTTCCTTTTCCCTGCTGGAAGTTTGCACATTTCAAGTATCTTCTAACTTACCAAAGACAAATTATTCGTCAGTTCTTATTCTTCAAATTATTCTGCTTGACCACAGAGTAAGTGGGTGAACCTTATATCAGTCTCTTCATCATCTCACTAAACACCACATCGCTGCTAGATTTGTCATTTCATCCATAAAATCTGATTAGGAATTGGCTGTTCACATCAATGCAATAATACATTTGACTGTGAAGAGGCACAGTGTTTTGAATTCAGGACTCCGCCCCCTTGCAATTTAGAAACAAAGGTGTTTCTGAATTTCAAGACATCAAATTCTTGTGTTTTCTTTCTCATTTAATTTTTCTCATAATTTCTCCTCCAAAATTATACTTTCCTCCCTCACCCTCAATTGCTACATGCCTCCCCCCATGCTTTTATCTTCAGCGGGTTTTGTAAATTTGGTGTTCTTTCTGCTTTTATTAAGTGTCCTCCTGAGTAATGTCCATGAATACTTAACTTCAGTCTTTATTTTATCAACAATATGTCTTTTGAGAAGAGGCTAAAGAACGTCTGAAATGGATATCATCCTTTCAGGGCATGCTGACTTCCCGAGCAAGCATAACATATCAATTTAACATGGTTACTGGGAATACTGCGACTGTTTGGCTTAAGCATTCGAAACCCCCTTGGTACCGTTGCAGTTTCCCTGAAGTGCTCTATGCAGCATTCCAGGGGGATTTCATGGGGCATCCATCCATTGCAGTAAAGCCAGGCACAGCAAACTTTTACAAAAATACAGGAGGCAGCTATTAACAGAACCCGTGCACCGAAAGAATACAGTTAAGAGAATATATGTCAAAGCATCAAATAAGCCTGTCACCCAGATCACATCACTGCAGTCAGGCTTCATGTGTGCTGCAGTCCGATTGAGGACCCAGGTCTGTAAATATATTTTTTCACCCTTTTCATTACCTGCCAGCATATTCTGCAACTCCCCAGTGAAAAACTTTAATGGACTGTGGTCAGCACCATTTTTTGCTTGGGTAAATTCAGTTGTACTTTAATAACCCCAGCGTAAGACTGGAGGCAGGATATGGGAGCAAGGGAAATCTAAAAACTTGGCCACCTTATTGAAGATGTCGAAATAGTCAACATCATAATTTTCTTGGGTCTCACTTTAATTTGTTCTTTTATCGTAGTTTACCCTTTATCAACAGTCAACCTCCAACTGTATAATCAACTATTTTATTTATGGATTGAGATACAGGCCCTTCTGGCCTTCAACCCACAGCATCCAGCAACCCCCGATTTAATCCTACCTTTATCACAGGACAATTTACAATGACCAATTAACTACCAACCAGACGTCTTTTGGACTTTGGGACCCCCCCCCCCCCCACATGGTCACGGAGAGAACATACAAACTTTTTACAGGCAATGATGGGAATTGATAACAGGTTGTTGGTACTATAAAGCATTGTGCTCACTACTAAGCTACTGTGTCACTCACATAATAAAAAAAACTTAAGTACTTATTTAATTTGCACTTAATTTTGTTGTTTTATTTCTTTGATCTTAGCAACATTGACCTGTTATGATTATCTGCTGTAATTGGTAGCCAGCAAATCAGAAAGATTTTTTTTTAAAAACTTACACTCCATTTGTTCTTTTTCTGTCAGAATTTTACCAGAATACACTCTTAATTACAAAGTGTGGCACCTGACTAAATGGGTGTATGTATCCTGACTCATGTTAGAACAGACTAACGCACACAAAATGCTGGAGCAACTCCACAGGTCAAGCAGCATCTACAGAGAGGAATGAAATATTTATTCTTCTCCGTAGATACTGCCTGGCCTGCTGAGTTCCTTCAGAGTTTTGTGTGTATTGCTGTGGATTTCCAGCATCTGCATAGAAACATAGAAAACCTACAGCACAATACAGTCCCTTTGGCCCACAATGCTGTGCCGATCATGTACTTACTTTAGAAATTACCTAGGGTTACTCATAGCCCTCTATTTTTCTAAACTCCATGTATCTATCCAGGAGTCTCTTAAAAGACCCTATTGTATCCACCTCCACCACCTCATTCCATGCACTCACCACCCTCTACATAATCTCTTGTGTCACTGTCAGAACAGAGTATGGATGTGTCTATATCTGCAGCATTGTCTTGATTATTGATCCTTCCTTTCATTTTAAAATCACCATTTTTATTTTTTTGTAATCACGACTAGTGAGAAATGTGAATTTTAAAGCTGCATTCCTGGCACTGCCAATCTATCCCAATGTTGCGCAAACTTACATGTTTTAAATTTTCTTTTAGTGTAATATTCCCCTGTAGCGGTGTGCTACACGCAGTGCTGAAATAACGACACGTAGTCGGTGAGCTGCAGTTGCAAAGAGGTTTATTCAAACTTCGCGGCCTCGCTTTAAAGCCTTCCTGTTCCCGCCCTCCCCGGGCGAGAATGCTGTAAGGGGTGCGTATTCACAGTCCCGTGGGCTTTTCCCCTTGCTGGTGAAGCAGGCTTGGTGCCCTCTTTGGGACCGGCCTCAATGCTGGCGCGCGCCACTTTGTGAGCCAGTTCGAGTGCGCTGGGAAGTGGGTCGCCACACCCCCTCCTTTGGCATTTTGACTGAGACTATTCTAGGTTGCTATTTAGCTGAGAGGATCATAGGGGTCTCCTTACCATCCACTGGTGACATTTATCAGGAGGGTTGTGTACACAGGGCCTTTAGTATTATTAAGGATCCCACCCATTCATCCAGCATCCTCTTTGACTTTCTATCATCAAGCAGGAGACTCCAATGCATAAAGACAAGAACGATCAGGATGGGAAATGGTTTCCTCCCTCAGGCCATTAGGCTTCTGAACTCCCTGCCGATTGTATTCAAAGTGTCACTGGTTAATCTATTCTGTATTTTACATTATTTAATTTATGCACTTTAGTCTGTTTATTTGTGTGTACTCCTTCTGTAGATTTCCTCCTTACTTTCAGAAGTTATTCTGTGTTATGTATACTACAAAGCTTTACACCTGGTTTAGAGAAATGTCTCATTTGACAGTATACATTTATATAGTTAAATGACAATAGATTTAAGTTTATTTGTCCTGGAAATCCAGAAATGTCTGCCCTAGCTGTTTTTCACAGCTCTTCTTGTCAAGCACCTTGGACTAGAATGCCCTGTTAGTTGAACCCCTTTGTATTTATGGAGCTGTTTTCCCAGACAGATCTTTTCTAGTTGAACTCTAATTGAATATCGAATCTTGCATGCTTAGTAATTTGAACCAGATAAGAAGATCAGGACAAAACTATTTAGATTTAAATTATTTTGGACATCTCCAAGGAGTGATGACTCAAGAAGGCTGCTCCAGCACTAAGGACTCCATCACCCAGGTCATGCCTTGTTCTCATTGCTACCATCAGGAATGAGGTACAGAAGCCTGAGGCACACACTCAGCAATTCAGGCACAACTTCTTCCCCTCTGCCGTCCAACTTCTGAATGGACATTGAACCTATGAACACTACATCATTTACTTTTATTATTTCTATTTTGGCAATACACTACTTATTTAAATTAACTATTTTATACACACACATACACACACACACACATATACATACATACACACACACTTACATATGCCTGTGATATTAAACGTGATTCTGATTTTCAGATAAAACTATTTGAATTAGTAACATTGTCATAGAGGATCCTTGAGCAAGACTGACAATTACAGTGTAGGTTTTCATACTTGAGGTTTGAAAGTGAGAAACGGGCCCATCTCTGAACTGTTCCCACAATTTATGGACTCACTTTCAAGGACTCTTCATCTCATGTTCTTGATATTTATTGCTTTTTTTTCTCTCTTTGTATTTGCATAGCTTGTCTTTTTTTTGCACATTGGTGTTTGTTGTCCTGTTAGGTGCAGTCTTCCATTGGTTCTACTTAGCTTCTTGTATTTACTGTGATTGCCTGCAAATAAACAATTCCCAGGGTTATATATGGTAACATATATGTAGTTTGATAGTTACATTTACTTTGAACTTAAGTCTGAACATAAACTGAAGTAAAGGCAAATACAAAGCTCTATAGGCAGATTTGACTAAAGCAGATTGGGAGGAAAAAGGCTAAAAGGGACAGGCATATAAGGCCTTTTCATGGTTCTTACTAAGTTCATTGTGAAGTAATGATTCAAAAAGAGTGGTTCATTCATAGCTAACTAAGGAAACTAAAGTTGAGAAAGGCACGTGAGGTTGTGAAGCACACCAAAAGATTGGAAAATTATAGATGGCAGGGGAAATCAATTTATGAATTTAAGAAATAAAACCATAAGCTGTAGGAGCAGAATTAGGACATTTGGCTTGTCAAGTCTACTCTGCCATTTCATCATTGCTGATCCATTTCCCTCTCACCCCAATCTCCTGCCTTCTCCCCATCTCCCTTCATGCCCTAACTAATCAAGAACCTATTAACCTACCTTAAATATACCCAATAACTTGGCTTCCACAGCTGCCTGTGGCAATGACTTCCACAGATTTACCACTCTCTGGCTAAAGAAATTCCTCATCTTTGTTCTAAATGGACAGACCTCTATTCTGAGGCTGTCCTCCGGTCTTAGACTTCCCCACCATTCCAACATCCACTATCATTTTCCAGCGGTCTGATAGCTACTCTCGCCTCTCTTTTACACTTTATATGTGTGAAGAAACTTTTGGTATTCTGTTTAATGTTATTAGTTACCTTACCTTTGTATTCCATCTTTTCCTTCTTTATGACTTTTTTTTTAAGTTGCTTTCTGTTAGTTTTTAAAAGCTTCCCAATCCTCTAACTTCCCTCTAATTTTTGCTCTATCATGTACCTTCTGTTTGGCTTTTATAGTATAGATAAGCTAACAGAAATGTAAAACAAAAAAATCTTAAAATCTTCTGGAGTTATATTCAAATAAAGAGTGTAGCTAAAATAAATATTGGTTCCTTAGTGATGAGACAATATTGAATAAATGAATAATCAGGAGAGACTGATGACGGGGTATAAATATCGCCAGACTAGACATGCCCAGGCATCATCCCTGATAAAGATGCCAGAAACATCAGTTAAAATCAATACCTGTATCCTGCTGGAAGCCTGAGAAGAGTTTATTTGTCATATAGGCCAGATCCTTTTTCAATATTGAAGGAAATTTGGTGTCTGCGAAATCAACATAATCCTAATTTATATTAATTATAACATTCATTATAACCATTATATCTGTTAACAAGCTCTGAGTTTATTTTGAGGATACTGTAGGTAAAAATTGTCAAACTTAATTGTCACCTGACATCTGTGGAAGTGGACATTTCTACCAATGTTTACATTAGCTAGCTCCTTATAATATAATTGCATAAACTTCTAATTCTTCTTCTCTATATTACCAATCAGATTAGCTAAAATTAAGCTTGAAGGGATAAGGGAATCTGAGGGGTACTTTCTTTACACAGTAACTATGTATTTGGTCATTCCAATGAGCTGCCAGAGGAGGTGGTGGAGACAGGAACAGTAATAACATTTAAGAGGCATCTGGAAGGTACTTGAATGAACAGACCATTGAAGGACATACTGTAGAATTAATGCAGGAAAATGGAATTAGTACAGATGGTAAAATGATTAGCTTAGACTTGGTGGGCAATAAAGCATACATCCATGCTCTGCAACTCTTGTGATTCAAATATGTTGCTCTGGATAAAATCCAAACACTGAACTGTATTCAAAATGTTCCTTTCACCAGGTGTTGATCATCTGTCTGTCCCTGACGAATTCTTTTGCACGAGTTGTTAGAGTGCTGATCTTCATTGATTCTATGGTGTTTCTTTGTATCTACTGTGAATGCCTGCAAGGAAACAAATCTCACTGTAGTATATGGAGAGATGTATCTACAGTACCTATAAAAAGTATTCACCCACCCCCCCATGGAAGTTTTCGTGTTTTATTGTTTTACAACATTGAATCACAATGGATTTAATTTTGCTTTTTTGACACTGATCAACAGAAAAAGACTCTCTCGTGTCAAAGTGAAAACAGATCTCTACAAAGTGAACTAAATTAATTACAAATATAAGATATGAAATAGTTGATTGCATAACTATTCAGCCCTCCTTTAATATGACACACCAAATTATCACTGGTGGAACCAGTTGGTTTTAGAAATCACATTATTAGTTAAATGGAGATCTTTTTGTGGAGACCTGTGTGCAGTCAATTGACTGTAGTAAAAATGCACCTGTATCTGGTATGTCTGACTGCTGGTGAGTCAGTATCCTGGCAAAAACTACACCATGAAGACAAAAGAGCACTCTGAGCAACTCTAAAGGTTATTGGAAAGGTTATTTCACAAGTCAGGAGATGGATACAAAAAATATATTGCAAGTCACTGAATATCCCTTGGAGCACAGTCAATCGTCAAGAAATGGAAGGAATATGGCACAGCTGTAAATCTGCCTAGAGCAGACCATCCTCAAAAACTGAGCGACTGTGCAAGAAGGGTATTAGTGAGGGAGACCATCAAGAAGCCTATGACAACTCTGGAGGAGTTACAAGATTCAGTGGCTGAGATGAGAGAGACCATGCGTACAACAACTGTTGCCCAGATGCTTCACCAGTTGCAACTTTATGGGAGAATGGCAAATAGAAAGTCACTGTTGAAAAAAGCTCACATGAAATCTCAGCTGGAGTTTGCCATAAGGCATGTGGGAGACTGTGAAGTCAGCTGGAAGAAGGTTCTATGGTCTGATGAAACCAAAATTGAGCTTTTTTGACCATCAGACTAAACGTTGTTTGCCATAAGCCAAACACCACGCATCATAAAAAACACACCATCCCTATCATGAAGCACGGTGGTGGCTGCATCATGCTGTGGGGATGCTTCACTGCAGCAGAGGGTTGTGAATGCAGCAAAATACAGTGAAATCCTGGAGGAAAACCTAATGCAGTCTTTTGAAAGAGAACTGCAACTTGGGAGAAGATTTATTTTCCAGCAAGACAATGATCCCAAGCATAAAGCTGAAGCTACACAGAAATGGCTTAAAAGCAACAAGTTAATGTCCTGGAGTGGCCAAGTCAGAGTCCAGACCTCAATCTAATTGAGAATTTGTGCCTGGACTTGAAAAGGGCTGTTCACCCACAATCCCTGTGCAAACCTGAGTGGTTTTGTAAAGAAAAATGGGGAAAAATTGCAGTGTCCAGATGTGCAAAGCTGATAGAATCCTATCCACACAGACTTTAGGCTGTAATTGCTGCCACAGATACATCAACTAAATACTGACTTAAAGGGAGTGAATACTTATGCAGTCAATTATTTTGTCATTTATATTTGTAATTAGTTTAGATCACTTTTTCGTGATCTGTTTTCACATTGATATGGAAGAGTCTTTTTCTGTTTGATCAATGTCAAAAAAAGCCTGACTAAATCCACTGTGATTCAATATTGTAAAACAATAAAACGTGAAAACTTCTGGGGGAGGGGGGTGACAGGTTTTTATAGGCACTGTACATTGATAATAAGGTCATAAGCAATAGGAGAAGAATTACTCCATTTGGCCCATCAAGTCTGTTCCTCTACTTCATCATGGCTGATCCTCTCAGCCCCAATCTCCTGCTTTCTTTCTGTAACCCTTCATGCCCAGACCAATCAAGAATCTGCCTTAAATACACCCAGTGACTTGGCCTGTGGCAACAAGTTCCACAGATTCACCACTCTGGCTGAAGAAATACCTCCTCAACTCCATTCTAAAAAGACGTCCTTCTATTCTGAGGCTGTGTCCTCTGGTTCTAGACTCACCTACCATAGATACATTGATATCTCTCAGTGGAGTGGACCCTGAAGCATTGGATTGATGGCTTTGACAGCACTGAACAATCCATACATAATACAGCTGTCAGTGAATTCTTGAACCCTCTGTGCTCTCTCCATCCACTGTCTGTTCTTTAGATAATTGTTTTTTTGCTGGATCTCTGCATTTAGATTCGTGTAGAGCTGCTTTCTTTCCCATTAATAAAGGTGAAGCTTCCTGTCCTGAATTATCTCAGGTTTGTGGTTGATTAACCATCATTCTCCCTATCATTCTCTTCAAATAATTCTTAATTCCTTCTAGTAGCCTCTGTTTGACTAAAGCTTTTGATTTCATCATCAGGAGGGACTTAATCTACTCAAATTTGGCTGACCATAGGAAATTAAACCATCAGAACAAAAGACAAAGGAGCAGAATTAGGGCATTTGGCCTTTCAAGTCTGCTCCGCCATTTTGTTATGGCTGATTCATTTCCCTCTCTGTTTTGGAGTGTAGATGCTGTAGACTGAACACTTCTGAAGTTTAGCTCCACGTCTATTGGAAATTCACCATTCTTTACAGAGAATGGATTCTGTTGTAGACCTGTTAGTCTGTATCACGGCTTGCATTGTTGTGGAAAATAGAAATAAAAGACAGAGACAAATTGAGAAAGAAATAGATCAGCTTGGACCCTAGGCGTCATTGAAGCTTAAGAGGATGGACCTTGCACTCAGCATCCACAGATGGATGTCCTCCACCTTTAGGTTCTCACTTTGGACTCATTAGCAATCTTATCATAACTCCTCCATTTTTCAATGTGCGATAGAGAGCAATACTGGCATACTGAGTGACAGTGGGTACTCTAGCTGCAGCAAGGCAGATCACAAAGCACTCCAATGGGTGATTAGAATGGCTGAGCACATCATTGGGACTCAACTACTGTACCTGGAGACAATCTACAAATCTCAGTGCCAATGGCATGTTCATAATATCATTAAAGACCCATCCCATCCCGGACACTGTCTGTTCAATCTTCTGCCATCTGATAGGAGATAGAGAAACATCTTGGTCAAGATAGTAAGACTGAAAAATAGCTTCTTCCGGAGGGCTGTTGTGCAGCTGAATAATGCTACACCCCGGCTTGCCAATGACCTTTGAGTGTTATGGACTATCAAAGTCACTTGCTGCATGAAAATACGGGATTTTTATTTTAATTAAGCCATACCACATGCATTGTAGATATCTGTTTTGCACAGACTAGAGTAGCACCGCAATCTTGTTGTATTCTATTCTATTGTGTGAAAAACAAATTTATCAAAATGAGGGACAATTTGTAGAGAATATTGTTCTCTCTTGTATTTATAGCTGGCTCCAGTATTGCAAAGTTTAGAGGTTAACAGCTAATTTTTCAATATTCTCAACTCAGAACAATACCCACATGCATCAGGGTATGATATTTCCACTCCAACTATTCCTGTATGAGTAATTTAATGCTAATTTATGGTTTGACTGATATGTTATCAGATTCTCTCAGAATTGGTGTTTTCATTTCTCCTGGGACTTGGAATGTAAAATTGCAGCACTCTGATAGCAAACCACAGTATGTGTAGTTAAAACTAGAAATTGACAAATTGATTTACATCGAACCATCTGTCTGTAAGTTAGTCAATTACAGAGCTGTGCACTTGTTAATAAGAATGGTCAAACTCATTTCACTTTAACTTGATTCAAAGAATTCAAGTACTCTTTTTTAATAAAAGCTGCAGTTTATCTTAGAATTTTAGACTGAGTTCCAGAGCTGAAAGTAGTTCAGAAATATTACGTTACACAGATCTTCTACCCCTTTTCAATGCACTTATTGCTGCTTACCTGAACTGAAACTGCCTCCATTGGTTTATGGTTTCCTTTGCCAATGAGAGCAGCTCCAATGTGTTCTCTATGCTGTCTTGTACTTATCTACACACACTAGTTCCTTTATTAGGTACAGGAGTGGAACCCAGTGTGGTCTTCTGCTGCTGTAGCCTATCCACTTCAAGCATTGGTGTTTACGCATTCAGAAATAATCTTCTACTCACCACTGCTGGAAAGTGTGATTATTTGAGTTACTGTCACTTTCCTGTCAGTTTGAACCAGTCTGGCCGTTCTTCTCTGACCTCTCTCATTAGCACGGCATTTTCACCCACAGAACTGCTGCCATACTCTGTAAGCTCTAGAGACTGGTGTGTGTAGAAATCCCAGGAGATCAGCAGTTTCTGACACACTCAAACTACTCTGTGTGGCATCAATAAACAATTGTTTCACAGTCAGTCACTTAGATCACATTTCTTTGCCATTCTGATATTTGATCTGAACAACAATTGAACCTCTTGACCATGCATTGAGTCGGCTATTATATATTTGCATTGACAAGCCGGTGTGCCGGTGTGCACCTAATAAAGTGGCCACTGAATGTATGTGCAAACATTGTTAACAAATCTCCAATGATTTGGTGAGGAGGCCCCCCCACCTGCTATTTATCCATCTCAGATAGGAAAATGGAAAGATAAATTATCATTTGAAATCAGAATCATCAAAGTCCATTTTAACATTGTAAAGCAAATTCATGCATAATGAGGGAAAAACTATCGATGTTGGAATCTGATATGAAAGAACTCTGCCAGTCATGCAGCATCTGTAGAAAGAGAGGCCAGTAAATGTTCCAGGCCAAAGACCCTTCTTTACAATGGGTGAAGGTTCAATCTGAGTTGTCTGGTATCTCTTTCTACACATGTTCCAGATTCAAGATTGTTTAATGTCATTTCAAATACACAAATGTAAAAGAAAATAAAAGAATTGTTTCTCCAAATCCAATGCAGCATAAAAAATACACAAAAGATAAAGAACACAATAGTAATAGTAATAATGATAATAATACAACATAATAAATATTGTGTCAAGGTATCAGGAAAGGATATAGTCACGTTATTGAAGGAGCTGGTCAGGTTATTGGTGGAGCCCACCAGGACGTTGGAAGAGCTGGTTTGGGTTTGAAGGAGCCAATCAGGTTATTGAAGAAACCGGTCAAGATATTGGAAGAGCTGGTCAGGATATCGGAAGAGCCTGCTGGTGTATCGGAGGAGCTAGTCAGGATATTGGAGGAGCGCATTGGGATGTTGGAGGAGCTGATCTGGATGTCGGCAGAGCCCGTTGGGATGTCGGAGGAGCCGGTCGGGATATCGGAGGAGCTCATTGGGATATTGGAGGAACTGGTCGGTAGGTCGGAAGAGCCGGTCGGGGTGTTGGAGGAGCTGGTGGGGACATCGGTGGAGCCCATCGGGATATCAAAGAAGCTGGTCAGGTTATCAGAGATGCCCGTCAATCTGTTGAAGGAGCCGGTTTGGGTTCAGAGCAGCTGTCCAGGTTGCAGACTGTGTGGCTGCCCGCTTCTCAGAAGCCTCGGAGCTGGTGCGGTATAACTGTGGGAGATTGGGAGATTGTCTCAGACATTTTACTTGCAATTGCAAGACTCTGCTGGACAGTAATAATATATGTTGCCAAAAGCCTACTACCTTTGTGTACTGGAGGAACAATCAACATGGGAGATATGTGGCCTCAGTTGGAGCAAGAACTAGGCCTTAAGCCTCAGGCTTGCTTGCTGTTACAGACCAGGTGAGTGACGCAAAACCTCCACAGCGTGGTGAGCTCTGCTGGGGCTTGGCCTTTCCCATGTTCGAGCAGTGGAATGACAAGCTGAATTGTGTGTCTGCACACTGCTGGGAGACTGTACCATCAATTGCTCGACATTGTCACTCAGGGTCTTGGACTATATATGTTTTTTTCAAGTGAATATGCTTCTTTGCTCAATATTTTGAATTATGTTACTTATTTTTTTTAAATGCTTGCTATTTAAAATGTTTTTGACCTTTGACCCAGAGAAACACTGTCTCATTTAGTTGTATCTATATAAGCTTTGAATAATAATTGAACTTGATTTGATTTGATAAATATAAATACAAAAGATAGTTTATATGCATATATTGACGTGTCCATACAATTGTATGCCTGACTGGCCGAGTTCTTCCAGTATTTCTCTTTTTGTATCAAAGTTCAAAGTAAATTTAATAATACGTATGTTACCATATACAACTCTGAGATTCATTTTCTTGTAGGCATATTCAGTAAATCTGTAGAGTAACAACCATAACACAATTACTGAAAGATTGCATCAACTTGAATGTTCACCCAGTGTGCAAAAGACTTTGTTGTGCAAATACAAAAAAGAGAAAATGATAATTATTAATAAACAATGAATATTGAGAACATGGAATGAAGAGTCCTTGAAAGTGAGTCCATAGGTTGTGGAAACATTTCAATGATGGGGCAAGTGAAGTTGAGTGAAGATATCCCCTTTAAGAGCTTGATGATTCCTGAGGCTCTTGTGCCACCTTTCTGTTTGCAGCAGCACAGGGTCCCTAATGATGGATGCTGCTTTCCTATGACAGCGTTTTATGTAGATGTGCTCAGTGGGGAATGTTTTATGTGTGATGGATTGGGCCACATCCAGTATTTTTTGAAGGATTTTCTGTTCAAGTACAATGGTGTTTCTATGATGGAGTCAGTCAATATACTCTCCACCACATCTCTATAGAAGTTGGTCAAAGTTTAAGAAGTCATGCCAAATTTTCGCAAGCTCCTAAGGAATTAGAGAACACAAAGTATACTGCAGAAGCTGTGGTCACACATTGACTGCTCATTTCAACGGATGCTGCCCAACCTGCTGAGTTCATCCAGCTTGTTTGTACGTCTTAAGGAAGTAGAGATACTGCTGTGCTTTCTTCGCAATTGCACTTACCTGCTGGGTCCAGAACAGGTCTTCCAAAATACTAAAAGCCAGGAATTTAAAGTTGCCAGCTCTCTCCATCTCTGATCCTCTGATGAGGACTGGCTCATGGACCTTTGGTTTCCCGCTCCTAAAGTCTACTATCAGTTCCTCGGTCTTGATGACATCGAGAGAGAGGATGTTGTTACGACACCACACAGCCAAATTTTCAATCTCCTTCCTATATGCTGATTCATCGCCACCTTTGATTCAGCCAACTGTGGTGTCATCCTCAAACTTGAATATGGCAATGGAGCTATGCTTAGCCACACAGTCACAGTAGAGGCACTACCATGCTTTCTTCATAATTGCACTTGTGCGCTGGGCCCAGGACAGGTTCTCCTAAATAATAACACAGAGAATTTAAAGTTGCTAACCCTCTCCAGCCAGGATTGATTGATTAATATAACGTGGACTATGCTCTTCCAGCCCTTTGTGCTGGACTGCCCATCAACCCCAGAATTTTAAACCTAGCCTAATCATGGGACAATTTACAATGACCTATTAACTAATCAACTGGTACTTCTTTGGACTGTGCAAGAAAACTGGAACACCCAGAGGAAACCCACGCAGTCACTGGGAGAATGTACAAACTCCTTACGGGCAATGGCGGGAGCTGAACCCGTGTATCTGGTACAGTAAAGTGTTACGCTAACCACTATGCTACCGTGCTGCCAATACAATTATTTTGTCTTTACTTCAGCAATACAGTTGGCCCCCACTTTTCGAACGTTCGGTTTACGACAACTCGCTGTTACGAAAGACTTACATTAGTACCTGTTTTTGCTAACCAAAGAGGATTTTCACTTTTACGAAAAAAAGACGCCCGCTTTATACATGTGTTTACACCAAGAAAGACTACAATGACCGTGAAGCCTTGTGCGGGCAGTTGCTTGCGCATGCGTGTACGTGCCAATTTTTTTCTCCAAGTCGATTTTGGTTCGCTGCCTTCCCGAGTTTGATAAGTGAAACTACACCATACCTACAATATTTCTACTTTATATAGGGTGTAAATTTATTATATCATTCCTGTTTTTACTATATATTAGTGTTATTTTAGGTTTTATGTGTTGTTTGCTTTGATTTGGTAGGTTATTTTTTGGGTCTGGGAACGCTCAAAAATTTTTCCCATGTAAATTAATAGTAATTGTTTCTTCGCTTTACGACATTTCGGATTACAAACAGTTTCATAGGAACGCTCTACCTTCGGATTATGGGGTAACCTGTATATCAATTGGAAGTAGAAATATGAGCATATTTAGAGTTTAATCTAGAGTTATCTTTAGAGTTTAGCTGGTCATCAGCACTAATCAAAATCTAATGAGCTGTTGCTATCTATCTGGACATTGTAGCAAAATATATAAAACTTCACTCAAGGTATTCCTCAGCTAAGATTTATTCGTGTTATAGTAGTTTATAGCTTCACTCATGAGAAGAAAGGTTTGCATTTATAGGTATCTTTTGAAATGCTTCTATATGATTACACACTTGTTGATATAAGTGAGACTTGATTTAGTCAAACAGATGCTCCTGTTATTTTCAGAGATCCATATGAAGATGGTGTATTGACTATTTCTCTCAATCCTCTTGGGTATGTGTTTTAATCCTGACACAGGTTGCTGCTGTCATGCCTTTCCCACTTAAGAAAGCATATCCTTATTAGCCCTAAAATAAGAAATTGTGCTGTTCCTCAGCACAGTCATGCAGTGTTCATTTCAACCATCCTCTCTGATTATACCATTTTAGTTCTCCCTTCTGACACATTTCACTGCCCTGTTAGTTTGTAAGGTCTCTAGATGATTTTATGGTTCCTATCTGTTGACTTTTAGCCTTTTTCTAATCACTGTACACCCTACCAACTGGGCCTTTTCAACTGCCAGCACGGCTGATGCAGTTCCAATTCAAGGGTAGGCATTACTGGGTTAAGTAACATGCACAAAACGTAGGAAGAGCTCTGCGGGTCAGACAGCATCTATAAACAGTTTTCGGACAGTCTGGGTTAAGTCTTGCTCTCAGCTGGAAGTTTTCACAAACATGAGAAAATCTGCAGATGTCAGAAATCCAGAGCAACACACACAGAATGCTGGAGGATCTCTGCAGGAGTGAACAGTCAACATTTGAGGCTGAGACCCTTCATCAGGACTGGAAAGGAATTTGGAAAGAGTCAGCTTAAAAAGGTGGGGGAGGAGAGGAAGAAGTACAAGATGGCAGGTGATAGGTGAAACCAGGAGGGGGAAGTTGATTGGTGAAAGAGATAAAGGGCTGGAGAAGGGGAAATCTGATAGGAGAGCACAGAAAACCGTGGAAGGAAGGGAAGGGGGTGGAGCATCTGATGGAGGTGATGGGCAGGCAAGAAAAGAAGGTGTGAGAGGGAAACAGACATGGGGAATGGGTAGTTTTCACACTGTCTTTAATATTTCATAATGATTGGGGTTGACCATCTTGTGAAGACACTGCCCAGAAGAAGTCAATGGCAAATCACTTCTGTAGAAAAGTGCAATCGTGGACAAGGACCATGATCACCCACGTCTTATGACACAGCACATAACAATGTTGATGATGTTTTGACCTTTGGTCCTTAGGTGATGCTATCCATTTTGTAGAATAAACTGTCTTAAGAGAGAGATTTTCAAAAGAAAACTCTGGATGTTTTCTTAGCTTTAGATTTTTAAAAATCTCTTTGCCTTGGGACACATTTATTATGGTAAAATCAAGTGAGTGGCAAGAGGTTGCGATGCAGTTGTCCATTGTCAATTGTCCATTCATCATTTACACCATAAAATCATCAGATATAGGAGCGGAATAGATAATTTGGCATATCGAGACTGCTCTGCCATTTCATCATGGCTGATCCAGATTCCATCTCAGCCCCAGTTTCCTGCCTTTTCCCCATATCACTACAGCTCCCGACTAACCAAGAACCAATACTTCTGCCTGAAATATACCTAATGACTTTTCCTCCACAGCAACCTGTGGTAACAAATTCCACAGATTCACCACTCTGGCTAAAGAAATTCCTCCTCATCTCTGTGCTAAAAGGACATCCCTCTATTCTGAGGCTGTCTCCTCTGGTCCTAGACTCCCCCACCAAAGGAAACACCCTCTCCCTGTCCACTTTATCGAGAACTTTCAACATTCGATAAGTTTCATTGAGATCACCCGTCATTCTTCTGAATTCCTGTGTAAAGGCCAGAGCCACCAGACGCTCCTCATATGACAAGCCATTCAATCCCAGAACCATTTTCATGAACCTCATTTGAACCTTCTCTAATGTCAGCACCTTTCTTAGGTAATGGGGCCCAAAGCTGCTCACAATGCTCCAACTGAAGCCTCACCTGTATAGCTCATTATCAGGAAGTGTGAACTTTGCAGTTGAGTACAATGTTGTTTATGTTTAACATGTCTTAGTATGTCTCATAAGACAGTAATTATTAATTTAACCTAATGATTGGTGAGTTGAATAATCAATTTGGTTGAATTTAGCTGATGTGTATTAACAATAAACCAAACTTTTTTTCTGCTGTAAGTAGTGTGTCAATGGGAATTGTGCTAACTGATCTCCTAAATTGGGTTTTGCTGTTACTCTCTTAACGCATCAGATCTGATCAATATTTTTCTGAAATTAAGATACAAGCACACTACAACCTTGTAACTACAATTTAAAACTCTACTATGTGACCTAGGAGTGGGTGTATGGGTATGCACCAATTATATAGGGAAAATATATTAATTCTGGAAACTGATCTCTGTACAATCAACAAAAATAGCAGTATACATGAAGGTTCCAAGTGAGGTCAGAGCCTAAATCATTCATTTTTCTTCAATATACCAAATACTGCATGGATAAAAGACACAGATGGTGGAGAGTATTGCATTCAACTTGTAGCAGCAAAACCAAACCAAAACAATAGCCGCTGCCAGTGACCCTACGGATTTGTTATACTTGCATGATGCACCCCCAGCTCCAATAATGTTACTCCAAAAGTTGAAGATAGGTATTCCAGTCCTTTATTAGCAAACAGACAATCTTGAAGTGACGAAACTTAAGCATACCCAAGTATAAGCTAAGAGTTAGCGAGCAATGTTGAGCGGTCAGCAAAAGATAGAAATCCCACTGGTCCCAAGCTACAAGCTGCAATGAAATAAGCAAGAATATGTAACTTATTCCCTTCATGTTTACCACGCCTCCACTCATGTGACTGGATACCATAAAAAGGTTCAAAGGTTCATTTATTATCAAAGTATGTAGGCAGTATACGACTCTGAGATTCCCAGATTGCCACGAAACAAAGGAAACCATGGAGACATTCAAAGAAAAATATCCAACCCCCAGTACACAAAAAAACAAGCTGTGGAAACGGTAACATAAACCACCTCCACCCCCCAACACAGAAAAACAAATTGTGCAAACAGCAAAAACGTCAAATCGCATACACACTTCGCATTAATCATGCAAAAAAGGCAACAAGAAAGAATAACACAATAACGAGCATAAAACTCCCCACATGCAAAAATAAAATTGTGCAAATAGCAACAAAAACATCTAGCCCCTTCCCCATGCACAATAACAAATTGTGCAAATGGAATTGGTGTAGTAGATACTGTTTAAAAATGTAAAAAGAAAGTTTTGTTGCCTAAATGGGAAATAATAAAGACACACACACACACACACACACACACACACACACACACACACACACACACACACACACACACACACACACACACACACACACACACACACACACACACACACACACACACACACACACACACACACACACACTCTTTGCTGTTTCAAATGGAATTGGTGTAGTAGATACTGTTTAAAAATGTAAAAAGAAAGCTTTGTAGCCTAAATGGGAAATAATAAAGCCACACACGCACGCTCGCTCTCTCTCTTCCCCCCCCCCCCCAAACAAATCATGCCAAACGGCAAGAAGACAGAGTGGGTGAAAACACAGAATATAAAAACAGAACTGAAAGGGTCCAGTCCAATCCATAAATCACAGAACTTCGAGGGGGAGAGAGAGACCACTTGAACACAGAGGCAGAGTAAGGAGCGATAGGCTGTCACATCCAAACATTTTCCCTCGGGACCAGTGAGTGATAGGCCATCACACACAGACAACAATAAACATTATAAATGTACAACACAGGTAGAGAACAGATGCATGGTTCCTGTGCTACCAATGAAGAACTAAAGGTAAAAAGTGGCCAGCACAAAATTACTGTCACCAAACCAGACTTAAAAGCAGCAGAACTCTCTTAGCAGGTGTTGCAGTAATTGCATTCAGTTGCTTTCCCTTTACAACTTTTGTGGAACATGTAGTTGGGAATTCAGCTAAATTAACTCCTCGATCCACTTGTCATTAAGCTATGTGATGAAGGATTGTGTTGAGTCTAGTAATTTATCTGCCAGGTGACTGTTCAATTTACTATGAAAATAACTATTACTGATAACTATTCATCCCAGTGGCCTACAGCCTAGAATTCAAGGAGTATTGGACAGAATAGAATAGCTCGAGAATAAGCTTTTTTCTTTTTTAAACTTTTCAAAGGTGAAATGTTTTCTTTTTCTATGTAAGATCACTTTCACACCTTCAACTACGCAACTTATTTTTTTATTTATTTTGCACCATGGTGATGCTGACAGAGTTGCAAAAGTCCAGAAGAGAGAGAAAGAAATTAGCTTTGATCTCTGCCCTTCAGTGATCCATGATAGTGTGTTAGATAGTTAAAATTTTCAACAGAGTAACAATCCCACACACAATGTGAACTTGTATCAGGCACTTGCAGAATTAGTTAAATTCCTAGGTGAGGTATTGTTCCTCTGGAATGGTCCCAAATAACTGAATGGCCTGTTTTCACTGCCCTCCTAGTGTCACAAGGTAGAAAAGGGGTAACGTTTCAAAATGGCTCACTATTCCAGAATATTCTGGGTTCAATCCCGAACATGTATCCATGTAGAGTTTCAAAATTCCATCCAGGGTTTCTTCAGCGTGTATATGTTAAGTTGATTTGCTCACGTAAATTTATTCCTGTTTGCAAGTAAATAGTGAGAGGCAATAAGAAACAGGGAAATAATTGGTGGAATGTCATACAGTACATTCAAATAGGCCAGTCAGCCACTGTGCAGAAGTCATGGATGCATATTTATAGCTGGGTTGCCTAAAACTTTTACACAGTACTGTAGTTAGCAACATGGAGTGAAGAGCAAGTTTGTAAATCTGGCAGGAATAGAAGATGTTGAGAATGGTGAGGGTGGAGCATTGTGGGAGGGGCGTAGGACAGGTGGTAGAAAAGGAGTGCCAGGGTCAAAGGGGTGGCGCAGCTACAGACGCACCCAACCCTGAGACACCAGGCAAGGACATTTGATTCCAAACAATTGGTTTATTGATCATTACAGAATGTCTCTCTGGTGCTTCCCGCTCTCTCCCCTCTCCCTGCCTCCCTTCCCATTCACAGTCCACGATAGAGACCCATATCAGTATCAGGTTTCTCATCATTCACATATGTCATGAAATTTGTGTGTGTTTTTTTGGCAGCAGTATAGTGCAATAGATAAAATTACTACAGTATTATGCAAAAGTCTTAGGCACCCTCGCTATATGTACAGTATGTGCCTAAAACATTTGCACAGTATTGTCTACCTTATTAGTCCTGCTGAAATTCATAATCTTGCACTTATCAAGATTAAATTGTGTCCTTGTCCAGGGGTTCAGCATGAAACATTTGTTTTCACAGAGTTCTTCCAGCAGGTTGTTGCTCTTGATTCCAGCGACTGCTGTCTCCCAAGTTCACCCTGAAATTCTATCTGTCTCTGTTCCGCCCATCTCACCATCTGATCAGTCTGTTCCTTTCTTTTTCTCTATCAATTTTCATGCCTTATGCAAATTTGTTGATCATACTTCCTACTCTGATATCCAGTCAATCTGTATAACAAACAGTAAAGATCCCAGCACTAATCCCTGCAGTATGCCAATTAGTTTCAGGCTTTCATTGACTAAACAGCTTTCTGCCATCAAAGAATCTGCAGATGCTGAAAGTATTAAGCAATACACACAAAATGCTGGAGAAACTTGGGTAAGGCAGCATCTGTGGGAGAAATGAATGGTTGATATTTAGGGTCAAGACTTTTCCATCAGGACCAGAAAGGAAGTGGGCAGAATCCAGAATGAGATGGGAAGGGGGAGAGTAGTTTTGAATCCAGCTTATCCAGTTTGCTTGGTGGAGCCAAGGCAAGGCAGGATGAGATTCGAGGTTTGAAGAGCTGAGCTGAATTGGAAAGGTCAGGGACTGACCTTATCGAGGCAGAGGAGGCTGAGCCTGTGGGTGAGGAATGACCTGAGGTTTGGATGACCTGGTTAAGTGCCAGGCCAGATTGACATGGTCGGGATGTCGTTATCAGAGGCGAGAGACAGGTCAGTTCGGCTCACTGTTCTGGGGGGGGGTTCCTCAGCTCTGTGCTGGACTGAAGCTGTGGCCTGCAACTACTGACTTCTGAATCAGCTCAGTGATGCCTGACATTGTGAACTCAGTTCTGAATGCTGTTTGCTTGCTTTTATTGTTTGCATGATTTGTTTGTTTTTCTCTGCACATTGGGTGTTCGACAGTCTTCCTTTGTTTTTAATGTGTTCCATTAGGGTTCTTTCTTTTATGGCTGCCTACAAGGTGACAAAACTCCAGATTGTATAAAGTATACATACTTTGATAATAAATGCTACTTCTTTGTACTTTGAACATCCCTTGGATCCCACAGATTAAATTTATGGACCAGTCTCCCATGACATGATGGGACAAACTGCCTCACGAAATGTTTGTGAGAAAGATGATGATCTCCAGCAAAGAAACCACTGGCTTCTCTTCATTGGAGACTAGCTACTTAAATTTTAAACAAGTACAAGAAATCAGAAACTTGATCACTTAATGAAGGCTGTCTGTTTTACATCTGCTTTCATGGCTTGCTCATCTGGTTGCTGATCTGGCAAGAGCTCAAGGGTCATCACTACCAATATCCTCAGCTTTTCTCATCTCTCCCTTCAAGGTTCAAAGTAAGTTTATTATCATGTATATTATTTATTCAATTTATTATCTAAGTACATATATGTCATCACATACAACCCAGAGATTTATTTTCTTGTGGACATACTCAATAACTCCATCACAGAATAATAATCATAATAGAATCAATGATAGAATCAACATCTTCAATCCTTCAGCCCTCTGACCTGCTGGCATGAATATCGATTTCTCCTTCCAGTGAACAAATTTTCCACCCCCTCTCTTCCCCGCTCTGACCTTTCACTTCTTCCCACCTACCTATTACTTCCCTCTGGGTCCCCTCCTCCTTCCCTTTCTCCTATGGTCCACTGTCCTTTCCTATCATTTTTTTCCTAGCCCTTCACCTTTCCCACCCACCTGGCTTCACCTATCAACTTCTAGCTAGCCACCTTCCCTCCCCCACCTTTTTATTCTGGCATCTTCTCCCTTTCTTCTCAGTTCTAATGAAGGGGCTTGGCCTGAAAGCTTGACTGTTTATTCTTTCCATATATGCTGCCTGACCTGCTGAGTTCCTTCAATATTCAGTGTGTGCGGCTTAGGATCAATGAAAGCCCTTGTCCAAGCTCATTGTTTCTATAAGACTTACCTCTTTCTCCTAGCCCTGTTCCCACTACTTCCTGGGTACCCAGCTTTTCTAGCTGATAATATAACAGTTCTCCCTGCTCAGCTACAGCCTACCATCCTTCACGTTTGCCATATTCACACCTCTAGAGCAGAGGTTCCCAAACTGTGATCCATGGACCCCTTGCTTAATGACGTTGGTTCATGGCATAAAAAATGTTGGGAGCCCCTGATCTGGATCATAGATCAAAAGTGGAGAGAGTGAGCAATTTCAAATTCCTAGGTGTCAATATAACTACAGGTGTGAAGATCCATGCTGCACCTGATGACCCTGTGATCTCTGTCTTGGAGGCCAATGTCAGACGGTCTTTCAAGATGGTGAACCCTCGCAAGGTGGTAGGCCCTGATGAACCATCCGGTAAGGCTTTGAAAACTTGTGCCAACCAACTGGTGAGAGTATTCAAGGACGTTTTCGTACTCTCACTGCAATGGCCAGAAGTTCCCACCTACTTCAAAAAGGCAACAATTATAGCAGTGCCTCAGAAGAGTAGTGTGAGATGCCTTAATGACTATCGCCCAGTAGCACTTACATCTACAGTGATGAAATGCTTAGAGTGGTTGGTCATGGCTAGAATCAACTTCTGCCTCAGCAAGAATCTGGACCCACTGCAATTTGCCTATCGTCTACTGCAGATGCAATCTCAATGTCCGTAGGTCACCTCGACAATGCAAACACCTATGTCAGGATGCTGTTTATTGACTGTATCTCAGCATTTAACAACATCATTCCCACAGTCCTGATCGATAAGCCACAGAAACTAGGCCTATGTACCTCCCTCTGCAATTGGATTCTTGACTTCCTAACTGGAAGACCACAATCTATATGGATTGATAATAATATCTTCTCCTCACTGATGATCAACACTGCCACACCTCAGGATGTGTGCTTAGCCCTCTACCCTATTCCCTCTATACCCATGACTGCATGGCTAGGTATAGCTTAAATGCCATCAATAAATTTGCTGATGATATAACCATTGTTGATAGACCAGCTAGTTGAGTAGTGTCACAGCAACAACCTTGCACTCAACATCAGTAAGACAAAAGAGCTGATCGTCGACTTCAGGAAGGGTAAGACGAGGGAACATGAACCATTCCTCATAGAAGAATCAGGAGTGGGGAGAATGAGCAATTTTAATTCCCTGGGTGTCAAGATGTCTGATGAAATAACCTGGTCCCAGCATATCGATGCAGCTATACAGAAGGCAAGACAGCGGCTATATTTCATTAAGTTTGAAGAGATTTGGTTTGTCACTTAAAACACTCAAAATCTTCTACAGCTGTACCATGGAAAGTATTCTGACAGGCTGCATCACTGTCTGGTATGGGGGTGGGTGGGCTAATGCACAGAAAGAAAGAAAGAAGATGCAGAAAGTTGTAAGATAAGTCAGTTCCACTTTCAGCTTTACCAATAGCGTTTGAGTCCTCTTTGAAAATAATAAAATAATTAGGGTTTGCAAATCATAAACACAAGAGAGTCTACAGAACCTACTCTCTCCTTGGTCATTATGGGGGCTGCAAAGAAAAGAGCCATCAGGACCATCACAAAAACTGCTGAGTGAGCCTCCAATGGCTGTGGATCAATAGGTGTAACCTGTGGACCAGTGCTGCTGGGACACAAGCCAGAACCTGATCTATTCTGGCTGGGTCGCCTGAGCAGGAGCGTCTGATGTAAAAAGACCCAAAACACCTAATGACTCCAGGTTGCAACACTGATTATGTATCCCAGCACATCCCAGGATGGATCTCAGCATCTTGCAGATCCTGGAAATTCAAAGCAACCCACAAGATGCTGGAGGAGCTCAGCAGGTCTATGGAGGTGAAAGAATTATCAACGTTTCAGTTCAAGACCCTTTATCAGAGTGATTCTCGGTCTGAAATGGCAATCATTCATTGCTATCCATAGGTGCTGCCTGACCTGCTGAATTCCTCCAGAATTTTGTGTATGTTACTTTTAATTGTGGTACTGCATTATTCTGTCTAGCATACCTCTGCTACAATTGAAAAATTTGTTCAGCAACCACTCAGTAGTATGACTGATTTCCAAAGAATATAGTAGTGCTTAATTTTGAATAAAGTGAACAGAAAGCAAGCCTTACAGGTACATTTTACTGTGGTTTCCGACAGAGGGAAATTCCATTTTATTTGCCACCAGTTTTTATTTTAGACATTTTTGCAATTCTATGTGTTCAACATGTTGATATTTATTTACTTAGAATACAGTGCAGAACAGGCCCTTCCAATCCAATAAGCTGCACTATCGAGCAACCTACCTATTTAACACTAGCTTAACCACAGGACAATTTATAATGACCAATTAACTTACTAACTGATATGTCTTTGGAATTTGGGAGGAAACCGGAGCATCTGGGCACAAGGAGGACATGCACACTCCTTACAGACAATGTGTTGCCATATGCCTTCTCAGCCATTTTTCTCATGAACCCTTCCACTTACGTTTTTAGAATTTTCAAATGTAAATTCAGTAGGAGTTGGATAAAATGTTTAGTTAGTTGATTACTGCCCATTACACTGCTGGCATTTCGAGAAGCTATGAAGGTCCTTCACCAGTCCTTGGCCATCTTCTTTGTTGCTGCCCCAGGTGTGGTCATACGTTCCAAAAACCAATTTTGGTCTTGCTCTTGCTGATGCTCAGGGCTTCATTCATTGTTGTTTACATAGCAATCTTTTTCTTTGACCAGTCAGGGTTGTTAGCCCTAAACTGAACCCCTGAACCTGAAGGATTGGTGGGCCACTCTTAGTCTGGCCTCTACCCTTTGACCTGTTTGGCATGGGTGACCCTACTGAGAGCCAAAGCATTAAGCCCTGGCTCCAGCCAACATCCAACATAGTGCTCCAGGTCATTGAGGCAAGCAAGCCTCCAGACCCCACGACAAGGTTGTTGTCCTATTAGGCAATGTACACTCTTAGGTAATTTATGAAGCCTGATGCAGATACTGGTACCTCCAGCTCAAACAGATTTTTAAAAATCTGTTATTTTTATCAGATGAGTGGACTAAGTTGCTTTCTCTTTGAACTGTTGTTCGAAGCAGTTGGGCTTGGCATATGAATTTTCTCTGTTGTGGTCACTTGCTTTGCAGAGCAGAGTTGCAAAGCTATGTTCACGTCTGTAGTCTGACTGCCAATCTGTTCAAAATTCCCCTTCTGAGCTTCCAGTTCTGTTGTATGCTTAATCACGGCAGTCAGATGGGACATGTATTAGGTTTCAAATCCCTGGAAAACCTAATGGTTTTTGTTTTCATTTACAGTGGAAGTTATTACATTTTAATGCTACACCTTTGGGACAGGCTTGCATCAATGGACGCACTTGAATAATGGCAGCTAACTGTTAGCACATGCTGGGGAGAAATGGCATTAGCAACCATAACAAGTTGCTGCTTTGCATACTGGCTCCTTCAAGTGCAGTTACTGGTGATTTAAGTCTCACACTTTGGGGGATAATTTTAGTTCAGTATTAAAAGCATTTTCAGTCTGTTTGGTTTTTCATTAAGATGACACATCTGTTCAGAAGTTCAGTCAAGTGATGTTTGATTCCACTTTCATCAGCTAATTTTAATTATTCACACCATTGGTGCTGTATCATGGTTCATCAACTTAAAAAGCCCGTGACATTGCTTGTGGAACAATGATATTCAAGCAGCGAATTAGTATAATTCATATCCAAAGAAGGTGCCCTGACAGCTGCTTCAGGTAACGAAGTTTGCTGGGGTCCAGGGCATGGAGCAGAAAATGTACTATCAGCTTTCCTGTTAACCTTTTTTTTAATTGTTCATCTAATCATGTTAGTAGTGAGCAGTTTTATAAACAGGCGATCTTTGTATGAATATGGAAAAGAAAGTGAGTGAAAATAATTTGGAAGATGTGTAGCTCGGGTGGTCGATGGTTGGATTGAGTTGTTCTCCCATCTTGGCAATTTACTCGCAAACACTTCGGCACCACACGAGGAGATGGAACGTTTGCAAGTAAGTTTGGCAAGATTGGAGAACAGCTCAAGCCAAGTGAACCTTTAGCTTGGGATTGTGTTCATTTATCACAACTTTGAATTTCAGCTGCATACTTTTCAGCTTAAGAAAGTACTCCAACGTATTTGTGATTTCTTATTGTTTAATGTTTAAAAGCTTGCTGAAGTAGAAATCTAAACAGTACATTACACATCCATTTCTCCTTCTGGTAATTTTTCCCTTCCCCCATCTGTCTTCTATTCCCCTGTTACCTCTTCTTCTCACCAGCCTTTCACCTTCCCCCTATGCTCCTCCTTCTTCCTTTTCTCCTATGGTCCATTCTCCTCGTCTATCAGATTCTTTTTTCTCCAGTCCTTTTCCTTTTCCACTCACTTGCCTTTATCTATCACTTTCTAGCTTGTCCTCCTTCCCCTCTCCCTATCTTTTTATTCTGACATCTTTCATCTTCCTTTCCAGTTCTGATGAAGGATCTCAGCTCAAAAGATCAACTGTTTATTCATTTCCATGCTGCCTGACCTGCTGAGTTCCTGCAGCATTTTGTGTGTGTTGCTTTGGATTCCAGCATCTGCAGAATCTTGTGTTTATACATTACACATAAGGTTCCTATGGATAATTAGCAGGTATTATTCCAAAATTTATTTGCAAAGCTGTAATTTCGAACAACTATGAAATGTACTATGATCTAGTGTCAACTATGATCTCGTGTCTTCCCTAGGAAACCAGGGTGTTTCATACATATGGATAGAAAATCAAAGTTCAAAACTTTGAAATACATTTATTGTCAGAGTATGTATACTTTATACAACTTTGAGATGATCTCCTCACTGACAACCTCAAAACAAAGAAACCCAATAGAACTCATTAAAACAAAAGAAGACCTTCAAACACCCAATATGGAGAGAGAAAATAACATTTAATGCAAACAGTAAAAGTAATTAAATAACTTTCAGATATGAAGTTCATGAAAGTCCACAGATTGCTCAGCCTCTGGCAATGATCTTTGCATCCTCAGTGGTCCCCATTTTTTCGGAGGATTGGAGGGTTGCGGATGTTGTTCCTTTATTCGAGAAAGGGAGTAGAGATAGTCCAGGAAATTATTGACCAGTGAGTCTTACCTCAGTGGTTGATAAATTGATGGGAGAAGATCCTGAGAGGCAGGATTTATGTACATTTGGAGAGGTATAATATGATTAGGAGTAGTCAGCATGGCTTTGTCAAGGGTAGGTCATGCCTAATGAGACTGATTGAATTTTTTGAGGATGTGACTAAACACATTGATGAACGAAGAGCAGTAGATGTAGTGTAAATGGATTTCAGCAAGGCATTTGATAAAGTACCCTATGCAAGGCTTATTGGGAAAGTAAGGAGGCATGGGATCCAAGGGGACCTTGCTTTGTGGATCCAGAACTGGCTGGCCCACAGAAGGCAAAGAGTGGTTGTAGGTCACTCTTAGAGTGGTTGTAGGACCATGGAGGTCGGTCACCATGGAGTGCCTCAGGGATCTGTTCTGGGACCCTTACTCTTCGTGATTTTTATAATTGACCTGGATGAGGAAGTGGAGGGATGGCTTAGTAAGTTTGCTGATGACACAAAGGTTGGAGGTGTTGTGGATAGTGTGGAGGGCTGTCAGAGGTTACAGCAGGACATTGATAGAATGCA
The DNA here is from genome assembly GCF_048418815.1 of Hemitrygon akajei. Taxonomy (NCBI): domain Eukaryota; kingdom Metazoa; phylum Chordata; class Chondrichthyes; order Myliobatiformes; family Dasyatidae; genus Hemitrygon; species Hemitrygon akajei. The sequence continues at coordinate 127,963,031 of NC_133130.1, read as the reverse complement.
AAACTGGGCTGAGAAGTGGCAGATGGGGTTCAACCCAGATAAATGTGAAGTGGTTCATTTTGGTAGGTCAAATATGATGTCAGAATATAGTATTAATGGTAAGACTCTTGGCAGTATGGAGGATCAGAGGGATCTTGGGGTCCGAGTCCATAGGACGCTCAAGCAGCTGCGCAGGTTGACTCTGTGGTTAAGAAGACGTTTGGTGTATGGGCCTTCGTCAATCGTGGAATTGAATCTAGGAGCCGAGAGGTAATGTTGCAGCTATATAGGACCCTGGTCAGACCCCACTTGGAGTACTGTGCTCAGTTCTGGTTGCCTCACTACAGGAAAGATGTGGAAACCATAGAAAGGGTGCAGAGGAGATTTACAAGGATGTTGCCTGGATTGGGGAGCATGCCTTATGAGAATAGGTTGAGTGAACTTGGTCTTTTCTCCTTGGAGCGATGGAAAATGAGAGGTGACCTAATAGAGGTGCATAAGATGATGAGAGGCATTGATCGTGTGGATAATCAGAGGCTTTTTCCCAGGGCTGAAATGGTTGCCGCAAGAGGACATGGGTTTAAGGTGCTGGGGTGTAGGTACAGTGGAGATGTCAGGGGTAAGTTTTTTTCTCAGAGAGTGGTGAGTGTGTGAAATGGGCTGCCAGCAACGGTGGTGGAGGCGGATACAATAGAGTCTTTTAAGAGGCTTTTAGATAGGTAAATGGAGCTTAGTAAAATAGAGGGCTATAGGTAAGCCTAGTAATTTCTAAGGTAGGGACATATTTGGCACAGCTTTGTGGGCCGAAGGGCCTGTATTGTGCTGTAGGTTTTCTATGTTTCTGTGTTTCTAAGCCCATTTGTTGCAGGCCATAGCTTCAGTGCCGTGAAGAGGTGAGTAAACCTCGCAGAGCAGCAAGCTGAAGTTCAAAGCAAAGACAAGTAAACTTCGCAGAGAAGCACGCTGAACTGGCCCATCCCTTGCCTCCAGCCCTGACATCTCCAGCCCAGATACCGTTGCCTCGATTCACCCTGTAGACACTTTGATGCAATCGACCTGCACCTTGAGACTTCAGTTCACATCACAAACGACGGTTCAAAACCTCAACTCCTATAGGGAAGTTGCAGGCTATTGTTTACAGTGATCGTTTACCAGAAAAATATGTGATTAATAATGTATTTAGTTGTTTTCTTTGTATTTTTTTGCCACCATCAAGTAGTTGTTGAGCTTCATCAGCGCCATCTTAAACCAGATGGAAATTTATTTCCTTTGAAGTATAATGGAAGTATTCTTCACCAAGTCCAATATTGTTTGTTGGAATTTGTGTGTCAATTAGATTTTGCCTGGGCATCAGGTTACCACGTGCTCAGTTACTACGCACCTCCTACCTTGTGCTCTGTGGAAATTTGCCATCCTCATTAGAAATTATTTGATATGAGCTTAAAAGGAACATTTCCACAAGTAAAATACTTCAAACCTAAATACAATAGAGATGAAGTTGTAATAGCTGTCACAAAGACTGCTTTCAGAAAGATGATGTTATCTATCATAATCATTTGAGGTAGTAAAATTGTCTTGGAGATTTGCCAAATCCCAGCCGCCTTGCTGCAAGATGTATGGCCAGGCAATTTATCCAATTGGCTTACCTCTATCCAGTGGAGGGTGACATCGTAAAAATTCATTCTTCAGGTATTCCCAAGAGTTGGTGAGAATGGTACATTTTGTTTCAAGGAGACTTTGACAATGTCCTTGAAACTTGCAATGATGTGCTGCATGCAGTGGAAGAAACATACAACACCAAATAAGCCTTTGTTGGAGCAGCAACACACACCTCCAGTTTGATGGCATGAACATTAATTTCCATAATTCCCAGTAATTGCTCCTCCTCCTCCTCTCTTCTTCCATTCCATACCCTCGCTACTGTTTAACCCCTTCTCTTTACTACCCATCAGCCCCCTCTGGTTTCCCTCCTTCCCTTTCCTCCATGTTTCACTATTAGACTCCTTCTTTTCTCCCCTTTACCTCTTCCACCTATCACCTCCCAGTTTCTCACATCTTTCCCCATCTGCCTGATCTCACCTATCACCTGGCAGTGATTTGCCACTCCTTGTGTGGAGAAATTCCTACCTACTTCAGTTTTACATGACTGATTGCTTATCTTGTAGTTATGTCAACTTGTTTGCAACTCCACCAGTTAAAATCCCTGTCATCCACCCTCAGAATCTTACATGATTGAATAAGGTCGCCCCTAATTCATCCAAACTCTAAGGAATACAGGCCCAAACTAAATAACCTCTCTTGGTAGAACAACCCTCAAATCCTAAGTATTAACTTTGTGAAACTCCTTTGTATTGCCTCCAATGTTACCTTTTTTGTCAGGCAAGGGAGCCAAAACTTTATTGAATATTTTTGGTGAATCCTCACTAACAGTTTCAAAGGTTTCAAATGTACATTTAATGTCAGAGAAATATATACAATATGCATCCTGAAATTCTTTTTCTTCGCAACCATCCACAAAAAAAAACAAGTGCCCCAAAGAATAAATGATAGTTAAATGTTAGAATCCCAACCCCCCTTGTGCAATTCTCTTAAAACCTATTTTAAACTCTCTTTTTCAATGAAGAGTGATGCACTGAAAACATCTAGATCCCTCTGTACTTCACTCATATACAGTCTCTCTATTTAAATAATAGGTCTTTTGATTTCTCTTATAGAAGTATGGGGCCTCATTTCCCCATGTTAAATTCCATTTGCCAGTTTTTACCCAAGTCAAGTTTATTGTCATTTAAATATCTCCATGTATACTGTCAAACAAAATAACTTTTCTCTGGACCGGGTTGTAAAGCACAATAGTATATATAATACACAATAACTTAGGAAAGTATGGAATCTACAGATGAATTACACATAAATAAATGAACTGAAGAGCATAAATTAAATATTGTAAGGAACAGAACAGGTTAATCGATGACACTTTAAAACCATTCTTCCCATACATTTGGTTTTTAATTCCTGCCCCAGCTTCCTGTGTGGCACACTGTCAGTTGCCTTTGGAAATCTAAATATGTACACCTACAATCCTCTATCAATCCTCCGTGTTGTATTCTTCAAAGAATTTGAGTAAATTTGTCAAATATGATTTATCTTTCATAAAATAATGTTGGCGAGGCTTAATTGTATTCAGTTTTCAGATTTAGATTAATTTATTTATCATGGGTAAATTGAAACATGCAGTGAAATACATTCTTTGCTGTAACAGCTGATGCAACCTAAGGATGTACTGGTGGCAGCCTGTCAGTGTCGCCGTACGTTCCGGCACCAACATAGCATGCCCACGTTCATAAAAGATTATTTCTTCTTTATTGACTATAGTGTCTTGCAAATAATAGCTGTTAAAATTTCCTCTTTTGTTGAACAAGGGAGACACATTGGTTGGCTGTTCAATCTTCTGGTATCCTCTTGGTGTTTAGTGTGTTAGAACGTAGAACATATCAGCACAGTACAGGCCTTCAGCCCATAATGTTGTGTCAATCTTTTGACCTACTCTAAAATCAATCTAACCCTTCCCTCCTACATAGCCCTCCATTTTTCTTTCATCAATTTGCTAAGAGTTTCTTAAATGCCCCTAATGTATCACCACTGGTGGCTGGACATTCCATGCACCTCCCATTCTCTGTGTAAAGAATGTTGTTCTGACATTCTCCCCCCACCCACCCATACTTCCCTTTCCTCCATTCTATGGCCACTTGATTTAGCCTTTTCTACCCCTAGAAAAAGTCTCTGGCTGTCCACTCAATTATTCCTCTTATCATCTTGTACACCCCTATCAAATCATACCTCACCCTCTTTTACTCCAAAGAGAAAAACCCTAGTTTGTTTAATCTAGCTACATAATCCAGGCAGCATCCTGATAAATCTCATCTGCACCCTTTTCAAAGATTCCATATTCTTCCTATCATGATGCTATGATCAGTTAAAACAAAATGGCCCTCAAAAATGTTGCTTCCAGTTGAACAATTAACATCAACATTGCAGAACGTGCAGTAAAAATATCAGTGATTCTTCTTCTACATGGATATTGCATCCTAGCTGCCATATGTAAGTCAGGGCAGTACGATATGGACAGCAAGCTATTGCCTATGCACCAGGCTCCTCCTCTTCACTCAGCTGATGAATCCAAAGGAATGGTCAAGACCAATACAGTTCGGCACCAGTGGCATCTTAGGATTTGCTAGTCCGCATTGAACTCAAGGTAGGACTGCTTTAGGGATTTCAGCTCTGGATTCTTCTTCAGGGTTTACACCTGAAGCCTTCCCCATGAGTGGGTGTAGCAGCAAGTCAGTGGAGGTTTGCGATCAGAGTTTTTCCTTCTCCTAGATGATCTGTCAAGCACGGCTGACGAGCCCCATCTGCCCGAAGCGACTGGTTTTAAAATACCAGTAATCCGCCTTTGCCCCCTTCTCCTGTCAGTAGAAATGGTTCCACCGGGTTTAGTAGCTAAGCCACATGTGAAGTCCAGGAGCTGGACTTGGTTGTCAGAGGCTATTTGAGACACATGCCACTGGGAGCATTTGTAAGGTAGTGGGAGTTTATACCCGCTTCTGCCCCTGGCTTTGACAACCTTAAAGAACCATCCTATTACAACAAATTTAATTAAAAAAATAACTGTTTTCAACTGAGAATAATGCTTCGCTTATTTTCCAGTGGGTTTTTCATTTTGCAGTCTCAGTGGATTAACATTGTGGTATTCAGGAAATGTAATTGCTGCAGGGTTTTGCACATAGTCTGCAGAGTGTTACCAGTTCAACGCTTAAAATAAACACCTTTGAGGAGTTTCACACTCTCTTCTCATTGTCGGGTTCTTTGAATAAAGCTGTTTATCCTAACTCTTAGTGAGAAATCTTACACCTGATAAAACTATAGCTTGGTTGCTGGCTGTAACCCAGAGATAAAATCTGACTACACTTCTGAGTAAAAAACATTTAAGATATCTGTTCTGATCAAAGCCAACATGCCGTTAAAAGCAAAATTAGCCCACATTGCTGTAAAAGTAAGCTTACTTCAGTGACTGAACCACATTTTTCTCTATACAAAGTGTCTATGGACAGAGTGATTTTCCCCAAGGCCCAATATAATTCTCTGATTTTATTTTGTAACTTCATACCTTTTTGGAGTACAAAGAAGTTGGAAATCTGAAATAAAACCCTGGAATGCTGCAAATATAACATGTGTCTGTCATAGCTATGAAAGTTAATACTTTAGGCACAAGACCACATCTGAAATGTTTTTCATTCTTCTTTTGGTCGTTATTGATTATGACAATTTTCTTGTTTGAAAATTGCCTGAAACCATTGGGATGGCTTATATTTTTATAAATAAAAATCAGAAATTTCCATTCAAGAAGCCTACTGAGTTTTTCTCAGTTTAGTTACTTTAACAAAAGGCATATTTATCTATTTATCTATCTGAATCAGCACACACAAAATGCTGGAAGAACTTGGCAGGTCAGACGGCATCTATGGTAAAGAGTAAACAGTCGACTTTTTGGGCCAAGGTTCTTTATCAATACTGGAAAGAAAGTGGAGGATGAGAGAAGGGGGACTTCTCCCTTTCTGAGCCAGAAGACATGAACTCAACACTTCTTCCCCTCTGCCGTCCGATTTCTGAATGGACTTTGAAACCATGAACGCTATCTCAATACTTTTACTTACTTACACACACACACACACACACACACACACACACACACGCTCTCTAAATCTGCAAATTTTTCTCTATCATTATGTATTGCATTGTACTGCTACTACAAAATTAATAAATTTCACAACATATGCTGAGGATATTAAACTTGATTCTGATTCTGAAATAATTTATATGGCTGAATGTATCAAAACTCATTATGAATATTATAGGCATTGTTTGAATTTTCAGTTTTTACTCGTTAGATGATGATTATACGTCATCACTATAGAATCCAGAACAGTTCCATATTTAAGTAGTGAAGTAGCGTAAACATTTAGCGTGAATGACATGGGAAATAATTATTGTCCAGGGCAAATCTGTTGAAAATTAAAAGGATGTGTTCATTCTCTTCCAACTATTTGACCCTTTCCCTTCAACATTTAAGAAGGAAGTTCATCTTTGATAATATACTGCAATAGCTGATAAGTCTTCCACTATCTTGAACAATGGGATTTTTGATATCTCATAAACATGGGAGAAATTCTGCAGATGCTGGAAGTCCACACACAAAATGCTAGAGGGACTTAGCAGGTCAGGCAGCATCTATGGAGAGGAATAAAGAGTTACCACTTTGGGCTGAAACCCGTCATCAGAACTGGAAAAGAAGGGAGGAAAAACCCAATTAGAAGTGGAGGGAGATTAGGGGATTGAGTACAAGCTAGAAGGTGATAAGTGAAGCCAGATGACGGGGAAGATAGGTGGGTGGAGAAGGGGGTTATGAAGTGAGAAGCTGGAAGGTGTCCCACTCGCTTCTCCTATCAGATTCCTTCTTCTTCAGCCCTTTAACTTTTCCACTTATCACTTCCAAGCTTTTCACTTCATTTCTACTCCCCACCTATTTACCTTCCCCCTCACCTGGCTTCACCTATCAGCTTTGAGCTTGTACTCTTTTACCTGCCCCACTTGTTATTTTGCCTTCTTTCCCCTTTCCAGTCCTGATGATGGGTCTCGGCCCGAAAAGTCAACATAGATGCTGTCTGCCTTGCAGAGTTCCTCTAGCATTTTGAGCAAGATTGAAAAGAATTCGAAGTACATTTATTATTTATTATCAAAGCGTGTATAAAATATACAACCTTGGGATCCATCTGCTTACGGGCAGCCACAAAGCAAAAAACCCAGAAGAAACTAATTTTTAAAAATGAATAACACCCAATGGGAGAGGGGAGGGGGGAGAGAAAAGAAAAAAAATCATGCAAACTATAAAAGCAAGCGACAGCATTCCAAGCCAAATTGAGTTCCATTGACCCAGGTCCCAGAGCAGCCAGAGTAGACCCATAACCTTAGTGTCAGTTTATCACACAGCAGGGCAAATTGTCGTGAAGCTTGCAGACATGAAGCGCAGAGCAGTCATGGAGAGAGTAGTAAGCATCGCAGAAGAGCGAGCAGAATCAGTCTGACCCTCGTCTCTGTTCCCAACACCCTCCAATCACCAGGTTGTCCCTGGCACTAGGACCTGGGCCCTGGACAGCGATACATTCTGGGCCTGGACCTTGCCACCCACCACATGGTCGCAACCATACTTGATATTTCCAAATCAGTGTGGTGCTTAGCCTTGCTCCCAGATAATGGTGGATGGGCAGATGTTCATGTTCACATTCTTTTCCTACTATGAGATTGTGGCAAGCCTGATGCACCTTCTAAAACCTTATTTTGAGTATTTTTTCATTGAATTATGTGGCATGCTAAAGAATGTGGAACTCAAAATGTCCAAGTATAAATTGATAGTTAATATGGTCAATTTTTTTAAAGTTGATTGCGTCAGGATAGAATGCAGGAAATTATGTGTTCAAACTACTCTTCTACTCACAAGAAAGTTATTCATGGCTCATCCATTCCTGTGCTTCTGTTGAATTATGAGTCTTTCACATTTATGGAGGAGGAACAAGAATACATGGTTACCTAGTGCAATAGCTTATATTTATTTTGCCTTTGCTTTAAACCATCTGAAGAGACAAATGTCAGTGTCTTGCTACCGAGCCAAACTTCTGTCATGTTTTATGGGAAAGTATATTAAAAAAAACACTTACAATAGCAAGTGTCTAGGTTTGCCTTTCTTGATAAAAGGGTGTTATACTACGAGATGTAGTTGGTCTATTCCAGTCTTTCTTTATCTTTCAAAAAAAGAATTACAATACTTATAATGTTGTCAAATCCTCAAAAGGCTTGCACTGGCTTCTGAAGGTTAGAAAGGAGGTATTTCTTGCAGCTCTAGTGGGAACCACAAGAAATCTTTTGTTTTCATGAAGGATGCGTCATTGTTCTGAGCCCTTGAAGATTCGTCCTATTCAATTTGTCGTCGATCACTCATTTCAGACTGGTTCAAAAGGACAAAATGCTATCTATTCCCAAGGGTATAATTGGTACGCTGTAAATTTGGTAAGAAGCAATTTAGCCACTTTTTTTCACCCCATTAGGGAAGATGAAGTCATGCTGTTAATGAAATTTTAGGATTTACAGTATTTTCATTAAGTGATAAAGCTGCAAGTGTAAATGAAGTGTGCGTACTTTGCTTACAATTTATTGTAGCAAGTATCAGAATCACAGCCTGCACTCTTTTTCTTGAATTTTGTCATTCAGATCTTACATTCCTTATGCTGAAGAGAAAATAATATGTTGATATAATACTACATTTATAGCTCTGAAGGAAGCTATGTGATATTGAGATATATCCTAGGATGAGCCAGGTCACTTCTTTTTTCTCTCTATTATCATGTATCACATTGTAGTTTTGCCACAAAGTTAACAAATTTCATGACATATGCTGGTGATATTAAACCTGATTCTGATTTTCATTCTGGTTCCTAGGATGTGACCTGGCTCATCCTAGGATGTATCTCAATATCACACAGTTTCCTCCAGAGTTATAGCCCATGACCCTGTAAATGTAGTATCATATTGACATATTATTTTCTCTTCAGCATAAGGAACAGCCAGCAAAACCTCTACACCCCACCTCTATAGGCTGGCATTGTGCCCTGTCTCTGACACTGCTCTACCAGTTCCTGGTATTTGGCTTTCTTACATTCTAATGCCTCCTCAATCTGGTCTTCCCAAGGAATTGTCAGTTCTACCATGACCACCTACTTCCTGTGGACTATTGAGCCTTCACTGTTTCTATGCAAGAACAATCAAGCCAGCCTCTCTTCTCTACTCTCCTCACAAATCCCTACAGCTTTAATTTATTCCAGTCCCTTTTGAACACCAAGTTTAATTCTGTTTAATGAACCTGTTCCAGCAATGCATATAGGATGATTTTAAAAGTGTTTTTTTTAATCATTACTTTCACTCCTTATCCTCTAGTTCTTAACCCTTTCACACAATGGCAAATATTTTCTAAAAACTCTGATGTTAAACATCTCCATCAGATCCATCCCCAACCTTCTGATTTCAAGGCACTCCAATTTCTTCAGTCTCTCCACATAAAGACTCTCATATCTAAAATTTTCTGTTAAATAAGTTCTGCACTTTCTGCAGTGGCTTCAGGTCTTTCATAAAGTGAGAGTTAGAGAAGACACGTAACTTCTCTGTAAGGAGTATCTGTATGTTCTTCCTGTGGAATGTGAGGGTTTCTTCCGAATGCTCCAGTTTCTTCCCACAGTGCAAAGATGTACAGAGTAGGTTAATCATTGTAATTTGTCCCATGATTAGATTAGGGCCAATTCTGAGCTGTACTTCTAGCTGCTGATGTGATCAAATCATGTAATTTAGGGGCCCAATAATGCGGATGAAGATCTACAGTAATTCTGACCAGGTCACACACAAACCAAGTACATGAATAAGCTGAAACCGTTGTCAGCATTGGTATTGCCTTGTTACTGCTGTTGAGGACATGTTTCTGCCTTTCAAAGTGGCACTCAGCATTGTTGGCTCAGAGGTAGAGGTGACATGTACTTAGTTTCTCTCACCCTCACACTGGGACTACGACAGTCTTAGCACCAATCTCTCTCTCTCTCTCTTTCTCCTTCTCCCTTACACCACATTCTTTATAAATTAGGTTTAGGCTCCTATGTGTTATGGTTTTTCTGGAATGGCTAGAGAAATTCTAAGAAAGAGTACTGAGAAAATTTACAAGGATGTTGCTGGGACTGGAATACCTGAGTTATATGAAAAGATTGAATAAATTAGAACTTTATTCTTTTGAACGTTGAAGATTGAGAGGAGATTTGATAAAGGTATACAAAATTATGAAGGGTTTAGATGGGTAAATGCAAGCAGCCTTTTTCCACAAAGGTTGGATGAGACTACAACCAGAGGTTATGGGTTAAGGGTGAGAGCACGTGGAGAAACTTCTTCACTCAGAGGGTGGTGAGAGTGTGGAATGAGTTCCCAGTGCAAGTGATGGATGCAATCAGCATTCAAGAGAAGTTTGGATTGGTTCATGGTTTGGAGAGGTATGGAGATCAATGGGACTGGGCAGTTTAAATGGTTTGGCACAGACCAGATGGGCTGAAGAGCCTGTTTCCTTGCCATACTTTTCAATGACTCTATTCTGTGTGTGAGAGAGTTGGTGTGTGACAGGGTGAGTAGGACGATGTGGCGTAGAGCACCCAAGTATAATATTCTGGCATTTTTACTTGGATTAATGAGTTCTTTATTAAATACCCAAATCATACTGCACCTTACAACAATGAATTGTTTAAATGCAATTCTGAAAGCCATAGGGATTTGGAAGGAACTGAGCTAATAAAATAACATGTTTACTGTGGATTCATAATTAACAAAACTCAAAATAGATTGTTTAGTTGTTACAAACTTTCAAATGCTTCATTATTGTTTAAAACATTTTAAAAATATTATAATTTTTAATGGTGGGGAAGGTGGAAGAGGATGGTTTGTAATGTTAGTCGATACTGTGGTGTAGGGCAGTGGTCCCCAACCACCTGGTAGCAAAGCATGTGCTACCAAGCCGCGAGGAAACAATATGATTTGGCGATATGAAACAATATGAGTCAGCTGCACCTTTCCTCATTCCCTGTCACGTCCACTGTTGAACTTGAACGCACACAAGGTCATCAGTTACCTAAATGTAGTGATACCCTAGTGCCAGGGTTGCGGCCGGTGAGAAGTGCCGTTGCTACTGGCCTGGAGTGCGGACAGATGGGCACTGCCTCTAAGCATGTTTAGCACACCGAATGTTTGTGGCGAACCCGGTTTTTAAAATATTTGCAGACGACCTAATTCAGGCTCAGGGATTCATAAGTAGCAGAGCAGCTTCCTCGCTGCGATCTACTGAAAGTCATGCCTCGAGCCAAACTTTTGTCGGCCGATAGATCCTACCTACCTACAAGGAGGGTGGGCATGCGCCCTGCCGCACTCCTTGCTTGGTCGATTACTCTCTCCGGACTGCGACCACCGCGGCCCCAGCATGGGGACCTCCGGCCTTTACCTTGTCCTCTCACTGGTGTGTTGCAATGATTTTATATGTTCATACGAGGAAAATATGCACTGTGTGTTTAATATCCAAATGTTCCTTAAAATGTTATGATGCCATTGACTTATAAGTGTTATAATTGACTTATCACTATATTCATGCGAGGAAAATATGTGCTGTGTGTTTAATATTAAATTCATTAGATAAACCCTTTTAGAAATGAAATTGAGTGTATTAGCCACTTATAGTTGACTTATCACCTACAATCCGGTCGTGATTAACACCCCAACCCCCCCGTCAGCCGGTCTGCAAGAATATTGTCAATATTAAACCAGTCCACGGTGCAAAAAAGGTTGGTGACCCCTGGTGTAGGGTATGGTCAGTCATAGTTGTCTTCATTATTGAGTTGACTACATCAGAATTGGAATCAGGTTTAATATCACCAACATGTGTCATGACATTTGTTTTGCAGCAACAGAAAAGTGCAATACATAAAAAGTGCTATAAATTACAATAAGAAATACAATGGATTTGATTAATTGGAGCTCATCGAGGCCAGCACAGTTTGTCCCCAATTAAGCGGTTGCCCCAATTAGCCAAAAGTTTCATAGAAATAGTTAAAACGGTATTAAAAAAAGACGAACTACCATTTAATTGAGTAGCAAATCATGTATTTAAGTTAAATACAGAACAAGTTAGAACGCTATCAAAACTACCACAGTACAATAAAACTATGTATTAGCTCCTTATAGTTGTCGACGGAGGAATTCATTTAGTGTAAGCTGATGTGTTTTTTGATTACTCTAACGGAACAAAATCAGCACAGACTCCCAAGTACAGATAATGAACTGCCTTCATACATGCTTTTGACGATGGATTCTCTAAATCTTCATTTTCATTGTAACATTTGAGATGATTGTCGATACCTTCACGCCCGGCTATTTCTGGTACTTCCAAGCCTGAATGCTTGAAACTGCAGTGAGCAAAGCAGTTTTGAATTGTCTTGCTGTTTACTACTCACCGACTATCAGTGACAAAAAAAATCACTGCTTTTTAAACACAAACATACAAGTGATGCTATTTTAAAATTGTTCACTTTAAGCATGATGTAGTGCCTAACAACCACACAAAGTGCACGAGACTGACGCTAGTTTGAAAATGTTGGGCAACAGTCCCCTGCCCCAATTAAATAGCATTGTGCCCCAAATAAATGAAGGGAATCACTGTCATTTTCTTGATCTGTTCTTTAAGAATTGTCCCAAATAACTGACTGCCCCAATTAGCCAATGGCTCTATTAATCGGAATCCACTCTATACTGTATATAAGATAATTAAATTAATTAAGTAGCCCAAAAGAGAGCAAAAATGGTGAGGTAATGTTCACTGTCCATTCAGAAATCTAATGGTAGAGGTGAAGCAGCTGTTCTTAAAATGTTGATTGTGTGGCTTCAGGCTCCTGAACCTCCTTTCTAATGGTAGTAATAGGAAGAGAGTGCGTCCTGAATGATGGGGGTCATTAATGATGGAAATCATTATATACGTATCCAGAAGTACAGAAGTACATGTCAAAAGGTGCTGTGGGTGCTTCAGGGTGAGAACAATGCAAAAGTTTTTCTTTTTTAATTTAAATGTAATTTGAAGCAAGGCTCATCAATTTCATGTTTAATTGTCATTCAACCATACAATTGCAGCCAAACAAAACAGCATTCCTCTGGGGCAAAGGTGCAAAACACAGTGCCAACCTTCGCACACCGCACAAGACACATAACATCATCATCATTATGTGCTATGTTGTATGCCATGGGTAGACGTGGCATTGACCAAAATTGTTCTTGGTAAATTTTCCTACAGATGTAATTTGCCATTGCCTTCTTCTGGTCTGTGTCTTTACTAGATGAGTGACCTCAGCCATTATCAATACTCTTTGGAGATTGTCTGCCTGGCGACAGCATAACCAGGATTTGTGATATCACACACTGCTCATATGACCATCCACCACCTACGCCCATGACTTCACTTGACCCTAAACAGGCACTATATCTTGCCCAAGGTGCCCTGTACACTTGCGGAGGGAAGGAGCACCTTACACTTCCTTTGGTAGAGACGTGCCACCCAAAGGCACATATAGTACATATAAATACATTAGCAGAAAAGCATACAGTCACAAAAAAAGCCCAAAGTCCCTCAGTGACATGGCCTGTAAATTGATGGATCAAGGGATGTGTTCCCGGAGCTACTTTTCTGCAAGAACAAGCACGCAGCGGTTCCTCATCACGTGCTAGTGCATCTGCAGATGAATGCAATCCAGCTTGTCTTTCACTGAGCAAACACTGGAGGGCACTGACAAGAGGGGTCAGCCACTAGTCTAGCATGCCTGCCTCGTCTCTGCTGTCTCCTCCAGCTGGTGTCTCCCCGCCAGAGCAACTGCAGCAGACGACCCCGTGGCATGAAGACCCGGTCCACTCAACGCCCAAGGCCAAGCACCTCCCCCACTGCCAGTCTCACCCATGAACCAGTATTCTACATAACCAATATCCAACTGGGTCACAATACAAATGCCTGAGACAGTTCTTCACAGCATTTAATGGATTGCGCACTTCCTCCGTGCACTGACTTCCTCCTTGAGTGGCTGTAGCAGGCAGCAACATGGTATGCAAGTCCAGCTCCACCATTATCAAGCATCTCACTAGTGGGATAGACCTACAGTACTTAATGTTCTCATTATCTAGCAGAGTCTTGCAATCATTAAAAATAAGTAAAGGACAAACAATTACACCTTTGTTTGGACTCAGAGAGGTTGCCTTGACCACGTGCACCGCCATCTTACTCTAGGATATCATGTGAGATTTCACCTTTGACTCAAAATAGTTTGAGTTGGGGAATCTAGACAAGTTTTAACCTTTATGGACTTTATCCAGATTGACTGATCCCTGTGTAGAGCTACTGCCTGGAATAATCCACATTTTCCCGAATGCTGGGAAATGGGACTAGCTTCCATGAGACACCTTGATCAGCATGGGCTAGATGAGCTGAAGACCCTGTCTCTTTGCAGTATAACTTTATAAATCATCTTATTAATACAGGTTGAGTACCCATTATCTGAAAAGCTTGGGGTCGAAATGATTCAAATTTCAGATTTTTTTTGATTTTGGAATATATAATTTGATAGCTTGGGATCGTCAAAAATTTTGACTCTGAATTTATGTGCTACTGGTAAGCAGTCTTTGTCTTACACTTGTTTATCACACGTGTACTGATGTAGCCCTTCAGCATGTTAGATTTTCATCAGCGATGATCTTGGCAAACTCATAAATGAATTCCTCTGTTGCTTCATAATCAGCAGAGTCTATCACCACAATCTTTCAAAATTTTAGTGTCATGCCTTTTCTTACAATTCTGCAACCAGCGGGCTGAGTATTCTAAATTACCTTCAATTTTCAGTTCATCATGATAGATCTTTGGTTGTTTCATGATCAGTATACCATTAAATGGTATGTGTTCACTCCAATGCAGAAGGATCCACCCTTTCCATAAACGATCAAGATCTTCATTTTTTGCTTTATGCAGTGTTTTTCTATTTTTTATTAACTTCACTTCATTACATATGTGAGGTCACTTCTCAGGAATGTCTGCGGTCCACAGTGATTCTTGCATCAAATGGGAACCTTTCCTGCTTCTTGTGGAATTTTCCATTTGTGATGCAATGTCAGTGCTCAAAACATTTTCGGATTTCAGAGGTTTAGGATTTTGGAAATTTGGTAAAGCAGTACTCAATCTGTATTTCATTTGCCAGTATATAGATATTAGCTGAGTGGTAGTTCCTCACGTGGAGTTGTGAGTTAATATAGTCAGCAGTAACACAACAAGAGTTTAAATTGAAACTTGGGCAACACGCACAAAAAAGCTTGAGGATCCCAGCAAGTCAAAATCAGCTGTTTATTCCTCTCCATAGATGCTGTCTGACCTAAGATTCAGATTTAGAGCTGTCTATCACATGTACATCGAAACATGCAGTGAAATGAGACTTTACATTAACAACCAACACACCCAAGGATTTGCTGGAGGCAGCCCGCATATGTTGTTGTGCATTCCAGCAGAACAACACAAATGCAGCAACAGCAATAAAACAGAACAAGACAATAACAGCAAAACAAGTCTCTCTCTCTCTCTACCTCTCCCCCCCTCTCTCCTCCTCTCTCTCTGTCTCTCCCCCCTGCTCCCTCTCTCCCACTCTCTCTCACTCTCCCAGTCTCTCTCCCACCTTCAACCTCAGTCCTTGGCCCTGGTTTCTCAGACTGGCAGACATTGGGCCTCCAACCGTTAGTCCCTGGCCCAGAATTGCAGAGTTCCTTGAGCAGTTTCTGTGAGTTGCTCAAGATTTCCAGCATCTGCAGAATCTCTTGTGTTTCTTAAATTGAAACTTCTTTGTGCTCACTTTCTTTAGTGTACTTTGCCAACTTGGGGTGATGACTGGGAGCTCCCCTGTAATGTTACAGAAAGGAGCCAAGACTTAGATATATTAAAAATATTTCCATAATCTGAATTGGAAATTGAGAATGGAGTTGTGCTATTAAAGAGGTGAGTAATATCCTGTTTTCTGAGTGTGATTGTGATCTTTGCCAGCAATCTAATTAGGTGTTCAGTGGATTAAGGCCATACATTGTAATCTCTTCATTCCATTTCAATTCAGCCATCGTAAATAGCTTCAACAGAGTCTCAGTCCTGGAACGACCGGAATTTATCTTGTAACTGTTAACAGGAGGTTTACTTCTAATAATAATGGAGTGTTTCTTTTTTCAATCCATCAGATTTGGAGTCTAATCTGACAGCAATGGGCATATATAATTAAGAAATGGATAATAAACGCATGTGAATACTGTAGTCAGTTCAGAAGTATTCATCATCCTGTTTGCACAGTTCAGATAAATATAGCTTTCGAGTCCTCAAGACAGTTGTTTCCATTGCTTTATCGGACCACAAATGGCCACGTCACCAAGTCTTTTCTCCCACCCGCCCCCACCCCATCAGGGCACTGTGTATCCCAGGTGCCTGTACAGCCTTGATTTCACTGTCTAAAGCTGAAAATGATAGGTTGTATTGTTACGTGCAAGATGGCAGCTGGAACCCTTGGGTGCACCCTGCACCCTAAGGGCTATTGTGTACTCAATACATATTGTAAAACAGCCATTAGATCGGCACTGTTAAAATTAATGGTGCCGTGATTATTTAATTGCCTCACAAGTAAATGATTGTCTAAGTAGTGGAGTGCCTGAATAAAAGAATAATTAAAGTTATCTTAATTCTTGCCACATTTGCAGAACAGTACGTATTAGCTCAAGAGCACTGAATTACATGACTTGACTTAATTCAACTGCCACAGATTATGGCAGTTCCAGTGAAGTAATTGCAAGGTTCGAAGTTCAGTTTTTCAAATGGTGAAGGCACCCTTCAATGCTCCATTGCACTTCTACGATGACTAATCAGTGGCGTCCTGCTGCATTATGTCGAGACCCAACATAGCCTTGAGCAGTGCTGCCTTATCTCCCATCTGAGCTTGTTTCAGCCTACTGGACTCAGTATCAAATTGTCCAACTTCATAGACACAAGAGGTACTGCAGATGCTGGAAATTTAGAGCAATACATACAATATGCTGGAAGAGCCCAGCAGGTCAGGCAGCATCTATGGATGAGAATAAACATCAACATTTTGCACTGAGACCCTTCATGAGCTCCAGGACATTGTGTGTATTGATCAACTTCAGTTCACTTTCCTTTTCTTTCTGTATCAAAACTGGCAAATTCTGCTCCAAGTTCTGCTTTAGTGACTTAGTTTTGCCTCTCTCCATTGTCACCAGCTGACCTGCTTTGAACCTCCTTCAGTCCTGCTATTTGCAACACATCACAATATGTGATAATATCCTAAATGATCGACAAACACTATAATTCTTCCCACAGCAATTTTGGTATCGCTCTACTATAAATATTCCCTTTTCCCCATCTGTCTCTTCTCCTACCTTCTGTGCCACGGTGGCATAGCGGTTAGCACAATGTTATTACAGTTTGGGGTGTCGGAGTTCGAGTTCAGTTCCGATGTACCTGTAAGGAGTTTGAGCGTCCTCTGGTTCCCTCCCACCATTCAAAGACATACCAGTCAGCAGCATGATTGGTCATTATAAATTGTCCCATGATTAGGCTAGCATTAAATTGGTGGGTTGCTGGTGATGCGGCTCAAAGGGCTGAAAGGGCCTGTTTCACGCTGTATCTTTAAATAAAATAAATACAACTACCTTGTTTTTCTCTCTTTCCCTGTTCTGACAAATGGTATTTGACCTGAAACATACACTCAGTCTCCTTTTGCCACAGATGCTGTCTCGTTACAGAGTGTTTCTACTATTTTCTGTCTTTTTTTCCAACATAGTCCAGATGAGATGATGACAAGATTTGAATTTTTGTCCTGATTTTATATTTAATGTAGAAAACATTTTAAGCTGAAGTTAAAATAACAATGAAGCACAAAAGGAATAATTTGGAGAACTAACCAAAGTCCCCTCTGTTTCACAACACACGTCAGTGTCCTGCCATTCACTGGTCCTACCCTAGTTTGAATGTCCAAAATGCATCATCTCACACTGATTAAGTTGAAATCTAGTTGCCATTCCTCAACCAATCTCCCAAACAGATCAAGATCTCTTTGTAATTCATTGTTATCTGCATCACTACGCATGATAGTGTATTGGCTAGCACAATGCTTTTACTACCAGTGACCAGGGTTCAATTCCCACCATTGCCTATAAGGAGTTTATAGGTTTCCTCTTGGTGTCCTGGTTTCCTCCCACAGTCCAAAGTGTGAGGACTCACAAATGAGCAAGTGAGAGAAATAAAAAGTTAACTGAAGAACCTCTTGCAGTTGTCTTTAACCCTGCTGCCAAGTCCATTTCATAGTCTCATTTTGCCCTCTTGGTTTTCCTCCTAAGCTAGTCATCAAGGGATTCATTTGTACCCAACTGCCTAAAAGCAATGTACACATCCTTACTTTTACTGAGCAGAGCCTCACTGTCTCCTGCCAGTCAATGTTCCCTGAAGTTGGCATGTCTACCCTTCACCCTGACAGGAACATGCTGCACCTCAACCTTTTAAAAGCTTCCCAATTGCGAACTGTTCCTTTACTTTTAAATAGTCACCCAGTTGACCCTAGCAAAGTTCTACCTCATGCCCTCAAAATTGTCCCTGCCCCAGTTCAGGGCATTAACCTGTGGACCTGTTCTATCTTTTACCATAACTATATTAAAGCTGTGGTAACTGAACCCTGAGTGCTCCCCAGCTACCATTTCAATTACATGGCCTACCTCATTCCCAAAGAGGAGGTCCGGTATTGCTAGTTTCTCTAAGTCAGGGGTTCCCAACCTGGGGTCCATGGACTCCTTGGTTAATAGAAATATAGAAAACTTACAGCACAATACAGGCCCTACGGCCCACAAAGCTGTGCCGAATATGTCCTTACCTTAGAAATTACTTAGGGTTACCCATAGCTCTCTTCTGAGCTCCATGTACCTGTCTAGGAGACTCTTAAAAGACCCTTTTGTATCCACCTCCACCACCGTCACCGGCAGCCCATTCCACGCACTCACCACTTTCTGCATAAAAAACTTACCCCTGATATCTTTGTACCTACTTCCAAGCACCTTAAAACTGTGCCCTCTTGTGCTAGCCATTTCAGCCCTTGGAAAAAGCCTCTGACTATCCACATGATCAATGCCTCGCATCATCTTATACATCTCTATCAGGTCACCTCTTATCCTCTGTTGCTCCAAGGAAAAAAGGCCGAGTACACTTAGCCTATTGTCATAAGGTATGCTTCACAATCCAGGCAACATCCTTGTAAATCTCCTCTACACCCTTTCGATGGTTTCCACATCCTTCCCATAGTGAGGTGACCAGGACTGAGCACAGTACTCTAAGATGGTGTGGCCAGGGTCCTATATAGCTGCAACATTACCTCTCAGCTCCTAAACTCAGTCCCACGATTGATGAAGGCCAATGCACTGTATGCTTTCTTAACCACAGAGTCAACCTGCGCAGCAGCTTTGAGTGTCCTATGGACTTGGACCCCCAAGATACCTCTGATCTTCCACAGTGCCAAGAGTCTTACCATAAATAATATATTCTGTCATCATATTTGACCTATCAATGTCCTGCTGTAACCTCTGACAGCCCTCCATACTATCCACAACACCTCCAACCTTTGTGTGGTAGGGATCTATATGATAAAACAAAATTGAAAACCCTGCGCTAGATATTTCTTATGTGAGGCAAGTGTCTTGAACACAACACACAAATTCTGCCCCATCAACGCCATTTGCACTCAGGGTGGTCCATTCTATACCAAGAAAATTGAAGTCTCTCACTAGCACTACCCTGCTGTTTTCACAACTATGTATGTGCAATTTATTGAAACATTGTTGGGATCTACTAAGATGACTATCCCCTTCTTATTTCTAAGTTCAAATTATTCATTTATACAGTACAGTAACATGCCTTTCTGACCCAATGAGTCTAAGCTCCCCAATTACCCTCATGTGACCATTTAACCTACTAACCCATACATCTTTGGAATGTAGGAGGAAACTGGAGTGCTGGGGGGAAAACCACAGTCGTGGAGAGAATGTACAAATTTCTTACAGTCAGTGGTGTGAATTGAACCCAGATTGCTGGTGCTGTAAAATGTAACGCTAACTGTTAAGTTATTATGCTGCCCCGTTAGATGATCCCTGAAGAATATTGTCTGTAAGAACTCCTATTATGTCCTTCAATATTAATAGGGAGGACATAACAGAGGACATAACTGTTCCTCTGTCAGACCTAAAGCATCACTAGTGCAGAACAATAAGCTGCTAGTCCTGCCCTTCTCTCAACTACATTTCTGCTACTGCCACAGTATTTCATTCCCTAGAGGCAATCCATACCCTCAGTTTTTACACTTTACCTGCAATTTAAAGTGGTAGTCTTTTTACCTGCTTCTCATTTCTATAAATGTGGATATTGTGATTGTTAGGCTTATACTCGTT
The DNA here is from genome assembly GCF_048418815.1 of Hemitrygon akajei. Classification (NCBI taxonomy): domain Eukaryota; kingdom Metazoa; phylum Chordata; class Chondrichthyes; order Myliobatiformes; family Dasyatidae; genus Hemitrygon; species Hemitrygon akajei. Next base: position 127,942,874 of record NC_133130.1, on the reverse strand, counting down.
GGTTACTGCACATACCCCATCTTCTCCAAGTGATCCAAGAAGCAGCCCTGCACCCTGTACCAGCTCTTCAGCTATACATCTAAATCAAATGGTTCAATTTAATATCAGAGGATATATGTAGTATACAACCTGAAATTCTTACCCTTCATAGACATCCACAAGACAGAAGAAAAACCCAAAGTGTAAATGACTGAAAATTTTAGAACCCCAAAGCCAACCTCTCCCTTAACCCATGCACAAGCAACAGCAAAAGCATCAATCCTCTTCCTCCCCCCACTTGCTCCAGCAAATGCATCAACTCCCCATTCCCCCCCCCCCCCCCCATCCACCAAGCAAGTAATAGCAAAGCGACCATTATCCAGGGTCCATCGAAAACTCTCTCCATCTCAACACTTCAACATCTCAGACAGGCTTGCTTTCTCACTAGGGAGAGAGAGAGATATTGCCCCTGCAGCAGTGAGAAGGGAGATGACCAGCTCACTCTTTGTTTTCCTGTTCCTGGACTCGAGCATGTAGCACCAGGAATAATCCAGAGATCACTAATCCTAAGATCCTGCATCCTAACTCCCTATATTCATTTTGCAGAATTCATTCCTTGTTTTTTGTACCATTGTGTCCAACAACCCCTCCCCAAACTTTCTGCAGACACTCGAAAGACATTCTTGACCCTGTCACCTGGGAGGCAAAAAATCATTATAGCATCTCTTCTGGGTCCACAGAATCTATTGTCCGTTCCCCCTAACTTTTGTCTCCTTTCGCTATTGCTCTGCCTGACTTTACCTATTTCCACTGAGCCTCAGAGCCAGCTATAGTCCCACTGATGTGGCTGCTGCTTTTGCTATGGCCTCATTGGTCATCCCTCCCAGCAGTACACTTGTTGCTGAGGAGAAAAGCCATAGAGAAATACTGCACTGATTGTCTACTTGCCTTACTTCTCAAGGTGGCCTCCTATCTATCTGAAACCTGTACCTTGTGTATGACCACTTCAGCTTCCTAGATGATCAGAGTACATCCAACTCCAGCTCCAGTTCCTTGATCTGCTCTGCCACCACATGTCCACACTGCATCAGAATATGTGAATCCCAGATTGGACTCCACAGCCCACCAATAGACAACCCCTTTAGGAGAACATCTCACTCGACTTGAATGATCGCACAACAAAATATACTCTGTTTAATGGTCTGTTCGCCGCTGCCCATTACGTTCACTTTTCCTGGCAATTTATTTAAAGTTAACATAGTTCTGGAATCTTTTATCTCAAAAAGAAACCATTTGAAGAAGGGGTATCTGGTATTTTGATGTGTATTTTGGTGTAGGTGTTCATTTATGCTGGACTATAAATTTAAAATCTCCCATTGAACTAACGTTCTAAAAATGACTGAACAATATAATGATCATTAATATCTGTACAAGTAATGTGGCCATAGTGTATGTAGTTTACTTTTATACCAGGTATCACTTGTGTACATTCTGAGAGTGATCATTTACCACAAAAAGGAACAAAGAAGAGTTCATTTTTTTACCATTAAGCCACAATTTTGATTACTCATATTGAGTGTCATGGAGGATTTCTGGGAACTATTTTATTTTTATTGTTTATACCAGAAAATAATTAGTTAGTGCAATTCCTGACTAACAGTAGTGTTTTGGAGGTAGACCACAAGACCATACGGTAAAAGAGCAGAACTTAGCCATTCAGCCCATTGAGGCTACTCCGTTGTTTCATCATGGCTGATCCATTTCCTCCTCAAACCCCTTCTCCTGCCTTTTCCCTGTAACCTCTCATGCCCTGACTAATCAAGAATCTGTCTAGCTCCACTTTAAATATACCCAAAGACTTGACCTCCACAGCCATCTATGGCACTGAATTCCACAGATTCACCAGCCCAGTCTGGCTAAAGAACTTCCTCCTCACCTCTGTTCTAAATGGACATTTCTCTATTCGCTGGCTGCACCCTCTGGTCGTACACTCCCCCACCAGGGGAAACACTCTCTCCACATCCACTCTATCTAGGCCTTTCAAAATTCGATAGTTTTAAATGAGATTTCCCTCCCCCTGAGCCATCAAATGTTCCTCATACGTTAACCCTTTCATTCCCAGAATCATTCTCAAGTAATTTGATATCTTGCCTGCATTGTATGTAAAATGTGTTTAATGCATTGACCCACACCAGTTAGAACCATCTAACCCAGGGAATTTAGAGACCACAGGGACTGTATTGATATATTCTATTTTACAAATAATTTAGGGTCATGCAGCACATTGGTGTAGTTGCACAGGTATTTCTCTCACAGTGAGTGTGAGGAGGTACTGAGTGGAAACCAATTGTTGCACAGAAAGCATAGACCATCGGGATCTATCTGCCAATGTCCTTGCATAGTAATCAATAATATCAAGTCTTAAAGCACAGTCCCTTTGTTATTTTGCAAATCAAGGGAGAAAAAGGAATTGGCACAAACACAGACTTAATGAAGGGTCTTGGCCTAAAATGTTGATTGTTTATTCCTTTCCATAGATGCTGCCTAGCCTGCTGAATTCCTCTAGCATTTTGCATGTATTGTAAGGGAATTACCACGTTATTATAGAGATATAAAAATTGTGAGGGGTAAGAATAGTAAATACAAGCAGGCTTTTTCTTCTGAGGTTGGGTGGGACTTTAACTAGAGACCATGGGTTAAGAGTGAAAGGTGAAAAGTTCAATGAGAACATGAGGGGAACTTCTTCATTCAGAGGACCGCGAGAGTATGGAGCAGGCTGCCAATGCAAGTGGTGCAAGCAAGTTTGATTTCAATGTTAAGAGGATTTTGGATAGGTGCATGGATGGTAGTGATATGGAGGGTTATGGTCTTCGTGCAGGTCAATGGGAGTAGGCAGTTTAAATTGTTCAGCATGATCTAGATGGGCCGAAGGTTCCATTTCTGTGCTATACTTTTATGTAATTCTGTTTTCCTGTTCACATCCTCTAAATGTTGGGCTTCATGGTCATCTCAGGATATTCAATAGCATCTTAGTAGTATTTTGTGGTTCAGGTAATGTGTTGCTGCTTTGTCCCTGTTTTGAAGATTTCCAATGCCCTCAATAATTGTAAAGGCCTTGAGTAAGTGTTAAAATCTTCTGGGTGAAAGTGTTCCATAATTCCACAATGACTCATTTTGCTCATTTTGATCAGAGGTTTCAGTTCTGTGGGATTTCCTTTACAGATTCAAATGTCACAAATGAACTAAGTGACTGTGTTTATCCTCTCTCTTGTCAGCTCCAGCACACAGTCAAATGGTTTTGACTCACCTCATTTGCAAACCTCAACATTTCAGTTACAGTGGAATTTTATCTCCACACAATATGCAACTATTACTTATTTTGATTTGATTAGCCTTAATGTTTGTCTTGCCTCCACTGAATGGAGAGGCAGTAACTGTAGAGGTGGTAGTGTCCATGAATCTGATTATATTACCTCTGGTTGTAGTTCCACCCAACCTCAGTGGAAAAAGCCTGCTCATAATTTTGTATACCTCTATCAAATCTCATCTCAATCTTCTACATTCTAAGGAATAAAGTCCTGACCTATTTAATCTTTCCTTGTAACTCAGGTCTTCCAGATCCAGCAACAGCCTTGTAAATTTTCTCTGTACTCTTTCAAACTTATTTACATATTTCCAGTAGGTAGGTGACCAAAACTGCACACAATATTGCCTATTAGGCCTAAATAACATCTGATACAACTTCAACATAAAATCCCAAATTTTAATTTTGATTAACTTTGATGTTTGACTTGCTTCCATTGAATGGAAATATAGTAACCATGGAGCTGGTAGTGTCCATGTATCTAATAGACATGTCTCATTATTTATGAAGTGTTTGATGTGATAAACATTTGGTAGTGTCTAAATGTCCTGGTCCTACAAAAAAATGGCCTAGCACAGTGCCTGCACCTCTGTCAGTGAAATGTGGTTTATGTGCATGCATCTTGATCACTAAAGGAAGCACAACAGCGTGGTGGTCCTTCTTGCTTTTATACGTCTTCAAAAGGCAGTGCCACAACAAGGTGGCATCCATCACTAGGACATTTCCTCTCATTGCTACTGTCAAAGAGGAGGTACAGGAGCCTGAAGGCACACTCTCAACATTTTAAGAACAGTTTCTCCCCTTCCACCATCAGATTTCTGAATGGACAATGAACCTGTGTGCACTATCTCATTTTTTCCTGTTTTTTACTTTCCTTTTCACTATTTGTTTAATTAATGTATTACGTACAGTACTGTGCAAAATTCTTAGGCACACAAGTATATAGCTAGGGTGCCTAAGACTTTTGCACAGTACTGTATTTGCGATTGTGGAGTTGAGAGTAAGTTTGTAAATCTGGTGAGAACAAAGGATGTTGAGAATTGGTAGGGTGGAGTGCTGCAGGAGTGGTATGGGACAGGTGGCAGGGAAGGAGTTCCAGAGGTAGGAGGGTGTCGTAGGTACAGACACACCCAGCCCTGAGACACCAGGCAAGGTCACTTGATTCTAAACAATTGGTTACTGATCGTTACTGAATATCTCTCTGGTGCTTCCCGCTTCCTCCCCTCTCCATTCTCCTTTTCACAGCCATGATCCCCCTCTCCCTGCCCCCTTCTCACTCTCAGTCCACAATAGAGACCCATATCAGAATCAGGTTTGTTATCACCCACATATGTCATGAAAAGCAACAAAATCAATGGGATCAGATAATGGTTCAATGGATCCATTTAATATCAGAGAATGTATACAGTATGCAACCTGAAATTCTTACTCTTCACAGGCATCCACGGAACAGAAGAAAGCCCTCAAAGAATGAATGACTAGAAAATGTTAGAACCCCAAAGCCCTCCCCTCCCAAGCACAAGTGGCAGCAAAGCATCCCCCTACCTGCCTCAGCAATGGCATCAGCAACCCACCCCCCCCCCCCACCTGGCATGCAAGCAATAGCAAAGCCCCAAAAGAGACCATCATCTAGAGTCCATCAAAAACCACTGTTCATCCCAATAGTGTGACGTGCCACAAGTTCTCTCTTTCACTCACTAATGAGGGAGAAAGAGGTATCACTCCTGCCGCAGCGAGAGAGAGGCCAACAGCTCGCTGTTTTGATGTTACAGTCTGAGCATTACTTTATTTATAGAGAGAGAGGGAGGGCCACCACTCAAGTGCAAAGGCCTTCACCTTGATGTTCCGATCTCAGCAGTAGTGCTGAAGATTTAGATTCCAGAGTACCCAAACCACTTCTGTCCAGCTAGAACATTGATATATACCTGACATATAGAAAATAGCCTAGGTTTATCTTGTGCATAGAATGCAGGGGAAATCCATCTGGCTAATTATTACCCCACCCATCAATGCTAATTCAAAAGTAGACTGAGGAAGTTGCCATCGATGTTGCTGTTTGGCAGCAATTGCTCACCAATCATCCCTTCATTAATACTCTGTTCTCCCTGGAGAACTCAAACTGAGACCTTGATTCCGCATTACATCAAGGTCTCAGTGAGCGGGAAGAGAATGCAAATTAATTTGCATCTGCTCACAAATATAAGCAGATATCCAAGTGTGCTTAAACTTCAAGAAATTGATCAAATCAATTCATACTTTAAAATTTTAAGGGTTCTCTTGCAAAAGGTTTGAATCCACGATTATGATAAAAAGGATCTGCGATTCTATATTACAGACATAGAAAGCCTAGATATTGTGCATTATTTTTCATGTGGCTCAGTGTGGTGCACAATTCAGTGAAGGTTGTTGATTCAAGTGTTGATTCAAGCCCCAATTCATGACTTGATTGAGTTTGAGAACTCAGTGACGTACCAGGGTTGTATGAGACAGGTGTAACCCTGGCCTCTCTGTCAGGTAAATGTTGAAGATTCTATGGAACTATTTAAAGTCTCCCCACTTCTCTTCAATCTTACTTAACATTCAAATGGGCCAGCTGCTCTGGTTTATTCTGCAAATTCTTCCATCAGCAACTCTTCATCTTATGGCAACCATAAGAGATAAAACATTTGTTCTTTAACCTTCTCTCTTTATATCATCCCCAGTCCAAAACATTCCTTACAGTTGAAGTAACAATTCATTTTTTATACTTTTGGTACTCAGAATATAGCCTACTTCACATCAGAGGTACCAAATACAGATTAAATGAAAACTTTGCAAAACACCTCCATTCAGTCAATAAAACAGATTGCCAAATGAACTCCTCGAATCAAGCAGCATCTGCGGAGGCAGGAGGTGTAACTTATAAACACAAGAAGTTCTGCAGATGCTGGAAATCGAAAGCAACACACACAAAATGCTGGAGGAACTCAGCAGGTCAGGCAGCATCAATGGAAATGAATAAACTGTCAATGTTTCAGGCCGAGACCTTTCAGCAGAATTGGAAAGGAAGGGGGAGATGCCAGAATAAAAAGTTGGTGGGGGGGAGAAGGAGGATAACTAGAAGGTGATAGGTGAAGCCAGGTGGTAAAGAGCTGGAGAGGAAGAAATCTGACAAGAGAGTGTTCCATAGGAGAAAGGGAAGGAGCAGTGGACTCAGGGAGAAGTGATAGGCAGGTGAGAAGTAAGGGGCCAAAGTGGGAAGTAGAAGAAGAGGGGAGGGTGAAGGAATTATTTTAACTGGAAGAGGAAAATTAATATTCAACCCATCAGGTTGAAGGCTATCCAGACGGAATATAAGGTGTTGCTTTTCCACCTTGAGGATAGTTTCATCGTGGCACAACAAGAGGTGAAGGAGGAAGTGCCAGAAGGGAGATTAGTTAGGAGACAGGAATGGACAAGGGAATCACTGAAGGAGCAATCCTTGTGGAAAGTAGATGGGGGGGGGGGGGGGGGGGGAGTACATGAAGATATGTTGGGTGATAAAAATGTAATTCTATAATAAGGTGTAAATTGGTGTTTTGGGTTGAGACCCAGCAGTTCATAAGGGTGACATCAGGCTGCAAGGTGTCTGTCATTTTAATTTTCATCTTGCACCCATTCCAACCTCTGTATTTCAGGTAACAAAACTTTCCAGTTGACCAGTTCTGATTAAAGGTTATTGAGCTGAAATGCTGACTCTCTTTCTCCACAGATTCTGCCTGACCTAATGAATAGTTCCAGCACTCTCTTTCTATTTCTCCAGTCTGTATTCTGCAGTATCACCACCTTTTTTCTTTTTTCCTTTTTTGCCTGTTTTTCCCTTTCTTATTCCTTTTTTCATTCATCATCTTCTGTTTGCTCCTTGTCTTAATTGGGGGAAAAAGTAGGCACATAGCAGAAAGTTTGGTTAAAAAAATTGGGCATAGTTTGAGTTGGCATGGTAGCGTAACCAGTGGCTCAGGTTCAATTCCTGATGCTATCTGTAAGGAGTTTGCACATTCTCCCAATGACCACATGGGTTCCTTCCAGGTGCCCTGGTTACCTCCTACATTCCACAGATATGGAGGTTAGGGTTAGCATGCTGTGGACATGCTGACTTGGCCCCTGAAAGCATGGCAATACTTGTGGGCTGCCCCCAGCACATCTCAGATTCTGTTGGCCGTTGCTGCAAATGGTACATTTCCCTTAATGTTTCAATGTACATGTTCCAAATAAAGCTGAATTTTAATCTTTTATCTGTTTTTTTTATTCCAAGAAATAAATCTGGAGAATTTTTGTTTGGTAAATAATTGAAACTTACTGTCTAAGTAAATGATGGAAGATTTTTAGATGAAAGCATTCTAAAGGAAAAAGGAGAAATTTGCAGTGATGTGGGACTAATTGGATGGCACTCATAGAGGTTGCATAGTCACAATGGACTGAATGGCTTCCTATACAGTTGATGATTTGTTTGATTTGTTGGTGATTTTCATTTGTACTCAGTGTCTGAGGCTTCTCGCTTAAGTGTCCAACAATAATCAGCCAGCATCGATGGATTGTTGTCAGACACCCTGAGCCAATAGGCTGGTCCTGGACTTATTTCCACTTGGCATAATTGACATTATTATTTAATTATTTATGGTTTTATATTGCTATATTTCTACACCATTCTTGGTTGGTGCGACTGTAACGAAACCCAATTTCCCTCAGGATCAATAAAGTATGTCTGTCTGTCTGTCTGTCTGATTCCATTTGCCCTGATACTGTTTCAACATGACCGCAATGTCCTGATGTAACCTTTCACCGTGCTCGTCCCTGACAGCGCCAAGATTTGCAGGGAAGGAGTCTAAATGGGAACGCAGAAAGTGAATCTTTAGCAAGATGTTGCACTTCATGGTTTTGTTTGCTTGAAGTATGTTATCAAGCAGGTGCACATAGTTTGGTGCTCTGTAGTTGCCAAGAAAATTTTTTAGCAGCATCCTTGAATGCCTTCCACGTGATTTTTTCGCAGTTCCACTGAAAGATCTTCGAATTACCTGTCATTGATGACCTGTTTGATTTGTGGACCAACAAAAATGCCTTCCTTAATATTGGCATCAGTTATTCTGATGTGAATTATGAATTGAAATAACAAAATATAGAAAACTTCTTTAAAAATGGTTCATGACAGGGAAATTTCATGGTGATTTTCATAATGAGCAGCCCCAAAATCCATAAGATACACCCAAGAGTATTCAGGAAGCAAAATCTTTGTTGTCCAGTGTTATATCTCCAATAGTAACACCCAAGGTCAAAATAACTTCCTTCCTCAGCATTTTCTCACTCGCCGGTCGGTGGTGTAGTAGCTTCCACACCGAACTTTGAGACGAGTGGTCCCAGATTCAAATCCGGCCGGCTCCTTGCCCATTTTCTGTCTGTGCTGGGTTGAGTGTTGAGCTGTCAACTCAGCCTCATAAAAACAGACAAAAATACCAAAGAAACAGCAAGGTTGCCACCCGATACGCCACAAGTGCAGAGAGGAACAGTCACCACCAGTATTAATATTTTCAGGCATGACATCACGAAAATCATCTGCACCAAATGTAGGAGGAAACAAATATGAAGTCTAGTTGCATAAAGAGGAACACTTCATCCAGATAGACATGTTGTAATGTTTGCTAAGGAGCAAAATGTGCTTGTTTGAAGCCTAATGCTTCTAAAATTCAAAAATGCCGAGAATGAAATGGAAAAGAATTAACTGAAAAATCCCATCAATAATTCATTCCAATATTTTACTGAATTTATGCTTCAGTTTCCGATTTGCTGTGGCCTCTTCACCCTTATCTTTCACATATGTTCTTTTAAAAATGACTGGTAGAAAGACCTTTTCAATATTGTAAAGATAGGTTTGTTGAGAGGTTTCTCTATGTGTGTAGCCAACCATGATATTTCCTTTGAAATAATGATGCAGGTGAGTGCATGATTCTCCGTCACACTTCTGCCTGCCTGATAGATACAGATTTATTAATATGTGCAGTGTTGGACTGCTGATAGCGGTGTAATTTATTGCTAAGTATCATTTTGACATGATAGTTTTGTAACAAATACATAATGCATATTGTTCCATTTCCCCCCCACCTCTGCCAGTTTAAAATTAATGGAGTTAGACTCCCTCAATTCAATGTAATCTCATGTCCATTGACTGCGCCGACTCTCCCCGAATACCAATAAGACTTCACTGACTCCTTCAGTTAGTGTCACCTTGAAACGGAATGATTTCAGCCAGCTTCCCATTTGTTTTACGCTGTCAAATTAGGCAAGCCCTCGACTCCTTCATGAGGAGCAATTCTTTATTCATGAGCCTGATTTCATAAAAATGGCTCACAGGAGGGAGAGAGAGAGGATGATAGAGCTCACCCACGCCACTGCTTTCTGTCTTGGCTGATGGGCCAGAATAAAGAGGCTTTTAACAGGAAACAGGAAATGGCTGCTTAATGCAAATATATTTGATGCTTCATAGTCTATCTACCACCTAATTTTTAATATTTGAGCACGTTCACTTTCAACCAAGAACATTAAGCTTGCGTGGAATCTATTTGTAACTCTAATGTTGGTAGTGGAACAGCAAAGCCATCGAGATCTCTCTCCCCAACTTGTCCGGTAAATTAGCTTCCAGTTCATTGAGGGGAGGGGAGTAGGCATGGAATTGATACAGTTTACAGTGATTTAGTAGAGATATTCAGCTCCTAAGTTCAAAATTTTAAGTAAATTTATTAGCAAAGTACATACATATCACCATATACAACCCTGAGATTTCATTTTCTTGCAGGCATACTCAGTAATTACAATAGAATCAATAAAGGCTGCACCAAACAAGATGGACAACAAACAATGTGCAAAAAAAGTAGCAAACTCTACAAACACAAGAAGATAGAAGATTGAAGAAATAACTATAGTAATAATAAATGAATAAGCAATAAATATCAAGAAGATGAGATGAAGAGCCCTTGAAAGTAAATCCATAGGTTTTAAGAACAGTTCAGTGATAGGGCAACTGAAGTTACCCCTTTAGTTTAAGAGTCTGGTGGTTGAGGGGTAATAACTGTTCCTGAACCTAGTAGTGTGTGTCCTGAGGCTCCTGTACCCCCTTCCTGAAGGCAGCAGTGAAAAGAGAGTATGGATTAGATGGTGAGGGTCCTTGATGATGGATGCTGCTTTCTTGCGACCACATTCCATATAGATGTACTCAATCGCGGGGAGAGATGCTGCCTGACCTGTTGAGTTCATCCAGTATTTTGTGTATGTTGTAAAGGGCCTGTTTCTGTTCTGTAGATCTCCATGACTCTATGACTTTAACTTCTCTTGTCGGATATTGTCCCACCTTCCCTGGAAGGAAGCCCAATGATCCAAAAACCTTATGCCCTCCCTCATACACCAACTCCACTGCCACGTGTTAAACTGTATAATCTTCATAGTTCTAGCCTCACTAGAATGTGGCACAGGTAGCAATCCTGAGATCACAACCCAGGAGATCCTGTCCCTTAATTTGGCATCTAATTCCCTGAACTTCTTTGCAGAACCTCATCATTCATTCTACCCATGTCATTGGTGCCTTCATGGACCACGACCTGTTGCTGTTCATCCTCCCACTTCAGAATGCTGAGCACTCGATCCAGGATGTCCCGGAACTTAGCTCCTGGGAGGCAACATACCATCCAGGAATCTCGTTCTCGTCCACAGAACCTCCTTTCTTTTCCCCTAACTAATGAGTCCCCTATCACCACAGGTTGCCCCTTTTCCCCTTTCCCTTATGAGTCACAGAACCAGACGATGGTTTTTCTTATCGCTATAGGTAATGTCCTACTCCATATTTTAAGATGATGGATACCACAGCCAGAAGAAATAACTTCTGCATCTCCTCTGTGAAATTCCAGACATCCCACCCTACAAAAACTCATTTCAGGCAGGTAGCACCATCAATTTGCGGAGACTCCTGGAACTACCAGGAGAGGTGGAATGTCTGCAATAAAGTAGCTCCTTAGCAGCGAGCCAGCTAGTTTAAATAGCGTTAGCTATGCTAATGAACGAATGACACCTGTTAAACTCACCTCAACAGTGATTTAACCCACCACATGGGCAATAGAAAAGTCACTGTTGCAAACAGTGCAGCCAGCAACACTGTCAATATTTTTGACCCCTATTAGGCAGGAGTATACTTTAGTGTAGTCTGGGGTGAAGTATGCTTTATGTTTTCTTTTTTTTGGAACACTCAGCCATGGCTCTCCCTCTCTCTCGCTCGCTTGCGCTCTCTCAAAAAAATCGATTTGCGGGATATTGTATATAATTTATGGGCGTCAGGGAGCCACTATCAATATGTGGGAGACTCCCAGAACTTCCGGGAGAGGTGGGATGTCTGAAATTCTGCAACCATTTTGTTTTTTCCCAATGATTTTACACCTCATTCACTTAAATTCAAGAGAGGATTGGCCTAGCCTTATTAATCTCTCAGCATGTAGCAAACCTTTCTCCTCAGAAATAAGTCTGGTGAACTTTAGTAGGAAGGCAAGGTAGACCATGCTCATGGCCTCACTAAGGCCTTGTATATATCTGGAATGTCTCTTGTATTCAAATTATCTTTCAATGAGGGCCAATGTACTTTTGGCCTCCCTAATTGTATGCTATACCTGTATGTTAACCAGTGATTAATGTATAAGAGTACCCAAGACCTTTTGAAGTCTTGGCTTCTAATGTCTCCTCTGTTCCTGAAGTGGTGGTAAAACACACAGGATTCTTACTCGGAAGTGTTTGCCTTATGGATAGGCTGTGCTAATGCTGGAATGTAATTTGCAAAAACTCCTTTAATAACTTTCCATCTACTGGATGTGTGTTGTATGAGGCATACAGAGGCTCCCTGAGATAAGGAAGATCTGATGAAGAAAATCAGATTTTATACAAGTTCTCAAATAAAATTTTAAATGAATTTTTCTATATTGCAATAATAAAATATGTTGTGGTTTGCAGTGATGACTGGATACAGTTTGCATTTCATTAGCTTGAATACATGTAGTGTTAGGCTGAATGTTCAATGAGGAAAGTGTAGGAAATGCATTACAATCTGGATAGCTATAGGAAACAGACATTTATCTTTTTCTTCCTCTTCTTAAACCTTTCAGTCCTACTGGGGTATAGACTGCTAACAGCAGCTCTCCAGAGTCCTCTGTCCTGAACCAGTCTTTCAAGATTTCCCAGGTGTAGTCCATCTACTTGGTGTATCCTTCCTCCCTTAGCAGTGAGATCTTTGGAACTTATTGGCATTTCTGTAGCACTGGGTTTTTACCAGATGGGGTTGATAGCCCCATGCTCAGCCATCCTCCTTTCGCAGCTGGGCTTGGGACAGTTAATGGCGGAGTTAAACAGATATTTATCACTTATGGGGGAAAAGAATCAGCTTATGGACAATTGCATGTATTTTAAACAGGTTACTCCATTTTTAATACAGTTTTGTATTTAACATTGAAGATGATAATTTTAGACATTTCATTTTGAATTTGTTGTATGATGTCTATAAATATGTCATTGACATAAAATAATAGTGAAAAATAATCTATTCATTTTATTCAGTTCAACATGGGATTATGCTTTGGAATCAGTTATATTGTCTTGTTTGTGTGCTTTCTGTTTCTAGCAGTATATATATATATATATATATCTTAAAAAACCTTACTCATTCAAGATGCTTAATTGTTACTAAGACTATACGATTTAGGCGTTTCGTCTGCTTTTAATTATATGCCCTGCTGAGTATTTTTTTAAAAATCCACGTCTATCTCATTCACTCCTTTATATGTGAATATGAACTTGGGAATAAGTCTTTTGCACTTTTCCCAGACTGATTTAGTTCCCTTAAGTGCATCAAAAGAGCTCACATACTAAAAATATTGGACAAAGTGTTCCTTTTTTTTTGTTGATGATAGACCGCTTGAAGCTGAACACAAATATATTTTCAGATTACTTGTATCATGTAGGAATTTGAAAATAACTTTTATTGAATATAATGGATGTAATTGCATAACTCTGCTGATGCTTTGGAATAGTTCAACTGAGCTACAATAGACAACCTGTTTGATTTGTGGACCAACAAAAATGCCTTTCTTAATCTTGGCTTCAGTTATTCTGGAAAACATCTGTCACGTATACCAAAATCCTTCATGGAAATGTTTGTGTCTGGGTGACAGCAGATTCCATCCTTGCAGCCTTGAACCCAGTGATTCTGCTTTTGCCTTTGACAAACCCAAATCTCTGACCAGGTAGACATTCAACTTTGATTGAGTTTGCAGATGAGGCTTACTCGACATAAAGGGTTCAAAATCTGTATCAGTATCAGTGTCATTTTCTATTCCTGACTCATGCATCATGGTATCTCTGTCTGTTTCCTCTAGACTCCATGTCCTGTTTTACTAAAACCTATCCTGCCCTGCAGCATCCGACCTGCCTAAGCATGCCCAGGCATGCCTGGACAAGATAAAATATTTTCAGCTTACATTATAGGCAACATTTTATTTCAAAGGTTTCAAAGGTACATTTAATGTCAGAAAAATGTATAGAATATACATCCTGAAAATCTTTTTCTTTGCAGCCATTCATGAAAACAGAGGAATGCCCCAAAGAATTGAGTGACAGTTAAATGTTAGAACCTCAAAGCTCCCCCAGCTCCCCCCTCCCACTCACAAGCAGCAGCAAAGCAACGATCCCCCCTCCCCACCATCAAAAAAGCATCAGCACCTCCCACCGAGCACTCAAGTGTGGAGCAAAGCATCAGTAAAGACACAGACTTGCAGTACCCCAAAGACTACTCGTTCACCCAATAATTCAACATACCACTGCGTGTGTATGTCTCTCTCTCTCTCCCCCCTCCCCATTTCATAGCAATAGGGGAGACAAAACAAACAGCTTGCTGACTTACAATGTTAAAAGTCCATTGCGTTGTTTTTTCCGAGCTCTGTGCCCAAAGAACTCGGGTCAGAGTTCTTCCGTCTCCCACTACACACTGACTATTTGATTTGAATTATGAATTGAAATAGCAAATTCAGGTGATTTCAAAAAATGGTGCATGATAGGGAAGTCTCGTGGTGATTTTTACTATCAACAGCCAAAAATCCTTCAGATTTTTAGGAATTTAGGTATCATCTAGGAAGTAAAATCTATTTTAATGTCCAGTGAAATTGTCTTGTGTTCTAATACTTATATATTACATTTTGGTTACTTTTTTTCCTTAAATCCTCATCATGAAACCTCAAAATTTAAGTGAAAGGTGATGTCAAATTGTCAAATCATTGCATTCTCTAAAATCTTTGCATAAATCAATATTAGCTTTTAAAAAAAAGCTTCAATATTACAGTTCTTATTTCCAATACATGATCTCAAATTATATCTGTGTGATTTTATTTTATGATAATTATGCTTTCAAATTACACTTTGAGAGATTTAAGGATGTTATTTTCCGTTTATGATCTATAATTTGTTTCAAAGGAGAAAAAGACCCAAGTTATATTTTCCTCAACATTATTGAGCACACCACTTACTCCAGAACTGTGTGCATAATTTTTCTCATTTAAATGCTCAACGATCTCTAGAAAAAAATTGCTGAAATACGTAATGTGAAAGATTGTAATAAATGTCACAGATTGTGGTTTACAAGGGATCGGAGATGATGGCATTTAAGCCATGGAGAAGATAACCAAATCTTAAAGAGAAATGTAACTACTGTATAAAGTTTGACTGGTTGTCATTTGAGTTAAGCAAATCTGTACATGTCGGCTTAAGTACTTGAACCTGTGAAGATGTTGTGGCTTCTACTTCATCCTGAATTGAACAACATCTGTTGTAAGACTGATTTATTTTAGAGAATTCTAGGCATAAAAACACAACAGCATTAATATGGAGCATAACCCGAGTAGATAGTGTGGCTTAAATCTTGTTTTCACATTGCTACATATTTCTCTGGTTTTTCGAGTGGCTAAAAATTTGCACATTACTGAGATCCTCAATCCATTGTTCAAAGATTCAAAGTACATTTATTTATCAAAGTATGTTTGCAGTATGCAACCCTGAAATTCATCTTCCCCACTGACAGCCACGAAACAAAGAATAACCAGAAAACCAACCAGTTCACAGAAAAACATCAAATCTCCCCTCCCCCATGCCCAAATGGCAACAAAGAAGATTGAGTGTACAGAATATGAAACACAAAAGGCATATTTCAGTACAGTTCAGCTCTGTGTTCAAAATCTGCAGGCTGCCCCGATTCAATAACACAAATTAATCATAAATTATACACAAGAAAACACAAATAGAACAAAAAAAAAACCACTTTTTAGCCCAAGGTGATCAAATTGTTCAGTGTTGCGAAACTGAAGTGGTTAGTTATTTGCTGGAAGGTTGAAGGGAAGTAACCTTGTGGTGTGGGACTTCGGGCTTCTGTACCTCCTGCTCAGTGGTAGTTGTGAGAAGATGGCATGGCCTGGACAGTGGGCACCTTTGATCATGGATATTTCCTCTTTGAGGCAGCACCTCCTGCAGACACTACCAGTGTTGGAAAGGAATGTATTGGGCAGGGTCCACTACCTTCTGCAGCTTCTTACATTCAAATTGCCATACCAGAAATGATGCAACCAAATCTGCATTCTCCTGTTTCACTGGATTGATGTTGTATTTGCTCACATAATTATTGGAGGAACCTTTTCAAATCCTTCATATGTGCATGATGATTACAAAAGGCCTTGTTACTTCACTTCACGGAGTTAAAGAATATTTTTATTCTCCCTTCGCATCCAATGCAGTTACATAATAAAGATTTATTTTCTTAATAGCTCTGTAGACAGGTGGTTTCAATTGTTAGATCTCACTGAAAGGAAATGATTTCTTGTGAAAGCTTAAGATGTTCCAAGACTATGAACAGGGTCCTAGGTTAGTCACTTGGGCTGTAGCCCCAGATGAGTGTGACGTCGGATGGTGGGGGTGTTAAAAGAATTAAAACCTCATATGGGGCAGGCATCGAGGTAGTTATGTTGCTATTGAGTTGATTCGTACATGTATTATATTATCTGAATTACCTCAGGAAGTCATCTGTCGAACAAGACATCAGTAAAGTGAAGAGATAGGAAGCTGATTATATTTTATTAACAAGAACTCATTTTGTCATCAGTTACATAGCAGAGGATACAAAGAGTTATGCATTTTAAAGCAATTGTTTCTCAATAATGATTTATGTTGCGATTATTTTTTCCAATTGGATATTCTAGAAGATGTAAAATTTGTACTATTACCATTTTAGAGCATATGGTGACTGTGGCTGTCTGGTACCAGACCAGTGGGCTGAAAGCTCACTATTTTAGTGATGGAATTTAAATTCAGTTAATGGCCTTGGATTTAATGAAGGTGGCACAGTAGTGTAATGGGAAGCACGACACTTTACCCGCATCCGGGTTTAATTCCTGCTGCTACCTGTAAGGAGTTTGTACATTCTCCCTGTGACCATATGGGTTTTCTACAGGTGCTCCATTTCCTCCCGCAGTCCAAAGACGTACAAATTAGTAGGTTAATTGGTCATTGTAAATTCTCTTGTGATTAGGCTAGGGTTAAATCAGGAGTTCCTGGGCAGCCTGAAGGGCCGGAAGGGCCTATTCCACACTGTATCCCAATAAATCAATTAATCAATCAATACATAAATAGGGGAATCATTTTTCAGTAATACCGAAATGTGTGACATCCTAGATGTTCTAGAGATGAATTAATAATCATCCTACAGAATTATATTTTCCATTATAATCCTTGGGTTATATTTTATCTCACTGGCAGCATAGATTTGCCAGAGGGAGTGCAACAGACATCCAAGGCAGGAGGAAGTGAATATCAGAATACACAACATTGACATTGACTAGACTCATGACATCAAGGCAAATGTAAGCGAAGAAATTTGTCCAGGTTACCATTGACAATCTTCCTTCAGCTGATCTACAAGTGCTGCTCCACACCAACTTTGGGAAGAATTCTTGAAAGTAGCAGGTTAGAAATATGGTCACAAACAAGAGAAAAATCTGCAGGTGCTGGAAATCCAAACAACACGCACACAAAATGCTGGCGGAACTCAGCAGACCAGGCAACATCTATGGAAAGAAGTACAGTCGACGTTTCAGGCCAAGGCCCTTTGGCAGGGCTCGGCCCAAAACATCGACTGTACTTTTTTTCATAGATACTGCCAGGCCTGCTGAGTCCCTCCAGCGTTTTGTGTGTGCTCATTAGAAATGTTTTGGATGCTGTACATACCAAGAATAATGTTTGCGCTAAGTCCTTAATGATAATGCTCTCCCATCAATTTGTGGCAGATGCATCTTTTGATGATAACATTGATTGAAGTACTCATTGTACCAGTCTTCTAAAGAGGAGGGTGATAAAGTAAAGAAAGTAATGGCGAATACTTATTGGTATTTCATACAAGCAAGTCACATGTTTCTTTGTTTAAAATTTCCTTATAAAGCATGCTTATTCATTTCCGGTAGTTCAAGTTTTATCTGGATGGTGGTTTTCATTTGAATTTGAAGAGCCATCAAATTATTAACCTCAAGGACATCACTGTTACTGTAATTCTGTTTTGGAGATTCGCACTGAGATTTGAAAGTTACTGAAAGCAATGGAAGAAGTCTTTCTATTTCTTTGAAAGTATACACAACCCCATCAACAGCTTATCTGAAAAGAATATACAATTTTCTAAATGGAGAGAAAATTTAAAAATCTGAGGTGCAAAGGGACTTGGGAGCCCTCGTGCAGGATTCCCTAAAGGTTAATTTGCAGATTCAGTTGGTGGTGAGGAAGGCAAATGCAACGTTAGTGTTCATTTTGAGAGGACTAGAATATAAAAGCAAGGATGTAAAGTTGAGGCTTTGTGAAGCACTGGTGAGGCCTCATTTGGAGCCATTTTGAGCCCCTTTTCTAAGAAAGAATGTGCTGACATTGGATAGGGTTCAAAAGAGGTTCATGAAAATGATTCCAGGATTGAAAGGCTTATCATATGAGGAGTGTTTAATGGCTCTGGGCCTGTACTCACTGAAATTCAGAGGAACAAGGGGGATCTCGTTGAAAACTTGTATGTTGAAAGGCCTTGATAGAGTGGATGTGGAGAGGATGTTTCCTATGGTGGGGGAGTCCAAGACTAAAGTTCAAAGTAAATTTTATTTCATCATTTACAACCCTGAGAATGATTTTCTTGTGAGCATACTTAACAAATCTATAGAATAATAACTGTAACAGAATCAATGAAAGACCACCGAACTAGGGTGTTCATCCAGAGTGCAGAAGAAACAATAATAATAAGTAAGCAATAAATATTGAGAACATAAGATGAATAATCCTTGAAAGTCGAGTCCAAAGGTTCTGGAAGCATTTCAGTGATGGGACAAGTGAAGTGAAGTTATGCACTTTGGTTCAAGAGCCTGATGGTTGAGGGGTATTATCTGTTTCTGAACCTGGGCTCCTGAGCCCTGAGGCTCTTGTACCTTCTTCCTGATAGCAACAGTGAGAGGAGAGCATGTGGTGCTGGGTGGTGGGGGTCCCTGATGATGGTTGATGCTTTCCTGTGACAGAGTTTCATGTAGGTATGCTCAGTGGTTGAGAGGGTTTTACCTGTGATGGACAGGGCTGTATCCACTTCTTTTTGTGGGATTTTCCACTTAAAGGCATTGCTGTTTCCATACCAGGCTGTGATGCAGTCAATCAGTATACTCTCCACTACACATCTATAGAAGTTTGTCAAAGGACACAGCCTCAGAATAAAGGGTTGCCCATTTAGAATGGAGATGAGGAGGGATTTCTTTAGCCAGGGAGTGGTGAGTCTGTGGAATTTGTTACCACAGATGGCTGTGGAGGCCAAGTCATTAAGGCAGAGGTTGATAGATTCTTGATTAGTCAGGGCATGAAGGGATACAGGGAGAAGGGAGGAGATTGGGGGGTGGGGGAGAGGGAATTGGATCAGCCATGATGAAATGGCAGAGCAGACTCGATGGGCCAAATGGACTAATTCTGCTCCTATATCTTATGGTCTTTTCCAGTCGTCAAATGATTTTTCCATTTGTGAATTAAGGTTGTGAGAATATTCTAGCAACATGTTACTACTGAATCAAAAACTGAATCACAAATTCTTAATACACTGAGGACATAATAAGATGTTATTTGTCCCATGGTATAATTTCAACAGTCCAACTGGTAAATTTACTTATATTAGCATTTGATCCATGTAAACATACTTAATAAAGTAAATGTCAAGTCAGGAAAGGAGAAGCACTTAAAAACTTATATTGGTCTACTCCTCACTGATGCCTAGGAAAGTTGTCTACACTGATCTGTAGATCTCTGAGGGGTAGATTTTCCCTTTCCTGTGTTATCAACAAGGCAAACCATTGTTTTGTCAGTGAGAATAGTTTGGATTTGATTAAAGTTACTCTCAATTGACTAATATCAGTCACAATTGTACAGTTGCACCTGTCTATGAGTACAGAATCACCAGCAGCAAGTTTTGGGTTTATCTGTTTAACAGCTCATGAACATATCTCAGACACTGATCTGCATTTTTCCACTGTAGCAGTTGGTAGTAATATCCTCACTGTTAATCTTCTTGCATCTTCTGGGCCATTAAAGCCATTTCAGCTCAAATGTTGCCATAGAAATAGAGAAACAAGTCTAATATCTGAGAATTTTTCTTGTTATAAAGAATTGTTCTTCAAACCTGTTACCAATTTATATCAAGTCAAGCTGTTGTATCTAAGTTATGTTGGCTCTGCCTAATTGTTCATTTTAGAAGGATCAGTTCACCTAGATGATTGAACAATAAGTACATTTGGTACATTAGCTTTTATACTTGAACACTTGTTCTCTGAAAAGGTAGCGTTACAATAGAAATGTAATGTTCATTGGGTTTGTTCTTCTGAGCCATGCCTAGAGAATGATAGATCCAGAGGTGAATAACTAGGATCAAGTTCCTGTGCACTAGTAAGGGAGGATATTGTTCTACAAATAATTTTTTTTAAGGAGATGTTATATAGAGATAGAAAGAAATATATAGAAGTCGCTCTTGATGTCATTATGTTCTGTTCAACTTTGCGACGGCAACCTGTTTTGTCAGAACTTGTTCTGCACAAATTGGCAGCTCTGTTTCCCATTTAACATAGCAGAGGATCTACCCTGGGACCAGCAAGTAGGTGGCACGTCAGCGCCTCTACTTTCTTCACAGTTTGCATAGATTTGGCATGTCTAAAGTTCAAAGTAAATTTATTATCAAAATACATATGTTACTGTATACAATCCTGAGATTCATTTCCTTGCGGGCAATCACAATAAATACAAGAACACAATAGACTCAATAAAAGACCACACCTAACAACCGATGTGCAAAAATAAGAAAAAAAATAAGTATGATGATGATAGATAAATAAATAAATAGGCAAAACTACCAAGAACATGAGCTGCGGAGTACTTCAAAGTAAGTCCAGTTTAGTGATGGGGCAAGTGAAGTTATTTCATCTTGGATCTTCTAAAACTTTTGTCATTTAAAACTTTAACTACTTGTATAGATGTACAGTGGAGAGAATCCTGACTGGTTATATCATGACCTGATATGGCAACACCAAAAGCCTTGAAAAACTGGTGGTGCAGTCCAGTCCATCGTGGGAAGAGCCCTCCCACTGCTGAGTATGTTAACATGGAGTGCTGCCATAAGAAAGCATACCGCATCAAGGACCCCCATTATTCAGGCCATGCTCTCTTCTGACAACTACCACTGGGCAGGAGGTGCTGGAGCCTTAGCTCGCACACCACCAGGTTCAGGAATGGTTATTACCCTCAGGCTCCTGAATCAATGAGGATGGGTTCATTTACCTTAACTCCAAACTGACTCCACAATCAAGGACTCACTTTCAAGGTCTCTGCAACTCATGTCAATATTATTTTTTTATTATTTACATGATTTGCCTTCTTTTGCACATTGATTGTCAGTCTTTGTTATGCGCAGTTTTTCATAAGTTCTATTGTTATTCTTTATTAGGATGTCTAAGACTTTTGCACAGTACTGTAGTAATTTTATGTACTGTACTGTACTGCTGTCACACAAAATAAATCATGACCTATGTGAATGATGACAAACCTGATTCTGATATGAGTGTCTGTTGTGGACTGAGAGTGGGAAGTGGGCAGGGAGAGGGGAATCATGGTTGGGAAAAGGGGAAGGGAGAGGGGAGGGAGTGGGAAGCACCAGAGAGACATTCTGTAATGATCAATAAACCAATTGTTTGGAATCAAATGACCTTGCCTGGTGTCTCAGGGTTGGGTATGTTTGTACCCGTGCCACCTCCACCCCAGCACTCCCTCTCTGCCACCTGTCCTACACCCTCCCGCAGCACTTCACCCTCGCTATTCCCAACATCCTTTGCTCCCGCCAGATTTACCAGCTCTCTCTCTGCTCCATGTTAACAAATACAGTACGGTGCAACTTTGATGAAAAGGACTAGACTTCTGAAGAATTTCATTGGATGAAAAGCATTTTGACATATCCTGAAGAGAATGCAGAAGGTGCTATACAAATGCAATCATTTTTCATGGTTTTTGAGTATTTTAAATGCATATATGAGATGCGATTTGCCTGTAAGCATGAATGAAATTGGGTTTTGTTTGCAGTATTTTATGTTGTCTACCTCTTTCCTTCTCTTCCCCCGGCTCTAGTGCCTACTCATGTAAATTATAGCTTTGGAGGAAATGCAGACTATGGCTTCTTTCTTCAGTCGGAACGAAACCCTAAACAGAAGTGTATTAGCGCTGTATTTGTCAGTCTGATCTGCCTCACGACAGAACAGCTGGAAGCTTGTTCATGGCACATTCATTACATTGCCACTGTAATTAAGAGGGTTTTCTTAAATTATAGCATTGCTTTCCTTTCAGATGTTCTTTAACAAGGCGGTCTACAAAGGTGTTAGTGTATAGTATTCATCATTGTCAGGCAGGGCTAATTACAGGCCCATAAATCAAAGGAGTGACCTGCTAAGCTTCTATTACCAAGAAGCTGTGAAAATAACTTTTTTTGTGTGTGGGGTGGAGTGAGGTTCTTGGAGGCTAGGAGTTCAAGGTAAAGTACGGTGAAGCTTGACGGCATTTTTTCATCTCTTGTGGGAAATAGAATATTTTATATGATTTGGTCTTGAAGTATTAATGTTCATTAATGGTGTCATTCAGGCATTTTAAATGATTATACTTTTAAGTCTCTCTTGGGTGAGCAGGAGAATTTTTAATGAAATGTTCTTCTTTGCCTGACCTCCTGTAATACCACAGGAATGCCATTTTTATTAGGCGGGTTTATGATGTTCATTACTCCACTACTTGAGCTACTTCATCGTCACTATAAATTTGAACTATGGATAAGAATGAAAAAAGCACAGTTTTCCCAGGGCAAGCCAGCTCTGCCTCTGACCTTTCAGCTGTCACAGAAGTATTAACAGCAAAGTGATACAAGGTGGCCCAGAGTGAAAAAATGAACTTGGTAAGCCAAGAGATTTGAAATTACAGAGATCATTGCCTTTCACCTTGACATATTTCTTTTTACCATGTACCTAACACACACAAAATACTGGAGGAACACAGCAGGCCAGGCAGCACTATAGAAAAGGGTAAACAGTTGACGTTTCAGGCCAAGACCCTTCATCAGGACGGGAATAAAGATGAGAAATCAGAGCAAGGTGGAGGGGGGGGGTGGTAGAGTGGAGGAAAAAGTGCAAGGTGGTAGGTGATAGGTGAAACCGGGAGGGTTGAATTAAAGAGCTGGGAAGTTGATTGGTGAAGGAGATAAAGGGCTGGAGAAGGGGAATCTGATAGGAGAGGGCAAAAGACCATGGAAGAAAGGGAAGAGGGGAGGAGCACCAGAGGGAGGTGATGGGCAGGTAAGGAGATAGGTGAGATAGGGAAACGGGAATGGAGGAATGATGAAGTGGGAAGGGGCAATTATCAGAAATTTGAGAAATCAATGTTCATCCCATCAGGTTGAAGGCAACCCAGATGCTAATTTTACCTGCTAGATTAACTTCATTTCAGTGTTCTCTCAGAGGTATTGATTAGTTCCCCCAGGCAACAAGCCATCGTCCACCTCAAAACAGGTATTGTTTTGGCGTAGGAGAGTGTATGTGCGGCAGGCCAATAATATCTAAAAATAGTTAAAGGGAATCAAAGGTTTACAACTCTGAGATTCATATTCTGCAGATATCTGTGAAACAAAGAAAGAAAGAAAACTATGGAAGTCGTTCAAAAGAAAAACATCGACCCCCCTCTCTCAAAAAAAAAATCTTGTAAACGGCAACACCATTATCAACTAACAACCCATCAACCTGTTGTCTACTACACTCCCAATCTTGGTGTCATCCACAAATCTGCTGATCCAGTTAACCACATTATCATTCAGTTCATTGATATAGATGACATAGTGTTTGAATGGTTTCACTTTTCTATTTGATTCAGTGTGGGAGTGATTATTGGTTTATCCAACGAGTAAAATTCAGGCACTTTGGTTTATGACAAATGTATGGCTGCTAAATTTGCAAATGACAAAGAGAGGCAAGGGAATAAGTTGTGAAGGGGTCGAAAGGATATAGATAGGTTAAATGATTGGGCAAGGACCTAGCAAAATGGAGTGAATTGGAAAATGTGAAATGATTCATCTTCACAAGGAATTCTGCAGATGCTGGAAATCCATTCATTATTTTTCCTGACAAAATGATTCATTTGTCAGGAAAAATAAAAGCAAAGGAAACATTATCTAAGTCTGGAAGAAGGGTCTCGGCCGAAATATCGACTGTTGTATTCATTTCCATAGATGCTGCCAGATTTGCTGAGTTCCTCCAGCATTCTGTGTGTGTTGCTCTGGATTTCCAGCATCTGCAGACTTTTTTATGTTTGTGATTGCAACTGAACTGTTGTGTTAAAAATATTCAGAAAGTTGACAGAAAGATTTCAATTTCCAATTGTATTGGGATTATGGATCAATTCTGCTTTGTTAGCATTTGATTAATGTGTATTCTGTTAAACTTCACCTTTACATCAAATGTTTAGAACTGGAGGATAGGTAGATTTGTTTTTACATACATACAAATATTACGAATTAGGGGAAGGAGGATTCCCCTCAGCCATTCAATAATTCTGAAATACATCCTAGGATCTACTAGGACACATCATCAGTGATGTAACCTGTGGTCATCAGGTGTTTTGACTCTTTAAACATCAGACATTCTCACCCAGGCAGGGTTGATCAGGCCCTGGTTTGTGTCCCAGAGGCATTGGTCCATGGGTCACACTTCTTAATCCATAGTCACCTGGAAGCCTATGTGACACACCTGATGACTCTTTTCTTTGCAGCCCTCGTAATGCCAAGGAGAGAAAAGGTTCTGCTCAGCAAGCAGCCAGCAAAACCCCTACACCTGACCTCTCTAGGCTCACAATGTGCCCTCCACCCCTGTCTCTGGCACTGGTCTACCAGCTCCTAGTAGTTGACTCCTCTATTAGGTCTTTCCAAGGAACTGTCAGTTTTACCATGACCAGCTGCTTCAAGGTTTCTAACAGTATGACAATGTCAGGGCTAAGGGATGATGATGCGATGGAGTCAGGAAACTATAATTGCTTGATCACAGCTGATCTGATTGCAACCTTAATTCCTGCAGTCATATATCTCCTCCCCCCCATCTAAATTCATCTACATTTGCTTTAAGACACTGCTTCTATCATATTTCGTGAAATTAGATTCTAAACACTCACAACCTACTGTTTAATATACATGTAATAAATCTAAATCTGGAAGAAAGGGATTTTACATATTGGTGATGTAGTGGAGAGCTATTATTTTTAATATAACTCTTAGATTTTCTCATTCGACATCTACTTTGATCAAGATCCATTCCTCAACTTTAAGATTACTGACTAACAGCTTTACTAAAAAGATAATATTGATATAGTCCTTGGAAATTTTCTACCTTGGTAACATTGAAGAGGAGACTGAAATAATATTCTCGAAGAATCTACGGATGTTCTTTTGCAAATGACCTCAGCCTCTGCAGAGAAATATAATAGTGGTTTTAATGCTGTCCATCAATGCCCATTTTGTATTTAAAAGTCTTGTATTCTCCCAGGCGGAGCTCTGTCAAATTACGATAATCTGCT
Source organism: Hemitrygon akajei (assembly GCF_048418815.1). Taxonomy (NCBI): domain Eukaryota; kingdom Metazoa; phylum Chordata; class Chondrichthyes; order Myliobatiformes; family Dasyatidae; genus Hemitrygon; species Hemitrygon akajei. The sequence goes on along the minus strand of NC_133130.1, from coordinate 127,917,319 downwards.
GCATACTGGAACAGATAGATGCTCACAGAGATAGCGGTCATCAACTAACCTTGTAGTAGTTGTCAACCAGATTATTTAAGTTTGGATCTAGATAACTCTTTTTGTCTGTATAGGTATAACAACCAATTTCCCACCATAGTCATAGAGAATTACAGCACAGAAACAGCCCCTTCAGCCCATCTCGTCCATGCTGAAAGCATTTAAACTGACTACTCCCATCGATCTGCACCACAACCATAGGCCTCCATACTCCTACTATTAATGTACCTAGCCAAACTTCTCTTACATGTTGAAATTGAGCTCGTGTGCACCACTTGTGTTTGCACCTCGTTCCACACTCTCATGACCCTCTGAGTGAAGAAGTTTCTCTCATGTTCCCTTAAACTTTTCACCTTTAACTCTTAACCCATGACCTCTAATTGTAGCCCCACCCAACATGAGAGGAAAAAATCTGCTTGCATTTACCTTATTTTTCCCCCCATAATTTTGTGTACCTTTATCAAATCTCCTCTCAGTCGAAGCCTAACTCCATTTATTTAAGAAAGCTATTGAATACAATTAAACAAAAGAAAAAGTGTGTGGAAAAAGTGGAACTTGTTGGAAGTAGAAGCAAGATTAAGCCTTAGGCCCCTTGAGTCTGTGACTCTGCTATTCAGTTGGATCTATACATAAATTTAGTTGTTAGTTGCTTCATTGTGATACAGTGCAGAATAGGCTGTTCCTGTCCTTCTGGACAAAAGTGACTATGGATTGATGGAATTATGGAAAGTAAAGAAAGCTGTCTAAGGATTCATCCAAAGTTCAAAGTACATATATGTCACCATACATAAACCTGAGGTTCATTTTCTTGTGGGCATACTCAAAAAATCTATAGGATAATAACTATAACAGAATCATTGAAAGACCACCGAACTAGGGCATTCAACCAGAGTGCGGAAGACAGCAAACTGCACAAATGCAAAAAGAAGAAACAATAACATAAGTAAATAGTGAATCTGAGATGAAGAGTCCTTGAAAGTGAGTTCATTGGTTGTGGGAGCATTTCAGTAATGGAAGTTTCTCGGCAGATTTGGGCAGAGAAATGGCAGAAGGTGTTTAATCTGGTCAAATGTGAAATGTTGCACTTTGGAAGGTAAAATGTAACAGGAGAGTATACAGTAATACCCCCTTTGGCAAGTATCACAGCTTGTAAACGCTTTCTGTAGCTAGCTAAGAGTCTTTCAATTCTTGTTTGGGGAATTTTCGCCCATTCTTCCTTGCAAAAGGCTTCTAGTTCTGTGAGATTCTTGGGCCGTCTTGCATGCACTGCTCTTTTGAGGTCTATCCACAGATTTTCGATGGGGTTTAGGTCGGAAGACTGTGGGGGCCATGGCAAAATCTTCAACTTGTGCCTCCTGAGGTAGTCTATTGTGGATTTTGAGGTGTGTTTAGGATCATTATCCTGTTGGAGAAGCCATCCTCTTTTCATCTTCAGCTTTTTTACAGATGGTGTGATGTTTTCTTCTAGAATTTGCTGGTATTTAATTGAATTCATTCTTCCCTCTACCAGTGAAATGTTCCCCGTGCCACTGGCTGCAACACAAGCCCAAAGCGTGATCAATCCACCCCCGTGCTTAACAGTTGGAGAGGTGTTCTTTTCATGAAATTCTGCACTCTTTTTTCTCCAAACATACCTATGCTCATTGCGGCCAAAAAGTTATATTTTAACTTCATCAGTCCACAGGACTTGTTTCCAAAATGCATCAGGCTTGTTTAGATGTTCCTTTGCAAACTTCTGACGCTGAATTTTGTGGTGAGGACGCAGGAAAGGTTTTCTTCTGATGACTTTTCCATGAAGGTCATATTTGTGCAGGTGTCACTGCACAGTAAAACAGTGCACCACCACTCCAGAGTCTGCTAAATCTTCCTGAAGGTCTTTTGTAGTCAAACGGGGGTTTTGATTTGCTTTTCTAACAATCCTACAAGCAGTTTTCTCTGAAAGTTTTCTTGGTCTTCCAGACCTCAACTTGACCTCCACTGTTCCTGTTAACTGCCATTTTTTAATTACATTATGAACTGAGGAAACGGCTACCTGAAAACACTTTGCTGTCTTCTTATAGCTTTCTCCTGCTTTGTGGGCATCATTTATTTTAATTTTCAGAGTGCTTGGCAGCTGCTTAGAGGAGCCCATGGCTATTGATTGTTGGGACAAGGTTTGAGGAGTCAGGGTATTTATAAAGCTTTGAAATTTGCATCACCTGGCCTTTCCTAACGATGATTGTGAACAAGCCATAGCCCTAACAAGCTAATTAAGGTCTGAGACCTTGGTAAAAGTTATCTGAGAGCTCAAATCTCTGGGGCTGCCTAAACTTTTGCATGGTGCTCCTTTCCTTTTTTTCACTCTAAAATTGTACAAAACAAAAATAATACACTAATCTTGCTTAAAGTGTTGAGAAGTATGTTTCATCTTTAACTTTATGACTTTTGGAGATCAGTTCATCTTCTACTCACTTAACTATTCACAGTAACAGAAATTTTGACCAGGGTGCCCAAACTTTTGCATGTCACTGTATTTTCCCCCAATTGTATATAACAAAAATGGAGGTCAGAGAGTAGGACTATTAATTATAACTGTTAACTTGTAAAATCCATAAACAATGCTGTAAGTTTTCCACCGGTCAGGCAGCACCTGTGAAGGCAAATGAATGTTTCAGACAAACCCTGTAGCAGGACCAAGAGAGCAAATCTACTTCCTCCTATATGTGCTGAACTGAGACTCAGGTTGTGGGCCTGCTCTGGCTGCTCCAGGCTTCACGTCTAAGAACTCACTTTCGTTCTGAATGCTTTCCGCTTGCACAATTTGTTTTATTTTTTTCTCTCTCTCTGCACATTGGGTGTTTGTTGGTCTTTTTTTAAAATGGATTCCTTTGGGTTTCTTCTTCTGTGACTGTAAGGAGACTAATCTCAAAGTTGTATAATGCATACATACTTTGATAATAAATGAACTTTGACATTCTGAGTTCTGCCACTGCTTTGTGTTTTCCTTAGTATGGTTCGTTGCTGTCCTTCAGGGAAGGAAATCTGGCATCTGGAGAAGCAGTTTTGGTCCCCTAATCTGAGGAAAGACATTTGTGCCATAGAGGGAGTACAAAGAAGGTTCACCAGATTGATTCCTGGGATGGCAGGACTTCCATATGAAGAAAGACTGGATCGACTAGGCTTATACTCACTAGAATTTAGAAGATTGAGGGGGGATCTTATTGAAATGTATAAAATTCTAAAAGGATTGGGCAGGCTAGATGCAGGAAGATTGTTTCCGATGTTGGGGAAGTCCAGAACGAGGGGTCACAGTTTAAGGATAAAGGGGAGGCCTTTTGGGACTGAGATGAGAAGAAACTTCTTCACACAGAGAGTGGTGAATCTGTGGAATTCTCTGCCACAGGAAACAGTTGAGGCCGGTTCATTGGCTATATTTAAGAGGAAGTTAGATATGGCCCTTGTGGCTAAAGGGATCGGGGGATATGGAGAGAAAGCAGGTACAGGGTTCTGAGTTGGATGATCAGCCATGATCATACTGAATGGCGGTGCAGGCTCGAAGGGCCAAATGGCCTACTCCTGCACCTATTTTGTATGTTTCTATGAAAAAGACATTAGTAGTTCTCTTTCTCTCTGCTGTGATTTGATCGAAAGACGTACAAGTTTCTTTGTTTAATCCTGAATTGATCTGTTGATAGTACGTAACTGTGAATACCAGCCACTTACCCAAGTGAGCCTAAATCAGTGAGCATAGGCAGTGTGTCATATCACGGTTAGCTTGACAACCGAGCCCAATTATGCAGGTGAGTACACTTTCTAGCAGAAGTAATCAGCCTTGGCAACCTGAGAACCATTTGTAGGCATTTCTACAATATCACTCTTGTCAGCTGCTTCACTGCCAGCCAACAGCTGAATTTTGTATGCACAGCAAATTTCTTTTGCTGCTGGAAAGATGAAACCAAATGGGGAAAAATTATGGAATATTCAGTCAGACAGACAGCTTCCAATGGGAAACTAGTGTCACTCCGCACTTCGATCTTCCCAAATTCTGATGAAGAAGTGTAAGACCTTAAAATTTTGAATTACTCAATGCCTGTTTTCTGCAGGTCTTTTCCTGTTAGGATTGGTTGCCGGATAAGCAGGTGGAAATAAGTCTGTACCAAAGGAGATGTAAGGCGATCCTTCCCTTCGCTAGCCTGCAGGTCACCCTTGGACAAGGTGTAGTACCTGCTTAGCCCCTGATCAGGGTCAGATGAAGCCATGGGAGCAGGTGGTGGATGGTCGTTTGAGAAGCTGGTGCAGATCACAAGTCCTGGTTATGTGACCACTGACACCAGGCAGACAATCTCTTAAGGGTATTGATAATGGCTGGGGTCACCTACTTGTAAAGACACTGTCCAGAAGACCACTTCTGTAGAAAAATTTAGCAAGAACAATCATGGTCATGAGACCATGATCATCTACGTCATACAACATGGCACGTGTCCTACTGAAGGGTCTCGGCCTGAAACATCGACTGTACTTTTTTCCATAGATGCTATCTGGCCTGCTGAGTTCCTTCAGCATTTTGTCTGTGTTGCTTGGATTTCCAGCATCTGCAGATTTTCTCTTGTTTGTACATAATGGTGATGGTTGATTGTGTCGAGTATTGGTCAAAGTTGATCAGTGTTTAATGTTGATCAGATCTTTATAGCCAACTGAGCTATTGAGATAACTGAAAGTTTCATGAAACAAAGTTAGCTTTCACATTTTTGCCAAGGATAATATTAACTCTCAATTAGTATTGCAGTGAACTATTGATTACAGTTCAGTAACTGTTTTATACATGCATTGTTTAAATAGATGGTCATAGTTCAATTTGTTACTAGACTTGATAAATATTTCATTCTATAAGAAATTATAATTGTTGGAACTGAGGAAAATCTGAAGACTGGGAACAGTTCATTTGATGGTGACCTAAAGAATTGATGTACACAGAACATAGAAATTTACAGCACATTACAGGCCCTTCGACCCACAATTTTTGTGCCAACCATGTAACCTACTCTAGAGACTGCCTAGAATTTCCCTAGTACAAAGCCTCTATTTTCCTAAGCTCCATGTACCTATATCTAAGAGGCTCTTAAAAGACCCTATTGTATCCGCTTTCACCACCCACGCACCCACCACTCTCTGTGTGAAAAACTTAACCTGACATCCCCTCAGTACCTATTTCTAAGCACCTTAAAACTATGCTCTCTTGTGTTATCCATTTCAGCCCTGGGAAAAAGCCTCTAGCTATTCACATGATCAATGCCCCTCATCGTCTTATACACCTCTGTCAGGTCACCTCTCATCCTCTGTTGTTCCAAGGAGAAAAGGCCAAGTACACTCAACTTATTCTCATAAGTTACGTCCTCCAATCCAGTCAACGTCATTGTAAATCTCCTCTGCACTCTTTCTATGGTATCCACATCCTTCCTGTAGTGAGGTCACCAGAACTGAATGTATTACGTTCAGTAATACATTCATGTATTCTTGATGTTTTACGTTAAGAAAACGATTCTTTGCCTTCAAATTACAAGTTAGTTATAGTCTTAAAAAGAAAACGTTATTGCTTTTTATGGATGGAGTCAAGACTGAACAGGAATAATGTTGACAATAAAGTGAGGTAGATTCTCATCCCACCCATTTCAGAATCAGGTTTATTATCACCGGCATGTGATGTGAAATTTGTTAACTTAGCAGCAGTAGTTCAATGCAATACATAGTCTAGCAGCGAGAGAAAAAATAATCATAATAATAAATAAAATAAAACATAATAAATAAACAAGTAAATCAATTATGTATATTGAATAGATTTTTTTAATGTGCAAAAAAAGAAATACTGTATATTAAAAAACTATATTAAATAGGATGGCAGAGGGGAAGAAGCTGTTCCTGAATCTCTGAGTGTGTGTCTTTAGGCTTCTGTATCTTCTACCTGATGATAACAGTGAGAAAAGGGCATGCCCTGGATGCTGGAGGTCCTTAATAATGGACGCTGCCTTTCTGAGACACCACTCCCTAAAGATGCCCTGTGTACTTTGTAGGCTAGTGCCCAAGATGGAGCTGACTAGATTTACAACCTTCTGCAGCTTCTTTCGGTCCTGTGCAGTAGCCACTCCATACCAGACAGTGGTGCAGCCTGTCAGAATGCTCTCCATGGTACAGCTATAGAAGTTTTTGAGTGTATTTGTTGACATGCCAAATCTCTTCAAACTCCTCATAAAGTATAGCTGCTGGCTTGCCTTCTTTATGACTGCGTCAATATGTTTGGACCAGGTTAGATCCTCAGAGATCTTGACACCCAGGAACTTGAAGCTGCTCACTCTCTCCACTTCTGATCCCTCTATGAGGATTGGTATGTGTTCCTTCGTCTTACCCTTCCTGAAGTCCATAATCAGTTCTTTCGTCTTACTGACTTTGAGTGCCAGGTTGTTGCTGCAGCACCATTCCACTATCACACTCCTGTACACCCTCTCATCACCACCTGAGATTCTACCAACAATGGTTGTATTGTCAGCAAATTTGTAGATGGCATTTGAGCTATACCTAGCCACACAGTCATGTGTATACAGAGAGTAGAGCAGTGGGCTAAGCACACACCCCTGAGGTGCACCAGTATTGATCGTAGTGAGGAGGAGATGTTATCACCAATCCGCACAGGCTATGGTATTCTGGTTAAGAAGTTGAGTATCCAATTGCAGAGGGAGGTACAGAGGCCCAGGTTCTGAAACTTCTCAATCAGGAATGATGGTATTAAATGCTGAGCTATAGTCGATGAACAGCATCCTGACACAAGTGTTTGTGTTGTCCAGGTGGTCTAAAGCCGTGTGGAGAGCCATTGGGATTGCATCTGCCATTGATCTATTGTGGTGACAGCCAAATTACAATGGGCCCAGGTCCTTGCTGAGGCAGGAGTTCAATCTTGTCATGACCAACCTCTCAAAGCATTTCATCACTGTCAATGTGAATGCTACCGGGCGATAGTTATTAAGGCAACCCACGTTATTCTTCTTTGGCACTGTTATAATTGTTGCCTTTTTGAAGCAAGTGGGAACTTCTGCTCATAGCAGTGAAAGGTTGAAAATGTCCTTGAATACTCCCGCTAGTTGGTTGACACAGGTTTTCAGAGCCTTACCAGGTACTGGTAACCTGATTTATATTTCCTAACATAAATCAGAATCAGGTTTAATATCACCAGCATATATTTGTGGCAACAGTACAATGCAATACATGATTATATAGAAAACTGTGAATTACAGTATGAATATGCATATTAAACTTATTGTTCATCTCCATGCCTTGTGGTGCATCAGGTGGCAAGTTGCTGGTTCTTCAGCATTTGTCTGGTTTTTTTTATGAGGCCAAGTTTCTAGCTTGGCACTTAAATCAGCAAGGATGGAACGTGTGCAAGGAGCTGGCTGGATTCCAACCCGGAACCACTCACCTTGAAGTCCGGTGCAGATGCCACTACCCCACTGGCTGAATGATACATAATAACTAGTTAAATTAAATAAGTAGTTCAACAATTAAAAAAGTAATGAGATGGTGTTGCTGGGTTCAATGGTCATTCAGAAATTGGATGGCAGTGGAGAAGGAGCTGTTCATTGAGTGTGTGTCTTCAGGCTTCTGTACTCCTTATGGTTGCAATGAGAAGAGGGCATGTCCTGGGTAATGAGGGTCCTTAATGATGTATGCCGTCTTTTTGAGGCATCGCTCCTTGAAGGTGTCCTGGATATTATGATGGCTAGTGTCCATGATGGAGCTGACTAATTTTACAATTCTCTGCAGCTCACTTTGGTCCTGTGCTGTAGACCTCATTCCCCCCCCCCCCCCCACTCCACTCCCCAGAACCAGATCATGATGCAGCTGGTGAGAATGTTCTCCAAGGTCCATCTGTAAATGTACCAAATCTCCTCAAATTCCTAATGAAATTTAGCTGTTGTCTTGCCTTCATTGTAGCTGCATCATTCTGTTGGATCCAGGTTAGATCTTCAGAGATATTAACACCCAGGAACTTCAAATTGATCACTCTCTGCACTTCTGATCCCTCTATGAGTACTTGTGTGTGTTTCCTTATCTTACCCTTTTGGAAGTCCACAGTAAGTTCTTAGTTCTTCTGATGTTGAGTGCAAGGTTGTTGCTGTGGTATATCTTGCTCCTGTAAGCCCTCTCATCACCATCAGAGATTCTGCCAACAATGATTGTATCATCAGCAAATTTATAGATGTAGGTCAAAAGTGAATATATGTTTTTGAAGGTAATGAACTGGAGACTGAAATTTTCCATTGAAAGGACTCTTTAGGGACTTTAGTATGGTATAGCTTTATGCCAAAGCTATTTATTTAGCTTTAAACCATCCAGTCAAAAATATACCACGTAATGTATGGCAGCAGCAACTCTGTGATACATATGATGTAAAATACATCTTTCCATCATCTCTTAATATACAAGCTGTCCCCGGGTTACGAATGAGTTCTGTTCTTGTCAGATTAGTACGTAAGTCAGAACAGGTACATCCAGTATTATTTAGCATCAGTTAGTCAAACGTTTGTCTTAGTATATAGTATATATTTTACCTTTCTATGCATATAAAACACTTAAGAAGTGAATGTATTTCAATAATTAAACCACTGCGTTGCTTAGTAATAATTGTAGCTTTCATCGGGGCAGGGCCTTTCACATGCTCCATTATTCTCACTTTATCCTTTAAAATTGTTCCGATTGTTGACCGACTGTAGCTTAATGCTTTTCTAATGACCGATGGCGTTTCACCTCTTTCTGATCGCTTTATTGTTTCCACTTTATTTTAAATCGTAATCATTTCCCGTCAACGGAATAGAAACACTGTGGATTCAGCAGCAGCCGCTGGCAGCCAGTCCTGAGCTCCCCTGGCTCCTAAAGTCCGCCCACACAGAGACAGGTTAAATGGGACAAGTGGGGGCGGTGCTGACTGGAAAAAGGTCAGGGTGAATCTTGCTAAGAAAAATTTAAGCCAAATACAAAGTTACACACTCATCACAGTGTTAAAGGCTTAACACTGTTGGATCACAGTGTTAACGTGATCCGACTTAAAATGGTGGACAGTGTTCTCCTTCCTCAAGCCAACAAATTTTTAATATAATAGGCTTTATGGCAGGCTGTTCGTAAGTACGAGTTGTTCGTAAATCAGGCGTTCTTAACTCGGGAACTGCCTGTATTACTGATGGAAAAACTTTAATTTTGTTATCCTACAATTTCCAGATTTATGTTGCTGTGAAAATGCATATATATATGTTTCATTCAGAGTAAAATGTGCTGAAGAGACTGAAGCCTAATTGTAAGTATGTCATCACCCCACACCCCTCCTCCAACTATCTTCCCACAATCATCGTTTTTGGGGAAAATTTTGGTCAACAACATAAAAACATAAAAATGGACACTAAATATGTGCTTTGTTAGAACAAAAAAAGCTGAAATTGGATTCACATTGAGGGAAGAGACTTAAAAAATGAGTAATGAGAAAAATATGCTCAAAGTACAAATGTTAGAAAGTGTATAATTATAATTATTGATTCTTTTGTTTAAAGCAAAAATTTAGCTTTATAAGCATGTTAAAGCAAAAAAAAATGAGCGATGTAGCAGCTGCTTGTTGCAATATTGTTTATGTTGCTTTCTATAACCAGCTCTTGAAGTTGACAATTTTACAGCACTTGTAGTAAAAATTTACAAGCCAGTGGAGAAGAAAGTAAACTTTTATGAGCTTCTTGAAATCCGGATGTTGGTGACAATTGGGTGAGATGATGAGACAAATAGAATGAAGTGGCTGCAGATTTCCTGGTTAAAATTCTGACTGCTTTTAGGCATGTACAGTACTGTGCAAAAGACTTAGGCACTTATATAAAACTAGTGTGTCTTGCAGGTTTTCGCAAATAAAACAATGTGAGGCATTTTATGTTTCAGAAAAACCATAACAACTCATTTATTGTACTCCAAACACTGAACTCAAAGCACGGTAAAAATACCTTACGTGATTATATCATCAAGTCAGACCAGCTCTTTAAAGTGAACCATGTACGTTTCCACCCATCACATTACCCTACAGTTCATAGAGGCATTAGTGATGATCCTTCAAGAATCACTAAGTTCTGGAATGGTTCTGGAAGACTGGAAAATTGCAAATGTCACTCCACTGAAGGGAGACAGGCAGAAGAAAGAAACTTGTAGGTCAGTTAATCTGACCTCAGTGATTGGGAAGGTGTTGGAGTTGATTATTAAGGATGACGTCTTAGGGTACTTGAAGACACGTGATAAAATAGGCTGTAGTTAGTATGGTTTCCTCAAGGGAAAATCTTGCCTGACATACTGTTGGAATTTTTTGAAGAAATAACAAGCATCGTAGACAAAGGAGAATTGGTTGATGTTGTATACTTGAATTTTCAGAAGGCCTTTGAAGCTACACATGAGGCTGCTTAACAAGCCACGAGCCAATGGCATTACAGGAAAGTTTCTAGTATGGATAAAGCAATGGCTGATTGGCAGGTGGCAAAGAGTAGGAATGAAGAGAGCCTTTTCTGGCTGGCTGCTGGTGACTAGTGGTTCCACAGAGGTCTGTGTTGGGCCCAATTATTTTTACATTACAGGTGGCCCCCGTTTTTTGAACGTTCGCTTTACGACAGCTTGCTGTTACAAAAGACCTATATTAGTACCTGTTTACGCTAACCAGAGGATTTTCGCTTTTACGAGAAAAAAGACACCGGCTTTATACATGTGTTTACCCTGAGAAAGACTACCATGACCGTGAAGCCTTGTGCAGGCAGTTGTGTGCGCATGTGTGTTCGTGCCGATTTTTTTTCTCCAAATCGATTTCAGCTCGTCGTCTTCCCCATTCTGATAAGTGAAACTACACCGTACATACAATATTTCTATTTTATATAGGCTGTATATTTATCATATCATTCCTGCTTTTACTATATGTTTGTGTTATTTTAGGTTTTATGTATTATTTGGTATGATTTGGTAGGTTATTTTTTGGGTCTGGGAACGCTCAAAAATTTTTCCCATATAAATTAATGGTAATTGCTGCATCGCTTTACGACATTTTGGCTTACAAACGGTTTCATAGGAATGCTCTACCTTTGGATAACGGGGGAAACCTGTATATGTCAACGATTTGGATGATGGAATTGATGGTTTTGTTGCAAAGTTTGCAGATGATATGAAGATAGGGAGGGGGCAGGTAGTTTGGAGGAAATAGAGAGACTACAAAATGACATAGATATTGGGAGAATGCGCAAAGAAATGGCGGAAGAAATACCGTGTTGGGAAGTATATGGTCATGCACGATGGTAGAAGAAATGAAAGAGTAGACTATTTTCTAAATGGAGAGAAAATTCAAATAACTGAGATGCAGAGGAACTTGGGAGTTCTTATGCACAATTCCCTAAAGGTTAATTTGCAAGTTAACTCTGTGATGAGGAAGACAAATGCAATGTTAGCATTCATTTCAAGAGATGTAATGTTGAGACTTTATAAAGCACTGGAAAGGCCTCACTTGAAGTATTATGAGCAGGCTTGGGCCTCTTAATTTAGAAAGGATGTGCTGAAACTGGAGAGGTTCACAAAAATGATTCCAGGATTGGATGGCTTGTCATATGAAGAGCATCTGATGGCCTGTATTCACTAGAATTCATAAGAATGGGGAGTGACCACATAGAACCCTTTCGAATGGTGAAAGACCCTGATAGAGCGGATGTGGAGAGGATGTTTCCTAAGGTGGGAGAGTCTAAGACCAGAGGGCACAGCCTCAGAATTGAGGGATGTCCTTTTAGAACAGAGATGAGCAGGAGTTCCTTTAGCCAGAATGCATTGAATCTGTGGAATTCTTTGCCATAGGCAGCTGTGGAGGCTAAGTTTTTATGTATATTTATGGCAGAGGTTGATAGGTTATTGATTGCTCAGGGCGTGAAGGGATACGGAGAGAAGGCAGGAGATTGGGGATGAGAGGAAAATTGGATCAGCCATTATGAAATGGCGGAGCAGTCTCGGCAGGCCAATTGGCCTAATTCTGCTCCTATATCTTATGGTCTTATGGAACACACTGGATCCCTTTTGCTTTCTTAACTGATGGTTACCTGGAGAAATGCGTCAATGAAATCTAAATCTGATGGATTTTCCAAGGGTTGAATGATCATCTCTACCAGATTACAGCTTCTAGAGCTAAAGGAGAAAATCTTATCCCTTAGCATTTCACTTAATTGCAAAAAAAAAGTTTATTCCTCATGCTGCTTTCTGAATTTGGCTAATAAGTTTTCTTTTGCTCCCATATTACATAGGTTTGGCAAGGGCCAATATCACTGGACAACAAATCTTTTCAAAAGTGTTACTTCTTCAGTATTTTTCTGTAGTGCTGTTAGACCGCTTGAAGCTGAACACAAATATAATTTCAGATTACTTGTATCACATAGGAATTTGGAGAAACAATAAGTTAACATTTATTGAATATAATGTGTTTAATTGCATAATGGTGCTGACACTTTGCAATAGTTCAATTAAGCTAAAAATGTCTTGTTAATGATTTTTGTTTGTACTCAGTGTCCAAGACTTCTCACTTAAGTGTCTGATGATAATTAGCCAGTATTGATGGATTCCAGTCCTGATCCTGTTTCTCCATGAACACAATGTACTGGTGAAACCTTCAACATGCTTGTCACTGACAGTGCCAAGATTTGCAGAAAAGAAATCTAAATAGGAATGCAGAAAATGAAAATTTAGTGATATATTGCTCTTCATAGTTTTGTATGCTTGAAGCATGTTGTCAACGAACTGCATGTAGTTTGGTGCTCTGTAGTTGCCAAGAAAATTTTCAACATCCTTGAATGCCTTCCATTCAAAAAATATATTTAGTGCTAACCTAGTTTATGAGAGGTGATGGTGAATCCCTTCTTAAACCTCTGCTATCCATGAGATTAATATATTGCCTGAGATGTTTGGTAGGGAATTCCAGATTTTGACCTAGGAACACTGAACTATTAGAGTCATAGATAAGTGTAGGACAGACAAAGGCCCTTTGGCCCATCTAGTTCATGCTGAGCTGTTTAAACTGACTTCTTCCACTGACCTGCAACAGGACCATTGCTTACCATACTCCTACCACCCACATACCTATCCAAAATTCTCTTAAACATTGAAATCAAGATCTTTAGGTTTTCTTTTCCCAAGTCTCTTACACCCCAGCTCACATGTTATTAAAAAAAACTTAATTTATTATTCTTCTATTCTTGGTCAATGTATTTTACCATTTTATCCTCCCTGTACTGGAGTTGCTGACTTACATTGCTGTATGTATTTGGTACTTAAGTTAACATTTAAAAACTATTATTCAAGCTTTAAACCAGTTAAGACATTAGAACCAAACCACTCAATTTTGTACCTCATCCATTTATCTGACTGCCAAAATGATCTTTCTAGCCAAGAACAGAAAAACACACTTTAGACTTTTACTTTCCAAAACCATCCCATCCCTGATTGAATCACCTAATGCAACTTAGATTATGGATCAACACAATTTCAAAGGCACTCGTTTGAACTCTAGAGCAGGGGCTCCCAACCTGGGGTCCACGGACCCCTTGCTTAATGGCATTGTCTCATGGTTTAAAAAATGGTTGGGAACCCCTGCCCTCGATAGATACAGCAAAATGGTTGAATTTAGTATCAGAGAATGTGCCGTATACAACCTGAAATTTTTACTGTTCATAGACATCCACTAAACAAGGAACCCCATAGAATGAATTATAAAAACATCAGAACCTCAAAAACAAATCCTTCAGCACACCAAATCCATATCAGTCATCAACCACCCATTTACACTATCTATTTTTGAATTCAATTCCATTTATTTTTCAATGTACCTGCAATACCATCACCTCCCCCTAGATCCTACCGCACGCCAACACAGTAGGGAAAATTTACAGTGTGAAAGGAACATAGAATGGAACTGCCCCGGAGCAATAGTTTCCACTTTAAGCTCTCTTGCATGGGTCTCCTGTCATTGTAGGATACAATGGATAGCCTATATCTCAAGGACCAAATTTTTCTCCAACACCTTCAAATAAATAAGTGGCAGATCAAAGTTTAATTGTGTCTGTAATACAACATAGAAGAGTAAAGGTTAGTTTGTTGCTTGGCTAATTTATTGGAAAAATACTACCAAAGTGAATTACTTCAGAATCTACTTGAGCTATTTGGCAGTGACTAATCATTCCAGGTTTCCAAGAGTGTTTTAATAGTTTGCATGTTGTTGCAGTTTTAAATTAACAACTGTCATAACAGCTTAAGAACTTCAAACCTGTATATTCAAATACAAAATCTATTATTGTTTTAAATTCAGAGGGTTAATCCTTTGAGGTCCACAGAAGCAATTCTGCCTGAAAATGAAAAATATCCTCCTGTATAATCTCATTATATCTCACCAGTGACAGTGAGTTACAGTGTTTCTTTCACAAATGTGAAAGGCCTATTACTCATGAATGCTACTGGAGTTAGACTGTTATGGTGGTCTTTTAGACATGAGGAATGACTAGAAGTCCCTGTTCCTACTCAAGTGATATTTGAGTACAAACCTTAAAAGCAACCTCAGGTGAGTTCTGGAATACCATTCTTGGCTTCATGATACTTCTCACTTCTGAACCAGTCAGGTGGATTCTTGAAAATTTGTATTTTCCACTTCTCCACTTTAACACTGCAAGCAAGCTGGCTGCACCACCATCTGATGTGGATGCAGAGGGCTACTGCACAGGGTCGAAAGAAGATGCAAAAAGTCGTGAACACAGTCAGTTCCATTATGGAACACTAGCCTGCATAGCATCCAGGAGGAGCGACGTCTCAAAAAGGGGGCATCCATTATTAAGGCCCTCACCACCCAGGACATGCCCTCTTCTCATTGTTACCATCAGGAAGGAGGTACAGAAGGCTGAAGGCACCCACCCAATGATTCAGGAACAGCTTCTTTCCCTCTGCCATCAGATTTCTGAATGGACATTGAACCCATGAATGCGACCTCACTATTTTCTTTTGCACTAATACATATATACACACTATATATACAGCTTTTATTATCATGCATTGCAATGTACTCTTGTTGCATAATAACACATTTTACAACATATGCTAGTAACATTAAACCTGATTCTAATTCTGATTCTGAATTTTTGCTCCAGCTTGTGATTCTCAGCTTTCAGTTTCCCAGAACTCACAGATGCATAATTTCCTGATGTTCATTCAGGAGTGAATTATGAAGTCCCCTTTGGGCAATCCATCACAACCAAAATGCCACTCTGAATATTATTGAAAGATGTGGTTTAGACCTTTGCCAACACCAGTGGATCTGTTATTTTATATAAAAGTAAAACCATGATTTGTTATCAAGTGCTACAACAGATACAGATTCATTTCTTTGTCAAAACATACATTGAAATGCATCATTTGTTTTAACAACCTAAGGACATGCTGGGGGTAGCCTGCAAGCATCACCTTACATCCTGGCACCAACGTAGCACTTCCCACAATGTACAACAGAACAACAGTTGGTAATTGCAAAGAATAATGAATACTGAAAAAAGTTATATTTTGATACTTTTAACTGAGAAATTCATGATAAAAATAAGAGTACTTACAATTGTAGTGTATTAGAAAAAAGAGCTACAATCAACTATAAAAATATATTTGGTTAAATATTTATACTGAACAAACCCTGTTGCATTTACTCTATATTCAGAGAAACATAATTAAAATGAATTATCCATGCTGTAGGTTCCCAAAGAAATCTAGTTTGGTTCATTTATATAATGTCCATAATAATACAGCTATTACATACATGAAAGATTCTTAACATTATAGGTAACTGCTAATTATGCATAATTCTCTAGTATTTTATGAGGGCTTGGGGACTGAACTGGACATTCACTAATTGCTAATATGACTTTATGTGGGGAGAAGCAACCTCAATTTGACTAATAATCCAGAGAACAGATATCTAATCATCATACTTAATGACTTGGCTCAAAAATTTCAAAGATGGCCAATAAATTTAGTGATGGTGTAATATTTATGGATGATGAGAAGAAAAATCAGCTTTTTATTTCCAGTGCTCCTTGCTGTCCACCAGCCTATCAATTATCAAGGATCCCATCCATCTATCCAGCATCCTCTTTGACATTTTACCATCGGACAGGAGACTCCAATGCATGAAGACGTGAATGGTCAGGATAAGAAATAGCTTCTTCCCTCAGTCATTAGGCTTCTGAATTCCCTGCTGTATCGCATTTGAAGTGTTACTGGATGATTTGTATCCTACAATATTTAATCTATGCACTTTATTTGTTTATGTGTAATCATCTGTAGATTTAATTCTTACTATCCTATGTTATTGACAGACAGACAGACATACTTTATTGATACCGAGGGAAATTGGGTTTCGTTACAGTCGCACCAACCAAGAATAGTGAAGAAATATAGCAATATAAAACCATAAATAATTAAATAATAATAGGTAAATTATGCCAAGTGGAAATAAGTCCAGGACCAGCCTATTGGCTCAGGGTGTCTGACACTCCGAGGGAGGAGTTGTAAAGTTTGCTGGCCGCAGGTAGGAATGACTTCCTATGACGCTCAGTGTTGCATCTCGGTGGAATGAGTCTCTGGCTGAATGTACTCCTGTGCCTAACCAGTACATTATGGAGTGGATGGGAGACATTGTCCAAGATGACATGCAACTTGGACAGCATCCTCTTTTCAGATACCACCTTCAGAGAGTCCAGTTCCACCCCCACAATATCACTGACCTTACGAATGAGTTTGTTGATTCTGTTGGTGTCTGCTACCCTCAGCCTGCTGCCCCAGCACACAGCAGCAAACATGATAGCACTGGCCACCATAGACTCGTAGAAGCCTCGTATTGTGTGTTATGTGTTCAAAGATTAAGTTATCAAAATATTGTATGTATACATTATACAACCTTGAGATTCACCTCCTAACAGGCAGCCACAAAACAAAAAAACATTTTTAAAAAGACTGTCAAACACCCAATGTGTAGAGAAACCAAAATAAATCATGCAAACAATAAACACAAGCCCTGAAGACCACAAAGACCCTTAGTTCAGCACAGAGCAGCGTAGTGAACTGAGCTGGCCCATCCCTCACCTCAGACCTCAACACCCTGATCTTTTCAATCTGGCCAGGCACTTAATCCAAATCAGGTTCAGTTACTTCGATACGCTCTGGGGCCTGGACCCCAATGCCTTGATTCAGCCTCTACCTGGCCTTTCCCATTTGGCCTGGCGCTTAAATTATCTATTGTGTATTACTGTGCTTTACACCCTGGTTCGGAGAAGTGTTGTCGGGTTTTGCAGTATACATGTAAAAGGTTAAATGACAGTAGACTTAAACTGTAAGTTTTATTTATTAATTTTACAGAATCTGGCAGGGTCACTGACAAAGCCAGTATTTATTAGCCACTGCAAATTGCCCGTCAGGAGGTATTGTTGAACTGCTGAACTCCTTCTGGTGAAGTTCTACCAGAACATACTTGGGTAGGCAGTTCCAGAAATCCAAACACACTGATGTATTTTCAAGGCAGGATGGTGGATTGCTTGGGAAGGCCCACAAGCAGTGGTGTTCCCTGCTGTTCTTGTCCTCCTCAGTTGAAGAGTTATGGATTTGGGAGGAGCTATCAGATTAGCCCTCAGTGCATTTTGATAGTGATGGTGGAAGGAATAAATGGTTGGAATGGTAGCTGGAGAGCCATTCTACCTGCCTGCTTTTGCTAAGATGCTGCTGTTGTTCAGGAGGGTCATTGGTACTGGCCTCATCTAAGTAAATAAAGGTTTGATTGATTTTGTCCTTGTCTTGTACGCTGTGGAAAGTTGTTAAGGTGTCAGGAAGTGAGCTGCTCACTGCAGGATATCCCAGCCTCTGAGCCACCCATATAGCTATGCTATTCATGTGGTTCATGATGTTAGCAGGTTTGACATTGGCAACACTATTGAATGGTAAGGGGTAGTGGACACAACCTTGTAAAAGGTGTTCTTTGTGATGCAGATGTTACTCAGAACTTATAAGCTCATGTATGAATGCTGTCTGGGTCTTGTTGATGTAGATGTGGACTACATCATTTGCTAAGGACCTGTGAATGGACTTGAACATTGTGTAATTATCAACAAACATCCCTACTTCAGCCTTGTGATGTAGCAGCTAAAGATGGCTAGGCAAATATCTTGAGGAATTCCTGTTGTAATGGACTGTGGTGGGTACGATTCATAACAGCCATCATCCTTTGTGTGGGGTGTGACTCCAACTGTTGGAGTGTTTTCCCTTTGCTTCACATTGGCTTCAGTTTCACCAGAGAATCTTCCTGCCACGGTCAGTCAAAGGTTGCTTTGACATCAAGGACAGTCAATCTTACCTCACTTTTTGAAACTCAGTTTACTTGGTCCATGTTTAGAACAAGACTGTGATAAGGTCTGGAACAGAATTGTTTTGATGAAGATGCAGGAACAGCTAGGCTAGAGTTGCAACAAGAAATGTGGCACATATTTTAAATGTTAGCTTTATTAGACCATAAGACCATGAGTTATAGGAGCAGAATTAGGCCATTTTGTCCCATCAAGTCTGCTGCGCCAGTCAATCAAGGCTGATCAATTTTACCTCTCAGCCCCAATCTCCTGCCTTCTCCCTATGTCCCTTCATACCCTGATTAATCTAGAGTCTCTCAACCTGTGCCTTAAATATACCCAATGACTTGGCCTCCACAGCCACCCATGGCAATAAAATCCACGGATTCACCACTCTCTGACTAAAGAAATTCCTCCTCTTCTCCATTCTAGAAGGATGTCCCTCTATTCTGAGGCTGACCTCTGGTGTTAGACTCCCCCATCATAGAAAACATGTACACATTTGTCACATGTACATTGAAACCTACAGTAAAATGCATTATTTGCATCAAATCAAAACAGCGAGGATTGTGCAAGTGTCGCCATGCTCCGCATTAACATAGCATTCCCAAAACTTACTAATCCAAATTGCATGTTTTTGGGATGTGGGAAGAAACCAGAGCACACGGAGGAAACCCACGTAGTCACACGGAGAATGTACAAACTCCTTACAGGCAGCAGCAAAAATTGAACCCTGATCTGTGATTGCTGGCACTGTAAAGTGATGCATTAACCAATACACTGCTGTGCTGCCCCTTGAAGTACTTATTTACTTATTGATATACAGCGCAGAATAGGCCCTTCCAGCCCTTCCAGTAATCTCCAGATTTAATCCTACCCTAACCATGGGACAATTTACAATGGCCAATTATCCTACCAACCGGTACATCTTTGGTCTGTAGGTGGAAACCACAGCACCCAGAGGAAACCTAAGCAGTCACGGAGAGAACATACAAACTCCTCACAGGCAGCAGAGGGAATTGAACCCCATGTCACTAGTACTGTAAAGCGTTGTGCTAACCACTATGCTAGTGTGCCTGAAGAACCATCCCAGACTGATGGTGGTGCCCATTATCTTTACTCTATCCAGTGTTCTCAGTGCTTGATATTATATGTTGTTAGCATTGACTAGAAACTATGATCAAGTTTTATCATAGGGGCTATAATACAATCTTGGTGGCTTTCTGTTCCACTTCAGAGGTCATTTAAAAGTCAATCCCAAGGGGTGATTCTGGAGTCACATGTATGTCACATGGGGTATAGGATTGATAGATTTCTTCCCCTAAAGGATATTGGTGAGCCAGATGAGCTTTTGACAATATGCTGATTTTGTGCTCATCATCTCTAAGACAGTATCTTTTCTATGTTGCATATAATAAATTCAAGTTCCTCTAAACCATGGTGGGAATGGAATTCATGTCGTAGTATTGCTGGCTTATTGGCAGAGAATCCTTCTGAACAGAAATTATTGCTGTACATCATGATAGAAAATGTCATTTTTGTTCTTTGGATGTAGATAATGTTGGTCACATTTGATTTTTTTTTCCTAACCCCATTCCTCTTCTATTCCCCACTCTAGCCTCTTACCTCTTCTCACTTGCCTATCACTTCCCACAGGTCTCCTCCTTCCCTTTCTCCTATGGTCCACTCTCCTATCAGATTTGTTCCACTCCAGCCTGACCTTTCCCATCCACCTGGTTTCATCTATCACCTTCCAGATGCCCTTCTCCCCCCACCCCACCTTTTTAATTTGGTGTCTTCCCCCTTCCTTTCCAGTCCAGAAGATGGGTCTCAGCCCTAAACGTCAACTGTTTATTTCCATGGATGCTGTCTGACCTGCTCAGTTCCTCCAGCATTTTGTATGTGTTGTTTTGATGAAATGTGGTGGGTTTTCTTTTTGGACCAAATCAGACAGGAATGAGAATCAAATGACACAGTATTGGATTGAGGAAAAGAGTTGGTATGTGAAGTCATTTAGATTTTTTTTGATAAATCTGATCATTATTGCAAAGTGTATTGAAGTCGATTTCACAACTTGCCATGCCAAGATTTGAGTTTGTGACTTTGGTGTGCTTGTCTGTTATTGTAACCCTTGTCTGGCCTTTTCCCTCCACTGATGTTCAGTGCCTGATTTACACATGATAAATGGCCATTTGGATGAGGTAGCAGCTGATGTATACAGATAAGAATAGGTTGTAATCCCTCTGTGATCAGATAATCTGCCAACATTTGTCCAGATGAAGATCAGCCAGTAATCAAGGCAAAAGAGGCCAACTGTTCCTCTGAAGTTGTACACGACAGTAACTGAGCATTTTGGTATCAAGGCAGTTTGTTGCACTTATTGTGTCCAGCCAAGCGCTAATAAAGCCATAAAAATGTACAGACACTTCAGCCCATCTAGCTCATTCAAAACCATTTAAACTGCCTAGTCCCATCGACATGCACCAGGCCTATAGCCCTACAACCCATGTACTTAAACAAACTTCTCCTAAAGTTTGAAATCGAACTTGCATGCATGACTTGCACTGGCTGCACATTCACATTCTCATGACCCTCTGAGTGAAGAAATTTCCCCTCATGTTCCCCTCAAACATTTCACCTTTCGCCCTTAACCTATGATCTCTGCAGTCCCACCAAAACCCCAGTGGACAAAAGCCTGCTTGCAGTTACCCTATCTATACCCTTAATATTTTGTATACCTCTATTAAATCTCCCCTCAATCTTCTACATTCCAAGAAAAATGTCCTAACCTATACAATAGCTCAGGTCCTCTAGACCTGGCAACATCCTTGTAAATTTTCTCTGTACTCTTTCAACATTATTTACATCTTTCCTGTAGGTAGGTGACCAAAACTGCCCTAATATCTTCAGTTTTATATTTTCCACTACCTCCTCCTCACAACAATGTCCCCTGCTCATGTTCACCATACAAGCTACCAAAATTTATTTTGGAACTCAGACTCTGTAGCTTTTCTGCAATTTCATTGTCACAGTTTCCAGGAAAATTTTGCCACTGGAGTATTTGAACAATAGTAATATACATGAGTGGGGTTGGAGAACATGATGAGGTATGACCTTTTGAATATGACTGTAGATTTGAAAAGATCTTATAATTTGATTTCCGGGAGAGCATTTCTTAGAGTATTATTGAAAACTCAATAAATTTGATCTCCCAAAGCTGACACCCACAATCCCCTTGAGCTAGAGTTAGGTGTGATGGCAATGCAAGGCTTTCTTATTTTAGCAGATATTTTTAATTAGAACATGATCTGCATCCCAACTTGAATATGAAGAACACAGATGAAGGTTAACACTTTCATAGTACCGGTTATTACCATTGGAATTAGTTACAGTAGATGCGTTTTCTCCACCAGAATATTGTATAGTGTTTGTAGAACAGTACCACTTTCAGTATATAGGAAGTACTGTATACTGAATGCTGTGGAATGTGCAAACATGAAGGTATTGAGAAATCATGCATGAAAATAGATTAAAGTACTTTGTCGCTGTACATTGGAGATGACTTTACTCATATTACACTGGACAACAAATTGTTTCCATTGAATTTTTTTTTTTGTTTATGATAGACCACTTGAAACTGAACACAAATATAATTTCAGACTACTTGTATCATGTAGGAATTCGGAGAAACAAGAAATTAACACCTATTGAATAGAATGTGTATGTTTGTATAACAGTGCTGACACTCCAAAATAGTTTAACTAAGCTAAAACATTTTTGTTGATGATTTTCATTTGTGCTCAGTGTCTGAGGCTTCTTGTTTAAGTGTCCTACAATAATCAGCCAGTATTGATGGATTCCAGTTGCCCTGATACTGTTTTTCCACAACCGAATTGTTCTGGTGAAACCTTTCACCATGCTCATCACTGACAGTGCCAAGATTTGCAGAGAAGAAGTCTAAATGGGAATGAAGAAAATGAATCTTTAGTGCCATGTTGCACTTCACGGTTTTGTATGCTTGAAACATGTTGTCAACGAGCTGTGCATAGTTTGGTGCTCTGTGGCTGCCAAGAAATTTTTCAATAGCATCTTTGAATGCCTTCCATCCGACTTCCTCCATTTCTTCACATTGCCGTTCATTGATGACCTGTTTAATTTGTGGACCAATAAAAATGCCTTCCTTAATCTTGGCACCAGTTATTCTGGGAAACATCTGTCTCCAATATCAAAATCCTTCACAGAAATTTATAGCCTTTATAAAACCTGTTCTGCCATGCAGCATCCATCCTGCCTAAGCACGCCCAGGCACGCCGAGACAAGAAAGAAAACTTTTCCCTGTATATTGTGGGCATCATTTTAATTGACTTGAATTATGAATTGGAATAACAAATATGGGCAATTTCAAATATATGGTACATGATTGGGAAATTTCTATGGTGATTTTCATGATTAGCAGCCCGAAATCTGTAAGATTTTCCCCCGAAGTATTCTGGAACCAAAATCTTTGTTGTCCAATGTTATCTTTATTCAGTACAATGTATTTATCACATTTCAAATAGTGTGGTAGAATGAGGGGAAGTTTGATAGTATACAGAATTATGAAAGTTATAGAGAGGGCAAATGTTCTGAGGTTGGTGATCTACAACTAAAGGTCATAGGTCATGGGTCAGATGGTGAAGGGTGAAGGGTAAAATAAGGGGAACCTGAGGGGGATGGTTGCTGCTACTTGTGCATGAGAGGAGGGTGGGGGGGTCTATCCTTCATTCTTCATGTTCTTGTTTCATGGATGTCTGTGAGGAGTAAAGATTTCAGGTTGTATACTGTATACATTCTCTGATAATAAATTGAACCCCTGAACCTTTCAACTTCTTCACTCAGAGAGTGGAACATCCTGCCCACAGAAGTGAAATGTGGAGGTTTAATTTGCAACATTTAAGAGAAGTTTGGTTAAGTACTGTACATGGATGGGAGTGTTATGAAGGGCGATGGTCCAGGTGCAGATCAATAGAAGTGAACAGAATAATGATTCGGCATGGACTGAATGGGCCAAAGAGCCTGTTTCTGTGCTGTAGCATTCTATGACTATGAATATTTTTCTCCAGTGCATGAAAATTTTAATAGTGGTAGGATTCCAACGAGAGATCTGTGAGATTTTGAACTTTTTTTATTTTTAACAACACTGTCAGCCATTTGGAGTTAGAACCCTTCAGATGTGAAATCATTTAATGCTACTGTAGGCGGTTATCTACATAATGTATGCTGACATTTTTGTCTTCATGCAAGACTGTGTGCATAATGGTACATGTAAATGCTGTCATATCTTTATAATTGCCACACAACGTTTTCCCTTCTCATTCCCTATCTGTGTAACCTTCTATTCAGGAAAGGGAACAGTGATGCACGCATTTATAGTGGTTCCCACATCGCTGTGCTCTAGATGAATCTACAAGAGGTGCACATCTTAGTAGTGTGATTGATAATTCATTTTACATTATATAGCTCACCAAGTAAATTAATTGAGAGCTTGTGAAGTTTATGGTCTCATCGAAACAGCGAGTTATTGGTCACCCCTCTCACTGTGAAGGGATGACATTTCTCTCTCCCTTGTTAGTGAGAGAGAGAGAGCCTATGTTGAAGTGCTGGCTTATGGACTGTTTTTTTTTGATGGACCTAGATCATTGTCTCTTTGGGGCTTTGCTATTGCTTGTATGGTGGGTGGGGTGGGGTGGCCGATGCTTTCTGCTGGAACAAGTGGGAGGGGGAGGTTTGATGTTTTGCTGCTGCTTGTGCAAAGGAGGGGGAGGTGGGCTTAGGGCCTCTAACATTTTTCTGTCATTCATTTTTTGGGGTTTTCTGTTTGGTGGATGTCTGTGAAGAGTAAGAATTTCAGGTTGTATACTGTATACAATCTCTGATATTAAGTGAAACCATTGAACAACCTTGCGATTGTTCAAACAACCTTAAAGCATTTTTATCATTATTGTGTTCCTTATCTTATTGCCTTATTGAAACACACACACAATGCTGGAAGAATTCAGCATGTCAGCAGGCATCTATAGAAAAGAGTAAACAGTTGATATTTTGGGCTCACACACTTCAGGATTGAGAAGGAAGGGGAAGATGCCAGAATTAAAAGTTGGGGTGAGGGGAAAGAGGTGAGCCAAGTGGGTGGGAAAGGTCAAGGGCTGGAGAGGAATGAATCTGATACAAGAGAGTGGACTATAAGAGAAAGGGAAGAGGAGGGACCCAGGGGAAGAAATAGGCAGGTGAGAAGAAATGAAAAGTCAGAATGAGGATTAGAGGAGTGGGAGGTGGAGGTGGCAAATTTGTTCACCAGAAGGAGATATTGATGTTCATGCCATCAGGTTGGAGGGTACCCAGATGGAATACAAGGTGCTACTCCTTCACCCTGAGGGTGGCCTCATCTTGGCACAAGAGGGACCAATTTTTACGTAAATTGGGGGACTGCTTCATTGAGTACCTCCGCTCTATCTACCAAAAGCATAGCTTCCTGGTAGCCAAACATTTTAATTCCAGTTCCTAATCCAGTTCTAACATATCAGTCCATGGCCTCTACTTGTGCCAAGTTAAGTCCCCCTCGGGTTGCAGGAGCACCAGGTTATGTTCCATCTGGGTAGCTTCTAACCTGATGGCATGAATTTCGATTTCTCCTTCCAGTTAAAAAAAAATCCATTCCCTCCCCCCCCCCCCCCCCCCCCCCCACACACTTCTGTTTCCCACTCTGGCCTTTTACCTCTTCTCACCTGCCTATCTTTTCTCCCTGGATCCCTCTTTCCTCTCCTATCTGATTCTGTCCTCTCCAACTCATGACCTTTCCCACCATCTGGCTTCATCTATCACTTTCTAGCTGTACTCCTTTCTTCTGGCCCTTCCTATTCGTCCTGAAGAAGTGTCTGGACCCAAAACATTGACCGTTTATTCGTTTCCAGAGATGCTGTCTGACCTGCTGAGATCCTCCAGTACTTGGTGTGTGTTGCTTTGTTTTTATGTAGCTTTTGGGTGGCTCTGGATTAAAGTAATTTTGTCCCTCTTCATTGAATGGGGAAAAGTGGAAAGTGATCACAAGACACACTGGAGGTTATATGATGAACCTTAAAAAAACTTACACTAAAACCCTTGTTTTAGACTTCTTTATTTGTATAAATGAGACAGTGTTATGAAAAAAAAATTAGCCCTTCAATATCAAAAGAAGTTGAACTTCATATCCTGAAGATTCTCCAGTTTAAAATGGCCATGCAAGTAGGAGATGCAATTATAATTTTAAATAGCTTAAACCTTGAAACATAAAGGGGTTTAAAAAATTCCTTTCCCTGATGTATGAAATTATTTCCTTTTGTATTTTTCCACATCAAACACTTCTGTGTCTCTGTGCTGTATCTTTGTGGTTTTGTCTGCAATATTTAAGTGTGATTAGAAAGATCTTATTTCTCCTTCTCTTCATCCCTCAAATAATTTTATTTAGAATCCAGTGGTTTGAATCAAAGCAAGATAAAACTCAAAACAATTCAACATATCTTGGTCAGAAAAGTAACAAAATTAATAACTGAACACAATTCAATTTGATTGCTTTGGCCTGATGGAAACAGAGCCGATTTTTAAAAACTCCGCTGTACAGCCATGGATTTTGTATCAAGAGACCTGGGTTTATGAACTTCAGACTTGACGTGTACAGTATGCTAATCAGCGTCACATGCTTCTTTATAACGATGGTTCCAATTATATGTTGGTTAGGCAGATTTCAGATCTGCAGCTAAATGTTTTCTGTAATGTGGGTTTCTGCATAAACATTTCCAAAAAACAACTTCATGGAACAGTTGAGCTGATTGAGTTGGTCTCTAATTTGATTATTAACATAAAGTTTTGGCATATCATTCAGTGTTGTCTAGTTTATTCATATACTTCACCTTTGACATTGTAAATAGGCCACCTAATTTCATTATCTCTCTCAATTTATTTTCTTTGTGAGCCAAACCAACTAGATTATTTGTAAAACAGAATGAATGCCTAGCTGTAACTTAGTCACAAAAAAACAGCATTGGATTCAAAATAGTTCAATTTAATATCAGAGAATGTGTACAGTATACAACCTGAAATTCTTACTCTTCACAGACATACATGAAACAAAAACCCATATAATGAGTAATAGTAATATCAGAACCCTAAAGCCCCCGTCCTCACTCCCATGCACAAGCATCGACCCTGCCCTCCCCCTACTTGCATCAGCGGAAGCAAGCAAGCAATAGCAAAAGCCCCCAAAGGGACCTTGATCTACAGTCCATCCTAGCACTGTGGCATCTCAGATATTAAATATCTCTCATATATATTAAATAAAACCGTACCGCATTGAACTGATCTTACCTGTACCCGACATCTGACAATAAATAGTGCAATTTGAGGAAATGGCCGTTACATTGGAAAATAGATAAAATACATTTTCATTTGCATCTGAGCAGTACCTGCAACTTTTTTTTTCTATTAACAAAGGGTGGACATTCACCTTTCCTTTTTAACCAAATTGGGGCTTCCTGATCAAACTTGTAGCTAATTTCTATTTGAGTTAGCCAAGCTCGCAGGACAATACATACAGTTTAAAGTTATATTCATTGCTGTACAGCATACAGGAGGGAGAAGGAAAATCCTGGCTGAGTGGTGTCATAAATGCAGCCTCTCACTTAATGTCAGCAAAACCAAAGACTTCAGGAGAGGGAAACCAGAAGTCCATGAGCCAGTGTTCATCGAAGGATCAGAGGTGGAGAGGGTTCACAGCTTTAAATTCCTGGGTGTTACTATTTCAAAGGATTTGTCCTAGACCCAGCAGGTACGTGCAATTGTGAAGAAAGCAGAGTAGCACTTCTGCTTCCGTAGGAATCTGATGAGATGTAGCACAACATCTAAAACTTTGGACAAACTTCCATAGATGTGTAGTGGAAAGTATACTGACTGGCTACATCACGGCCTGGTATGGAAACACCAATGCCTTTGAATGGAAAATCCTGCAAAAAGTAGTGAATTCGGTCCAGTACATCATGGGTAAAGCCCTCACAACCATTCAGCACATCTACGTGAAACTGTGTCGTAGGAAAGCAGCATCCATCATCAGAGATCCTCACCACCCAGGCCATGCTCTTTTCTCACTCCTGCCATCAGGTAGAAAATACAAGTGCCTCAGGACTCACCACCAGATTCAAGAACAGTTACTACCCCACGACCATCAGTCTCTTGAACAAAAGGGGATGACTACACTCACGTGCTCATCTATTGAGATGCTCCCATAACCCGTGATCTCACTTAAGGATTCTTTATCTTGTTATCTCATGTTCTCGTTATTTATTGCTATTCATTTAGATTTGCATTTGAACAGTTTGTTGTCTTCTGCATTCTGGTTGATCTTTCATTGATCCCATTATAATTGCTATGCTACAGATTTGCTAAGTATGCCCACAGGAAAACGATATGGTAACATATATGTACTCTGATAATAAAATAATACATTGTACTTTGTAATTGCAAAGTTAAAAATAACCAGGAAACTACTGAGAGGCAGAATCATTTTGTGGATCAGATTAGCTACCCCCTCAATTATCTTTCATAACTGATCTTTCATTGGTTAGCTAAATGATAAGTAGTAGTTGACAATTTTATGAAGCTAGCTTGATCCTTTTTTCATATGAAATTCAGAGTTTCCAATAGTTTGCATTTATGTAGCTTCATTTATGCTTCAAAGAGGAAGAGAAGGAAAATGTCATTAAGTGGGAGAGACAGAAAAGTGGAATGAAGATGAGGAATGTTAAAAAACTGGCGGAGTGCTACATTTTGAGAAGGCTTATTGAGTAGATGGCAGATAGGGTTTTGGAAGGGTCTTATAGAATAGAAACACAGAAAACCTACAGCACAATACAGGCCCTTCAGCCCACAAAGCTGTGCCGAACATGTCTTTACCTTAGAAGTTACCTAGGGTTACCCATAGCCCTCTATTTTTCTAAGCTCCATGTACCTATCCAGGAGTCTCTTAAAAGACCCTATCATATTCACGTCCACCACTGTCACTGGCAGCCCATTACACGCACTCACCACTCTCTCCGTAAAAAATTTCCTCTGTACCTACTTCCAAGCACCTTAAAACTGTGCCCTCTCGTGCTAGCCATTTCAGCCCTGGGAAAAGGCCTCTGACTATCCACATGATCATCATCGTCTTATACACCTCTATCAGGTCACCTCTTACCCCCTGTCGCTCTAAGGAGAAAAGGCTGAGTTGTAGTATATCTTATAGATAGTCCAGAAACCTGGAGACAAGTTCATGCAAGCTCCTGTTGTCAGGAAACAGAGGAGGCTTGACCCAAAAGCAGAGCAGTAGACATATTTTGCAGTAAACAATATTTTACATAATAATAAGCCACAAAGGGCCACAAAACAAGGGAGAACAGATCTTAACACAACAAGGCAACAAAGTAACTGAAGGCCAGGAGAAATTGGTTGAGAAATTCGATCAGTGAACCAAGAACTGTGGATGAGAGCCGGGTTTAAATAGGCTGCAGGTGATGAGTTGAAAATGAGTGACAAGTGACTTCCATTAGCTGGGTGGAGACTGGGAGGTGCCTGCCACTAACTGATGTTTGGTAATCTTGTGATCTTTTTGGGCTGTTTACTTACAAATACAGATGTACAGCTGTAATTTTTGGATGATTTATTGATGTCCCAGACACTGAAGTTTCATCAAGTCGGGAAATAGTTGTGTTAAAATCCCTAAACAAACTATTGTGTTTTTTGGCATTGGTCCTTCAATGGTAAAACAAACCCCTCTTCAAAAGAGCGATAATTTGTATACACCAGCTGATGTTGGGTAAATATTTGTTTTAATATAAAGAAACAAGTTAAAGCAATGTCTTCCTCTTAAGCCTTTTCCCCCATTATAAGCACTTATACAACATCCATGATGGGCCCATTTAGTTTGTAACTTCTTTTCAGAAGAACACCCATTTAATAAGATCAGAACGGTCTCTAATTTAAAAGCATCAATCAACTTACCGGAGAGCTGTAAAGTAGCAAAAGCAGTTTTGATGAGAGCCGTTGAGGCTGAGTTTTTATCACATTTAAAAAACGTCTGTCTCTCTCCCTCTCCCCTCTCCCTCCCTCTTTCTCCCCTAATATGTTGAGTTAATAGAACATTTTCTAGTTTAATTTTTTTAAACAGTTTCAGAAAAATTTGTGACCAGTTATGACAAGTCTGTGTTTGCTGAGATGTCTCTGTAAGATTGTGAAGTTGTTATGTTACTGCTGAATACTGTCCTCATGCAGCACTGTGCAAAAGTCTTAGGTACATATGTATAGCTAGGGTGACTACTGCACAGTACTGTATTTGTAAATGTGGTGTGGAGAGTGAGTTGGTAAATCTGGTGGGAGCAAAGGAAGCTGGGCATAGCGAGAGTGAAGCGCTGAGGGAGTGACGTGGAACAGGTGGCAGATAAGGAATGCCGGGGCATGGGGAGGTGGTGGCACGGCAACACCAGGCAAGGCAATTTGGTTCCAAACAATTGATTTATTGATCATTATAGAATGTCTCTTTCATGCTTTCTCCTCCCTTCCCTTTTTCCCAACCATGATTACCCTCTCCCCGATGCCTTCCAACTCTCAGTCCACAATAGAGACCCATTATCAGAATCAGCAGGTCTACTAGGTACAGAGAAAGTGTCACTGATTTTGTCACAGATTGACTACTGTTTGTGATCTTATACACTGTAGATTCACTTTAGCTTGCATTCGTCAACCTAATTTTATAGTCCACTGGAATACCATAATTGTTTTAGGTTGTCAGGATAGTACTTTCTGTGACTAACTGCTGTCTTTAACAGGTACGTTGTCCTTTTTCTATAGCTGTAGTGTTACCTTTGCCTTGCAACCAG
Organism: Hemitrygon akajei; assembly: GCF_048418815.1. Lineage (NCBI taxonomy): Eukaryota > Metazoa > Chordata > Chondrichthyes > Myliobatiformes > Dasyatidae > Hemitrygon > Hemitrygon akajei. Next base: position 127,886,931 of record NC_133130.1, on the reverse strand, counting down.
GTTGGCAGGACCTGTGCTCTAGGACCAATGATAGGTCTATGCTGTTAAAAAAAAAAGTAAATCTAGAATAAGAGTTGAAAAAAAGACTGAGAATACTTACATACAGGAAAGACGTGAATAAGGTTGATAGAGTACAGAGAAAATTTACAAGGATCTTGAGGACCTGAGTTATGGAATGTAAAAAACTGAGAGGAGATTTGATAGAGGTATACAGAATTAAGAGGGGTATTGATGGGGTCAATGCAGGGAAACTTTTCCACTGAGGTTGGGTGAAACTCGAACTAGAGGTCATAGGTTAGCAATGAAGAGTGATATATTGAAGTGAAACATGAGGGAGGACTTCTTCACTCAGAGGATGTTGAGTGTGTGGAATGAGCTGCTAGTGGAAGTACTGGATGTGGATTTGATCATTTAAGAGAAGTTTAGGCAAGTACATGAATGGGAGAGGTATGGAGGGCTATGGTTCGGGTGCAGGTTGATGAAATTAGGCAGAATAATAGTTTGGCACAGACTAGATGGGCTGAAGAGCCTGTTTCTGTACTGCAGTGCTCTCTACTTGTAGGCCTTCTATAACATGTACTGCAACAGCCTGATTAAACTGCACTGCCAGAGTCTTCAAATTCTGTGAGCTCTACCACCATGAAAGACGAATGGCAGATACGTGAAAGTGCTGTCACCTGCAAATTTCCCTCCACTTCAACCCACCACCCTGGAAATATATTGCTGTTCCTCCTTCATCATTGGTTCTATGCCTTTGAATTCCCTGTAGAATTCCATTTCAAATTTTTAAAAAATGACTTTCTTCCTCTGCTTCTTCAGAACAGTTATGTTTAGGCAATAAACGTTGAGCTTGCCAGTGATACCTAGATGAGGTCCTCTGTGTACTGGGGTTGACCACAGCTATCTATATGCTACGCAAGCCAGGCCAGTACAATATGGAGACCAAGTTGGTGTCCATGTAGCAGGCTTGATGATGAATCCAAAGGAATTGCAGAGACTGATACAGTTCAGCATGAGTGGTGTTGCAGGAGTTGTTGGTCAGTGTTGGACTCAAAGTAGAACTTGTAAACACGAGAAAGTCTACAGATATTTGAAGTCCACAGAAACACACAAAATGCTGGAGGAACTTGGCAGGTCAGGCAGCATCTATGGAAAAGAATAAAAGAGTCAAAGTTTCAGTCCCGGACCCTTCTGCAGGACTGAAAAGGAAGGGAGAAGACACCAGAATAAAAAGGTGGGTGGAGTGGAAGGAGGATAGCTAAAATGTGATAGATGAAGCCAGGTGGGTAGGAAAGGTGAAGGTCAGAAGAGGAAGGAATTGGATAGGAGAGGAGAGTGGACCATGGGAGAAAGGGAAGGAGAGGACACCAGAGATAGATGATAGGCCAGTGAAAAGAAGTAAGAGGCCGGGGTGGGGAATAGAAAAAGAAGGGAGGGGGAGGTAATTTTTTTTTACTCCTGAACTGCCTTAGGAGTTTTCCTTCTCCCAGATGAGCTGACAACCACAGCTGACAAGCCGCATCTGCCTGAAGTGATTGGTTTTGAGGTACCAATTACCTGCCTTTGCTCCTTCTCCTGTCAGTAGAAATGATTCTGCTGGGCTTAGTAGCTAAGCCACATACGAAGGCCAGGAATTGGACTTGATTATCAGAGGTGATTTGAGATTGGGAGCATATAATAGGTAGTGGGAGCTTAACACCACTACTACCCCCAGCTTTTACAACCTTAAGGAACCACTTCTGATGTGGATGCCCACATCAGCAATAAATGTATAATGGAAAATTAGCTAAAATACTCAAGGGAGTACCTTATTTCATGCATTATAGAAAGCTCACATGGGGATAGAAGAATTTTTAATATGTGTGATGGTGCAAGGGAAATATTAATAAAACTATAGTAAAATCTCTTTTTCTTACCCCTGTTTAAAAATTATTATTAATTTATAACCAAAATTATGATCTGTCAAAATTTTATTGGTCTTGTCTAACAAGATATACAGAGCATGAGGAACCTACTATACTTAGTGGGTTCATCATGAACACTATTGCATAATTATTCACTGAGGCATGGTACATTGCTTTACATGTAAATTCATGTTTTGATTTGTGATTATTGAGTGCCTAATTGTAGACGCTGACTTTTGGGATTACTTAAGGAAAAAATAACCCAACGAGAACATGAATTTTAACTCTAGAGTTGATCGTAAGAATTTCCTGGTCTGTATAATTTAGTGCCTCACCAAAAAATGTTTGCTCACTGGACCATCAAAAGTAATTTGTGTGAAATGTCTGTAATGCATTTTGTAAACTTTCCTCCTGTCAAAATGATTGTGCATCTTTGCTGAGCATAGCTGTTCTAGGGACAGTGGTAAGTGGGGATTTTGCATCTGTTACAAAGAAACCCAATTGAGAGGTGACACAAACTTCCAAGAAAGGAGAAATGGGTCTGCAAAAGATAGAGTTAACATCTACTGCATTATTGTCCGTCTAGAGCTGATCAAACCTTTCTGGCCCACTGAGATGTGCTGCTCAGCAACCCACTGATTTAACCCTAGCCTAATCAGAGGACAATTTACAATGACCAATTTATCTACGAACTGGTACATCTTTGAACAGTGGGAGAAAACCCATGCACGTACGGGAAGAACATACAGACTTCCTTGTAGAGGACACCAGAATGGAACTCCGAGCTTTGACGTCTCAAACTGTAATAGCATTATGCTAACTGCTATGCTACCATGGCACCCATATCTGTGACAGTACACCAAGGAAGTTCAGTTCTCTGTCAGATCCCGCCATTGTAATTGGGCAAACATTTAATAACTGATGCAGGAGATCTTTGAAAGACTTTGATTATCGGAGCTGACTGTGCTCCTGCAATGCCTATAAAAAGTATACATTTTCTTTGAAAGTTTTCATGTTTTATTGTTTTACAACATTGAATCACAGTGGATATAATTTGGCTTTTTTGACACTGATAAACTGAAAAAGACTCTCATGTCAAAGTGAAAACAAATCTCTACAAATTGGTCTACATTTATTACAATTTATTAAACACAAAATAATTGATTGCACAATTACTTGCCCCCTTCAAGTCAGTATTTAGTAGGTGCACCTTTTGGCAGCAATCCCAGCCATAAGTCTGTGTGGATAGGTCTCTATCAGCTTTGTACGTCTGGACAATGCAATTTTTTTCCATTCTTCTGTACAAAACTCTGTCAGATTGCACACAGATTGTGAGTGAACAGTCCTTTTCAAGTCCAACCACAAATTCTCAATTAGATTGATGTCTTGACACTGACTTAGCAACTCCAGATCATTAACTTTGTTGTTTTATGCCATTCCTTTGTAAGTCTGGCTTTATGCCCGGGGTCATTGTCTTGCTGGAAAACAAATTCTCTCAAGTCGCAGACTGAATCAGGTTTTCCTCCAAGGATCTCCTTTTATTTTGCTACATTCATTTTACCCTCTATCTTCACAAGCCTTTCAGGGCCAGCTGCAGTGAAGCATCCCCACAGCAAGAGCCAGCCACCACCGTGCTTCACCGTAGGGACGGTGTGTTTTTGATGATGTGCGGTGTTTAGCTGTGGCAAATGTAGCATTCAATTTTGGTTTCATCAAACCATAGAACCTTCTTCCGGCTGACTTCAGAGTCTCCCACATACTTTCTGGCAACTCTAGCTGAGATTTCATGTGAGTATTTTCAACTGTGGCTTTCTCTTTTCCACTCTCCCATAAAGCTGCAACTGGTGAATCAACTGGGCAACAGTTGTTGTATGTGCAGTCTCACCCATCTCAGCCACTGAAGCTTGGAACTCCTCCAGAGTTGTCATAGGTCTCTTGGTGACCTCCCTCACTTGTCCCATTCTTGCACAGTCACTCAGTTTTTGAGGACAGCCTTCTCTACACAGATTTACAGCTGTGCCATACTCTTTCCATTTCTTGTTGATTGACCTAATTGTACTTAAAGGGATATTCAGTGACTTGGAAATTTTCTTTCGTCTATCTACTGACTTATGCTGTTCGATAACCTTTTCATGGAGTTGCTTGGAGTGTTCTTTTGTTCATGGTGTGGTTTTTGCCAGGATACTGACTCACCAGCAATTGGACTTTCCAGATACAGGTGTATTTTTACTACACCTTGACTGCACACGCTGATCTCCATTTAACTAATTATATAACTTCTAAAAGCAATAGGCTGCACCAATGATGACGGTGTCTCATATTAAAGGGGGTGAAAACTTACACAATCAGTTATTTTGTGTTTTATATTTGTAATTAATTTTGATCACTCTGTAGAGATCTGTTTTCATTTTGACATGAAAGAGTCTTTTTCTGTTGATCAGTGAGAAAAAGAGCCAAATTAAATCCACTGATTCAATGTTGTAAAGCAGTAAAACATGAAGACTTCCAAGGGAGTTGAATACTTTTTCTACAGGCATTGTATCCTTGATAGCTATCCATTTTTAGTTCTCAGCAGTATAAGTCCTATCTTATTAGGGATTGAGGTGGTTTTAACTGGGCAAAAGAGCCCTCATCTTGTTGCAGGAGTTCAACATTCAAATTACAATTTTGATGAGTATGCCACTATATTCTGCTCTGAGATTCATAGTAGAGACAAAGAACTATAATAGAATCAGTGAAAAACTACACACAAAGACCGACAAACAACCAATGTGCAAAAGAAGACAAACTGTGCAAATACAATCAATCAAATTTAAAAGTTCAAAGTACGTTAATTATCAAAGTATGGATGCATTATACAAGCTTGAGATTCATCTCCTTACAGGAAACCACAAAACAAAGAAACCCAAAAGAACCATAAAAAAATGAATACTGTCAAACACCCAACGTGCAGAGGGAAAAAAAACCAAAATCATGCTAACAAATAGTGTTCTGAAGTGAAGTCCACAAAGAGAGTCTATCCGCAGAGTAAGCATCGTGGAGCAATGAAAAGCAAGCAGAACCAGCCCATCCCTCACTTTGGGCCCCGACACCCTGACATTTTCATTCTGGCCTAGTGCTTAAATCGTCATCTAAACATCAGGTTCAGCTGCTTCGATACACTCTGGGGCTTGGACCCTGCAGCCTTGATTCGGCCTGTTCCTGACCTTTCCAATTCGGCCCGGTGCTTAAATCAATAAATAGTTGAATAAATAAATAAACAGTTATTCACCATTAATAACTTGATAAATAATTGACTGAGTGATACTGAGAACATGAGTTGTAGATTTCTTGAAAGTGAATCCATAGTTGTGGATCAGTTCACTATTGTGGCAGGTGAGGTTATCCACGCTGGTTCAAGAGCCTGCTGGTTGAAGGGTAATAACTGTTCCCGAACCTGGTGGTGTGGGAACTAGGGTTCCTAGATCTCCTGCCCAACACTGCTACAATCCTGCTGGATATCCCACACTCTGCCATTCTCCCTCTGTTCTTTGTGTCATGGGTTTTTCTTGAATTCTAGACGCACAGTGCCTGTAAATCTGCTTTAGTTTTCACTTGAGATGTGATTATCTTTCTATTTCAAGGAGTTGTTTTAATTGAAATTTAGTTCTCTGATCTTTTAGGGGCTCTTCATTGATTATGTGTACTTTGTGGTCAGTTGTCCTTGAGCGCTGACTTAAGCGACATTAATTCTATTATTTTTGAGTCAACTGGTGTTGATTTTCTTCCATCAGTTTCTGTCACTTTTGTCTGCTTGGGGGCAGGTTGATAAAGGTGCAACAGTTTTTGGATTGGATGGGTTATAGGGAACAGTCAGTGGAAATTGTTGGTATGCTGAAGAATAGTGGCAATTGTTCAGTGGTTCTGTTTAATATCAGAGAATATACACAGCATAGAACCTGAAATTCTTACTCTTTACAGACATCCACATAACAGAAGCAAAACCCGAAAGAATGAATGACTGAATAAAGTGGAACCCCTAAGTCCCCTCCCCCTCCCATGCACAAGCAACAGCAAAGCATCAACTCTTCCTCTTCCCCTCCCCCTCCCCCCATTTGTTCCAGCAAGAAACATCAGCCTGCCCATGCAAGCAATAACAAAGCCCTCAATAGAAAGAGACCATGATCTAGTCCATCAAAAACCACTGTTCATCCCAACAGTTTGACATCCTGCAGCTCTCTCTGTCGCTAGCAAGGGAGAGAGAGGTATCACTTCTTCCACAGCGAGAGGAGAGGCCAATAGCTCGCCGTTCTGATGTTACAGTCTGCGGTGTTGCTTTAGAGTTCCCCTGACTTGAGAATCAGCAACAAGCTCTCTCTTACCATCTAGAGAGAGAGAGAGAGAATCACCCGCTGTCTCAATATTCCAATCTCCCGTGATGCTTCAGTCGGTGACACCAGCAAGGAATTGGGTTATCCACAGGGCTGCAGAGCTGCACCCCGAAGGCACATGTCCTCCAGTCCGCTCCTGGAGAAAATCAAAAACAGTAGGCTACCCAGCGAGCTCTGAGAGTGGGAACCCACCGCTGTGAAGAAACTCAGTTTGAGTGCAGCTGTAGATCACATACTCCAACAGGGCCCCATCCACCTTGAAAGGAAAGAAGAGACAATAAAGAGAAAAATTTAAACTGTTTCGCAGATGCAACTCAAAGAAGTCGCCCTCTGGCCATTTAGATTTGAAGCATTTGTCATCTCCCCTCATGAAAAGTAAACAGGAAAAAATGTTTGCATACCCAGAAATACACATGAAGAAACACTGTTGTCACTGAATCCTGCAGTATCATGTCTTACCCATAGAAAACATTATTTTTAAAATTCCTCTGAATAGAGAAATTACATGCTAGTCATATTTTCTCTCATCAGTTTGTCATGTCATGTTGCTTGGAACTCTAGAAACATTGACTGGAAATGCTTTTCAACACCATCAAGAACTGCTAATTTTAAATGGCTAGCTAGCACTTTAATATTAATTTGGAAGGTCCCTATCTGCTATGCAATTCAGTTAACAGAAATTAAATAATTTATTTTAAGTAAACAAAATATTAAATAATTCACACTAACAAGAACATAGAAGATTGAGAGGAGATTTGATAGAGGTATACAAAATTATGTGGGGTATAGTTAGGGTAAATGCAAGCTGGCTTTTTGTACTGAGGTTGGGTGGGACTACAATGGCAGGTCATGGGTTAAGGGTGAAAAGTGAAAAGTTTTAAGGGGAACATAAGGGGAAGCCTCTTCACTTAGAGGGCCGTGGGAGTGTGGAACAAGCTACCAGCACAAGTGGTGCATATGAGCTCAATTTCAACGTTTAAGATAAATTTGGATAGGTACGTGGATGGTAGGGGTATGGTTCTGGTGCGGGTTGGTGGGAGTAGGCAGTTCAAATGGACAAATAGACAGATGGATCAGAGGGTCTGTTTCAGTGCTGTACTTTCCTATGACTCTATAAATGCTACATACCACCGTAGCGTAGCAGTTAGTGAGACACTAATACTACTTGGAATGCTCCAGAGTTCAATTCCAGTGCTATCTGTACATCCTCCTTCTGGAATGTGTAGGTTTTCCCCGAGTGCTCCAGTTTCCTCCCACGGTCCAAAGACGTACCAGGGAGGTTAACGGGTCATTGTAAGTTATTCTGTGATTGGGTTCAGATTAATCAGTTTTGTCAGGGGTTGTTGGGGCAACATGGCTCAAAGAGCTGAAGGGCTTATCCTAAATAAATAGATAGATAGATAGATAGATAGGTAGTGTTGCCGTTAACAATGTGACCAATCCTCATTCGAATTATTGCTTCATCTTCATTAACAAATGCTTTCATACTATACCATGAAAGAGCAATAAGGTTAATTGGAGGGCTTCAGGATACAAAGATTTCAACTTCATGTGCTTGTGTTGGTGAAAATAGCTACTATACTTTAAACTCCCAGATAAAGTACTTGCCACCCAGTCCCAGACACAAGGAGAGAAAATTTGCAGCAATAACATATCAGTGCTGTCTATAATATTTCATGGAGTGGGGGAGCTGGGGGCTACTGCATAGGATCGAAATAAGCTATAGTGTTGTAAGCTTAGTTATCTCCATCATGAGCACTAGCTACCATGGTATCCAAGACAACTTCAAGGAATGATGCCTCAAAAAGGCAGCATCCATCATTAAGGACCCCCATCACCCAGGAAATGCCCTCTTCTCGTTGATACCATCAGGGAGGAGGTACAGAAGCCTGAAGACACACATTCAACGATTCAGGAACAGCTTCTTCCCCTCTGCCATCTGATTTCTGAATGGACTTTGAACCCATGAACACTACCTCATTATTTTTTAAGATTTCTATTTTTGAAACATAGAAAACCTACAGCACAATACAGGCCCTTCGGCCCACAAAGTTGTGCCGAACATGTCCCTACCTTTGAAATTATGGCTTACCCATAGCCCTCTATTTTTCTAAGCTCCATGTACCTATCCGGGAGTCTCTTAAAAGACCCTACTGTATCCGCCTCCACCACCATTGCTGGCAGCCCATTCAACGCACTCACCATTCCCTGAGTAAAAACCTTACCCCTGACATCTCCTCTGTACCTACTCCCCAGCACCTTAAACCTCTGTCCTCTTGTGGCAAACATTTCAGCCCTGGGAAAAAACCTCTGACTATACACTATTGATGCCTCTCATCATCTTATACACCTCTATCAGGTCACCTCTCATCCACCTTTGCTCCAAGGAGAAAAGGCCGAGTTCACTCAACCTGTTCTCATAAGGCATGCTTCCCAATCCAGGCAACATCCTTGTAAATCTCCTCTGCACCCTTTCTACGGTTTCCACATCCTTCTTGTATGGGGAGACCAGAACTGAGCACAGTACTCCAAGTGGGGCCTGACCAGGGTCCTATATAGCTGTAACATTACCTCTCGGCTCGTAAATTCAATTCCACGATTGATGAAGACCAATACACCGTAAGCCTTCTTAACCACAGAGTCAACCTTTGTAGCTGCTTTGAGCGTCCTATGAACTCGGACCCCAAGATCCCTCTGGTCCAACAGACTACCAAGAGTCTTACCATTAATACTATATTCTGACATCATATTTGACCTACCAAAATGAACCACTTCACACTTAACTGAGTTGAACTCCATCTGCCACTTCTCAGCCCAGTTTTGCATCCTATCAGTGTCCAGCTGTAACCTCTGACAGCCCTCCACACTATCCACAACACCTCCAACCTTTGTGTCATCAGCAAACTTACTAACCCATCCCTCCACTTCCTTATCCAGGTCATTTATAAAAATCACGAAGAGTAGGGGGTCCCAGAACAGATCCCTGAGGCATTCCACTAGGCACCGGCCTCCATCCTTTACTTTTGCACTACTTATTTAATTTAATTACTGTGTATGTATGTATGTGCATATATATTTTACTGTAATCATGTTTTTTCTCTATTATTATGTATTGCATTGTACTGCTGCTGCAAATACAACAGATTTCACAACATTTGCCAGTGATATTAAACCTGATTCTGATTCTGTTTCCAATCCTAAATCCCCTTGCATAAGTGCTGTTCAAAGGATATTGAATGGAAAATCATCAGTGTGATCATTTTGGTAGGTATGTTTATTTAAGGATCATGACTCGTTTCATCACAAAACTGCAAATCTTTTCGGGTACTGCTTTACTTTGGTTTTTCTGTATAAAGACATGCAGAGCGTAGAACTGGTTTGAAATCAAAAGTGGTTTCATGGTTAACAAGTGACTCATTCTGTAGAACTATGTCAGCAATTTAGTTGAAAGTTTCTTTTCACATCTTACAGACACTCTGCAGCTGCAACAAATACTGTTGGCATTTTGGGTGGTGATTTACGCGAGTTGTGGAAACAATGAAAAACACCTCAAGCAGAGCTGGTCTTTGAGAGAAGTTCATAAACAGTCAACTTCACGTGTTAAAAGTCTCTCCATTCCTTTCTAACGTGCCAGAGGTAGATTACAATGCAGTTCATGCTTGGGCTAGGAATTGCTTCTGACCCAGCCAAAGCTGAATTGAATTGTTTAAATTCCTTGGACATTCAGGATTGTACAATTGAACGCAACCTTTCTTCACTCAAGATTGACCATTTGTGGACTAGGGGCAGCTGAGATATAGGAATTGACTGAATTGATTAGAACCTGCAAATAAAATTGGTGACCTGCTTGAAGGAATACTTCTGAGGAACAATATCTTTCGCAAGATTCATTCATTATGTCATTTGTCATGGGGGATCATGGTCAACTACCATGATTGTTCTTGGTAAACTTTTCTACAGAAATGGTTTGCCATTGCCTTCTTCTGATCAGTGACTTTACAAGACGAGTGACCTCAGCATACTCTTCAGAGATTGTCTGCTTGGTGTTAGTGGTCACATAACCAGGAGTTGTGATGTGTGGCAGCTGCTCATACGACCATCCACCACCTGCTCCCGTAGTTTCACATGACCCTGATTGATGGGAGGGTGGTTACGCAGGTGCTACACCTTGCCCACCTTGTGGGCTAGCAGAGGAAAGAATACCTAACACCTCGTTCGTTAGAGTCTATCTCCACTCCGGCACCCAATTTGGTGGGGTATATTTCATTAAATTCAACTGATCTGTACTCAAAGTAAGTTACGTGAGAGTGGCATTTGGTTTCGGCCAGATCCAATTATTATTACTTAGTTTCTGCTGATGTTCCAAAAATTCCTATATTGGAATGAGAGAGCAAAGGCCATCTTGCCCTATCAAAATCAGGTTTAATATCAATGGCATGTATGTCGTGAAATATGTTAACTTTGCAGCAGCAGTACAATGCATTACATTTATAGTTAAGTGAAATAAGTAGTACAAAAACAGAAATTAAAAAATAGTGAGGTAGTGTTCATGGGTCCTTAATGATGGATGCTGCCTTTTCTGAGACATCGCTCCTTGAAGATGTCCTCGATATTAGGCAGGCTGATGCCCATGATGGAGCTGACTAAGTTTACAACTCACTGCAGCATATTTTGATCCTGTGCAATAGCAGCCCCCCATACCAGACAGTGATGCAGCCAGTTAGTGTGAGTTAGTATGCTCTCCACAAAATGTAGAAATTTGCAAGTGTTTTTGGTGACATAACAAATCTCCTCAAACTCTTAATGAGATATATCCGCTGTCTTGCCCTATTAACGTGTCACAGGCAGCATAGAGACACAGCTAATAGCTGTCCAACTTTTTTATCACCATTGTTCCAGATTCACAAATCTTTTATAGATTATTGTTAAATCTTCAAAAGGCAGTGATTCAAGAAGACAGCGTCCATCATTAAGGGCCCACACCATCCAGGACAATGCTACCATCAGGGAAGAAGTTCAAAGGCCTAAAGATCCACACTCAATGATTCAGGAACTGCTTCTTCCCCTCTACCATCAGATTTCTGAACAGAACATCAACACTAACTCACTACTTAGCTCTCTCTTTGCACAAATAATTTATATTTTTATATTTCGCATTGTAACTCTCAGTAATTTTTAAAGGTTTGCTACTACTGCTGCAAAACAATAAATTTCACAACGTGTGTCAGTGATAGTGATGATAAAGCGATTCTGATTTGGAAGATACATAATATCCCAGTGCTGTTGTTGGGACCTGGGGCATGCCAAATATGTAACACTCCCAACTATTGAAAATGTACAGTATCTGTTAAAAATAGCAGTTTCTCATAGAAGGTAACCAAATTACTAATGTTTTGAAAATGAGCCCCATTACTGTGGATCTTGTAGAGTGTAAAATTAGAGGCCAAATTAGCTTGACAAAAGCAAGTGGAGCTGAATCTATAAATAGTGTACATGATCATGAAAGTAGACTGTCTCCAACAAAAGCGGTGACACAGTGGTGTAGTGAGTAGAGCTGTCTATGCCTCACCGTGTAGGGACCTCAGTTCAAACCTGCTCACATACTCCGTGTGTGGAATGTTGTACATTTTCGCTAAGGTTGTACTGTTTTCTTCCCTTTTTACAAAGACATGCATTTTAATGGCCTCTATATATGGTCCCTGGTGTATTGATGAGTCGTAGAATCTAACGGGGATATTGGGAGTGTCAGGAAAATAAAATGGGTTAATGAAGGTGTAGTGTAAATGCAGTGCTGGATGATCAGTGTAGTGTCATTGGATTTGCTCCTGTACTATATCACCTTTTGATTCAATGCCTCTTTGCCATCATCTTACATATAGCTCAACAATTCCCAACCTGGGGGCCATGGACCCCTTAATTAATGGTATAAAAAGGCTGGGAACCCCTGATCTACCTTCTTTGTCATGCTCATAGACTGTTTGTCCCACTCTCATCATGCCAGGACCACCAGATCCAATAACAGGTACTTTCCTCAAGCAGTAAGGCTGATCAACACCTCCACTCACTAACCCACCCCAACCACCACTACTTTATAATTTCCAGTCAGAGTTGCCTTATGTAGACACTCCTATGCCTAGCGTCACTTCGTGAACCTTCAGTCAATCTCTATATATAAGCTATCATATGTATTTATATTTATTGTGTTTCTATTATTGTGTTCTTTATCTTATTGTGTTTTTTTTGTGCTGCATCAGACCTGGAGTAACAATTGTTTCATTCTTCTTTACACTTGTGTACAGGAAATTACATTGAATAATGTTGAATTTTTAAGTCATACAAAAGTACAGCATAGAAACAGGCCCTCCATACCTGCACAATATATGTACCTATCCAAACTTCTCTAAAATATTGAAATCGAGTTTGCATGCGCCACTTGCACTGGCAGCTTGTTCAACAGTCTTACAACCCAATGAGTGAAAAAGTTTCCCCTCATGTTCCCCTTAAGCATTTCACCTTTCACCCTCAACCCGTGAAAAGTTTATTCTTGAATCTTGAATTTTTCTAAAGGCAACTTCTAGCATGATATCTTAAATTTTAGTCACTTGTGGTACTTAAGCTGCAAAGTATTCCATGCTTACAAGTGTGGTGTGAACTTCAAGGATGTTTCCCATTCAGAAGAATGTGAATAAGAATATTAAAGTTATAAATATAAATATTACCAGGAGTCATTAATTTCATTTGGCTTTGAAATGTAGACAGATTGGAGTCAATGTACAAAATCCAGATGCCATTCTTGCCACAAAAGTACTTTAAAAGAAACTTCACTCAGCATCTGAGTCAAATACTGTTATTTTCTACACATGATCTTAAGTCCCTTAACTTTCAATTAATAATTTTATGCTCTAGCTTGCCCACAGACCGATTTGGTTGCTTGAGTTTCATCGATTGCAAAGGGTAGCCTAGAAGCTGCAAAAAGACAAGTTATTCCTTAGTCAGCAAGGGAGCAATCTGCTGCCTGTCTTTGTTCCATGTGGATTATGCATCCTTTTGGGTAGTCACACAGTAGCATGTGGATGGCCTCGAGATATCATTCACTGAAGCTCACATTTGCCAAGTGTGTTGGTGAGTGGGTTTATAGATTACTGGGGAATATTGCTGCACAGTGATGCAGCAGTTAATGCCTCTCTTTACAGCAATCAGTGTTTGGGGTTCATTTCCCACCACTGTCTGTAAGGAGTTTGTATATTCTGCCATGACCATATGGGTTTCCTCCGGGTGCTCCAGTTTCCTCCCTTATTCCAAAGACTTACAGGTTAGCGATAGGCTGGTTGATCAGATCCAAAAGGCCCAAACCGATTCGAGTGTCCAGGAGATGTGGTATTAAGCGTACGAGCATAACAAAGTAACTATCATAGAACAGAAAGCACAAATAAACCACACAAAATACTACCCAGTGAGTTACTAAGGTTTCCACAAAGATTTCAAGTCTCATGATTCTTAGTCTTCACTTGATTGCCGCTGTTATCAGGGGACTCGATTGCCGCTGTTATTAGGAGAACTCCAAATTCAGACTCGTGAAATCACACTGGGTCTGTCCTAGGCTCCAGTGGATTGCGATTCCTCACTCTAGATGAAGTCCCAAAAACTGAGCAAAAGGTACCCAATAAGTTGGGAGTTCCCCAATGTTAGTGAGATAGATTAACTTTGTTCTGATGGAACTAACTCAGCCTGGTTTCTTTCATTCAAACAATTCATGTTCATCAACAGACATCCTCATGCCACTGGTGCTTTGAGGCCAGGAAAGAATCCAGCTTCTATCAGTAACCATTAGACATTAACAAACACAGTGTTTAACCTGTACAGACGCCTTGACACCTTACGTGTGGCGTGCTCACAAAGAGTTAAAGTGTCCCTTGGAGCAGTTCAGACCTCCATCCAATATTTTACAAAATTTAATACACCACAACACAGGGTTAAGGCTAGTAAACAGTGGGCATGCTATGTTGGCACAGGAAGAGTAACGACACTGTGGGCTGCCCAGCACAATTCACACTGATTTGTTTTCATGCAAAATGATGTATTTCATTGTATGTTTCAACATATGTGACAAATAATCTAGAAAACGAAGAAAATGTTTAGTCTACACGAGGAAATCTGCAGATGCTGGAAATTCAAACAACACACACAAAATGCTGGTGGAATGCAGCAGGCCAGGCAGCATCTATAGGGAGAAGCACTGTCGATGTTTTGGGCCGAGACCCTTCGTCAGGACGGAATGTTTAGTCTGGCAGCTTTAACAAAAAAGAACTATTACATGAAACCCTTGCCAGTACAGAGCAGTGGGTCACTTCGATGCTTGTTTACTGTGTTGTTGTGTTCCAGACTCTTATGGCGATCTTGTGCTGATTGAATTGTTGGTGCAGTTTTTGAAGTGATTCCTATTTGTTTCTCAAAAAAGGAATTCTTCTGCAATGATCAAAAAACTAGTGAACTGAAAATGTTATCGTAATATTAATTCAGCATTATAGAACCATTACAGTTGTACATCCAAACATAAACACGCGCAATTGTGCAGATGCTGGAAGTTCAAAGCAACACACACAAAATGTTGGAGGATCTCAGGAGGCCAGGCAGCATCTCTGGAAATGAATAAATAGTCAACATTTCACGCCAAAACCTGTTACTTGTACATCCAATTCAGAAAGACAACCAAAATCAAATCAAATCAAGTTTAATTATCATTCAACCGTAAATGGATACAGCTGAACGAAACAGCGTTCTTCTGGGGCCAACGTGCAAAAGGTATATGGAGGAATTTAAGGTGGGGGGTTATATGGGAGGCAGGGTTTGTTGGCACAACATTGTGGGCCAAAGGGCCTGTACTGTGCTGTATTGTTCTGTGTTCTAAAACATACATAGCACATTCAAAATAGTGAGAGAAAAAAAACATGATCATGGAAGAAAACACATTATGTGGCAAAAGCATGCAAATTCTCCGTCACTCAGCCAATTTTTAATCTTTAGTTAATTTATTTAGAGGTACAGCACAACTCAGGCCCTTCCAACCTGTGCCACCTAGCCTAATCACAGGATAATTTACAGTGTAACCTGGGGTCATCAGGTCATCAGATACTCTCGCCCAGGTGACCCAACCAGGGTTGATCAGGCCCTGGTATGTGTCCCAGCAGCACTGATCCACGGGTCATATCTCTTGATCCATAGCCATCTGGAGGCTCAATCAACAATCTGAGGGTCTCGATGGCTCTTTGCAGCCCTTGTAATCTGTAGGAGAGAGTAAGTTCTGCAGAGTGAACAGCCAGCAAAATCTCAACACCCTAACTCAATCGGCTCATTTTTTGAATTGTAACATTTACAACCTCAAAGAACCTGTTGCAATTGGGAACCAGTGATTACATTACGGGAACATAAATCCATTGGATTTGATCAAAATCCTTACAGGAAAATTGTATCAGCTTCTTTACATTCTTGTTTCTTTCTTCTCTCCACAACGTTTACTGCTTTTCAAACAAAATCTGGTATGATTGACACTGTAACCATATATAATAATTGTGTTTTGCAACTTGGTTGCAAAACAATAAAAAATGTAGTTAGATTTGAGTGTGTGAGTTAAGGGATCTTCCTGACAATATTTCAAAGTAGTGGTGCAGACTGAATTATGATAAGATTTAACACAAGATCTTATCTGATTCTTTAGGCACTGGCTTCTCGTCTCGCAAATCTGATGAGTTGTAGGTGGTAGTTTCCTGTTTTATCTGGCTTTTTGAGCAGTATGCTGTCATGTCTTCTCATGAATTTCCACAGCTCCACTACAAAATGCACTCACGCAGAAACTTCTATCTGGTCTTCTGAAATGCTTTAATAATTAGCATACATTTCACACAGGTTATAAATTTCATTTAAATCAGAATTGTTCTGCTGGTTTTCCTGAAATCCTACTGGCACTGTTCTCTATACGATTTATCCAGTTACATATGTAAGCTGTTTGGTGCACCTGGCAACCACAACCCCTCTGGAATGGGACATGGTTCCAGCCAGCAACTCAGCTAAAGCTCCATCATGGGCAGTAGCCTCCATAGTATCCAGGACACCTGCAAGGAGTGATGCCTCATGACCTCCCACCACCAGGTTATGCTTGTTCTCATTGGTACCATCAGGAAGGAGGAATAGAAGCCTGAAGGCACACACTTAACAATTCAGGAACAGCTTCTTCCCCTATGCCATCTAATGTCTGAATGGACATTGAACCCATGAGCAATATTCCTACTCAACTTGCAGAACCTGGAAGAACCTTCTCTCAAATCTAGCAAGAACATCTTGGAATTTAACACCAGCAAGTATTGAGTAAAGGAGATAGGATGTTATGTTGAGGCTATAGAAGACATTGGTGAAGCCTAATTTGGGGTACTTTTTACTTACCTACCTACAGGAAAGATGTAAATAAGGTTAGAAGAGTACAGAGAAAATTTTTAAGGATGCTGCCGGGTCTGGAGGACCTGAGTTATAAGAAAGCATTGAATAGGTTAGGACCATATACTTTAGAACATAGACGATTGAGAGGAGATTTGGTAGAGCTACATAAAATTGTGAGGGGTATAGATAGGGTAAATGGAAGCAGACTTTTGCTACTGAGGTCGGGTGGGATTACAACTTGATGTCATAGGTTAAGGGTGAAAAGTTTAAGGGAAACTTCTTTACTCAGAAGGTTGTGAGAATGTGGAATGAGTTGCCCACACAATTGGTGCATGTGAAGTCGATTTCAACATTCAAGGGAG
Source organism: Hemitrygon akajei (assembly GCF_048418815.1). Classification (NCBI taxonomy): domain Eukaryota; kingdom Metazoa; phylum Chordata; class Chondrichthyes; order Myliobatiformes; family Dasyatidae; genus Hemitrygon; species Hemitrygon akajei. Next base: position 127,869,864 of record NC_133130.1, on the reverse strand, counting down.
GGTTATTGAGCACTGTGGTCCAGGTGCAGATGAGTGGGAGGAGGCAGTTCAAATGGTTCCGCACAGATTAGATAGGCCAAATGATCAGTTTCTGTGCTGTACTTTTCTATGACTATGACTTAATGACTTTTATGACCTGCGGGTAACTTCAAAGACTCTAAGTATAGCCAAGGAAGGAGATAAATGTGTTTGGAGTAATGGCAGTGGAGTCATCCTGCTATCTGTTTTCTATGTGGTAAATATATGATATTCAACTTACCTTATAAGAACTTTGTATGTTCTCCCTGTGAGTTAATGGGTTTCCTCCAGCTACTCCCATTTCCTCCCACAGTCCAAAGACATACCGATTGGTAGGTTAATTAGTCATTTTAAATTGTCCTGTGATTATGCTATTGTCAAATAGGTGGGCTGTTGGGCCAGTAGGGCCTGTTCTGCATTTTATCTCTAAATAAAAATAAAAATGTCCACGTTCAGAGGCAGCACATTGGCTCACTGAAGCATGTGGCAAATGGACCTTGCACTTAACAATCACAAACCAAAGGTACTCTACATTGACCTCCAGCAGCAAATATCCACGAAGAGAGTTTGAAATGATGTGGACTGCTTCCTCTGTCTTTGGTCAGAACCTTTGATCATCTGAAGAAAGAGTGTTTGATAATCAAGACTTCAAATCTAGTACAAAGCTCAAGGTTTAGTTATAATACTTACCCTCCCTATACACTATATGAACTACATGTAGCAGTCTTTTTAATTGGCACTAACACAGCCTCTTCCAAATATTTCTGGTCATTTGCAGGTTGTGATCCATTGTCAGCCTTCTCTCCCAGGCCAATGTCGCCAAAAGTAAAGCCCTAATTTCACCCATTTGCACTGATAGGCTGGCCTTTCATATGATAGATTTTGCGAGCTACCAAAATTAGATAGATCATTCTGAACTCCATTACATCAAGAGATAAGGAATAAAATCCAAGATATTCCTAACACCACTAATGAAAAGCTGTGGCATCCACATGGCCCGTAACTGTTCCAAATGGAGGAGCATTCTCTTTGGCATTGAGAAACTTCAAGATTAATTTGAAGTGCATTGTTATTCAGTTTCTTGGTTGCAGAGACAGAAAAGGTTAGAGTACAGTGGCAGGAATCATAGAGCACTACAGCGCAGAATCAGATCCTTCGGCCCAACTATTCTGTAACAGACTCTTATTCTGCTTAGTTCCATCGATCTGCACCTGGCCCATAGCCCTCCATACCCCACCCATCCATGTACTTATCCAGATTTTTCTTAAATGTTGTAATCAAACCTGCGTCCCACTACTTCCTCTGGGAGGAGAGATGTTTTCTACCTGTAGTACTGAAAACTAATTGGAAGTGACTAAACTTTCCCTTCAAAATTTTTCTCGCTTCATTATCAGCACTGTGGCTGGTGGGTGGTGTACTCTAAGTCGGCGGAGATGTTTCGAAGGTCATTTTATGAGACACATTCAAAATCTGACAGATGTGACTTTTCTTCTGAGTAATTGCCTTTTCTGTTTTAGGATGACTGCACAATTAGGCAATAATTTAGAGGAAGAGTTGAACAGTAATGTATTCACTTATGTTCCTGTTTCAACTTTCTTCTATTTCAGCACTGCACCAACAGCTTTGAAACTACTGACATTGAGTTATTTAATATTCAAGTCTTTTCTCAAGAAAAAAAGAGAAATGAATTTGGATGATATCTCCTCTGAGTCCTGAAATATCCTTGAGCACTATAACACGCAAGCATATTTCAGCCACTGGAACAATAATCTGCATGATGTGCTGAATTGCATAAGATGGAACAAAAACTAGCATCTGTCTATGTAAAACTCGTTCATATCAACCTTGGCCCGGTGGTAACTTGCTGACCTTCCAAAATAGAGTGCCATTATTTAAACACAAGAGATTCTGCAGATGTTGGAAATCTTCAGCAATACATGCAAAATGGTGGACAAACTCATCAAGTCACGCAGCACCTATGGCAAGGAATAGACAGTTGGCATTTTAGGTCAAGGCGCTTTATCAATATCAGGTTCAATCCTGATAAACGGTCTTGACTCTAAACTGTTTATTTCTCTCTGTAGATGCAGAGTTCCTCCAGTATTTTGAGTGTGTTCATCCTTTCATTATGTGCTGTGTTGTATGACGTCAGCGACCATGGTCCTGAGAATGATTGTTCTTGGCAAATTTTGTACAGAAGGAGTTTGCAATTTCCTCCTTCTGAGCTGTCTTTATAGGAGCAGGTGACCCAAACCATTATCAGTACTCTTCAGAAATGGTCTGTGGTCACATATCCAGGACTTGTGATATGCACCAACAGCTCATATAACCATCCAGCACCTGCTCCCATGGCTACACGTGGCCCTGATTGACGGTTAAGCACCTTGCCCAAGGGTGACCTGCAGGCTAGCAGAGGGAAGGAATGCCTTACACCTCCTACGGTAGAGATAAACCTTCACACCGCCACCCAATTTGTATGTGTTACCAATCCCCATAGGACATTGAACACATATCCAGGCAGCACTAAGGAACTGTTAGATAGATGAAAAGCTAACCTGATGCATAGTATACTTTCTCAGTCATAGTGAGACATTTCAGTTTTGGCTAAAGCACCATGTGGCACCATCTGCCCGGGGTCAGATATGCAAGGTGAATAAGAAATCATTGAACCAGTTCTATTAATTTTCCATCGCAAATGTTGAGAGGTCTGAACGCAGCATACTAAGTAACTTTCAGTGACCATTTTCTTTGTGGTCCCTAACATAAACAGTCTTTTCTCATTACAACTTCAGTTCTTTTTGCAGAGTCACTCTGGGAACCTCCAACATTCTTTTCTCCAGTTTTGTACATTTTTGCCTAGATTAACCAGCAATTGCAGAATTATGGAGTTGCCTCAGACAGTTCCTGAAGATAGGAATGAAAAGGTCTAAGGAATGTCTGCCTGTTGACATAAGTATCATGGATTGTCTTGGACACTTCATTCCTGATCAGCAAGATCCAAAGAATCAGAATCAGGTTTAATATCACCGGCATATGTCATGAAATTTGTTAACTTTGTGGCAGCTGTACAATGCAATATGTTAACGATAGAGAAAAAAACTGTGAATTAAAGTAAGTAATTATTATATATATTATAGTTAATTAAATAAGTAGGGCAAAAAAAAGAAATAAAAAGTTAGTGAGATAGTATTCATGGGTTCAATGTCCATTCAAGAAATCAGATGGCAGAGAATTGTTGAGAGTGTACCTCCTTCCTGACGATAGCAATGAGAAGAAGGCATCCTGGGTGATGGGGGTCCTTAATGTTGGATGCCGCCTTTTGAGGTATCGCTCCTTGAAGATGTCCTGGATGCTATGGAGGCTAGTGTTCATGATGGAGAAATTAATTTTACAACTCTCTGCAGCTTACTTCAATCCTGTGCATTAGCTGCCCCCACCCCCATACCAGACAGTGATGCAACCAGTTAGAATGCTCACATGTACATCTGTAGAAATTTGCAAGTGTCTTATGTGACATACCAAATCTCCTCAAACTTCAAGTTAAGTATAGCTGCTGTCATGTCTTCTTTGTAGCTGCATCAATATATTGGGTCCAGGATAAATCCTCAGAGATATTGGCACCCAGGAACTTAAAGTTACTCACTCTATCCACTTCTGATCCCTATATGAGGACTGGTGTGTGTTCCCTTGTTTTACCCTTTCTTAAGTCCACAATCAGCTCTTTGATCTTACTGACATTGAGTGCAAGGTTATTGCTGCGGCACCACTCAGTTAGTTGGTGTATCTTGCTCCTGTATGCCCTGTTGTCACCATCTGAAATTCTGCCAACAATGGTTGTATTATTAAAAAGTTTATAGATGCTATTTGAGCTATGCCTAACCACACAGTCATGGGTGTAGAGAGAGTAGAGCAGTGGGCTAAGCACACATCCCTGAGGTGCATTTGAGTTGATTGTCAGAGAGGTGGAGTTGTTATTTCCAATTGCACAGATAGTGGTCTTCCAGTTAGGAAGTTGAGGATCCAGTTGCAGAGCGACTTCCAGAAGAGAGTTGCAGAAAAGACTTTACTCTTTCTCGCCTTTCCTCATCTGATAAAATTATCAGTGTCACCTCAGTTTCAAGATCACAAGGCATGCAGCTGAATGTTTCTTTTAACCGCTTACATGCTGGATCAAGCTGTAAGTTATGTTAGCCACAAAATATGAAATTGTTTTGAGGATGGAGCTAAAGTGGTGGAGGATAGGCAAGGGAAAAAAGAGAGTGGTAAGTCCCTAGAATTCACTGCTTGAGAGAGTGGTTGAAGCTGGCTGCTGAAAGCAGTTAACAAGTCTCAAGATGAGCTCTTAAATTGCTTAGGCAGAGAAGGCGTGGGTCTATCACAGGGTATCACTGAGGCATAGAATGCTGTGGATCTGGTAGGTTCTACCAACATTTAGATAGACCAGGGTTGATTAAAGATCATCAGCAGTGGAAAGATGTGTTTCACAAAATGTTTTTTTTAAGAAGTAATCAAGAGAATTGATGAAGGCAGGGTAGTGAATACAAGCTCCATGGACTTGAAAGACCAGCCAAAGTTCAAAGTAAATTTATTATCAAAATACGTAATTATCACCGTATACAACCCTGAGATTAGTTTTCTTTCAGGTATTCACAGTAGAACAAAAAGATACAATAAAATCATTGAAAAACTACACACCAAATCTGACAAACAACCAATGTGCAAAGGAAGACAAACTGAGCAAAACTCTTACACACACACACACACACACACACACACTCACACACTCACAAACTCTCGCACACACACCACACACACACACACACACACTCTCTCTCTCACACACACACACACTCTCACACTCTCACACACACACCACACACACACACACTCACTCACTCACACACACACACACACTCACACACACACACACATTCACACACACACACACTCACACACACACACACACTCACACACACACACACACACACACACACTCACACACACACTCACACACACACACACACACACACACACACACACACACACACACACACACACACACACACACACAGCACCACGAGAGGTGTGTGGGACAGGTGACAGAAAAAGAGTGCCAGGGACAGGAGGTGACGTGGGTGCAGACCTGAGACACCAGGCAAGGTCGTTTAATTCCAAACAATTGGTTTATTGATTATTAAAGAATTGATGCTTCCTGCTCCCTCCCCTCTCCCTTCCCCTTTTCCTAACATGATTCCTTTTTCCCTGACCACTTCCCACTCTCAGTCCATAATAGAGACCCATTTCAGAATCAAGTTTATCACTACTCACATATGTCATGAAATTTGTTTTTATTTTGTGTCAGCCATACAGTGCAATACATAAAATTATTACAGTCCTGTGCAAAAGTCTTAGGCACCATGTACCTAAGACTTTTGCACAGTAATGTTCATACATAAATTAATAATATTGAGAGCATAAGTTGTAGAGTCCTTGAAAGTGAGTCCATAGGTTGTGGGATCAGTTCAGTGTTGAGGTGAGTGATGTTGTCCACGCCTGATGGTTGAGGGGTTCAAGCCTATTGCTGCACCTGTTTTTTGTATTCTTACAGTCTTAGCATGACAGCACCAATGAATGGTGTTTAACTATCTTTAAATAAATTTCCTGTTATTCTGTGGCACCATACTATATGCCTTCAATGTGGGTTATATAAATATGCTCTCTGTGGTTCTCCGTCAGTTTTGTTTTCAATAACAAAAAGCAATTAAAATTACTTTTAGGTAAAAAAGAAACAAGTAAATAACAGAACTAAATCTGACATGGTAAAAAATGTAATTGAATTTCCTGAATATTTTTGCTCTCTGATTTCTCTCCAGGGGTTGGGTGGGACTACAATTAGAAGTCATGGGTTAAGGGTGAAAGATGAAATGTTTAAGGGGAACTTGAGGGGAAGCTTCTTCAGTCAGAGTGTGGTGAGAGTGTGGAATGAGCTGCCAACACAAGTGATGGATGCAAATTTGATTTCAACCTTCAAAAGAAGTTTGGATAGGTACGTGGATGGCAGGAGTGTGGAGGGCTGTGGTCCCAGGGCAGGTCGATGGGACTAAACAGTTTAAATCGTTTGGTTTGGATTGGATGGGCCGAAGGGCCTGTTTCTGTGCTGTAGTTTTTTATGACTATGATAATTCAAAATCACTTTGAACTTTATTAATGAAAAGCAAATATCCCAATACTAGTTCAGCCTGAGTAAGTAAAATTACTTTTTTTATTATGCTCTCTTCCCACAACCACCCCCAACCCCAGTTCTCCCATAAGGAAATATACAAGATTTGAAGGAAAATGAACAGAACTACTCAATTGTTTAATTCCGCTATGTTCCTTTTCAACCAACTAGAATTAGCACATGCATTTAACTTAACTGTAATCTTCTCAATAGCAGCTTCTGGCAGAAAGATAACCAACATGCCCCCCCTCCTTCTGTTTGACTCTCAGTATCTTCTGAAGTAGCTGAACCAATTATGCAGTAGTAAAACAACTGCTCCAAGGCAAGAGTAAGACCAGCAAGCATTTGCTGCACAAATGCAGCTGGCAGTATGTCCTCCCCATTTATCCCAAACCCAGTGGATGAATTCTATAAAAGTAACAACCAAATGTTGAACTATAGAGTTATAGAAAAGTCTATAAGTTATAGAGTTATAAGAACTATAACTCTATAAGTTATAAGAACTATAGAGATATAGAAAAGTACAGCAGAATAAAAGCCCTTCAGCCCATCTAGTCAATGTTGGGCCATTTAAACTGCATACTCCTATTGACCTGCAGTGGGACTGTAGCCTCCACCATACCCTTACCATCCATGTACCTATCCAATTTGCCTATCGTCACAATAGATCAACAGCAGATGCCATCTCCATGGCTCTTCACACGGCTTTAGACCACCTAGACAACACAAACACAAATGCTGTTCATTGACAATAGGTCAGCATTTAATACCATCATTCCCACAATCCTGATTGAGAAGTTGCAGAACCTGGGCCTCTGTACCTCCCTTTGCAATTGGATCCTCAACTTCCTAAACAGAAGACCACAGTCTGTGCAGATTGGTGATAACATATCCTCTTCGCTGACGATCAACACTGGTGCACCTCAGGGGTGTGTGCTTAGCCCACTGCTCTACTCTCTGTATACAAGTGACTGTGTGGCTAGGCATAGCTCAAATACCATCTGTAAATTTGCTGATGATACAACCACTGTTGGTAGAATCTCAGGTGATGACGAGAGGGCATACAGGAGTGAGATATGCCAACTAGTGGAATGGTGCCACAGCATCAACCTGGCACTCAATTTAGGCAGCACATTTTTCCTTCAGAAATGTTTCTATAAAAATGATTATTAATTTGTGCAATATTTTGTCGGTTATCTTATCACAAAGGCAAATACAACATGCTTCCTTTTGTCTTGTTCATACTGGCTCCCCTTCAGTACCTCATCGAAGTGACCATTCCTCACAAAAGAGCCACAGGAATTGGAATCACAAAAGAAAATTAGGACTCAGCTGGAGATAATTCAGTTTCTCATGTTTATGTCATTGACAAAAAAAACAGTACCCAGCCTAATGCCATCTTCCAGCTATAGACCTGCAGTTTGCGGCTCTTTGGGTACACTTTGAAGAATGTTTAAATGTGATGAGGATTTCTGCCTCAACCATCCATTCTGACAGTGATTTCCAGACTCCAAACACCTCAGGGGTGAAAACCAGTTCTCTCATCTCTCTTTTAATCCACCTCTGAAATACTTCGATCAATGCCATCTGGTTTTTGACCTTCCTATTCTCTGTATCCAGGCACAATAGGATTTTATACTCAATTCCGAAGTCAAAGTAAAATTTGTTATCAAGGAACATACATTACTATAATACTACCTTGAGATTCATCTCCTCTGTTCCAAAGGAGCTAATCAGGGAATACTTGCAAGCACTAAGTCAGGCAGCATTCATGGGGAGCGGAACTGTTAACATTTTATGTCATGGAACCTTCATCAAAACTGGAAGGATGAGAAAATTAATATGGCGAGCACATAGCAGAAACACGATTGGGTGCAGATCAACTACTTTAAAACTAGTAGTTAGAGTTTTTTTTAAAAACCTGTAAAATACAGGTACAACCACAACTGGCAGGAGAGATAAAAGTAGTTACCAGAAAATTGTTAAATTTGTTGAATCCCAGTCTAAAGATGGGATGCTGTTCCTTGAGTCTATAATATGTATTAGTGGAGCTACATTGGAGGCTGAAGACTGACAGATCAAAGTGGGAGTAACACACACAAAACGCAAGAGGAAATATTTCCCTCCACAGATCCTGCCTGATCTGCTGAGTTCCTTCAGCATTTTGTGTGTGTTGCTCTGGATTTCCAGCATCTGCAGAATCAGGTTTATGGTCGTGTTTAATAGCACTGGTACTGTATATATTGCGAAGTTAGTTATTCTGTGATAGCAGTACATTGCAATGCATAATAATAAAAAATATATAAATTACAATAAGTATGTATCTACAGTTGCAAGAAAACATTTGTGAACCCTTTGCAATTACCTGGTGGATGATACAAATCTAGGTATAGGGACAGGTAGTGGTGATTTGGACAGATGAGGAGAATGGGCAAAGAAGTGGCAGATGGAATACAGTGTACAGAAGTGTATGGTCATGCATTTTGATAGAAGGAGTAAAGGTGTAGACTATTTTATAAATGGGGAGTGAATTCAGAAATTGGAGGTGCAAAGGCACCTGGGAGTCCTAGTTCAGGATTTTCGAAAGGTTAACTTGCAGCTTGAGTCATTTTGGGAGATTTTAACCAGGCCAGTCTGAAAAAAATCACTAAGCAATTACCATCAACAGATCATTTGCAATACCAGAGGAAACAACACACTGGACCATTGCTACACCACCATCAAGAATGCCTACCGTGCTATTCCATGCCCTCATTTCGGAAACTCTGATGACCTGGCTGTACTTCTACTCCCTGAGTACAGGCAGAGACTGAAGACTGCTGCACCAGTAATGAGGTCCAAAAAGGTATGGACAAGGGAAGCACAGGAGTGCCTACAGGACTGCTTTGAATTGGTGGGCTGGACTGTATTCAGGGATTAATCTTTGAATCTGGATGAGTATGCTGCAGTTGTTACTGACTTCATTAAAACCTGTGTGGATGAGTGTGTGCCTACAAAGACTTATTGTACATTTCCAAACCAAAAGCCGTGGATCAACCAGGAGGTATGTCGTCTGCTGAAGGCTAGATCTGTGTCATTCAAGTCTAGCGACCCAGGCCTGTACTAGAAAACCAGGTATGATTTGCTGAGGCTATTTCAAGAGCAAAGATACAATTTCGAACGAGGTTGGAGGCAACATTGGATGTACGATAACTCTGGCAGGGTTTGCAAGACTTTATTTCCTACAAAGCGAAACCCAATAGCATGAATGGCAGCAATACTTCACTACCAGATGAACTCAATGCCTTCTATGCCCGCTTCGAAAGGAAGAATCTAACTACAGCTGTAAAGATCCCTGCTGCACTTGATGACCCTGTGATCTCTGTCTCAGAGGCCGGTGTTAGGCTGTATTTAAAAAGAGTGAATCCTCCCAAGGTGGAAAGTCCTGATGGAGTACCTGGTAAGGCTCTGAAAACCTGTGCCAACCAACTGGCGGGAGTATCCAAGGATATTTTCAACCTCTCACTGCTACGTGTGGAAGTTCCCACTTGCTTCAAAACGGCAACATTTATACCAGTGCTTAAGAAGAATAATGTGAACTGCCTTAATGACTATGCCCCCGGTAGCACTTACATCTGTAGTGATGAAATGCTTTGAGAGGTTGGTCATGACTAGACTGAACTCCTGCCTCAGCAAGGACCTGGACCCATTTGGTACAATAGGTAAACAGCAAATGCAATCTCAGTGGCTCTTCACATGGCTTTAGACCACCTGGACAACACAAACACTTACATCAGGATGTTGTTTATCGACTCTTGCTCAGCTTTTAATACCATCGTTCCCACAACCCTGATTGAGAAGTTGCAGAACCTGAGCCTCTGTAGCTCTCTCTGCAATTGGATCCTCAACTTCCTAACCGGAAACCACAATCTGTGCAAATTGGTGATAACATATCCTCTTTGCTGACGATCAACACTGGCGCACCTCAGAGGTGTGTGCTTAGCCCACTGCTCTATTCTCTCTATACCCATGACTGTGTGGCTAGGCATAGCTCAAATACCATCTATAAATTTGCTGATGATACAACCATTGTTGGTAGAATCCCAGGTGGTGACAAGAGGGCATGCAGGAGTGAGATATGCCAACTAGTGGAATGGTTTCTCAGCGACAACCTGGCACTCAACGTCAGTAAGACGAAAGAGCTGATTGTGGACTTCAGGAAGGGTAAGGCGAAGGAACACATACCAATCCTCATAGAGGGATCAGAAGTGGAGAGAGTGAGCAGTTTCAAGTTCCTGGGTGTCAAGATCTCTGAGGATCCAACCTGGTCCCAACATATCGATGTAGTTTTAAAGAAGGCAAGACAGCGGCTGAATTTCGTTAGGAGTTTGAAGAGATTTGATATGTCAGCAAATACACACTAAAACTTCTATAGTTATACCGTGAAGAGCATTCTGACAGGCTGCATCACAGTTTGATTTGGGGTGGGGGGGGGGGGGCTACTGCCCAGGACCGAAAGAAGCTGCAGGGGGTTGTAAATTTAGTTGGCTCCATTTGGCTCCTACAAAGTACCCAGGACATCTTCAAGGAGCAGTGTCGCAGAAAGGCAGCATCCATTATTAAGGATGTCCAGCACCCAGGAGATGTCCTTTTCTCACTGTTACCATCAGGTAGGAGGTACAGAAGCCTGAAGGCACACTGTCAGTGATTCAGAAACAGCTTCTTCCCCAATCTATTCAATATACATATACTGTAATTGATTTATTTATTTACTTACTATTATGATATTTTGTGGTTTTTTTCTCCTGTATTATGTATTGCTTTGAACTGCTGCTGCTAAGTTAACAAATTCCATGACACATGCTGGTGGTAGTAAACCTGATTCTGAGTCGTTAGTAGGGAAGGTAAATGCAATGTTAGCATTTATTTTGAGAGGACTAGAATATAAGGGCAAGGATGTGATACTGAGGGTTTATAAGGCATAGGTCAGGCTGCATTTGGAGTATCGTGAGCAGTTTTTGGCCTGACATCTAAGGAAGGATGTGCTGACATTGAAGAGGTTCCAGAGGAGGTTTATGAGGATGATTGCAGTATGAAAGGATTAATGTAGGTGCTCTGAGCCTGTACTCACTAGAGTTTAGAAGAGTGAGGAGGGATATCAATTAAACCTATTGAATATTGAAAGGTGTAGATAGAGTTGGTGTGGAGAGGATGTTTCCAATCGTGGGAGAATAGGAGCAGATGACATTGACTCAGAAAAAAATTAAGTTTCTTAAGAACAGAGAAGTTAGTCAACCAGATTATGGTGGATCTGTGGAATTCATTGCCACAGATAGCTGTGGAGGCCAAATCATTGGGTATATTTAGAGCGGAGCTTGATAGGTTCTTGATTAGTAAGGGCGTCAAACGTATGGGGGGGAGGAGGTGAGAGAATGGGGTTGTGTGGAAAAATAAATCAGTCATGATAGAGCAGACTCAAATTGGCTGTATGGCCCAATTCTATTACTATGTCTTATGGTTTTATGCACATGGTGGGCCAAGGGGCCATTTCCATGTCTATGCCAAAGTGTCTCTTAAAAAAATATTGATATCGTGCTATAACTAAGCTCATTGACCTTTTGCCATGAATTCATCCCGGTCATGTGGTATCAGCAACCTGACTTGTTACATAACAAAGGCTTCAATTTTAAAGATTGGCCAAAATCACTTAACATTTTTAACACTTAAACAGCATGACATGTTTTTGAAAACTGAGATCTGAGAACCACAAGTACTCACAACTTCCTTCTCAGAGTGGTTAGAGTTAGAAGGGGTGGGATTTGGTTAGTGGGCCAGGTGGAGAAACATGGTGCAGCCTGATGTTCAAACTCACAAACCTCTGAAGAAATGCTACTTCCAATTCTCGATTGAAACTCATATTAAACATATTTTAAATGCACATGTCTATGTGCGATGCAAATGGATTTTAGTTGTTTTATTTCCTGTCAGATCATATTTGGCAAACATCCTGTTAGCTTTTCAAATGGTAAGGCCTGCCAGCCAGACGTCCATATGAGAAAAGAGATCTATAAAATTGCTTGTTACAAGTCCCGAAGAACAAAGGAAGCTCAACTACTTTAAGAGGTTATTAGTAGGTTCTCCAAGGACTCACTTCGACAATATCTGTCTGTGGATGCCGGCAATTAACGTCTGCTGTTACAGATTCAAGCTAGGTGGCAGTGGATTTAAAGCAATGTTCAAATTGTTCTAAAAATTACTTCAGAACAGTTCAACTGAAATAAAATAAGCTCTACAACACTTAGATCTGGACCTTTATAATATTACTTTTGACATTGATGCTTTATTAAACCAGAATTTTAGATCTATCTGGGGAAAAGAGCAACAGAAAGGAATAGAAATTGTGACATTTCCTTACCATTGGCCATACCAGCATTTGCTTTGGCCCAGCAATTTCTTTCTAGTCTATTTGAGCCATTCACACTATTCTTTCAGGAATTCTTATGCTCATGCAGTAACTATACCAGGCATCAGAGCATAATTTCATTGTTTGATTACATATTTAACTTCCACTGTTTATGTTCAAACTTACTTTAAGTGAACAACAAAAGGAAGAGCTCTTAATATGTAGTAAGTCTTTAATCAGTTAAAATTTCACTTCTGTTAGTGTACTTAGTACAGTGGCAAAACTGATCCAAAATCAAAACAAAACAATTACTACCAGCCTACGACTCCAAATGGAGTTATTTTACTTGTGTGACATGCCCACAGTTCCAATGGCTGCTCCAAAAAGTTGAATTCCCTAATTCCATAGGATCATAAGATATAGGAGAAGAATTAGGCCATTTACTCTGCCATGGCTGATCCATTATTCATCTCAGCCCCTACCTCCTATCTTCTTCCCACATTCCTTGACCAATCAAGAATCTATCAAGGCATGTAGGGATACAGGGAGAAGGCAGGAGATTTTGATCCTTTATTAACAATGAGCAAACATACAATTAAGCATTATTGAGCGTTATCTCAGTGGTCAGCAAATATAAAACCTCCATAGTATAGTCCCAAACGACAACTGCCCTGAAATAAGCATGAATATTTAACTTATTCCCTTCACTTTTACCACACCCCCACGTGACTAATTATCATAATAAATGTGCAACACAGAATACAATGCAGATAGAGATCAGATACATGGCTCCTACAGATAGGTTGATAAGCTTGATTTAAGTATGCAAATTCCTCACTTGGTGAATTTGGTAAACCATTAAAGAAAAAGTCATCCATTAAGGGAGCTAAATAAATAAGTGCTTCATGATGCCATTGACTCTGAGGGAGTAGTCTGTGTATCTGTGCAATGTAGGTGGGAGTCAGAACTGTTCTGTATCTAATATTTCAGTAATATTTGGGTAATATTGTAAATATATTGTTTGACTAAGCTTTCTTGTTCATTTAAATAATTCATTACTGGTTATAGTTAAAAGTATCCAAATGGCATTCGTCATCACAGCAGCTCGTCAAAAGTGCATACCTCACTTAAAATAAAAAGGAAACTTAGACAAACATGTCTCAGGCTGCCTTGTTTATCTTTGCAATTAGTTTAATGTTTTGGAGTTACAAAACATAGCAAGAGCAATTAAAGATGAAAGCCCCTAGCACAATCTTCAGACTGTGTTGGTCATTGACAATTGTGCCACATTTCACTGTATATTTCAATGTACTGTACATGACAAATCTAATCTAAACTCTAAATATGTCATGAAATTTGTTGTTTTGAGGCAGTAGTACAATGCAATACCTAAAAATTAATATAAATTACAATAAGAATACTGTGGATATAAGAATACTGGGATACATTGGGACCAGTACAATGAGCGGAAGTTTCGTGGAAGTAGTTAAAAAGGAATAAAAAAGCAGATTACCATTTAACTGAGCAACAATTTCTGTATTTAAATGAAATGCAGAACCAATTAAAACACTATCAATACTTCTACAGTACTATAAAATTGTGTATTAGTTCCTAATAGTTATTCATGGAGGGATTCCTCTGATATACACTGTCACGTTCTTTTGATTTGCAGCGCAGTCACCTAGCGCAGTTAATGGGCTGTCTTCATACAATATTTTCAACATTTTCATTGTAACATCCAAGATAATTGTCGATATCTTCAAATTCTCTTTAGTTTGAAACTTATTGAAGTAGTAAAATCATTTCATTTTCACTCCTGGCCATTTCTGGCATCTGCAAGTTTGAATGCTTGAAATCACAGTGAGCAAATCAGTTCCAAATTATCTTACTGCTCATTTCTTGCCAACTATCAGGGACAAAAATCACTGCTTTTCGAACATAGACATGTGCAACTTATGCTATTTAAGAAGTGTTCACTCTAAACAAGGTATAGTGTCTAAAGGTCACACAAATGCACGCAACTGGCACTAGTTAGAAACTGTTCGGCAGCAGTCTCAGAATCAGAATCATATTCAGATTTAATATCACCAGCATGTGTCATGAAATTTGTTAACTTTGCGGCAGCAATACATGATAATAGAGAGGAAAAAAACTGAATTATAGTAAGTACATATATTATAATATATAAGTTAAATAAGCGGTGCAAAAATTTAGGAAATAAAAAAAGTAGCGAGGTAGTGTTCATGGGTTCTGTGCCCATTCAGAAATCGGATGGCAAAGGGGAAGAAGCTGTTCCTGAATTGTTCTTAAAGTTTAGAGAGAGTAGAGCAGTGGCCATGAACAAAAGTGGCAAATGTAATTCAGTTTGAACATGAGGTAATGCACTTGGATCGAGCATCAAATGAAAGTAGATGGTAATTGGTAAGATACTGAGAAATGTTGAGGACTGGAAGAATTTTGAAGTACAGGTAAAGAACAGGGCCCTGTAAATAAATTTGGTTAAGAAGATATTAAGCAAAGTGTAGAATATGAAAACAGAAAAGCCATGCTAGAGCTGCATAAAACATGATGAGATCACAGTAAAAGTGAGGAGTACAGTTCCTATCACTATGCCATAACAAGAATGCCATTACCTGAAAGAGAACACAGAGAAGATTAATGGGAATGTTTGCAACCCTGAAAATTTTAGTTATGAGGGAAGATCCTCAATGCTGGAATTATTTACTTTGGAACAATAGGGGCCAAGAGCAGATCTCATTGTATAAAAATTGAGAGGCTTAAGTGGTACCATTAAGAAAGTCTTGTTTCCCATTGTTGACAGAGAATACAGTTATTAGTCAGAGGGTTAGAGGAGAAGTCGAGAGGGAAAAAAATTCAGCTGTAAAGTTGAGGTTTCTGGAGCTCTCTACCTGACAAGGCATTGAGAGAGGTTAAAACTTTCATCATTTTCAAAATGAATGCAGAGAAGCTCCAACCTACAGGACCAGGAATAGGAATGTGAAATTAGCCTATGAATCAACCCCCTGGGTCATGATGAATATATTGGGCCAAATGACTTCCTTTACATGCCAGAATTTTTTTACGATTTCTGAGGTTTTTAGATGATAATTAATAGGAATTTAAACATTAATTCCACAATATAAGACTATTAGACATAGGACCAGAATTAGGCCACAGACATAGGATATGCAACCAGATGCATGAATTAGGGCAGAGGTGGGCCATTTGGCCTGCAAACCATTTAATTAGAGCATGGTTAGTCTGACTCTAATTCCATTTCCCAGTCCTGCCTACCTCCAGTTGTTTATTAATATCTAACTACCTCTGTCTTAAAATGTTAAAAGCCTCTGCTTCCTGGAACAAAAGAAGACCCTGTATTAAAATGTCTAAGTTACAGCTTCACAGTAGTCTAGGGGGTCTGGATTTTCCAGACATCAAAAAATATCAGTTAAGTTCCTTTTTATCTTATGTGGTTGACTGGGCTTGACTGGATCCCTCCTCAATTTGGCTAGACATTGAAGCTTCACAAGCAAAATGCCCTCTTATTAATTTGCTTTTCCTCAATAAGCTGAAACTAGTTAAGGAATATTGTCACAGTCCAATAACAAATAATACAGTCAGGGCTTGGAGGGCGGTGCGACAAATTGAGGGCAACGCAGCGAAAATATCACCCTTCACTCCAATAACCGGCAGTCCAGATTTTCAGCCTGGCATAATGAATTCTGGATTTAAACTTTGGATTTCTAAGGATATTTTCCATCTAGGAGATTTGTTTCATGAAGGAACGATGATGTCTTTCAGTCAAATATTACAGAAATTTAACGTACCCAACAAAGATCTTTTTCTTTTCTTTCAGATAAGAGATTATATACAGAAAAAAACCATCATTGTTAACTGATTTCTGTAGTTCTGACATAGAGGGTGTTTCATTCTAAGGGTGAAGTCTCCATCAGTACTTTATACAGCATCCTGAGGGAATGTTCTTGTGGAGAGGCTGAGCAGCTGGGAAGGGTCTGGGAGGAAGAGCTGGGAGTAGAAATTACAGCTGAAACATGGGAAGACATCTGTGATAATGCAAAGAAAATTTCAGTTTGTAATAGAACTAAAGCATTGCAACTCAAAATTCTGCACAGAGCCCGTCTGACTCCAGATTGTCTCTCGAAATTTAAGACGGGGGTTTCTCCAATGTGTTCTAAATGTAAAGTAAATACTGGAACTTCCACCCACTGTTTTTGGACTTGTCCCAAACTTCAGACATACTGGACTGATATTTTGGGTGAAATGGAAAAGATTCTGAAGATGGAGCTTGAACTGGACCCAGTGTCTTTTCTCTTAGGCTTACCCAGCAGTTGTATTATTAATGCACATCAGAAATTTTTTTTTAACATCCTGACTTTTTATGCAAGGAAGAACATTTTACTTTGTTGGATATCCGATAAGGCCCCTGGACTTTTTGGTTGGCGTAAATTAATCATGGAATGCATTCCTTTCGACTTTTTGACATGTATGGTACACTCAAAAACAAATAGTTTTCGTAAAACATGGCAACCTTTTCTGCAGTATGTAGATGTAAACCTGTCTGCTATACTAATAAGGGCTTTTGTATAGGATGTTGTGGTGATGTCTGTATTTTGATGGAAGTGTTCTGATAGCTGATATCTGTGAGGGGAAGAAATGTAAATGTATCTGGAAATTCAAAGTTTTGTTATGCTGAGCAAAAAAAATTAATAATTTTTTTTAAAAAGCCTCTGCTTCCTGCACCCTTTGCATTAAATAGTTAAAAAAAAAACATGGCCCTCTGAGAGACGAATTGTCACTTCATCTCTATCTTAAGTGGGCAAGCCCTTGTTTTTAAACAGTAGTTCCAAATTGGAAATATCCTCTCTGTATCCACCCTGTCAAGATTGCTCAGGATCTTAGAGCTAACACAAAACATGAGAAAATCTGCAGATGCTGGAAATCCAAAGCAATACACACAGAATGCTGGAGGAGCCAGCTGGTCTGGCAGCATCTGTGGAAAAGAGTAAACAGTTGATGTTTCAGGCCGAGACCCTTCATCAGGACTGAGAAGAAAGATGAGAAGTTAGAGTAAGAAGCGGGGTAGGGGAGGAAGAAGTACAAGTTGGCAGGTAATTGGTGAATCCAGGAGAGGTGGCAGGGTGAAGTAAAGAGCTGGGAAGTTGATTGGTGAAAGAAATAAAGGGCTGGAAAAAGGGGAATCTGATAGGAAAGGGCAGAAGGCCATGGAAGAAAGGGAAGAGGGGAGGAGCACCAAAGGGTGGTGATGGGCAGGTAAGGAGATAAAGTGAGAGAGGGAAACAGGAATGGGGAATAAAGAGGGGGTGGCAATTACCAGAAGTTCGAGAATCGATGTTCATGTCATCATGTTGGAGGCTACCCAGATGGAATATAAGGTGTTGCTCCTCCAACTTGAGTGTGGCTATCGCGGCAGTAGAGGAGGCTATGAACTGAGATGTCAGATTGGGAAGTAGAATTGAAATGGATAGTCACTGGGAGATTCTGCTTTTTCTGGCAGACGGAGTGTAGGTGCTCAGCAAAGCGTTCTTAGAACTATACACAGTAGATTATGTAGTCCAATGCATCTATGATGACTTCATGCCTCTCAAACCCACTTTCCTGCATTAATTCCATCTCCTTCTATGTCTTCCTCATTCAAGTACGTGTCTAGCTGTTTCTGTCTCCATCACCTCCTGCGGCAGCTCATCCCAGAAACCAACTACTCTTTGAACAGTTTAACCCTTAGGGCTGCTGTAAACCTCTTCCATCTCACCTTAAACCTTTGCCCTCTAAAACATAGAACATAAAAGAGTACAACACAGTATGGGCTCTTCAGCCCATGATGTTATGCCGAACTTTTAACCTACTCCAAGATCAATTTAAACCTTCCTTCCCACATAGCCCTCCATTTTTATTTCATCCATGTGCCTATCTAAGAGACTCTAAATTGTCCTGAATATATCTGGATTTAAGACTACCCTAGCAGCACATCCCACACACCTACCAGTCTCTGTGTAAAATTCCTACTTCTAATTTCCCCACTATACCTTTCTCCAGTGACCTTAAAATTGGAGAAAAAGGCACTGGCTGTCAACTTTATCTATGCCTCTTATATTCTTATACACCACTTTCAAGTCACCTCTCATCCCCCTTTGCTCCAAAGAAAAAAAACCCTAGGCGACCAGAACTGAACACAATATTCCAAGTGTGGTCTAACCAGAGTTTGAGATACTCATCCATGGGAAACCTTTATCATGTCACCTCTATGCTCACTCCAGGGAAAACAGAACCAGTCTATTCAGTCTCCCGTTATAACTCAACCCCTCCAATTCAGACTTGATCCCTGAATCCACAATGTAACACTCAAACCCAGATCGGTAGAAGCTACACATATCTCACTGTATGCACTCACTTCTCTTATAGACTGTTCTTTAAGAAAGGGTCTGTATTTTATAGGATAACAATGATATACTACATATTGACATTTCTGTCTGAGATTATAATGCAAAGACGCTATGAAGCAACTAATTATATTTTTGGATGTCATGGAGCCACTGCTCAATCTGCTTGCAATGAGTATGACTGTCTGAAGATAAAGAGACAGCTTGATGGAGTCATGTTTGTAATGAAATTTATCTAGAATCATTTATTTAAATATTATAAAAGCATTCTTAGCTTTGATGAGCTTGTGGCTTTTGTAATAGACAATATAGGCTGTTCTGGCTGATAAAATGCTGTTTTCACTTACATGTGTTTACCTACAATCCTCATGTCAATACGGGCTTAAAAA
Organism: Hemitrygon akajei; assembly: GCF_048418815.1. Taxonomy (NCBI): domain Eukaryota; kingdom Metazoa; phylum Chordata; class Chondrichthyes; order Myliobatiformes; family Dasyatidae; genus Hemitrygon; species Hemitrygon akajei. The sequence continues at coordinate 127,850,436 of NC_133130.1, read as the reverse complement.
TTGTTGGTGTATATTATGGTACTCTAAATATAGTGGTTAAAAATGTGCGTGAATGATATTTAAAAAGGAACCTTCTGACCCAAATGCTGTTTTAGACCATAAGACGTTAGAACAGAATTAGGCCATTTGGCCATTCTAGCCTGCTCTGCCATTTGATCATGGATGATCCATTTCCCTCTCAACCCCATTCTCCTGCCTTCTCCCCGTAACCTTTCATGCCCTGACTTATCAAGAGTCTATTTATCTCCACTTTAAATACACTCAAGGACCTGGCAATGAATTCTACAGATTCACCACCTTATGTCTAAAGAAATTCATCCCCATCTTCATTCTAAATGGACGTCTCCCTCTTCTGTGGCTGTGCTCTCTAGTCATAGAATCCCCCGCCACAGGAAACATCTTCTCCACATCCACTCTTTTGAGGCCTTTCAACATTCGATAGGTTTCAATGAGATCCACCCTCATGTCTTTACTTTAGAAATTACCTAGGGTTACCCATAGCCCTCTATTTTTCTAAGCTCCATGTACCTATCCAGGAGTCTCTTACAACACCCTATTGTATCCACCTCCACCGCCATCGCCGGAAGCCCATTCCCGCACTCACCCCTCTCTGCGTAAAAAACTTACCCCTGACATCCCCTCTGTACCTACTTCCAAGCACCTTAAACCTGTGCCTTCCTGTGATAGCTATTCAGTCCTGGGAAAAAGCCTCTGATTATCCACATGATTAATGCCTCTCATCATCTTATACACCTCTATCAGGTTACCTCTCATCCTCCGTTGCTCCAAGGAGAAAAGGCCGAGTTCACTCAACCTATTCTCATAAGGCATGCCCCCCAATCCAGCAAATATGTCATGATCATAAATGGAGAATGTAGGCTTTCATTTTCTCATGTGACCTGATCTTTGAGAATACTGTTATCAATATATTTCTTAGTATTTATAGTTGTGGCTCTAAAGGTTGGTTTTGGCAAGAAAAAAATATCGAGGAATAAAGAGTAGTTGAATTCAACACAGATGTACAGCAGCAAGATAGATTTCAAAAACTTATGACATTTGATAGCTGCTGCTAACACCTTAAATTTTGAATCATGATCCAGGATTGGAAAGGACTTGGGAGTCCTTGTGCAGGATTCCCTAAAGGGTAATTTACAGGTTGAGTTGGTGGTGAGGAAGGCAAATGCGATATTAGCATTAATTTCAAGAAGACTAGAATATAAAAGCAAGGATGTTATGTTGATGCTTTATAAGACCCCACGTGGAGTGTTGTGAGCAGTTTCAGGCCCCTTATCAAAGAAAGATGTGCTGCCATTGAAGGGAGATCAGAAGAGGTTCCTGAAAATGATTCTGGGATTGAAAGACTTTTCATATGAAGAGCATTTGATGACTCAGGCCTCTACTTGCTGGAATTCAGAAGAATGAGGAGTGACCTCATTGAAACCTATCGGATATTGAAATGCTTCAATAAAGTGGATGTGGAAAGGATGTTTTCTATGGTGGGGGAGTCAAGGACCAGAGGACACAGCCTCAGAATAGAGGGACATCTTTTTAGAACGGAGATGAGGAGGAATTTCTTTACCCAGAGAGTGGTGAATCTGTAGAATTCATTGCCACATGCTGCTGTGGAGGCCAAGTTACTGGGTATATTTAAGGCAGAGGTTGATAAATTCTTGATTAGTCAGGGCACAAAAGAAAGGCAACATGATCATTAACAACCCCCAACCCTACAAAAAATGCAACAAGAACATTGGCCACAAATTACCTTACCCCACACAAGAATATCAACCCCCCCCGATCACTCTCCCCACACACAAAACAAAAAACGCAACAAGAACATCAACTCTCAAATCGCTCTCCCCAACACAGAAAAACAACAAAAAGGCAACAAAAACATGGACCCTAAAACCCCTCCCCCCGCACTAAGCGAGAAAGAAGCAAGTGACAACCATAAGACTGAAAAAGTCGAAAATCCATAGTCCAAATCCATAAATGCAGCACCTCCGTAATATCCTCTGACATCATCGAAAGTGAGAGACACCACTCGAGTGCAGAGGTCTACCCTCCGCCATAGTGATAGGCCACACAGGCGCCTTCTCTGGCAGCAGAGGGATCCGACCAGTGATCAAAAGCCAGGCAAGTCGGTCACCTTCCACATTCAGCTCAATGTTTAATAAACCAGCAAATTCGTAAAACACTTTGAAATTTTAAAAGGTGTAAAAAATTTTGTTTAACAATGAGAATCTAATGTTGCCTGATCTGTCAGATAACATTTCCCGGTTTTGGGGGCTGTATTGAAGAAATTTAAGGGTTAAGAAAAAAAAATTAAATATGATTTGTATATGGGTGCATAGTGGCTTGATTGCTGTGATAACTGCCTTGTATGGAAAGAAGTGCGATTCCGTATAATGCTTTTGTCATTGAAGACATCATAGTCATGAATTTGAAAGTGGAATCGAAGGCAATATAATTTGATTACCTATATTAATCAAGTGCAGTTAAACATTTAAAAACCAGTAATGTATGTGCCTGACTGATGCCAGATAGCCAAGTCTGGTAGTTCAGAAGATTTATTTTCAGAAAAATAATTCATTGAAGATGAGAAGGCCATAATTGCAAGTGCTGCATGGAATTTCAATGTGAGCTCTGGAATAATAGGCACCATATCTAGGCTGCACACAACTAGTCCAAGGTCTGTTTAATGAAAAGGAAATGAGTGACACAATGTGTGATATTGAGTGAGTATAAAATAAAAGAACTTGACAGTTATAATGAAGAGGGACAAAGTAAGCTGCAGTCTTGTCAGGGCTTCATTTTTAATGTAAATTTTAAAATAGGATGGCATTTTATATTCGGCATAGGTTTAATTAATGATGAGCAGTCTTCAGATTCTGCAGCATTGAAGCAATTCGTTATCACATCATCTCGGTGTATTTGCATGTTGGCCGGCCTAAATTGAGAAATAAATTTTATTAATGAGCTTGTACTATTTGTACAAGCTCTCCAGAAATATTATTCACTTCTCTGACTCTGAGCTATGCATTTTCCTGATTGCAGGTTTCAAACTACAGTGTGTGAATCATTTGTGTAAATTTCTTTTGTTTGGTGGTTGGAGTGTACTTCCAATGGTTATAGGGCATAAAAAGTATACACTGTCTCTTGTTGCCCTTGGGGGTTTTATACACCCAGCGGTCACTTTATTGGGTATACGATTGGAACCTGGTGTGGCCTTCTGCAGCTGTAGCCTTTCCACATCATGGTTTGACATATTGCGCATTCAGAGACTTTCTTCTTCACACCACTGTTGATTATTTGGGTAACCGTCACCTTCCAGCTTGAACCAGTCTGCCCATTCTCCTCTGACCTCTCTCATTACAGAGCTGCCACTCACTGGATTCTTTTTTTCTTTTCTCGCACCATTCTCTGTAAACTCTAGAGACTGCGGTGCATGAAAATCCCAAAGGATCATCAGTTCCTGAGATACTTAATTCACCCCTTCAGGCATCCTATGGTCAAAGTCACTTAAATTACATTTCTTCCCCATTCTTATGTTTGGTCTGAACAACAACTAAACCTCTTGACCGTGTCTGCATGCTTTAATGCACTGGCTTGCTGCCACATGATTGGTTGATTAGATACTTGCATTAACGAACAGGTGTACCTAATAAAGTGGCCACTGAGTTTACATTGATTTCTAAAGATTTTAATGTCATTCACGTGACAAATCTTCATTTATATAATAGATGTAAAGCGTATGAATGTGGATGTTATAGAGCACTGTACAAATTTCTCATTTGCACCAATTCATAAACATAATAGATGTAATAGATATATTTTCATTGCAATTTAGAATTAATGCTAGATTCAATAACTTTTGATCATTTAGCTATTTGAAAACGTAGCAGCCAGTGACTGAAGTTGTCTGTTTGAATCTTCCAGTTATATTGCATTAATCTAGCGCCCACTGTATGGTACTTGCAAATTAGGACACTCCGGGTATGTAAACATTCTGACCAGTGTAAGTTAATTTCTGGACAGCACAATGGTAATCCAGGAAAAGCCAATCAAATTGTGCATATTTCACAATCATCCATTCACTACTTGTTTCCTGAAGTTGACTCAAAAATGTAGCCATTTAATTTGCTGTTTCAAATGGAATTGGTGCAGTAGATACTGTTTAAAAATGTAAAAAGAAAGCTTTGTTGCCTAAATGGGAAATAATAAAGCAACACACACACACACAAAATGCTGGAGGAACTCAGCAGGTCAGGCAGCATCCATGACATAGACAGTGGATGTTTTAGGCTGAGGTGCTTCTTCAGGTCTGAAAGGAAGGAGGAAGGTTGCAATAGAAAGCTGAGGGGAAGGGAAGGAGGCTAGCTGGAAGGTGATAGGTGAAGCCAGAATCAGGTTTAATATCTCCAGCATATGTCATGAATTTTGTTGACTTTGAGTAGCAGTACAATGTAATACTTAATAATAGAAAAAACATGAATGAATGAATGAAATTTTATTTCGGCTAGTACAAACATAACAAAAAAAATCATTTTCAATGATGATTTCATAAGACAAAATTAAATAATAAAAATCTTTAAAACAGACCAAAAGGGTGTAGGCTGAAGCTACAGCTTATTATACCTACCCCTCTTACTTATACAAAAACATGAATTATAGTTTTATATATATTATATAGCTTGTATTTATAAATAAAAAAAGTAGCGAGGTAGTGTTTACAGTTTCAATATCCATTCAGAAATCGGATAGCAGGGGGAAGGAAGCTGTTCCTGAGTCATTGAGTGTGTGCCTTCAGGCTTCTGTATCTCCTTCCTGATGGTAGCAATGAGAACAAGGCATGGCCTGGGAGATGGAGATCCTTAGTGATGGACACACATTTCTGAGGCACTGCTCCTTGAAGATGTCCTGGATACTACAAAGGCTAATGCTCATGATGGAGCTGACTAAGTTTACAATCCTCTGCAGCTTACTTCGATCCTGTGCATTTGAACTCTCTTCCCCCCCCCCCCCCCCCCCCACCATACCAGATAGTGATGCAGCCAATTAAAATCTCAGAAAGGTCAAGCGCTGGAGAAGAAGGAATCTGATAGGAGAGGAGAGTTGACCATGGGAGAAAGGGAAGGAGGAGGGGACCTGGGGTGAGTAATAGGCAGGTGAAAAGAAGTAACAGTTCAAGAGTGGGGAGTAGAGGAAGAGTGGGGTCGGTGAAGCTTGTTTACCAGAAGGAAAATTATAGAATAGGATAAGATTTAGTTTAAAAAAACCGATCTAAAGTCAGTGTAAAATAGCCAAAGATTTAAATAGGATTGGAACATAGGGATGAAGCAAATGTAAAATAAAAATGCCATACAGACTAAGGTTGTAAGATGACTGAAGATTGTCAGAGGCAAGATATGGTTGCCAAGTAAAGTGAATGAAGTGAAGATAATGTTTTAAGATGTAATTTGATTAACTCTAATTTCTGGTAGTATTGCATCATAAGATACCACATTACAATAGATCTGCTGATGTCTCGTCAGTAAACTATCATCTACCTGTTATGCCACTGGCATTTAAGGGAGTAATGAAGGTCCTCCATCTCTGACAATGTACTTGACTTCCTTCATCGTATTAGTAGCTTCCACTCAGTTTTCACTACTATCAGTCATGCAAATCCTTCGTGGAGACTCAGGAATCCATTACACTCAGTTGTAGGATTTTTCATTGCTGATTCCAGAACAACTTTGTTTTACCAGTCAGGGTTGTTATCCCTGAGCTGAACCCCCAAACCTAGAGGACTGGTGGGCCACTCTTAGTTTGGCCTCTAAACTTTAACCAGTTTGGCATGGGTGACCCTGCGATGAGCCAAAGTATGAAGCCCTGACTCCAGCCAACATAACTCTATAATCTTTGAGGCACACAGCCTCCAAACCACGACAACGTTGTGGTTCTCTTGGAGGCAAGTCAGTGAAGGTGATGTATAATTAGTTCATAGAATCAAGAAGATTCTGAAAAGATCCTGCTTCAATTTGGAATTGTTGATGGTACCTGAATTGACAGTTCTTCTACTTCTGGGGCCGTTAGCTCCCGGTGGAACATAGGCCATCCATGACTTCCCGTCTCCAATGTCCAAAGTTGATGGTGTGGTTGCAGTTCATCAAAGTTTCTTATCATCCATTGTATCCACTGTACAGGGGATCGGCCTATAATGCTTCACCAGAGCCCTGTTGGCCGGCCTTACCCAACAGGGATATGGAATTGGACTTTGAGAGGCAAATTGACGATGTCTCCATAAAAATTGATTTTAATTATTCTAGGGTTTAGTCTGTTAAGTTCTTTGCTCCTCATTCCCTTACCAGCACACACATTTGGGCAAGGACAGGATGGAGCTCAGCTACAATATTCCACACAGCAAGAAAGCTTCCCAGCAATTGCTCTTTTGCCTCACACATGAAGAATAGCTATTGTTGAGCAAATTATGGGAAAAAAGGCACATACAGAAGATCATGTGGTACCAGAGTTATTGCCTTTTGAGAAAAAGAATCAGTATGTTGAATTACAAAATAAACAACGTAAAAATAATAGTTTTATTTTCTTTTGGGTCTTAACTAACAGAAAATAGATGTTCTCTAAGTAGAAATAAAATTAAATAAACCAGTGATGGCTGGACATTTTGACTAAAAGTTGCACTTTTAAATCTCAACCTGTTCCCTCCCCGCCTTTTGACAGGAAGTAGAAAGTACAATAAATCTGAAGGAGTGATGATAAATGACCTCGTTCGGTTAAGTAGCTTTTTTCTGTGATCCTGGCAAGCAACGACATTCTGTAGAAGAGTGCAGTCTCATGGAGAGGCAAATGCCTCAGATCATTTTAACAAGATAACAGTATCAGTGACCTGGGTTCGCCGTTTGTTTTATATGGTCAGCCAGGAGCAAAATTGCAAACAAATTGTGACTGTGGCTCTGCAATGCTGACATTGTTAGGTTGTCCACATGTGCTCTGCATTAGAGATGTGAAAATGAAGACTAGGGACTACTCATTAAGGAACTAAAGCCCAACAGGATGTCTGCTGAAGGTAGACCCATCTGGGCTGGCAGAAGATGGTGTCCTTAAGGGTCGCATAGGTGCCACTCTTGAGTCTTTTTTCCATGACGATCTGCTTAGATTACATGGCTGTTTGCTCCCCTGATGAATCCTTTTGTGAAAGCATTGGGTCTCACCAGTGGTTAGCCCTTGAGTTACGTATTCTGTCTCTCTGTGATGTTGCCTACATTATTTATTTGGGTTTAGGCTATAAACTGTGAGTGCAGTCCCAAAGCTTTTATCTCGGAATCAAATAGGTTGTTTTATTCTCCTCTTCTTTGCAATTCTGATAGATCTGCTCTGTACTCTCACAGGAGTTTCTTTCATGTTGTGCCGAAGACAATTAGTTGTCTTATGTCTTCTTTATATATTCATGAGAGCGATAAAAACAAAAGCTAAAGCTGATACAAGGCTAAAGCTGAGTCCAAGCTTCTTATAAACTGTCCTCCTGGTACAGATATTCTTTTATATGCCTACAGATGACAGCTTTTTATGGTCACTTAACAAAATGTCCCTTAGCCGTCGTTTCACAATGGGGGGTCACTTCTGACTGATGTGTTAGGGGACTGTGGAATGCATCATTGCCTTCTCAAAATTAGTTCTAACGCCCTCGGCTATATTTGGTTGCCATAACTAATACACTCTTCTTGCTGTTTGCACATACACATAAAGCACAAAGAAATTCACCATCCACGCCAGCGCTGCTCAATTTTTCTAGAGCTCGTAAACCCCCCGAGAGAGTAGAAAACAGAGCGGTGCCTCGAGGCTCAATCTGTTTCTCACATTCCTATCTCAGCTTTGCCTGTCTGCTGGCCAGGCCTTAGGGGAAGCCACTGTGTGTTTCATCAAACTGTCTAAGACCTATTGAAGCTGAGACAACCCTCTATTTTAGCCCGGGGCAAGTTCAAGTCAACATTCTATTTCCCTCCCCTACTTGGCAAATGGCTTTGTGCCAAGAAAGGGCAGAAGAGGAAACAGAATTTTGCAAATTCCATCCCATGATAGATGCAGGCACATGTGATAACTTATTAGTGCTGAGACGTGTGGGACTTCGTAAAGGACACATCTGAAATCTCCGCTATAAATCAGTTGCTCTCTCTTCAATTGGTAGTAGCCTAACATTTTGGCATGTTTGTCCTTCGTGCCCTCAAGTCTCTTTAACAGTTTTATTCTGTCAGAATGTATGATATATAGAACTCCCCCTTGCTGGAACCCATTAACTGGTTTCTATGTCAGAATAGTTGATAAATAATCTCTTTCCTTCCACCCCAATCTCCCTCCCCTCCCACAAAACAAATTAGATTTTTTGAGATTTTCAGTCTGATCAGGTCACAACTACACTTGTGTACTTTCCTGGAGCTGGGCCTATTTGGGGAGAAAACTGTTGCCACAACACATAATTAGAGTCTATTTTGCTAACATTCTTTCAAGAATTAAAAGGCAATTGGCACAACTAAGTGAATAATCCCCTCCTAGTCGCTAGTGTTGCAACAAGCACAATGGTCTGTTTATGGTGTTGTGTAGGAGCAGGTGTTAACAGTGGGAGGGAAATCCAGGTAATAGGGCTCTTTATCTTTCAACAAGTCCCATAGCTGTCAACAGTTGCCATTCTTTAGATTTCTTTAACTTCTTATTTTGACATGAGCCTTTGTCCAACTGACAAGAGCTGTGTGGGAGGCGAAGGCCGGCCTCTTTCTTCAGTGTTACATTCCTTTGACAGTGCCGGAGCAGAAATTAGTTGTCTGACTTACACCAGTTTTGACAGTACCAGTTTTGTTCACTAATGTTGAATACATCGAGAAAGATTCTCAAGAGACTTCTGTGAACTCTTGGGGTCAGTTTGAAGTCTCTCCCATTACTTAATTGTACATTTGGACTGTTGCACAACAGAACTGCAGTTTCAATCCTTCCTTTTCATTTCCTTGATTCAAGGTCTTTTTGCATTTCAATAGAAAAAATAGATTGTTAACAATGTTTCTGCAGATTTATTGTATTAAATTCCAGTTTTTCAACCTTTTTATTTGCTTAAATGTTTTTCACCACAGATGTGTCTTTGTTCTCTAGCTTGTCTGTAATCTAAATCTAACCCGTCAAGTTCCTGTTTCATTTATCAAGCCAAAAAAGAAAGGATGTTCTCATGAATTTCTGTCATTAATATCTAGAACATGGTTAAGTTAGCACAGAAACTAATGACGTGATAGTAGGCAGCCTTCGCTGAGTTGGTCCTCTGCATAAAATTTTATGTATTATCAAAGTCTGCAGGTGTACCATATACAACCTGCATTCAAACTTCTTGAGAAATAATTCACTGCAGTGGAGAATAAAAGTGGTAATAGTATAAATTTATCTGAACAAGACCTTGAAGAAGGGTCTCGGCCCAAACGTTGACTGGTTATTCATTTCCAAAGATGCCGCCTGACCTGCTGAGTTCCTCCAACATTTTGTGCATGTTTCTTTGGATTTCCAGCATCTGTAGACTTTCTCGTGTTTATGATATACCAATATATTCCTGAGTAAGAACTTACAAAAATATTGGAAGCATTTTTAAACCAAAGTTAGTACAGGTTGAGCATCCCTGATCTGAAATGCTTGGGGTCTGAAGTGTTTCGGATTTTGGATTTTGTAGTATTTTTATCTATATAATGAGATGCCTTGGGGGTGAGACCAAAGTCTGATCAAGAAATCCATTTACATTACGTATACAGTTTAGTTATGGCTGGTGAAGCTAACAGAGTGAGCAGTCCATGGTCCGACGAGATGGAGCTGGTCCTCCACAGACTGTCGGAGTTGAATGACCACCCCCAACTACATCCATTACCGGGTTCCAGCTCTGCTATTGGCTTCATATCCACCATCGATTTTAAACAGCCTCTATGATGGGAGGGAGCAGTTTTATGTAATATTTTAATAATTTTAGGCATGAAGCAATTACCTTCAAATTTTAGTTCATCACGATAGATCTTTGCTTGTTTCATGATCAGCATACCGATAAGTGGCATATGTTCACTCCAAAGCTGATGAATCCACTCTTAAAAATCATGGTCAAGATCTTCATTTTTCACTTTGTGCAGGCTTTTCATATTTTTCATTAACTTCTGTTCATTACATATGTGCGGTCACTTCTCAGAACTGTCTGTGGAGCACGGAGAGCTGCACGTCGTTGGGAACTTTCCCAGTGTCTTGTGGAATTTTACATTTGTTCTGTCATGGCAGCGCTCTAAAAAAATTCAGATTTTGGAGCATTTCATACTTTGAAATTTCAGATAATGAGTACTCAACCTTTATTAGCAGAACTGGTTAGGATGTGGCACTAACCAGTTATAAAAGCTAGTAATGTATTTATATTTATTGCATTCTTATTATATTTTAATTGCTGCATTCTTTATTTTATTGTGTTTTTTGTGCTACATCAAATCTAGAATAAAAATTATTTCATTTTTCTTTACATATGTGTACTAGAAAAAACTTTTAGCAGTTTTGAAATACTTTTTGAAATTCTTTTCAAAAAATTCTTTTCAGTCTTTTTGAAATAAGACTACAAGACCAAAAGAAATAGGAGTAGAATTAGGCCATTTGGCCCATAAAGTCTGCTCTGCCATATCATCATGGCTAATCCATTTCCCCTCTCAGCCCCATTCTCCTGCCTTCTCCCTGAATCACTTCATGCCCTGACTAATCAAGAATCTATCAAGCTCTGCATTGAATATACCCAATGACTTGGCCTCCACCACCGCCAGCAGCAATGAATTCCACAGATTGACCACTCTCTGGCTAAAGAAATATCTCCTCATCGCCATTCTAAAAGGACGCCCCTCTATTCTGAGGCCGTCTTGTGATCTTAGACTCCCCCACCTTAGCAAACATCCACTCTACTGACATTCGATTGGTTTCAATGCAATCCCCCTCATTCTAATGAATTTTGGTAACTTTGAAGTATACAGAATCTCTAAACATTGAAAACTTAAGAGATCTTATAACCACTGGAATAAGAAGTTGATCGTATGCATTTCTGGCATTTGAGTTTCATTCAGATAATTTTCTTATTTTTGGAGGGTAAAGGAATTGATTTATTGAATATCTACCTTAATTAAAACACACATTGTGTAGTCCAGCCACTAAGGATGGAGAAGGGATAACAGTGTCACGTCATATGCGCTAATACATTCAACTCTCAACTCCTTTACGGGAATGCAAACTAGCGGTATGGAGATGTGATCCACTGTCACTAATCTCAGTCCATGAAGACCAAGAAGGACACCACTTTAACTGGGACACCACAGAGATTCTGGTGCAGGCAAACACGAAGCAGGCACGAGAATTTTTAGAAGCGTGGTTCTCCTCTGAATGTATCGAAATAGACATTTTCTATGAACCCCTAAGAGCCAAAGAAACGTGAGCCAATAGAATTCAAAGGTCAGCTGAATGGGTAGCCAATCAGAACCAAGGCAAGTGAACAGAGTGGGGGCAGGGGGCAGGTCGGCAATACAGTCAGTCAGACAGACATTATTGATCCCGAGGGAAATCGGGTTATAAACACGAGCACTCGGAGAGAAACACCAACAAATGTGCTTAGAGGGTGTCACCTTGACTGCATCTTAAAGCAAATTGCTAAGCTCGGTGAACAGTGCAACATGAAAAGCCTCAACCCGAGCTACAAATATTCACCACCATCTTAAACTGCCACTATCAGTTCAGCTTGCTGGATATTCCTTTGTATAGTTCAAAGGCAAAATTTAATCTTGCTCCCATATTTAATTTATCCAGTGGCAGCATTACTAATATACTGAAAATAAATGAAATTGACATTAGCAAGTTCACAGTTGTAATAATCTAATAATACTATTGCATAGGGAGTTTGACACTTAACGCCATGCCAAGAGAATGAACATGTTTAAGTGGCCATAGCCTTGATTAAAAAATTATAAGTTGCTTTGTTCTCATCAGAAGTTATTTATTCTATTTTATCATTATAATAATATACTTAAACACTGGCAATATCTCTAATAAAACTTATAGAGATGTAAATTAAAGTTATATAAGTATCCCATTGAGTGAAAGATTTCCTTCCTTTTAATTCTGTCATCTCCCACCCCTCCCCCTTCCTTTCCAGTCCTGCAGAAGGGTCTCTGCCTGAAACGTCAGTTGTTTATTCATTTCCACAGATACTGCCTGATCTGCTGAGTTCCTCCAGCATTTTGTGTGCATTGCTTTGGACTTTTAGCATCTATAGAAACTCTCATATTTATTTATTTCTTTTCATCCACCCTCAAGTTTTTGTCTCATTTTCCACTTTACACTTTTCTTGCTTAGGAGTGAAAATAAAACATTGAAATTTGGTAAAGATTTTCCTTCATGCAGGTTACCAAAATCAGATGTAGTTTTGGCCGATATGTATATCGTGTTTATCAAATGAACTATGCAATGGGAAACTATTCAGAAATTTGTCATATTGAGTTACACTCTTGGGACTGTGCAGCATTCATATGATAACCTAATAGATATTACAGTTAAGACTGTATAAATATACAACAGTTATGACGTTGTCCACATTACAGAAGAGACACTGAAAAATAGACAGCAACATCTCATTAAAATTAATTGGCTTTATTACAAATGATCCTCTGTATAAATCCATATTTCTGATGTGCGTAGGTCATGTTGCAGGAATCTTTCACCTATTCTTTGTCCAGAGTTGTTGGTAAATAGTTTTGTTTTGTGTCTCACCTAGGTGACCTTTCTGGTCAATCTCAGCAGGTTAGATGACCCTAATTTCAGCCATTATTAGGGGTAATAGAAATGGCCATATCATATGGAATGGATAAGATGCTGGACGCTGACAGCACTCACAGAACTAGGATGAACAAACAAGATTTGTTGGGAAAATGAAACTTTTTAGGTTTGTTTCAGTGAAAAGAATAGAGAAACCCTTCCCCGACCTGTGGAACATCTATGATTAGGTGCCAACTATTCTACTTACCAAGACTGTTCCCTTCCATGATCCTGACAGCAATTTACATACCGCCAAAGGCAGACGTTAAGTAGACACTCGAGATACTGAGTGCTGCCATCATCAAACAAGAAATAGCCTCTCCCGATGCCTTTCAACTCACTGTTGGAGACTTTAATCAGGCTTGTTCGAAGAAATCTCTGTCCGGTTATCATTAATATATCACCTGCAGCATGAAGGGTCCCAACATACTTGACCATTGCTATACTATGATCAGGAATGCATACAGTTCCATGCCCAGACTGCATTTCAGGAAATCTGATCGCATTCCTGTCCTTCTCAACCTGCATACAGGCAGAGGCTAAAGAGCAAGGCTCCAAAGATAAAGACAACAAAGAGGTGGTCACAGGAAGCAGAGGAGTAGCTACAGGCTTGCTTTGAGTAAGTGGACTGGGCCACATTCAAGGACTCATCATAGGATCTGAATGAATACACTACAGTTGTAAGGGATTTAATAAAAATAGTCGCAGACAAGTATGTTCTCACAACATCATTCAGAGTCTTACCCAGTCAGAAGCCCTGCCTGAGAAACAACTTGGATCTGTTCCAATTTGTCACAACAGGTCAATAGCAAATGCCATTTCATTGGCTCTTCACTCAACCCTAGAACATCTGAACAGTAAAGGTGTATTGATTATAGTGTGGCATTCAATGTTATCAATACCTCAAAACGAATCAATAAACTTCAAGATCTTGACCTCATACCTCCTTGTGCAACTGTGTCCTCAATTTCCTTACTTGCAGAAGCCAGTCAGTTCAGATCAGCAAAAATATCTCATCCACAATCTTCATCAGCACAGATGCACTACTAGACTGTGCTTAGTCCTCTGGTCTACTCGGTTTATAGTTTTTGACTCTGAGGCTAAGCAAAGCTCCAGTGCTATATTTAAGCTTGCTGATGACACCACTGTTGTTGGTCAAATCGGAAATGGTGATAAATCAGCATATAGGAAGATTGAAAATCTAGCTGAGTGGTGCCATAGCAACAACCTCTCACTCAAAGTCAGCAATAGCAAGGAGCTGATTATTGACCTTAGGTGGAGGAAACCAGAAGTCCATGAACCAGTCCTCATCGGGGGATCAGAGGTGGAAAGGGTCAATAGCTTGAAATTCCTCAGTGTTATCTTTTCAGAGGAACTGTCCTGGGTCCACCACATAAATGCCATTGTGACATTGCTTACTTAGAAATTCACAAGGATTCAGCATGTCATCTAAAACTTTTAAAAAACTTCTATAGATGGTGGAGAGTATATTGACTGTTTGCATCATGGCATGGTCTGGAAACATCAATGCCCTTGAACAGAAAAGCCTACAAAAAGTAGTGGATGCGGCCCAGTCCATCATGGCTAAAGCCCTTTCCACCATTGAGCACATCTGCATGGAGTGCTATTTCAGGAAAACAGCATCCATCATCAAAGACCCCCACCATCTAGCCATACTCTCTTCTTGCTACTGTCATACAGAACAAGTACAGGAGCCTCAGGACCCGTACTATCAGGTTCAAGAACAGTTATTACCCCTCAACTATCAGGCTCTTGAACCGAAAGGGATAACTTCTCTTAATTTCACTCACCCCATTACTGAACTGTTCCCACACCTATGGGCTCACTTTCAAGGACTCTTCATCTCATGTTCTTGATATTTATTGCTTGCTTGTTTGCTTGCTTATTTATTTATTCATTCATTCATTCTTTTCTTTTTGTATCTGCGGCATTTGCTGTCTTTTGCATATTGGTTGTTTGTCCATCTTTTTGGGTGTAGTGTTTCATTGATTCAATTGTGCTTCTTGTATTTACTGTGAATGCCCACAAGAAAATGAATCTCTGGGTTGTATATTATAACATATATGTACTTTCATAATAAACTTAATTTGAACTTTGAATGCTTGGCAACATAAAATGTTGGAGGAACTCAGCAGGCCAGGCAGCATTAATGGAGAGGAATGAAGAGTTGATATTTCATCAGAACTGGAAAGGAAGGGCAAAGAAGCCGGAATAAGAGCATGTGGGGAGGAGAAGGAGTGCAAGCTGACAGGTGATAAGTAAGACCAAGTGAGGGGAAGGTAGGTGAGTGGAAGGTGGGATATGAAGTAAGAAGCTGGGGAGGTGATGGGTGGAAAAGGTAAAAGGCTGAAGAAGAAGGAATCTGATAGGAGAGAAGAGTGGACCATGGGAGAAAGGAAAGGTGGGAGAGCACCAGGTGAAGGTTATAGGCAGGTCAGGAGAAGAGAAAGGATGAGAGAGGATCCAAAATGTGGAATGGAAGAAATGAGGTGGGGTTGGAAAACAATTTAGCAGCGATTTTGTAATATTGCAAATTTTGAAATCAAAGGTAGCTTTTTTTCTCTCTGTAGTTGGCCTGAGAAGGTCATGATGAGCCAGTACCTTTAACTCCTGCCTTTCTTCTGGAGGATCTGCTCCCTGGGTGTTGTTGAGAATGAAGTTTAAGGATTCAGATCCAGTGATGATAAAGGACTGGTGATATATTTCCAAATAAGGAGGTTGTATGAATTGGAGAGGAATTTGCAGATGGTGTTCTTGTGTATCTGCTGTCCATTTTCCTTGGTGATAGAGATATAGGCTTGGGTGATGCTGTTGGAATAGTCTGGATGAATAACTACCATGTATTTTGTAGATGGTATATGTGCAACCCTAATGCATGGTGTTAGGGGAAATGCTTAGAGAAATGAGTAAGTCCCAGTCAAATGGCTCCTTTGTCCTGGATTGTGCCGAGCACTTCTTTGGAGTTGTTGGCAAAGAAGTTGAGAGTGCTTCATAAATGGTGGAAAGGCCTTAGGATGTTAGGAAGTAGGTCACCTTAGCTCACCTGCTTGTACATGGATGGCCCTGAGTTTTTTAAATCAATTTTGGCCCCCCAGAATATTGATGGCAATAGTAATTGAACAACATGGAAGGTGGTTAGAAATGCCCACACCCTGACATTTCATGGCATGAATGCAACTTGTCAAACCAGGTCTGAATTTGCACTGGTTTTGCTGAATATAGATCTGGGCTGTTTCAGTTGCTGAGAAGTTATAAACTGGAATTGAATGTTGTTAATTCATAATATACCAGCTTCTAACCTTATGACAAAAGGAAGGCTATTCATGAAGTGACTGAAGATGGTTGGGCACTATCGTGAGTAATTCCTGCAATGATGTCCAAGGGCTGGGATGACTGATCTCCAATAGCCATAACCATCTTCCTTCATGCAAACATCTTTAATACATGTTATATTTTCCCTTTCTTACTTCTTACTGCCTGTTACACTGCTGGCGTTTAGGGCAGATCCTCCATCTCTGGCAGTGTTTAGGTCTTCCTTCATCATATCAGTGGCTTCTTCTCAGTTTTCACTACTGTCAGTTATGCAAGTCCCGGGTGGAGACTCGGGAATACCATCGCACTCAGATGTAGAAGGATTCTTCATTGCTCTTTCCATAAGTTTTGTTTTACCAGTCAGGGTTGTTAGCCCTGAGTTGAAGCCTCGAACATGGAGGACTGGTGGACCACTCTTAGTCTGACCTCTACCCTTTGACCTGTTTGACATCAATGACCCTGCCAAGAGTCAAAGCATAAAACCCTGATTCCAGCCTGCATAGCGCCCTGGGACACTGAGGCATGCAAGTTCCAAATCCTACGACAAGGTTGTGGTCCTCTTGGAGGATTTTCCTTTTGAGGCCTTTGATTTCAGTTTCATCAAGGCTCGTCGATGCCAGTGCCTGTCAAATGCTGCCTTGGATTTGTTCTGTTTATGAACAGGAAAAAATCTAGGCAGTTTTCCACACTGTTGTGTAGATGTCAATGTTGTAACCCGTAATGGACCTGCTTGCCTAGACATGCAGCTAGCTCTTTTGCAGAGGTCTTCAGCAACATAACTAGAGGGTTATCTGACTCCATAACATCAGCCACTTCCAGTGCTCTCAGATATTTCCTGATATGATGCGGAGTGTATGGAATTGGTGAGTGTCTGGTGTCTGAGATGATGGGGATCTCGGGAAGAAAGCTGAATCATAAATGTAGTACTTCAACTAAATGTGATGGCAAATGCTCCAGCGTGTTGTTGGCACGAGCATGCTGTAACCTGCCATCGATAACAATGGGGATATTCTTACAGCTCATTTTCCTGTTTAGCTATTAAATAGTCACCTGTCGTTCATGACCATATATTATGGGATTTCAGTGCTTTGATCTGATCTGTTAGCTTTAACTCACAGATATTTAACTATCTGTTATTGAGTACTTCAGTATGGCTACTTGGCCACTTCATTGAGCTGATATTACAGATCAAGCGGTTCAATTTAATTTCAGAGTATGTATACAATATACAACCTGAAATTCTTACTCTTCACAGACATCCACGTAATAAGAGACCCCATAGAACGAATGATAGAAACATCAGTACCCCAAAGCCTCCCCTCCCTCCTCCAACACACAAGCAGCAACAGAAGCATTGACCTTCCACCCCATTGCCCATTTTCATCAGCAGAAGCACTGACCCCTCCCCCTAATCCCCAATACACAAGAAATAGCATAAGCCGCTCCACCAGGACTCTCACCACCTGGTTCAGGAACAGTTTTACCATCAGGATCTTGAACAAAAGGAGATAACTACACTTAAATGAATCAAGATGATCTCACTTTAAGGTCTCTTTATCTTGTCACCTCATGTTCTTGTTATTTATTGCTATTTATTTATATTTGCATTTGAACAGTTTGTCGTCTTCTGCACTCTGATTGATCTTTCATTGATCCTGTTATAGTTACTATTCTATAGATTTGCTGAGTATGAATGCAGGGAAATAAATCTCAGGGTTGTATATGGTGACATATGTGTACTTTGATTCTAAAATTTTCTTTGAACTTTTCTGATTGAGAATTGATTGATGAAGATATAATCAACTAGATTAAATTTATCCTGTGTTTTAAAAGACAAGGCATGATAGCTTCTGTTGTGTTGAATGGATGCTGTGACTACTGTAACAATATTGCTAGAGGCATAACTATTTTTGTTCTGGAGCACTCTTCACTACTCTATCCTGGAGCTTTTCTCCCATACCCTTCACTGGATCCAGTCTGCATGGACTTTCCTTGATACCACATGGGAAGGAATGAGATTGTCTGAAGATTGCTTTCTGTCACAGATTCTTCTGCTTTGCTTTTGACAGTCTGTTGCTGTCCTCCATTTACCCTGAGCGTGGAAGTGTTCTAAAGCCACCTCCATCCACCCTTTAATTGTCCACCACCATTCATTACTAAATATGGCAGAATAGTATATATAACTCACACACATAGCACATAAAGTAATATTATGACAAATAAATTAACAACTAAGGCGTATTTATGACACAAGTTTAAAAAAAGCAGTATAACACTACTGCCACTTCTTACATGATGAGACCTGGGTGGTGGCAAGGAATTCAGTTGTCTCACAGCCTGGGGGAAGAAGCTGTTTCCCATCGAACAGTTCTTGTCCTAATGCTGCGGTATCTTCTACCTGATGGTAATGTTCTCACCTTGAAGAGAGGAAGTTGTGGATTTGTATCTTGTTTGACCCATCAAAGCAAGTGTTATATTGTCTTTTAGTTAGCAGTGTCTACTGCAAACAGTTCTGAGGGTATTATTTGAAGAAGATAATGAGCCAACTTTTATCTGGTCAAGAAAATTACTGACAAATCATCATTTAACACATTCTTTATGGGAATTTGTTGTGTGGAAATTTTCTACCTCAATTCATACGTTAGAATCAGAATCAGAATCAGGTTTATTATCACTGGCATCCCTTGTGAGATATGTTAACTTTGCAGCTGCAATATAAGATAAATATATTTTTTAAAAACTGAATTAGGGCAAGTATATATAGGTGTGTGTGTGTGTGTATATTAAATAGATAAGTTAAAATAAATAGTGCAAAAGCAGAATTTTTTTTTTAAAAAGTCATGAGGTAGTGTTCATGGGTTCAATGTCCATTTAGAAATCAGATGGCAGAAGAGAAGAAGCTGTGCCAGAATTGTTGGGTGCCTTTAAACTTCTGTACCTCCTTCCTGATAGTAACAATGAGAAGAGGACATGTCCTGGGTGGTGGGGGTCCTTAATGATGGATGCCGCCTTCCTGAGGCACCGCTCCTTGAAGATGTCTTATTACTTAAGATGATACTTAAGATGGGGCTGACTGATGTTACAACTTTGTGCAACTTATGTACTGGTCCCGTGCAATAACAATTAGAACAATAACCACATATGAAAGACAGTGAACTGGCTGTAAAGTACTTTGAAACATCCAAGAGCTGTGCTAGTCTTCAGAATTTCTTTTGTCTTCTAAAACTTTTTTTGCAGCAGAACTAAGCATTGAAACTTTGGTGTTACTTGGAATGCAGGAGATCAAATGTAGAATCAACTAACAGTAAAGAATAGAGAGGTCATTCAAGCAGATATCTGCTCACCACTCACCATGAAGTTATGACCACAACATGTGATTGTCAGGAAACATCAGCCATCTTACTGTGGTAAACTTTGTGCCACTTGATTTCATCTGCATTGTGGGATGTCACATAATCAGCTGTCATATGTGCTGATTACACAACTTGTTTCACAGACAATTGAATAAAAATCTTTGATCTTTCTCAACTGTGCCCTTTTTTGGATTTGTGTATGGCTAAACACCCAGTATTATTCCCCAATTCTAGTTAACTGGATACAGAGCTCTGAATGTTTGGATTAGAGAACTCAATTCACTGTATCAGTCAGAACCCATCTAATTATAACTAAAGTTTATAAAATTTCTGCAGTTCAGTTTAAACTGAGTTCATTCATTCTTCAGTTTCAAGATCCTGAGTGTCAATATCTCTGAGGTTATAACCATGATCCAACATATCGATGCAGCCAGAGAGAAGGCAAGACAGTGGCTATATTTCATTAGGAGTTTGAGGAGATTTGGTATGTCACCAAAAACACTCACAGATTTCTACAGATGTACCATGGAGAGCATTCGAACTGGCTGTATCACCATCTGGTATGGAAGGGTGGTACCTACTGCACGGGATCGAAGGAAGCTGCAGAGGGTTGTAAACTTAGCTCCATCATGGGCACTAGCCTCTGTAGTATCCAGGACGTCTTCAAAGAGCGATGCCTCAAAAAGGCAATGTCCATCATTAAGGACCCCGATCACCCAGAACATGCCCTCTTCTCATTGCTGCCATCAGGAAGGAGGTGCAGAAGCTTGAAGACACACACTCAGTGATTTAGGAACAGCTTCTTCCCTTCTACCATCCATTTTCTGAATGGACATTAAACTCATGAATGCTACCTCACTACTTTTTAAATTTTTTTTTTGCACTACTTACTTAATTTAACTATTGAATATGAATTAATATATATTTAATGTAATTCACAGTTTATTTCTATTATGTATTGCTTTGTACTGTTGCAACAAAGTTAACAAATTTCTCTACAAAAGCTGGTGATATTAAACCTGATTCTGATTCTGAACTCATTGCCTTTGCAGAGGAATTAATGCCATACATGTCTGAATTGCCCACTTTTGTCACTGAATTATAAAATGAAAATAATTTATGTTTTCTTCCTAATATGCTGGATTTCCTGAATTTTCTCTTCAAGGCAGGGGTCAAAATGATGGGGCAACATTTTAAAATACTTTAGAGCTCTATACCACTAAGTATAAAATTCATATTTAGTGATTATTGGAGCACAAGTTATTTATCTTGTGGATTCAGAAAATCTAATGATAAAACAACTACTTTGGTTATATTTAAATGTAATGGTTTCAGGTGAAAGGCAAATGCTTGAGAAGTATGCATATATACTGGCTCCGCTCCTGTCTACCCTGTATAACTCAGACTTTAGATACAACACTGAGTCATGTCATCTCCAGAAATTCTCTGATGACTCAGCAGTAGTTGGGTGTATAAAGGGAGGATAGGAGGATGAATACAGGGCCCTGTTGGAGGGGGTACTTTGTTGAACAGTTCAGCTGAATCAACAGCTCAACATCACTAAGCAAAGGAGATGGTAATGGACTTTAGGAAGACTAAACCTGTACTGCTCCCTGTTACTATTGATGGTGAGGAGGTGGATGTGGTGAGGATTTACAGGTACCTGAGGGTGCACCTGGATGACAGACCTGAGTGGAGTATCAACACAGAGGCTGTGTACAAGAAGGGCCAAAGTTGCCGCTACTTTCTGAGGAGACTGAACTCCTTTGGAGTGTGCAGGCCTCTCCTTCGCTTGTTCTACCAGTCTGTTGTCTCCAGTACAATCTTCTATGATGTGGTGTGCTGGGGGCAATGGCATCAACACAGATGATGCTAATAGCTCAAGAAACTGATTAGAAAGGCTGGCTCTGTTTCAGGAGTCAAGATGGATATACTGGGGGCTGTGGTAGAACAAAGGACCCTCCAGAAAATACTGGTAATTCTGGACAATGTTTCTCATCCTCTGCAAGCCACCTTGGCTGAACAGAGGAGCATTTTATGTAATAGATAGACAACTGCGCTGCTCCAAAGAGTGCTATTTGAGTTCATTCTTTACTTCAGCCATTAGGCTCTATAATGAGTCAAACTATAGCCGGGGAAGAGAAGACCCCTCCTGTAAGACTGTTATTAACCTGTGTTTACCAGAGCTCTGCTTAAGCTCTGTTTACCACACCCTGCTACTATGGACACCCTGTGCAATGCTACCATCACTTCCTACCTGGATGGTAAGAATGTGCACCCATTACTGTATAATATTATGGTAATTCTTGCACTACTATCTTATCAGTGTGAACTTGGAAATCTTGTAAATCTTGTAATCTCATCTAATATTTGTGTATCTGTGCACTTGTAATGCTACTGTGACACTGTAAGTTCCTTTGGGATCAATAAGATAACTATCTATCTAGAGTAGTACAAATTAACCTTTGGATTGGGGAGGCAGGGAAGTACTGTAAATATTCCTCTTTTCTACAAGTTGAAAGAAAATCAAAAGACATGTTGGATATCTGTTTAATTTCTGACCCTTAGGGTTACTGCAGGAGTCAAGAATGGTGAGCAGTCTTAATTCCAAGATTTCAGCTTACTTTAGAGTCCAAACAAATATATGAATTGTAAGCAAACTAAGTAAAGTGCTTAGAAATGATACTGAGAGGGGAATTAATGCTCAGGGGTGTAAGGCAGGAATAAAAGAAATAAAAGACAGCTCTTCTGAAAAATCTAAAATCTAATTGTGAGCTCTGCTAAAAGATAAAGATTATCTTTATTTGTCACATTTACATTAAAACATGTAATGAAAGGCCGGTCCTATGCTGTAATGTTCTATTTTCTGTGAAATGTGTCATTTTGCATCTGGGGATTGTGCTAGGGACAGTGCACAAGTGTCGGCACATTTCCAGCGCCATCATACCATATCAGCTGGTTCCGCAATGTATACTCGGCTCTACACCGAACTGGGGGTCTGGGGACAGACTCTCTGTGGACTTCAGTTCAGAACACTATTTGCTTGCATTATTGTTTGCATGGTTTGTTTTTTTTCTGCACTTTGGGTGTTCGACAGACTTATGTGTTCTTTTGGGTTTCTTTTGTAGCTGCCTGTTAGGAGATGAATCTCAAGATTGTATAATGTATATATACTTTGATAATCAATGTACTTTAAACTTCAAAACATTGCCAGTCTGATTAACAATTGTTGGTTATTCTGGCTTCAGTATGCATAGCTTCCCTCCCAGCAAATTTCTGTCAATCTAACCCATTTGATGTTAGTAATATTTTTACAAGCAACAAGCCTTTGAAACTCACAGGAACACTGTAGAAATGTGAACAGTGCCAACCATAATATGCATCAAATATTGTCAGTATATGCAGAGTTATATTGAGAACTTTGGAGCAGTTTTCAGCCCAGCTTGTAGAATTAGCAAAACCTGGCTACATATCTATTGTCAACAAACAGCAGCCTCGGAGGGATAATATAACCTTGGCTGGTAGAAGATAAAGCCCATGATTATGGATACTGGGTGCAGGAAATGAAGTGCTTTGATAGAATTGACACACATACTTAAACAGCAATCTGATATGTTCAAAGCAAATTCACTATCAAAGTACATCTATGTCACCATATACAACCCTGAGATTCATTTTCTTGTGGGCATGCTCAGTAAATCTATAGAAAAATAGCCATAACAGAATCAGTGAAAGACCACCAAACCTGGACATTCAACCAGAGTGCAGAAGACAACAAACTGTGCAAAACAAAAAGAAAGAAATAATAACAAATAAATAAGAAATATATATCAAAACATGAGATGAAGTGTCCTTGAGAGTGGTTGTGGGAATATTTCAATGATTAGGCAAGTGAAGTTATCCCTTTGGTTCAAAAGCCTGATGGTTGAAAAGTAATAACTGTTTCTGAACCTGGTGGTGTGAGTCCTTGGGCTCCTGTACCTTCTTCCTGATGGCAACAATGAGAAGAGAGCATGATCTGATGGTAAATGCTGATTTCCTACAACAGCGTTTCATGTAGATTTGCTCAATGGTTGCGAGTGCTTTGACCATGATGGACTAGGCTGTATTCACTATCTTTTGTTGGATTTTCATTTTGAGGGCATTGGTGTTTCTATACCAGCCTGTGATGCAACCACTACACATCTATAGAAAGTTGTCTAAGTTTTAGATGTCATTCCAAATCGCTGCAAACGCAGACCATTTGGCCCATAATGTTGGTGCCAACCTTTTAACCTTTTTCAAAATCAATCTAACCCTTCCCTTCCACATAGCTTCCATTGACCTTTCATCCAAATCCCTATCTAGGAGTCCCTTAAATGTCCCTAATGTATCTGTGTCTATCACTACCACCACCCACAGCATGTTCTATGCACTTACCACTCCCTGTTTAAAAATCCTGCCTCTGACACCCTGTCATACTTTTCCTCCAATCATCTTAAAATTATGCGCCCTTGTATTAGCCATTTATGCCCTTGGAAAAAGTTTCTGTCTGCCCACTCGATCTATGCCTCTTATCATCTTATGTGCCTCTATCAAGTCGCCTCTCATCTTCCTCCAATTTCAATTGGTTGGAATTTGCTGCATGATGACTTTCAAGGCTCACTTCTGTGTAAATGGTGTGTACCATTGTAATCTGCAAGTGAAATAGAGATTGAAACCTTTACAGTCTAGCAATCTTGCATTTTCTCACATAGAATTTTGTTTTGACAATCTACTCTGGGATTTTACTTGTGACGTGCCAATCCTCCTACATGTCAGGGATAATGATGTAATTAGAGTATTATTTGTGTAATGTGTTATGGGTCTGATTCTTAAAAGTGATTTCACAGGGAAATCGATGTATAGCCTACCCAGTACAGAACAGCTGGTATCCAAAGAAATATTTGGTTATTCTCTCGTGTCTATCATAGATATTCAGAGCAATCTAAACAAAATGCTGGAGAAACTCAGCAGGTCAGGCAACATATAGGGAAATGAATCAACAGTCGATGTTTCGGGTCAAAAATCTTCATCAGGACTGGAAAGGTAGGGAGAGGATGCCTTAATAAGGAGGGGAAGGGGAAGAAGGACAAGATAGAAGGTAATAGGTTCCTCAAGTTAATGAGGAAGTGGGGGAGAGGGGATTCAGAGTTTTTTTATTGTTAAAGATGGTGTGCTTTATAGATATTCCTTAATCTACTCATGATGTAATATTAGGATGTACAGATCAGCTGATTCACAAATTTGATCTTACAGTTGACACAAGGTTGCCCAGTGGCTCCATTTCAGCTTGGAGAAAGACAAGGATCAAATAAGCTTTGGAAGCTTCCTACTGGTTGTATTGAAATCCAGAGGAAGGGGCAACTGTAGACGTCCATACTGAGTTCATCTAGCCAAGCAAGTACCATGCTTGAGTAACTTGTCTCTAGACTTAAGATCACACATGAAACAATACAGAAGCCTCAGGCCACGCGCCACCAGGTTCAGCAACAGTTACTACCTCTCAACCATCAGGCTCGTGAACCAAAGGGAATAACTTCACTTTCTCCAGCACTGTGAAATGTTCCAACAAAGTATGGACTTACTTTTAAGGAATCTTCATCTCATGTTCTCAATATTTATTGCTTATTTATTTGTTATTATGTATTTATTTTTGTATTTGCACAGTTCGTTGTCTTTTGCACACTGGTAGAACACCCAAGTTGATGCGGTATTTCATTGATTCTATTATGGTTATTATCCTATTATGGATTTATTGAATATGTCCACAAGAAAATGAATCTCAGGATTGTGGTGTCATATATGTACTTGGATTATAAATTGTTACATGAAAGCAGGTTCACGGGTTTGGTGAGTGAGACAGAAGATACTAATTACAAATAAACAAATTAATCATTTATTTACAAACAGTGAAAGGTTTGACCAAACATTTAAGTCTCCCAAGTTACGCAAATTACAAAACTAAATATTCAACTAACTATTCAACTAAGTTAAGAGTGCGCGTGGAGCATACCTTCCCAATGGTTCTTCAGCACAGGTCGTGACCTAAGTCCAAAATGGACCTTGGGGACAAAGGATAGAGAGGCCAAGCCTCCTGCACGTGCTATTCATATACCCCCTGAGGTGCCCAGAACTGGAAATTGGTGCCGTGGCGTGTAAGGCAACCAATGGGAAAGAGCGGCCACAACTTTTAAACAGGCCAATCAATGGCCGACACAACAGAAGTGGCTTTCAATCAGCAAAAAAGCCAACCCCCCCCCCACATATGAAATCATTGTGGTCTTCAGGCATGCTAGGAGCCACACTCACATCCCCATCTACATCAATGGAGCTGTAGTGGAGCATGTATCAAGCTTCAAATTCCATGGTATCCACATTTCCGAGGATCTCACCTGGTCCCTGAGCTCCTCCATCCTGATCAAAAAGGCACAACAATGCCTTTATTTCCTGCAGAGCATCAAGAAAGCTCACCTCTGTCCCAGGATATTGATGGACTTTTATCACTGTACTATTGACAGCATACTCACCAACTGCATCTCAGTGTGGTATGGCAATTGTCCTGTATCAGACCGCAAAGCACTCCAGCGTGCAGTGAAATCTGCCCAGCGGACTATCGGCACCCAATTGCCCACCATTGAGAACATCTACCATAAATGCTGCCTGGGCAGGGCGAAAAGCAATATCAAGGATGCATCTCACCCTAACCATGGAGTTTTTACTCACCTCCCACAGTAGGCACTACAGGAGCCTCTGCTCCCGCACCAGTAGGCACAGGAAGAGCTTCTTCCCTGAGGCTGTGACCCTGCTGAACCTCACATCACAGCGCTAAGCAGTATTGCACCCATATTGTACTGTCTCAGTACTTTTATATTTGTGTGCTGTAGCACTTATTTTTTATTCACAGTTATTTTGTAAGTAACACTATTCTTTGCATTTGTCATTAGATGCTAACTGCATTTCATTGGCTTTGTATCTGTACTCGGCACAATGACATTAAAGTTGAATCTAATCTAATATAATCTAATATGACACAAATTTACTTTGAACTTTGAAATCAGTAAGGAAGCTGTCCACAGACTTGAGTCCTAATTTTATAATTGGAAAAAGTAATCTGGCTTGCTTTCTTTGTTATTCTGACCATTTCAAAATCGACAATTTTTTTCAAAAATAATCTCTCCCTTAAACTAATTTCATAATTCATTGTTACATCAGAAGTGAATGAACTGTTTTACAAGACATTTTGCAGTTTTTAATATGCCTTTAGATTTGGAACTGATTTTTTGTTTTCTTTTTCAGTGTGACAGTGAAAGTGACATTGACGACAAGGTAAGACTAATTGGGGTTTTTTTACTACCATGTTTGGTTTCAAAATATAGCAGATCCCAATGCTGACTGAGTGATTCAGAACCTGTGGAAATCTATATGTAATGTTTTCCACAGTGGTAAGTTTGATTTTTAGGAACATTTTCGTCTTGATAATAATGTAGCCTTTGCGAGAGTCTAGTTTAGCCAATGAAATTAGTCTACTGCACTGCAAAAGGTAGCTGAGGTGAGCAGTGATATCTGTTAAGTCAAGAATGTATCTTAAAGGACAAAGACTGGGAGTTAAGCTGACTGCAAGTCAAGTTTGCATTGATAGGACATGTCAAGTAAATGGCAGGGGCCTTAGAAGCTTTAGAACAAAGGGACTGTGGAGTACCAGTCCATAATTCGTTAAAAATGGCGTCACAGGTAGATAGGGTCTAAGCTTTTGGCATATTGGCCTTCATAAATCAAAATATTGAGTAGAAGAGATGGGATGTTATGTTGAAATTATATAAAACATTGGTGAGGCGTAATTTGGAGTATTGTGTGCAGCTTTGGTCGACTACTTGCAAGAAAGATATAGATAAAGATTACAGAGAAAAATTACAAGGATGTTCCCGGGACTGGAGGACCTGAGTTATAAGGAAAGATTTTCTAGGTTAGGGCTTTAATCCTTGCAACATATTGAAATAGTGCCATCCATCTATGAACCCCTAAGAACTAAAGACATGCAAGCCAATAGAATTCAAAGGTCATCTAAAGGAGTAGCTAATCAGGACTGAAGCAAGTAAACGGGGGGGGGGGGGGTGGGGGGAGGTGTTTATATAAACGCAAGCACTCCCAGAAAGAAACACCAGCAACTGAGCACTAAGGGTGTCAGCTTGACTGGCAATGAAACATCTGCAAACTAATTGCTGAGCTCAGTAAACACCACAACATCAGGGTTCTTTACTTTCTGAGCTGGCTTTCAAGGAAGTGACAGAATACATGTTTCTCTTGGGGTTTCATCACAGAATCAGAGAAACATAGAATTGTACACCACCAAAACCTCAGCTACTCCAAAAGTGGTGCCCTCTTACACAAATCACATTTGCCTGTGTTTCCTGTGTATCTCTGGTCCTTTCCTGTCCAAACATCCTTTAAACTCCACCCTTTCTTATAGGCAACATTCAGTGAATCTTTGTTGCACCATCTCAATTATTACCTAATACTTCTTGTAGTGGAGTAACCGGAACTGTATGATCCAACCAATCTTTTGCACAACTGCAACATAATATACCAACCATTATATTTAATGCCGTAGCCTATGAAGGCAAGTATTTAAATTCCTTCTTCATTACCCTGCCCATTTGTTGCCATTTTCAGTGAGCTTTGGACTTACACCCTAAAGTTACTCTGTCCTGATTAAACTGGTGTCCTTCTCGGTGTTCATGCACCAAGATCAGAGGCAATGGATCATGTCTCTGTACCACCAGTTTGTGTTCCTGTAAACAAGACAACTTGCGAAGGTTACGGCACAGGCAAACACAAAACAGGCATGAGAATTTTTTGAAGTCTGGTTCTCTTCAGATAACTCCATAAACAAACATATTAAAGCAGATGCCACCTACGAACCCCTAAGAGCCAAAGAAACGAGAGCCAATAAAATTCAAAGGTCAACTAAAGGTATAGCCGGTCAGGACCTAGCTAGGCAAATGGGGGACTATATAAACACGAGCACTCCCAGGCAGAAACACCAACAACTACATGGTGATGAAATGTCTGCAAGCTAATTGCTGAGGTCGGCAAACGCCTCAACCAGAGCTACCAGTATTCACCACCGTCCTATATAAAGAACATCTTAATTGACGTAACTATAGTCTTACTTGAGTAAAACTGGTTTCTGAAATATGGTTTTAATTTAGCTAAACCTGTTGGTTAATGTTATTACGTAACAAATTTTTGGAAGAAGGGTATTTTTGATAAAGGTTCTGAATTTTTAACAAAACGTGCACATTGACTTTGTTTTTAATTTGCATAATAAAATTTGTGAAGGCAGTTTGTGAAGCCTTTAGTGATTTGCTGTGCATTTTCTCCTGTGACATAGCTACAGTACGAAGACCAATTTATCTTCAAGTTAAAATGCAATCACTGTAACGTACTCCGTGCTTTGATTATGCTGTATCCTCTAAATGATAAACAGAGCCACTTTGAATATTAAGGTAGTGTGATAACTTCAGGTGCAACATAACTTGTCTAAGAGATCAGTGTGCAGATGGGTTTTAATTAGTATTTCAGGATTCAATGTGAAGAGGTTCAAGTGCCTTAATGGCCTTGCACAGCTGCAAGTCGCAATGAGTGGCATTCTTACTGCTGTAAGTCTGTACTTGTTGTGCAATAATAGCAACAAGAAAGTCATATTTGATGGTAATGTTAAATATTTCTTGTCTTGAAGAGCTGGTATCACTATAGGAAATTCTTCAAAAGAAAAACGGTTGGCATACATCTCTATATTTCATCCCTTCACAACATTTATTGCTTCCATTATTAACTAATGTTAAAATTACTCATTTATTTTACCAAAGTGTAAGCCTTTATTGAATATCTATGCTAAAAACATTTTTCTTGAAGAATCAGGGTCAGATTTAATATCACCAGTATAT
The DNA here is from genome assembly GCF_048418815.1 of Hemitrygon akajei. Lineage (NCBI taxonomy): Eukaryota > Metazoa > Chordata > Chondrichthyes > Myliobatiformes > Dasyatidae > Hemitrygon > Hemitrygon akajei. The sequence continues at coordinate 127,820,939 of NC_133130.1, read as the reverse complement.
GTTGTGAAATTTGTTAACTTTGCAGCAATACATAATAATAGAGAAGAAAACTGTGAATTACAGTATGAATATATATATAGATAATAGTTAAATTAAATAAGTAGCACAAAAAATGAAAATAAAAAAGTAATGGGGTAGTGTTCATGGGATCAATGTCCATTCAGAAATTGGATGGCAAAAGGGAAGAAGCTGTTCCTGATTCAGTGAGTGTGTGTCTTCAGGCTTCTGTGCCTCCTTCCTGATGGTCGTAATGAGAACAAGGCATGACCTGGGTGATGGGGGGGCCTTAATGTTGGGTGCCGCCTTTTTGAGGCTTCGATCCATGAAGATGATCTAGATACTATGGAGACTAGTGCCCATGATGGAGCCGACTAACTTTACAACTGTATGCAGCTTACTTCAATCTGGTGCAGTAGTTCCCCCCCCCCCCCATACCAGACGGTGATGCAGCCAATTAGAATGCTCTTGATTATACATTTGTAGAAATCACTGAGTGCTTTTGGTGACATACCAAATCTCCTCAAACTCCTAATGAAATATAGCTGCTGTCTTGCCTTCTTTGTAGCTGCATTGATATATTGGGTCCAAGTTAGGTCCTTACAGATATTGACACACAGGAACTCTGAAAATGTTCACTCTTTCCACTTCTGGTCCCTCTATGAGGTCTGGTGTGTGTTCCCTCATCATACCCTTCCTGAAGTCCACAATCAGTTCTTTGGTCTTACTGACGCTGAGTGCAAGAGAAACAAAATGTTTAAAGAAGGCATTGTCTAGTTCCAAAAATTGATAATACAGTTGAACCAAATCAATTTTGGTATTTGGTAGATGTATTTCCAGAAAATGTTGCTTCAGTTTAAATTTAATTGTGTTTTAGAGAAAGATTTTCAGTGAATGATGTTGCTGACTTCTTCAAGCAGAGAAATAATCTGTGAATTACTTGAGGTGGAGAGTTTGAGAAAGCTCATAAGTTATCAGTAAGCTTGGGGGTAAAGTCAGTTGAACCCAACGACAGAACATTGAAATGCAGGCAATACATACCATAACTTAACAAAGCGCTTGAAATAAGTGGATTTGATCCAAACCCCATTGTGAAGAGATGATTTCAGTATTAAGACTGGAATATTCTAAGATTCTAAGACTGTCACAAAAGTAGGCAAAATTGAATAAGATTTAAAATAACTATTTTTGGAGTACCAGAGAGATGGGGGTGGTGATTTGTTAGAGGGGTTTAAGATTGAGAGGTATAGATAGAGTGAACAGTCACTGTGGCAATGGTCAATGCTAGAGAACATGAGTTTAAGGTAAGTGAGGAAAGTTTAGGGGAGATAGCAGAGGAAGGCTTTTTTTTGCACAGAGAGTGGTGGGTGCATGCAACACACTGAGCTGAGGATGCCTGCAGAGGCTGATAAAAAAGGAATATTAAAGAGACTTTTAGATAGCCACATGGATAAAGAAAATCCACCACTTTAATCCTAGCCTAATCAAAAGTTCAAACCTCAAAGTTCAAAGTACATTTATTATCAAGGTATGAATAAATTATACAACTTTGAGATTCATCAACTTACAGGCAGCCACAAAGCAAGAAACCTGAAATAACTCAATTTTTAAAAAGACCAACACCCAATATGCAGTGAGAGAGAGAGAGAGAAGAAAAACACAAATCATGCAAACAATAAAAGCAAGCAACAGCATTCAGAACCAAATTGAGTCCATAGTCCCGGAGCCCAGTGCAGCCGGAGTAAGCCCATAGCATCAGTGTCAGTTCATCACACAGCAAGACAAATCACAGGACAATTTACAATAATTGATTAATCTACCAACTGCTATATCTTTGTTGGACTGTGGGAGGAAACTGGAGCACTCGGAGGAAACCCACACGGTCATGGGGAGAACACACAAACTCCTTACAGAGCGGTAGGAATTGAACCCAGGTCACCTGTACTGTAAAGTGTTGTGCTCACCACAACACTGCCACTCCAAAAACAGGGTAATAGACCATGTAAGACGGAAGGGTTAGGTTGATTGTGGAGTTTGCTTATATAGATCATCACCACATCATAGGCTTACCAGACTGTACTATACTGTACTGTTCTATAATACTGAAAATAAAGTGTTGGAATAGAGATACAGAAGAGCAGATGCCTGCTCAGAAAATCAAGATGTAGGATCATTTTAAATTAAAATAAGAAATTGAGTGTCTGATAATTCAATGGAAATATCAAAAAGGCCCCTAGAAAGTTAGAATGTCGGGAGAATTTTTAATTATGAAACTCGAGCAGCGTGTAGCTGGTTTAATACAATTACTAGGAAATTTAATATCCTGGTCAAATCAAATAATGTATTAATATGGAAAAAGAATATATAGAGTCAATCCAAGTCAGTTTTGTCAATTGTTAAACTCGAGCCAGTCAAATGAGTTGCTGACTACAAAATAGTAGGTCTTTAACCTTGCGTTGTAAGCACAGTGTCTGTGCTATTTGATCTAGCTGTGTTTCTGATGTTCCTAAAATCCAGCTTATTATTGATTGCTATTGGGGGTTCGGGTAATGGGTGGTGGAGAGAAAGTTGTTAACATTGAGTGTCAAGAGAAGGTGGTGCAGCTACTCTTGTTGCTTGACACTTTCGAGTTGCACACAAGAGATTCTGAAGATGGTGGAAATCCAGAGCAACACACATAGAACGCTGGAGGAACTCAGCAGGTCAGGTAGCATCTATAGAAATGAATAAACAGTCAATGTTTGAGGTCAAGATGCTTCATCAGAACTGGAGTAGAAGGGGGAAGATGCTAAAATAAGAAGGTTCCAAATCTCTGTCTTAATATATGCAAAATGACCATGCATATCACATGGGCGTTTCCCCCTTCCTTTCCAGTCCTGTTGAAGGGTCTCAGCTTGAAACATTGACTATTCATTCCTATTGATGCCGCCTGACCTGCTGAGTCCTCCAGAATTTCGTGTGTGGTTGCTTTGGATTTCCAACATCCGCAGACTTTGGTTGTTCAGTAATTAGTTGGATTGGATTTCTCCTGATTTTTTTTTTCTGGACCGCCCCTAATTAAGCAATTTTCCACAGTCTGGATGAGAAGCCTGTTTTTATTTTGGCAATATTGGAAGTGATTAGAGAGGTACAGCACTTCTTTCACCCACTGCGTCTGCTCCAACCATCAACCAGCTGTCTGTTGTGACTGTGATCAAAGTCACTGGAGAGACACTGAAGCTGGTGATACAGAAGTCTTTATTCAACAAAACAAACACGCATTATACTGGGGACACTTGGAAAAAGAGGCTCGAAAACTCATAGTACATCACATTTTTATACCTTTAAACTCAATGGTACAGGTTGACCTTCACTAATCCAACTACCTGTAATCCGGTTCCTTCAATAATCTGGCACATATTTCAAATTTTCCCCACACCTGTAATTTCAAATTTCCCAGGCCACCATATTAATCTTCTGCGCATTGTTTTGGTTGTGCTAGATTTGTTCACGTGTTGGCACAGTTACGTACCCCGTAACTGGGTCACTTACCAGCAAAGATAGAGAGGTCTGTTGAGGTCTGATGGTACTATTTTTAACAGTATTTATTGATAAAAATACACAAAAATAACATCGATGCAAACATACAGATAATATACGTCGTCAATACTAAATCTAAAAGCGCGGGTATAATAATAATCAATAAGAAATAGCTCTATCATTGTCTAGGGGATAATGTATTGTCCGATGGAAATATAAAAGTCACTCAAGTTCATTCAAGCTGCAGCTTTTGGTTGGAGAGAGAGACGGATTAAAACTTGCCCATTCCTTTTATGATGTCAATCCTTCGAGAGTCGTTGGGGCTGATTTCTCCTTTGTTGTTAGCTAAAGCCGTTCTTCTGTGGCAAGGCCCACCAATTCCGAGGCAAATGGAAAAGGACGCACGTGGCTTTCCATCGGCTTTCACTATTACGCTATTACAGGATTTCTAGCGTTTCTTCTGGTGCGTCTGAGGGGCTGTTCCCACAGACCCTCTTTTATCCCCACTCACGGGGTCTCAGATGTCAATCAGGGTGGAATGATGCCATCCCCCAACCAGCCCACGTTGCCTGAGGGCTTCCACGAAGCACAGTACTCAATACACAATTCTGTCTCCAAGAGACAATGGCCGTTTCCCGTAGCTTTGTATCGCCGAGGGGCCAAGACATTCCAAACGTCTCTCTCTCATTTCCTGGATCTCCTGACCTGAATTAATAGCGATCTTGCAATACTCAAAAAGGAAGGGGCTACTTTGGGACCCTTCGTCCCCTCAGAGTTGGGCACAGGTGTAACAGCACGCTCTTGTAAACACAGACAGGCAATTCCTGCTTGTTTTCCTGCATTTATTAATACCATTTGCGTGAGGCACGGCCACCGGACACCTGCCTATCTCACCTGTCAACGGCTAGGGAGCTGGCGCGCGCCGGGTCGGTCTGTCTTCTCGCCTGCCTGCTGGCAGTCACGCACTGGCTTCCAGCGTCGCCCAGCCGGAACTCTGTTCTCTTCTGCCTACGACCTCAGATCAGACATGGCGACCCTCTGAATTTAAGTATATTACTAAGCAGAGGAAAAGAAACTAACGAGGATTCCCTCAGTAACTGCGAGTGAAGAGGGAAGAGCCCAGTGCCGAATCCCCGGCCACCTGGCGGTCGCGTGAAATGTAGCATATAGAAGACCTCCTTTCTCCGACTTCTGCTTCTGCTCACCCAGGTGTGCTGCCACCAACATCAACAGTTTTTGAAGAAACCGTTGTGCCAGTTTCAGCACCAGTTCCTGATATTTCACTCATTTTTCAAGGTGCAGATGTTGATGATCCTGACAACCCCACACTTGCAGACGAGTAACTTTACCTGAAGATATATTAACCGTCTCACTTTAGAAGCGGAAGTGCTCAACTGTTCTGTATAAGTTAGTTCCTGTACATTTACCTGTACCTTTTGTTTTATCTGTGCCTGTACAGTATATTACTTTATTAAAATTTCACTTACTGCTCATTTAATATTTCTGTTCCATTATTATCTAACTTGTACTGATTTAAATGATATTTTAAAGGTATGATGAGGCGGTTAGCTTTTGCTTAATGTGACCCTTCTGTAATTCGGCATTTTCACTAATCCAGCACTCCTCAGGTCCCAGTGGTGCCGGATTAGTGAAGGTTGATCTGTAATACAGTTTCAGTGGTTACAATGGGTTGACAGTACTTCAATTAAGTTAAATATAATTTTCATACACCGAAATCTTTGCACACACACTCCAGACTCCCCAGGTTGAACGTTAATCAGCATTGTCTTCCTAGCTGCATTCATGCAAATACAGACATCTCAGGTGAATGGGTGTTTCATGGTTTGCAATCTGACCCCAATCTGCAGCTCCAAGAAAACTATTTTAGACCATAGCTGGAATATTATCCGAGCACGTGCCCTATGATCTATCCACTGAACTCAAACATTTCCTTTCAGTCCATAAGTTAATATGAATAAACTGAAGACTACTATGATATGGATGACTTAGAAGAAGAATCATCCATGTGCCTCTGGATGACAACAGCTGCAAATAATTTTATAAGACCATAAGATACAGGAGCAGAATTAGGCCATTTGGCCACCGAGTTTGCTCCACCATTTCATCACAGCTGATCCATTTTCCCTCTCAGCCCCAGTCTCCTGTCTTCTCCCCGTATCCCTTCATACCCTGACTAATGAAGACTCTATCAACCTTTGCCTTAAATATACCTAATGGTGTTGCCACTACAGCCACCTGTGGCAATGAATTCCACCGATTTATTACCTTCTGGCTACAGAAATTCCTCCTCATCTCTATCATCTCTATTATGCGGCTGTGTCCTCTGGTGTTAGACTCACCCACTATAGGAAACATCCTCATCTTTAAAATAAGTGCAAGGTCCTATTATAATTAAGAAATAGGACTTTTGGAGTGCTATCTTCTCTGCATGCTGCATGTTTGCTTGCACCATAGCTTTCACTGATGCCCATTCGAACTTGCACCCCATCTCGAGCTTCATGGGTGGCGATCAGGGAGAGTTGGTCGTGCCACTGAACAGGCAGTCGATGTTCATGGATCCTTGTGAATAGTTTTCTCCCAGTTTGGCCAATGTAACATTTACTGCAGTCCCTGCTTTAAAATGTGATACTGGAGGCCCACTCCTTAATATTTAACTTGTAATAGTACTTGTTATAATATAAAATATTAAGTACTCAGACCTGGCAGCTGAGTGTAAGGAAGCTGGCTGGAGGACCATCATCTATCCTGTGGAGGGAGGATGCCAGGGCTTTATCAGTGCGTCTACGACAAGGTTGTTCTGTGTTATGGCAGGAACTCAGTAGAGCCACCAAAGATTTGGCTGAGAAGGCAAAAAAGGGCAGCTTTTGGCTGTGGCTGAGGAGGAAAGTCTGAAATTTGGGGACTGACTAACCCCATTGGAGCTGCAGGAGGTGGCAAGGACACGTCCCTGCCACTGTTCTGCCACTAGGAGATGTACTAGGGCTAAGGAAGCAAAACTTCAATGAATGGTGGTCCCAGCTGATGATCCTGCAGATGACCTAAGGTGCCAATCAGGAAACAACATCTTCCTGTAGACATGATAAATGCAGGATGGTAGTCCAGTTATGTGTCACGTCTAATGTAGTTTTGCACTTAGTACAGAAGCATCAGTGAAGTGATGAACTATTGGAAGGATTTACACATGCCTGTTACGCCGCTGGTATTTGGGGCAGCAATGAAGATCCTCTATTTTTGGCGGCATTCAGGACTTGTTTCATCATTTCAGTAGCTTCCTCTTGGTTTTTTCACTACTGTCAGTCATGCAAGTCCCAAGTGGGAACTCAGGAATACCATCGCACTCAGATGTAGAAGGAATCTTCATTGCTGTTTCCATAACAATTTTGTTTGACCAGTCAGGATTGTTCACCCTGAGCTGAACTCCTCCAAGTGAACCTTCATGTTCTTAGTCTGGTCTGTACTGTTTAGCATGGGTGATCTTACCAAGAGCCAAAACATAAAGCCCTGGCTCCACCCAACACAGTTCTCTGGGTCATTGAGGCCCGCAAGATCCCAAACTCTACGACAAAGCTATGGTCCACTTGAAGAATTGGAAGGATTGAATTGTGTTATTTGGCAACATTAAGGATGGTTTTTATAAATGCCAAATGGACAACTAGAAATCTTTTCACAAAAGATAAATATGAATTCTGTCCAATTGATATTACTTGCTGTCATGTAGACATAGGTTACTTTTAACAAAATCGATAGGAGCAGAATTACGCCACGTACCTCTTGGGGATGGATGGTGTACCACTGAGTAAGATTATGTCTTAATTATAATTGTCAACCATTGTCTTCAACTCAAAGAAGAGGTCAAATATATGAAGGTTTGGATCCTGTAACTTGGCCAAAAACCATCTAACTTCAAACCAGGATTTGTTTGAGTGGAACACACACATAATGCTGGAGGAACTCAGCAGGTCAGGCAGCATCTATGGAAATTAATAAACAGTTGATGGTTCAGGCTGACACCTTTCTTCAGGACTGAGAAGGAAGGGGGAAGATATCAGAATAAAAAGATGTGGGGAAGGGAAAGAGGCTACCTGAAAGGTAATAGGTAAAGCCAGATGGGTGGAAAAGTCAAGGGCTGGAGAAGAAAGAATCTGATAGGAAAGGAGAATGAACAATAGGAGAAAGGGAAGAAAGGGGACACCTAAGCAGTTTAAAACTTAAGTGGATAAGCAATTAGACAACATATTGGATTTTTATTGCACATTCATGAATCTATGATTTATGTAATCTTAGTGTTTGGTATGGAAATAACACACTGGAGAACTGGATTTGTCGCTTGAAGTGAACAATGAGAGTATAGGAAGCAATAAAATTAATAAGAATGCATTAATAACTGTGATGCTTTCAGTTAAGTAATTGAAGAATATTAATCCTTTATTGAATGTTTGCCAAGCACTGAAGAAAATATAAAACATTTAAATTAGCTCGATATAGGCCCATAAACACAAGAAAGTCTGCTGGAAATCAAGAGCCACACACACAAAATGCTGAAGAAACTCAGCAGTTCAGGCAGCAGTTTTGGAAATGAATTAACAGTCAACATTTTGGACCATTCTTCAGGACTCAGTAACATCAACTGTTTATTCATTTCCATAGATAATGCCTGAGCTGCTGAGTTCCTCCAGCATCTTGTGGATGTATGACCATATCTGTTATAGTTTCAACACCTTCAGAAGAAGGCAAAAGAAAATTGAGCAGGGAGTATTTTTTCTGACAGATTGCCTCCATTCAAATAATATCAACAAATGAAACCTGGATATTTCTTAGATATTGCTTAGTGAAGGGTCAAAATTTAGGAATCAGATTATTCAGTGGTCATAAGCTGAACACTAATAATTTGGTAATGTGAGAAATATTAGTAGAGTACAATCCTGTGACAAAGTTTCTTGAAGCTATCAGTAAATATATTATCAGGAGAAAAACTATCTAAAGGTTCAAAAGTTTCGAAGGTTCATCTATTATGTATGCAGTATACAACTCTGAGATTCATCTTCTCCAGATTGCCACAAAAAAACCAATGGAAGTCATTCAAATAGAAACATCAAACCCATCTGCCCTGCACCAAAAAGAATGGGAACACAATCATCAAGCCCCCACAAACACCTCTCCCCGCACAAATAACAGAACAAGATCATCAACCCCAAACACACCTCCCCCGCACAAAAAAATGGGCAAGAACATGGAAAAATCTACTTAATTTATTTATCTCTTTGATTATTCTTTCCTCGATAACCATCGTTAAAACATTTTACTTGCTCATTACTGTGGTGTATTTGATATTTTAGTAATGTTTGATTAAATATTTGATGAAGCATTCCTGTTCGTTTCAGTAATTCATTATGGGTTATATGTAAAAATACATGAATTGCATACGCCATCATGCTACCACATGATACGTGTGTACCTCTCTTAAAGCAAACACGAAGTTAGATCTGCAATCCCAGACTCCTGTGTCTTCCTTTGAATTAGTTTAATATTTGGAAAATATAACAATTACCACTTCAATCTTTGCGGGAGCTTCCTGTGTTCAGATTGGAAGGTATGTTTCTGCGTTATGACTACATATTAAAGAACTTAATAGGCTTTAAACTCTTTTAGAATATCCAATGATCATGAATGATTCTGCACAAATTTAAGTTTGTACTTACCCCAGTTAATTCTTATTGACTCAGTGCAAAGCCTTCCATTGGCGCAGTGGCTGAAGTGTTATTACCTTTTGTTTGCATTTCAAACAAGCATCTTCTATCTACTGATGATTTCTGTGTGTCGCAGTTTCTAGCTTTTGGTGGAAAACAGCCACTCCTGTCATCAGTTACTCCCTTTTAACTTGACAGGCATTGATGGGTAACCAGGAAATTGAACTGTTTGACCCAGTTTGTGGATCAGCATTGTGTGTGGCCTCTGTCTGTCGTAGTTGACCATGGGTACTGCACCTCTGGTAGTCACTGGTTTGTCAAGCAGCCTCAACTGTGGCTGTTGAGGCCGATCCTGGAACGGCAGGTTCTGTCACAGTTGCTGCATGTTTAGGACATCATGGAATTGTTGTCCGCTGTGCTCTCCGTTTAGCTCTCCACTCCTCAAACTCAGGATCACTCTTTCGCCTTGCTCTAGATGTTGCTGAAGAGTACCTTGCCATTTGTTGTGGTCATCTGCTGTGTTCTCCCAGCACTCTGGGCTTTCATGTCGCGCTTGCAGAGGTCCCTGAAGCGAAGCTGGGATCTACCAATGTTCCTCTTGCCTGTTGCTAGTTCTCTGTAGAGGATGTCCTTTGGCAGTCTACCATCCTTCATACGACGGATGTGGCCCAGCCAGCACAGTCTGCGTTGTCTTAAAAGCATGAACACTGTGGGAAGTCCAGTGCAGGAGAGGACCTCAGAGTTTGGGACTTTGTCTCTCCAGGTGATGCTGAGGATGCAGCAAAGGCTGCGCAGGTGAAAACTATTGAGTTTCCTCTCCTGCTTGGAGTAGATGGTCCAAGTCTCGCTACCATACAGGAGGGTGTTGATAATGCATGCATTGTACACAGCAGTCTTGGTCTTTGTAGCAAGTTTTGGATTCTCCCAGATCCACGACGAGAGTTGAGCAAGGATCGATGCTGCTTTGCCAATATGCCTATTGGTTTCAGCATCGAGGGAGAGAGTGTCTTTAATGGTTGACCCCAAATATGTGAACTCGTGGACCACTTCTAGATCGTAATTGTTGATGGTAATGACTGGTGTCTCTACTACGTTCTGGGCAAGGACATTTGTTTTCTTTAGGCTGATGGTAAGCCCAAAGTCCTTGCATGCCTTAGAGAAGCGATCCAATGGAGTTTGTAGTTGCTGTTTGGTGTGTGAGGTTATAGCAGCGTCATCAGCAAAGAACATGTTACATGTTAAAGATCTTTCGCACCTTTGTTCTTGCTCTCAGTTGCACAGGGTTGAACTGCCGCCCATCAGACCTGATGTGCACGTAGATGCCTTCTGTCAATGTCCCAAACGTGTGCTTCAATAGTAGAGAGAAGAAGATGCCGAATAATGTAGGGGCCAGCACGCATCTTTGTTTGACTCCAGTACTAATAGCGAAGGGCTCTGGTAAGCTGCCATCGTACTGAACAGTAGCCCTCATGTCATGGAATGACTTGATGATACTTTGGAGTTTTGGGGGACAGCGATCTTGAGGAGAATCTGAAAGAACCCATCCCTTCTGAGTTGGTCAAGTCGATGAAAGCGACATAGAGGGGTTTCTGTTGTTCCCTGCACTTCTCCTGGAGTTGATGGAGTGAAAAAAATCATGTCGACAGTTGACCTCCTAGCGCGAGGTCGGATGGTGAGTGCTTGTACTCTGTGAGAGCTGCACACTCAGCTTCAATGACAGGAGTCAGGATGTTGGACTTTGCCTCAAACCAGTCACTGCTCTTTGTGGTCTTCCTTCCAAAGATAGAGAGTGCTGATTCGTGGATGGTGTCGCGAAGGTATAGCCATTGTTCTGTTGCAGTATCTCCTTGTGAGGAGGTGGTCATAGCACCCTGTACTGACTTGGCAAACTGGGCAACCTTTTCTGACTGTTTCATCTCTGTTGTGTTGATGTCAGGTTTCCCAGTTTGTTTGGGGTGGTGGATTTTCTTTGGACCTAGTTTGATCTTGCAGCATCCTAAAGCATGATCCGTATTGCAGTCTGCACTGTGGTATGGGCGGTGATTAGTACAGAGTTGATGAAAGAGCACCTGGTGATGATCATGTCTAGTTGGTGCCAGTGTTTAGACCGTGGATGTCGCCATGAGACCTTGTACTGCGACTTCGTCTGAAAGTAGGATTTAGTTACACACAGGCCATGATAGGAGCAGAACTCCAGGAGATGTTGTCCATTGTCATTTATTTTGCCAATTCCAAAGTGGCCAAGACAAGACGGCCAGGAATACTGATGTATTAATTGTCCCGTCTCCAAGTGTATCCTCATGCCCACTTTCTTAACATTTCCCCCTAGTTGTCGGTAATTTGCCATCCTTTGACCTCGTAGTCCTTCCTCCCTGATCTGGACCAAACAGTTGGTTTCTTCTCATGGGATCAGAATATTTACAAGTGCTTATCATGTTGAAATCTGTTTAAACCACTCTATCCACAAAAGTAAGAGCTTGAAAACTCAGCTTGGAAAATCCACCATTCCATTCAAGTTTAATTGTTATTCAACCAACCATACATGAATACCCATGAATACAGCCAAACGAAACATCGTTACACTGGGGTCAAGGTGCAAGACTAAGTACCAACAGTCAGACGCAGCACAAGCACACACAAGATAGCAAGTACAAATGGTATCACTGTCACACAATAAAAGAGTCAAAAACTCGTGCCGTCAGTCCATAGTCAACCACAATGGAGCCCATCCCTCAGCCTGGTCACCACCCTACACCGCTCCTGATGCCCCCCACCCCTAGGCAACACTGCAGCATGAGCCCCAGTCCTCACACATACAAGACAACAAGCCCATATAGAATATCAGCAAAAATACAACCGCACAAAATATACTTGTATAGTCAGACCACCCCAGTCTATCAAGAACTCCAGTGGAGCTGAAGAAGGCAAGATCTTGGTCAAGTATTTCCTTTAAATAAAAGTGATGTATTACTTTAATTTGTGACAAGTTCATAACTTTCAGCACTCCCATACTAAGTGCTTCGTTTATGTGCTATTTTAGGAAAAAAGCTACACTTTTCATATAAAAACCAATTTAATTCTAGAATTAGATTTCAAAATACTAATCAGATAACAAGAAATCTCATATAATATGTTTACTTTTGAGGTATTGGGTTGCCTTAGGACTGTGTTGTTGATCATAAGCTTTTAATCAGCACTGCTAATTGTTTGACTGTTGACTATTTTAGTTTGTTCATTTGTTAAGTGCCATGTTGTATGACTTGGGTAATCATTGTCTTTCCATTACCAGAATTGTTCTTGGCAAATTTTTCAACAGCAGTGGTTTGCCAATGCCTTCTTCTGGACAGTGTCTTTACAAGACAGGTGACCCCAGACATTATCAATTCTCTTCAGTGTTTTTCTCTTTTCTATGGATGCTGCCTGATCTGCAGAGTACTTCCAGCATTTTGCGTGTGTTGCTTTTCAAAGGTAGTCTGCCTGGCATCAGTGGTTGCATAACCAGGACTTGTGACGCACCAGCTGCTTGTACGACCATTCACCGCCTGCTCCCATGGCTTCACGTGACCCTGATTAGGGGGCTAAGCAGGTGCTACACCTTGCGCAAGGGTGACCTGCAGGCTAGCGGAGGAATGAAGTGCCTTACACCTCCTTTGGTAGGGACATATCTTCACTCCGCCACTTCATGTTAGACATATATTTAACTTCTTATTGGCTTGTGGATTAAATTTTATGTGCCATCCACTTACTTGAGAAAGTTGCCAGTTGAGTTCCATTTCACTCCATATGATATGAAAATGACAGTAAAATTAGCCTGATCACCTGATAAAGGAAATAGTTTAGTTGAGGTCATAATACTATCACATTGAACACTCTCATACTTAACCAGGGCAGTTGCCTGGAATGGCTACACATCCTCATTTTCTTGGGTCAGATGCAGAGGATGTATCATGCTGACCCTCTGCACCCTCAGAGGTCCAACTGGGCCTTAAATGTTTTATTGCTGAGGTCCTGCTCTGAAGCACTCGTGACAAGTGTAAAGCTGGGACAAAGCTTAGCCCCTTGCCAAAGCTGTCATGATGTCAAGGATTTTAAATCTCTGAAATTTGAAGATTTTAAATACTAGAGTAATGAAAGTGAATACTTGAGATCATCAACAAACAAGAGAAAATCTTCAGATCATGGAATTATCAAATTTGTTTTTAAAGTTAATTCAAGCACAAAATTCAAATCTAATTAAAAGCATTAAATTAAAGCAAAACTATTTTAAAAAACTTTCCACATCTGACATGGTGTAGGATCATAAGATTCAAGATTGGAAGTACATTTATTATCAAAGTATGTATGCAGTATACAACCCTGAGATTTGTCTTTCCACAGACAACCACAAAACAAAGAAAAATCATGGTACCTGTTCAAAGGAAAACATCAAACTCCCAACACACAAAAAAAGAACAAATCGTGCAAAAAAAATAAAAACACAGAATATAAAATTCCAGACCACAAGTTATCCAAGTATTCCAGGCATATTCAGTTCAGATCAATCTAGCTTTGTGTCGTTCATTAACTTCTGCCGCAGATCTGCCCCAAACAAAAACACACAAAATAGTAACAAAAGAGAAGAACCAGAAACCCCGAAAGCAGTTTTCCCCACCTTAGTACACACTAATAGCAGACACTCTGGTCTCCTAAGACGAATCCATCACCAGAACAATATCCAGCTTTGGGACAGATTTCGGGTGCCAGTTCTGATCAGACTCTTGCCTAAGTCTGTAACATTCTTTGGTTTGAATGGTCATAAACGGAAAGTTCTGCTTATAAGCATTGGTTGGTGCCTGCAAGAGTTAGCCAATTTGTCAACCTACAAGTGAAATTTTCATTCAATTGACAAGTTGAGGCCTCTGTTTGTCAGGGTTGACCATGGATCTTGCGTTCTAGGTGTCTGGATATGCAAAGCCAGGGCAGTACAATATGGAGAGCAAGCTGTTGCCCATGTATCAGGCTACCCCTCTCCATGCATCTGATGAATCCAAAGAAATGGCAGAGACCAATACAGTTTGGCACCAACAGTATCACAGGTGTTGCCAGTCAGCGTTGAACTCAGCATAGGACAGCCTTAGGGGCTCCAGATCCAGATTCCACCCTCGTGGTATACTCCTGAAGCCTTCCCCATGAGTGGGTGTAGCCACAAGGGAGCGGAGCTTTGAGATCAGAGTTTTCCTTCTCCTAGGTGAGCTGCCAGCTACAGCTGATGAGCCCCATTTGCCTAAAGTGACTGGTTTTAAGGTGCCGGTAACCCACCTTTGTCCCTTTTCCTGTCAGCAGAAATAATTCCACTGGGCTTAGTTTCATATGTGAAGGCCAGGAGCTGGACTTAGCTATCAGAGGCTATTTGAGGAGCACGCCATTGGGAGCATTTAATAGGTAGTGGGAGCTTGTCTGTATTACCAACCCTGGCTATAACAACCTTAAGGAACCAGAAGCAAACAGAGGTTATACAAGTTTAAGACATATAACTAGCTACAAATTTTAAAGAGCAGTTTAAGCGTTTTTCCTTTTTACCACATATGGATTTCCTTTTTAAATATTTGTCACCAGTCCTTTGACTTATTTTAAGAAGTTCCGGTGAATTCATGTGTGAAGCATAAATATTTCTGAAGTTACTCGTTATATTGGATCAGAAGGTGTCGTTATCAAGTTTTAAAATTGATTAATTTGCTGTAATTATCCAGAAAAATGATCTGTAAAAAAATGACAACAGTGGTTTTAATTGGAGTCAAAAGACCAAATTACATTTTTGAAATGTTATAAAGTAATTAAATACCTGCTGAGTTCTGTAATAGGTGTAAAATTTATTTTTAATGCAGTGCTCTGTAATTGTGCAGCAGAAGTACCTGGTTAAAAAAACAATCAGTTTTTACACTGTTTAGGCTCATACCCTTTAAGAGAATTTGGCACCTGCAAATAGTGAATAATGTGTATTATGAAATGACCCAAATTGTGTAATTCAGTTAAATTCATGGGAGTTGCCGATTCCAACAGGAATAGCTCCCTATTCCTAAATGAACAGCTAAACTCTAGCGCTTCCTCGGGGATATGGAGATTTGAAGCACAGTGACCTAGTTTACCAGAATCTTGCACTTACTGATGGATAGAAATATAAAATGCTGTCTGAAAGATCAAAAACTGCTTTTTTCTTTGCATCCAGGAAACTTAAAAGAATGTCAGATTTGACTGTAGTTTTGATGTCTGTGGCAAGGAATCATCTGGCAAACAGTTGGCAGATTTGCTGTCTAAATAGTTGATAACCAGCTTTGATGTACGAGAGGTTACCGACAGTTAGTAATCCTTTCTTCTCCACCATTTCAAATTAAAAACAAAACAGTCATTCTTGGCCATTGTTTCACCATAATACTGTATAGTGACAGATCAATAGACACTAAATTGAAGGGAAAGAAGGGGTGGAGAGAGTCTCCTTATTAGGTTGGGAGGAAGAGCTGAAAATTGTGTTGAAGTGCTTTGAGAATTCTTGATGCATGCAAGAAAGTGACAAAGGAAGAATAACAATAGTTAGGATAAATCTGAGATAGGTTTGTCTCTCTTCTACTTACAATTAACGGCACTTAATTCTTAATTAAAACTTCCAATCCAAGATAAGCTGACTTCCATTGCTTAATTCCTCAGACCAGTTGAGAACTTGAGCTTTGCTTGGTTCCCCTGTACTTGCACAGCTTTAAGCAATTCTTGTCATTTTATTGGAAAAGAACTGCTGCTAGTTATTTAAGGAAATATAATGTAACTTACATAATAACTAGTCGTTTGCTTAACTGTTTTTGTGTGTGTTTTTTAATAAGATTTTGGTTAATCTAGGACCACAAATTCAAAAGATTCAAACTACATTTATTATCAGAAATATGTATGCGGTATACAACCTGAGATTCATCTTCTCCAGAAACAGCCATGAAACAAAGAAAACCATGGAACTCATTCAAAGAAAAACATCACCCCACATGCAAAAAACAAATCGTGCAAACAGCGACAAGTATATCAGCCCCCTCTCACATGCAAAAAAGAACGAATTGCACAATAGCAACAAGAATGAGCAAAAACACAGAAAATAAAACACAAATTCAAAAGAGTCCATCTTCAGTTCAGCTCAGTGTTCATTAGTCCAATCCACAAACCACAGACACAGAACTTTGGATTAGCCTGATATAATCTATTTTCTGGGGCAGGTCTTTTTTGGCCTTATGACATAATGAACCACCCCCCCCCACACACACACACACACACACACAAGGTATCTACTAGCTTAGTGTGTTTGTAAGTATAAATTGTCTGCCGCTGTCAGTAAGTACTAGGCCAAAGAGATGGACTGACAAAATACCATTGAAAAAAAGAGGGTGATAATGGGTAGTATATGGAATGTGCTGCCCAAAGTAATGGTAGAGACAGGTATAACTATGATGCTTTAAAAACATTTAGACTGGCACATTAATTGGAAAAGTTTAAGAGATATGGTCTAAATGCAGAAGATGGTATAAGCTCAGAAAAACACCTTGTTTGGGTTGAATGGGTTGGGGGTGGGCCTGCTTCCATGCAGTATAAGTTTATGACTCCTTAAGATGCTCCAAGGTGTTTGTCATTTAAAAAATAAAACAGGATGAACTTGTAATAGAGGAAGGAGGTGGGAAAATAGAAGAGCTTGCTGGGAAATACAAGCAGAGTCAGAGAGGAATTTTTTGTTGTTTATATGTCAGGAAATGAAGAGGAAGCTTGACCTAAAAGCAGAGCAGCAGAGACAATTTTATTGTCTATTTATTGACTATGCCCACAAGAAAATGAATCTCAGGATTGTATGTAGTAACATATATGTACTTTCATAATAAATTTACTTTGTACAATTTAGCAGTGAATGATAAGTCTTCATATTCAGCCTCAAAATAACAAGCCATGAGGGGTCATAAAACAAGAGAGAATAGAAACCAATCATAACAGACAACAAAGTAAACTTTAGACAGGGAGAGTGGAAGCTGGGAGCAACTGGTTGAGGGTGGTTGTTTTGATGAATGAACAAGGACTGTGATGAGAATTGGGGTTAAATAGGAGTGATGAGTCTGGAATGAGCAGCAGGTGAATCATTAGCTGGGTAAAGACTGGGAGGTGCCAGCAGGAGCAGGTCTGACAGTGTAAGACAGTAAGGTGGAATAATCCATGATGTTTCAGTACAGAGTGAATGAAAGACCACTGTGACTGGAGAAGGGAAGCTTTGTGTTAAAAAGGCAGAGAGCTAGTCTGTTATCATAACATATCACTACAGGGAAAACATGAATAGTGAGAAAAATAGCTGACTGCTGTAGAGTTTGATTTATTTTTACCTGTAATTTTTTTTCTACAACCTTTTGAAAAGTTTGTTTCTATCATCAATTGGAGTTGTCTGATTCTGACTCTTGAAATGTTGCTGGCTGAGGTTGTTTTCCAGATATAAAGTATATAGAAAAGATTATGAATAGGAATATTTATGTAAAGTCTGTAGAGTGATGACATCTACATAAATTGTAGGTATTAGTTATGATAAATTGAACCAAGAGTTCCAATGACTTTGTGGTTTGATGTTTTATATTTTGTGTTTTTTGCTTATTTTTTGCTGTTTGCTTTCTTTTGCGTGTTGGGTGTTTGATGTTTTCTTTGAATAGGTTCCATGGTGTTTCTTTGTTTCATGGTTGTCTATGGGAAGACGAATCTCAGGGCTGTATACTGAACATATACTTTGTAAATAAATGTACTTTGGATCTTTGATGGCTGTTTTTCATCTTCCTTTGTACTCACAATTCCACCTGTTTTGGTACTGCCATCGAACTTGGAAATATGACATTTAATCCCCTCAGCTAATTTGTTGATAAAGATTGTGGATCACTGGGACCCAAGCACCAAGGCCTGTAGAATCCCACTAGTCATATACTGCCATCTGAGAAAGAACCATTTATTCCCACTCTTAGTTTTTGTCTGTAAAAAAAATTCCTAACCATACTAGTCACCATCATTAAATGCTGTGTCAAATGATGTGAGTGATCACAGTCTTTTAACCATGGTTACTCTTGGCAATTTTTCCCATGGAAGTGGTTTGCCATTGCCTTCTTCTGAGCAGTGTCTTTACAAGATGGGTGACCCCAGCTATTATCAGTACTGTCCAGAGATTGTCTGCTTGGCATCAGTGGCCACGTAACCAGGACTTATGATACATATCAGCTGTTCATATGACCATCTACCGCCCGCTCCCATGGCTTCATATGACCCTGATTGGGGGGATAAGTAGGTGCTACACTTTGCCCCAGGATGACCTGCAGGCAGGCGGAGGGAAGGCGTGCCTTACACCTTTATTGGTTGAGACGTACCTACACCCTGCCACCCAGCCATATCAGTATATTAGCCATAATTCCATGTGTTGTAATCTAATTGACTAACTTCCTCTGTAAAACCTTAATAGAATCCTTCTAAAAATCAGCCAATCCTCCTTTGATTCTACCAGTCATCCTGAAATAGCTCCCGTGGAAAAGCCATCCATAAGGTCCATGAAAACTCACATTGTGCTTGTGAAACTCTGTACATCAAGCAGCATCTGAGGGGCTGAAGGAGTGAAGGAATTGTCCATATTTAAGGTCGAAAATCCACTGAAATTCTCCAGCAGATTTTGTTCTTCCAGATTCCAGCATCTGCAGTTTCCATAAGACCATAAGTTATAGAAGCAGAATTAGGCCTCTTGACCCATCACGCCTGTTCTGCCATTTATTCATGGCTGATCAATTTTCCCTCTTAGCCCCAGTCTCTTCCCTTTTTCCTATATCCCTGACTAACCAAGAATCTATCAACTTCTGTCTTAAATATACCCAATGACCTGGCCTCCACAGCCACGTGTGGCTACAAATTCCACAAATTCACCACCTCCTCATCTCCATTTTAAAAGGACACACCTGCTTTTAAAAGGACAGAGGGACAGATGTGCCCTCTGCTCTTAGACTCCACCACTATTGAAAACGTCATCTTCACATCCACTCTGTTGAGGCCTTTCACCATTCAATAGTTTTCAATGAGGTCACTCCTCATTCTTCTGAATTCCAGTGTGCAGAGGCCGAGAGCCATCAAACACTCTTCAATGACAAGCCATTCAATTCCAGAATTATTTTCATGACCCTCCTTTGAACCCTCTCCAAGTCAGCATATCCATTCTTAGATAAGGGGCCCAAACCTGCTCTCAATACTCCAAGTGAGGCCTCACCTGTGCTTTATAAAGTCTCAACATTACATCCTTGCTTTTATATAGTTCCTTGTGTCTCCTAAACTCTTGATCAATGTCATTATTCCTTTCTGTGTGTCCTGTTAGTACATTCTACACCACAGATTATGGCATTCTCCTTGACCCTAATATTTGACAAGTGGATGCTTTTTATATTGTTAGTAAGAAGGAGCTCCCTTAACCTATTAAGACCTATAAGGCATAGGAATAGAATTAGGCCATTTGGCCCATCAAGTCTGCTCAACCTTTCCATCATGGCTGATTTATTATCATTCTTAATCCCATTATACTACTTTCTCCATGTAACCTTTGCCACCCTGACTAATCTAGAACTTATCAGCTTCCACTTTAAATATAATCCAATGACTTTGCCTCCACAGCATACTTGGGAATGAATTCCACAGGTTCACTACCCTCTAGCTAAAGAAACTGAGGCTCTGCCCTCACTGAGGCTCTGCCCTCTGGTCCTAGATAATCCCACTGTAGGAAACATCCTTTCTACATCTAGGCCTTTCATTATTTGGTAGGTTTCAATGAAATCCCCCATCATTCTTCTAAATTCCAATAAGTAAAGGGCCAGAGCCATCAAAATCTCCTTAAAGCTTAACCTTATCATTCCCAGAACCATCTTGTGAACCTTCTCTGGACCCTTTCAAATGCCAGCACATTTTTTCTTAGATAAGTGGCCCAAAACTGCTCGTAATACTCCCAAGTGCGGTCTGACCAATGCCTTATAAAGTCTCAGCAACATATCCTTGCTTTTATATTCTAATCCTCTCAAAGTGAATGCTAACATTGCATTTGCCTTCCTCACCACAGACTCAGCCTTCAGGTTAACTTTTAGGGAATCCTACATGAGGACTCAGCAAACCTATCAGTAATATTACCCCTCTCCCTTGTTTCCTGTATTCCTGCAAGTTATTCTCTCATACAAACCTAAGAATTCCCCTTTTATTCTATCTGTCATTAATCTGCATTAATGGATAATTTATAAAAGACATTGAGTGAGAATCTAATGTGTCAACATCACTTTTAATACATCTGTAAATATGTCTTTTATTATGTGGGGTAAACCAGAAAACCTAAAAGAAATTCAAGCAATCGTAGGGAGATTTCACACTTCACATTTATGTACCAAGGTTTTGTCAGTTTGAGAGCAAGTTTACTGTTTATTGTTTACCTGTGATGTGCACTACAGGCACGTACCATTATATTTTATTAACTTATTTGTAGTCATATTTTGTTTTAGTTGTATTTTGTTGTAGTCTGGAGGAACATTGTTTCATTTGGTTGTATATATCAGAATCAGGTTTAATATCACCAACATATGTCATGAAATTTGTTAACTTAGCAACAGCAGTTCAATACAATACATAATAAAACAGTAGGAAAAGCTATATATATATATATATATATTAGTTAAATTAAATAAGTAGTGCAAAAATAGAAATAAAAAAGTAGTGAGGTAGTGTTCATGGGTTCAATATCTATTCAGAAATCAGATGGCAGGGGGGAAGAGGCTGTTCCTGAATAGTTGAGTGTGTGTCTTCAGGCTTCTGTACCTCCTCCCTGATGGGAGCAACGAGAACAAGGCATGACCTGGGTGATGGGGGTCCTAAATGATGAGACACTGCCATTTTGAGACATCATTCCTTGAAGATGTCCTGGATACTACAGAGGACAGTGTCTGTGATGGAAATGACTAAATTTACAACTCTCTGCAGCTTACTTTGAACATGTGCAGTAGCTCTCCCACCCCCTTACCAGACGGTGATGCAGCCAGTTAGAATATTCTTCACAGTACTCCTGTAAAAATTTGCGAGTACATGTGAAATGTACAATCAGATGACAAACTTGAAATTGAACCTGAGGTCAG
Source organism: Hemitrygon akajei (assembly GCF_048418815.1). Lineage (NCBI taxonomy): Eukaryota > Metazoa > Chordata > Chondrichthyes > Myliobatiformes > Dasyatidae > Hemitrygon > Hemitrygon akajei. Next base: position 127,799,548 of record NC_133130.1, on the reverse strand, counting down.
GCTCAGGCTCCCTACAACACTCTGCTGTCTATAGCAGTTCCTGGCTTTCTTGCTTTCTCCTTTCTTCAACACTAAGGTTGCATTTTCCACTCCAATTCTGACACCTTCTATGCTCGCTTTGAAAGGGAGAACACAACTACAGCTGTGAAGATCCCTGTGTCTTTAAAGGGAGTGAACCCTCGCAAGGCAGAAGGTCCTGATGGAGTACCTGGTAAGGCTCTGAAAGCCTGTGCCAGCCAATTAGAGGGAGTATTCAAGGACATTTTCAACCTCTCACTGCTACGGGTGGAAGTTCCCACTTGCTTCAAAAAGGCAACAATTATACCAGTGCCTAAGAAGAAGTACTTGAGCTGCCTTAATGACTATCGCCCAGTAGCACTCACATCTACAGTGATGAAATGCTTTGAGAGGTTGGTCATGACTAGACTGAACACCTGCCTAATCTAACCTAATCCCAACATATCAATGCAGTTATAAAGAAGGCAAGACAGCAGCTATACTTCATTTGGAGTTTGAAGAGATCTGGCATGCCAACGAATACACTCAAAAACTTCTATAGATGTACCGTAGAGAGCATTCTGACAGGCTGCATCACTGTTTGGTATGGGGCCGGGGGGGAGGCTACTGCAGAGGGTTGTAAATCTAGTCAGCTCCATCTTGGGTATTAGCCTACTAAGTACCCAGGACACCTTCAGGGAGCAGTGCCGCGGAAAGGTAGTGTCCATTATTAAGGACCTCAAGCACCCATAGCATGCCCTTTTCTCACTGTTACCATCAGATAGGAGGTACAGAAGCCTGAAGGCACACACTCAACGATTCAGGAACAACTTCTTCCCCTCTGCCATCCAATTTCTAAATGGACATCAAACCTTTGAACACTACCTCACTTTTTTTAATATACAGTATTTCTGTTTTTTGCATGATTTTTAATCTATTCAATATACATATACTATAATTGATTTACTTATTTATTTCTATATTATGTATTGCATTGAACTGCTGCTGCTAAGTTAACAAATTTCATGTCACATGCCAGTGATAATAAACCTGATACTGATTCTGACAAGAGGCCAAGACAAAGATGGTAAGGATCCAAGTCTAGAGTATCGGAGACTAGAATCAAGATGAGACTGAAACGAGCACAGGGTTCCTGATTAGATGCTAGACGAGAATCTGACGAGACTAGATGAGAGTCCAAATGAGACAGAAATTCCAAACGTAATTGCAGACTGAATCAAAGTTGAGCTGACAATTGAGCACCTAACCTGAGTTCGGGTTCTTTTTAAATATAAATCTTGGCGCCAAAACATGGCCACCAATTAGTGGAGTAGGCCAGAATGTTTAAAGGGACCACGCCGGCTATCCATACCATGGAGAATCAGAGCGTCTAAACCCCAGAAGCTGGCACAGTCAGGTGTGTACTGTAACACCTGTGTGCAGGAGCAATTCCAAATCCACTGACTCCAAATCTATAGAGTGCCCATTTACTCTTATTGCCAACTCTTTCAAAGCTCTAGGATCTAGATAATTGGGTCTAGCATTTTTCGGCTTTCATTTTCATCAGTGCTATAGCATTTCTTTCCTAATACTGATTTCCCTCACTTCTTCATACTCTGTAAAGTTCTGGTTCTCTATTATTCCTGGCAGGTTTTTTGTACCTCCTTGGAGACAGACGCAAAGGATTTGCTTTCAATAACAAATTATTTGTTTTTAATACAATATGTCATATCACAACAGATCTTTTCCAACCTGCACACTAATACATCATGAAATCATGTTTTCTCATATTTTTATGATGTAGGAGATGATTCATTCTTTGCGCTGACTCTGAGTAATTCCATCATTGTAGCATACTGCTTAGCACAGTCGCTTCACAGCAATTCCTGCTGCTGTCTGCAAGGAATTTGAATGATTTGCCTGTGATCACATCAGTTTCCTCCCACATTCTTTAGACGTAAGGGTTTAAGATAGTGAGTTGGCACTGGACACTTGCGGCCTGACTACAGCACAACCCTTACCGATTTGATTTGATGCTAACAACACATTTCACTGTATGTTTCGATGTACTTATTGCAGATAAAGCTAATCTTTATCTTCCATCAGTCTCGTTCCTCCACTTCTTTCCCAAGAACTCATTCGCTCCCATATGCCCATCAACTTCACCCTGATTCTCCCCTAGTTACATTCTAGTAATTTACAGTAGCCAATTAACAAAATTATGAGGGGTATAGATAGGATAAATGCAAGCAGGCTTTTGCCAGTGAGGTTAGGTGAGACCAAGGGTTAAGGGTAAAAGGTGAATGTGTAAGGGGAACATGAGGGGAAACGTCTTCACTCAGAGGGTGGTGGATTTGGGTTCAGTTTCAACATGTAAGAGAAATTTGGGTAGGTGCATAAATGGGAGGGGTATAGAGGGCTATGGTACAGTTCCAGGTCTTTGGGACTAGGAAGAATAATAGTTTGGCACAGCCTAGATGGGCCGAAGTGCCTGTTCCTGTGTTATAGTTTTCTATGACTTCTAAATGCCAACTCACATGCATTGATTGAGAGTTGGGAGACAACAGGATCACTCGCTGGAGATGCATGCAGTCACATTGAAGCTGGGTCACTGGAGTTGTGTGAGGCAGCAACAGCAATAAACATTACACCCACTGTGCTGCCCGCATTGAAGGAGCTGTATCTCTAACGCTTCACAATATGCACAAAGCACATCCTATTAAATGAATGGCACACTGTATAAATGGCAGAAACTAACCTTAGTTAAATAGGTAAATGCATTTCTTAAGTTGAGCTTTATGTGGCCTGGAAGATCCGTTGTATTTTGAATTAGATAATCTCTGAAGGAAAACAGTTGGCCTTTATGCCCAAGAGGAAGAGAAATATCTAACTGATCTCAAACCATTCATTTTGCTTGGAAGGTGCACAGTGCAACGAGTTGGCTGCCATGCCTTGCATAGCCAATTAACACTCACTATCAAGATAAGTACATGAATAATGTTATCTTGAATTAAACACCAGACAACTGTTGGTGCCTGTGAAATGACTTAAGCAAAAAGCTTTTTGTGTCTGGAGAAAGAATCAGAATCAGGTTTAATATCACCAGCATCTGTTGTGAAATTTGTTGTCTTTGTGGCTGCAGTACAATGTAATACATAATAACAGAAAATTAATAGTTAAGTAGTGTAAAAATATAAAAAGGTAGTGAGGTGGAGTTCATGGGTTCAGTATCCATTCAGAAATCGGATGGCAGAGGGGAAGTTGTTCCTGAATTATTGAGTGTGTGCCTTCAGGCTCCTGTACCTCCTTCCTGATGGGTAGCAATGAGAAGAGGGCATGTCCTGGATGATGGGGGCCCTTAATGATGAACACCACCTTTCTATGTCATCGTTCCTTGAAGATGTTCTGGATACTACGGAGGCTAGTGCCCATGATGGATTTATAACCCTCTGCAGTTTCCTTCGATCCTGTGAGTAGGTACCACCCTTCCATACCAGATGGTGGTACAGCCAGTTAGAATGTTCTCCATGGTACATCTGTAGGAATTTGTGAGTGTTTTTGGTGAGATACCAGATCTCCTCAAACTCCTAATGAAATATAGCCGCTGTCATGCTGCCTTTAGAGCTGCATCAGTATATTGGGTGCAGGTTAGATCCTCAGAGATATTGGCACTCAGGAACTTGAAATTGCTCACTCTTTCCTTGTCTGATCCTTCTATGAGGACTGTTGAGTGTTCCCTCATCTTAACCTTTCTGAAGTCCACGATCAGTTCTTTGGAGATGACCTGGATACCGTGGAGGGGAAATGAAAATAAACAGGGGCAAGAGCAGCAGAAGACCTTGATTGCATCTTGAATTCATAATTTCTTTTAATTTTGCCTGCAGGAACATTTTTAGAAAGGTTCAGTTGCAAGATTTGTTTTGAGTTTGTGTTCAGAATAAAATTGTGTAAAATTTGTCCATTACCTATTTTCATATTCCGGAGAGCAGAGTAATAAAAGCAATTGGGAATGCATTTATATCAGTTCATTTTGTGTGTATTCTTTCATCTACCCAGTGATACTCCTATTCCTGGTTAGCTCTGAACACATTCACAGGCTGAAAATATGTTATCGCTCTGCAAATCAAACTGGTGTGCAGAATCTGTTTTTTTTTATGAATATTTTTTTTCCGAATTAGCATTGAATTGTAGTTGAGTTCCTTGGCAGCAGACTTAATTTGTGGTTGACTGTTCTTGACAGATTATTGGGAAACTAAGCCCAGCGCTCATCTCAAATAATAAACAGCTTACCTGCTGACACATTGACAGACTTTAATGGTTTTATACAAAAATGGACAGGCTTAATGCTTCTACACAAGTGATCATCTGTCCTGATACCCTTAATGAAATTAGATTAAGTGCACCTGGGAAAACGCTGAGAAGGCACAATACCTACCGCCTACTTTAATTTAAAACCAATTTGCAGAAATATTCTCTGAAGCAGGATGCTGAATGAGGGCAAATCCATTTGGACTTGTGCTGATAATTTTAATTCTGTGCCTCCACAGCTTAGAAGTAACAACAGAGGGCTGTGATTGAGGATTTAATATGTCGACATCACTTTTACTGATACCGTGTCTTAAGGTCAGATTTTGCTTGGGTTGGTGGAAGAAGCATAGGTTTCCCTACAGTTTGCCAAAATAATATAATTTATCCTATTAGTGAGTGACTCAAGCTGTGCGCATTTGTTATCTGAAATGACGTGAATGTCTTACAGGACTAATAAAGTTGTAAGTAATGAAGTTCCATTACATGTTATAGTTGCAATAGAATTGAGCAGTTGACAGTTTTCCTCGTTTAATGAGATGAGCAAATGTGTGTGAAATGTAGGATTCTGAAAAGTGTTATGGTTGCAAAGCCCTTGCTTTTAAAGCTACTTTTTCAGGCACTATGGATATTTGCACCAATTTCTCCAACTTCCGGTATTTTCCCCCTCCTGCTTCCCTCTTCAATTCCCCACTCTCACCTTTTACCCCTTCTCCTCACCTGCCTATCACCACCCCCTGGTGCCCCTCCTCCTTCCCTCTTCTTCAATCCCCACTCTGGCCTCTCACCTCTTCTCACCTGCCTATCACCTCACCCTGGAGTCTCTCTTTCTTCTCTTTCTCCCATGGTCCACATTCCTTTCCAATCAGATTCTTTCTTCTTCAGCCCTTTTATCTTTTCCACCTATCACCTGCCAGCTTCTTACTTCATCCCCTCTCCCCCACCCACCTGGCTTCACCTATCACCTTCTAGCTTGTCCTACTCCCCTACCCCCAACTTTTTACACTGGCATCTTCTCCCTTCCTTACCAATCCCGAATAAGGGCCTCAGCCCGAAATGTGGACAGTTTATGTTGCTTGACCTGCTGAGTTCCTCTGCCATTTTGTGTGTGTTGCTTTGGCTACTTCCAGAAGGAGCTGTTTGAAATGTTACAATGGTGAGGATTATTACTGGTGCACAGGATCACACTGTCAGTAATGGGACAGTATTGTCATTTTAGAACTTAAACCTCAAACTAATGGTATTTTTGAATGTTTTGTAACAGGAAGGACTCTCACCTATGCTTTCTGATTGGTTACTGATTTATTTCTACCATCTATTACTATCAAAATATTAGGTGCCTCCAAGAATTTGTTAAAATTGCTAGGAACACTGTAGCATGCTATGTAGGTCTTTATTTTAGTAAGTTCTTGCACAAAATGTTTGCTCCCAGATATGAGGATATTATTAGGTGATCTTGTTGGAATATTACAAGAGAGGGAGAAGAGCACTCAGGGACAACTATTTCTGTAAGAGAAAGAAGGATGGAAGAGCTTTTGGAAGGATACCCAATGGTGTTCAAAGTAAATTTATTATCAAATGACATATATGTCACTATATAACCCTGAGATTCATTTTCTTGTGGGCATACTTAATGAATCTGTAGAATAATAACCAAAACCAACTTGAGTTCAACCTGAATTCAACTTGAATTCAACCTGAGTGCGGAAGACAGCAAACTGTACAAATACAAAAAGAAAGAAATAATCAGAATCATGTTTATTCTCACTGTCATGTGACATGAAATTTGTTGACTTAGCAGCAGCAGTTCAATGCAATACATAAAAGAAAAAAAACACAAAATAAAATAAATAAATCAAATTACAGTAAACGTGTATTGAATAGATTAAAAATCGTGCAAAAAACAGAAAATAATGTATATTTAAAAAGTGGAGTAGTGTCCAAAGGTTCAATGTCCATTTAGGAGTTGGATGGCAGAGGGGAAGAAGCTGTTCTTGAATCGCTGAGATTTTAGGCTTTAGGCTTTTGTACCTCCTATGGTAACAGTGAGAAAAGGGCATGCCCTGAGAGCTGGAGGCAATAAATATCAATAATAAATAAATAATAATAAATAAGCATGAGAATGTGAGATGAAAAGTCCTTGAAAGTGAGCCCATTGATTGTGGGAATATTTCAGTGATGGGGCAAATGTGAAGGTGTCCACTTTGGTTCAAGAGCCTGATGGTTGAAGGGTTAAAACCGTTCTTGAACTTGTTGCTGTCGGTTCTGAGGCTCCTGTACATTCTTCCTGATGACAGCAGTGAGGAGAGAGCATATCCTCAGTGGTCAGAGTCCCTGATAATGGACGCTGCTTTCCTGTGACAGTGTTTAATGTAGATGAGCTCAATGGTTGGGGAAGTTGAGCCATGATGGACTTGGCTGTATGTACTACTTCTTGTAGGCTTTTCTGTTCAATAGAATTGGTGTTTCCATACTAAGCCATGATGCAAACAGTCAATATACTCTCCACCACACAGCTATAGGAGTTTTATTAAGTTTTAGATGACATGCCGAATCTTTGTGAACTTCTAAGAAAGTAATGGTGCTGCAATGCTTTCTTCACCAGGTCAGATCCTCTGAAATGATAACACCAAGGAATTTAAAGATGCTGACCCTCTCCACTTCTCACCCTCCAATGAGGACTGGCTCTTGGACTTCTGGTTTCCTTCTCCTGAAGTTAATAATCAGCTGGTGGAACGCAGCAGGCCAGGCAGCATCTATAGGGAGAAGTGCTGTCGACATTTCGGGCCGAGACCCTTTGTCAGGACTAACTGAAAGGAAAGATACTAAGGGATTTGAAAGTTGGAGGGGGATGGGGAAATGTGAAATGATAGGAGAACACCAGAGGGGGTGGGGTGAAGCTGAGAGCCAGAAAGGTGATTGGCAAAAGGGATACAGAGCTAGAGAAGGGGAAGGGAAAGGATCATGGGACAGGAGGCCTAGGGAGAAAGAAAGGGGGAGGAGAGCACCAGAGGGAGATGGAGAACAGGCAGAGTGATGGGCAGAGAGAGAAAAAAAACTGAATGTATCAGGAATGGGCTAAGAAGGGGAGGGGCATTAACAGAAGTTAGAGAAGTCAATGTTCATGCCATCAGGTTGGAGACTACTCAGCCGGTATATAAGGTGTTGTTCCTCCAACTTGAGTGTGGCTTCATCTTGACAGTAGAGGAGGCCATGGATAGACATATCAGAATGGGAATGGGATGTGGAATTAAAATGTGTGGCCACTGGGAGGTCCTGCTTTCTCTGACGGACAGAGCGTAGGTAGGTGTTCAGCGAAACGGTCTCCCAGTCTGCGTTGGGTCTCACCAATATTTAAAAGGCCACACCGGGAACACCAGACGCAGTATACCACACCAGCCGACTCACAGGTGTAGTGTCGCCTCACCTGGAAGGACTGTCTGGGGCCCTGAATGGTGGTGAGGGAGGAAGTGTAAGGGCAGGTGTAGCACTTGTTCCGCTTGCAAGGGGGGGCATTCATCCCCCTCCCATCCCTTCCCACTGATCTCCCTCCTGGCACTTATCCTTGCAAGCAGAACAATTGTTACTCCTGCCCTTACACTTCCTCCCTCACCACCATTCAGGGCCCCAGACAGTCCTTCCAGGTGAGGCAACACTTCACTTGTGAGTCAGCTGGTGTGGTATACTGCATCCGGTGTTCCCATTGTGGCCTTTTATATATTGGTGAGACCTGACGCAGACTGGGAGACAGTTTCGCTGAACACTTACGCTCGGTCCGCCAGAGAAAGCAGGATCTCCCAGTGGCCACACATTTTATTTCCATGTCCCATTCCCATTCTGATATGTCTATCCATGGCCTCCTCTACTGTCAAGATGAAGCCACACTCAGGTTGGAGGAACAACACCTTATATACTGGCTGGGTAGCCTCCAACCTGATGGCATGAACATTGACTTCTCTAACTTCCGTTAATGCCCCTTCCCTTCTTACTCCATCCCTGATATATTTAGTTTTTGTTTCTCTGCCCATCACTCTGCTTGTTCTCCATCTCCCTCAGGTGCTTCCCTCCCCCTTTCTTTCTCCCTAGGCCTCCTGTCCATGATCCTTTCCCTTCTCTAGCTCTGTATCCCTTTTGCCAATCACCTTTCTGGTTCTCAGCTTCACCCCATCCCCTCCGGTCTTCTCCTATCATTTTGCATTTTCCCTTCCCCCTCCTACTTTCAAATCTTTTACTATCTTTCAGTTAGTCCTGACGAAGGGTCTCGGCCCAAAACGTCAACTGTGCTTCTCCCTATAGATGCTGCCTGGCCTGCTGCGTTCCACCAGCAATTTGTGTGTGTTGCTTGAATTTCCAGCATCTGCAGATTTCCTCGTGTTTGCCTTAATAATCAACTCCCTGGTCTTGCTGACATTGAGTAAGAGGTTGTTGTTATGGCACCACTCAGCCAGATTTTCAATCTCCCTCTTACATGCTGATTCAATACAACTATTAAATCAGCCTATGACAGTGGTGTCGTCAGTAAAATTGAATATGGCATTCAAACTGTGCTTAGCCACACAGTCATTAAGTGTAAAGTGAGTAGAGCAGGAGGCTAAGCACACAGCCTTGTGGTATACCTATGCTGATGGAGATCATGGAGAAGATAGTTGTTGCCAAACTGAATTGCAAGTCAGGAAATTAAGGATCCAATTGCCAAGGAGGTATTGAGGCCAATGTCTAGAAGTTTATTGATTAGTTTTGAGGGAGTGATGGTATTGAATGCTGAGCTGAAGATGATAAAGAGCATCCTGATGTATGCATCTTTGCTGTCTAGATATTCCAGGGTTGAGTGAAGAGCCAATGATTTGACATATGCTATGGACTTGTTGTGCCGGTAGATAAATTGGAATGGATCTAAGTTGCTTCTCAGGCAGGAGTTGATATGTTTCTCTCAAAACATTCATCACTGTGGATGATAGTCATTGAGGCAGGTTTCCTTGTTTTTTCTTAGCCACTGGTAAAATTGAAGCCAGCTTGAAGCAAGTGGGTACCCCAGAAGTGAGAGGTTAAAGATATTGGTGAACACTCCAGCCAGTTGATTTGCACAGGTTTTCAGTATTTGGTCAGGTACCCCCTCTGGGCCAGATGCTTTTCGTGGTTCAGCTCAGAGACTGAGGTCACAGGATTATCGAGGACTGTGGGAGTTTGTGTTGATTCCTCCCAAGTTTTGACTGTCAAAGCAAGCACAGAAAGCATTGAGTTTATCTGAGAGCGAAGCTCCGTTGTCATCTATGTCGCTTGATTTAACTTTATAAATGGTGATAGTATTCAAGCCCTGCTACAACTGTCAAGCATCCTTGATTGATTCAAGTTTAGTTTAGACCTGCCACTTTAGCTGTGAGATGGGTTTTTGGAGATTGCACCTGGACTTCTTGACTTGAATGCCTTTGATCTGTCCCTCAGCAGATTGTGGATCTCATGGTTCATCCAGGGCTTCTGATTGGGGAAGACTCTGAATGATTTTGTGGGGACACACTCATTGACAGCAGTTTTAATAAAGTCCTTGACAACCACGGTGTATTCATTTGGATCCACAGATATGAGTCCTTGAACACTTCCCAGTCCACAAACTCAAACTAATCCCATAGCCACTCCTTTGCCTCCTGTGACCACCTGTTTGTTGTCGTAATATCTGGAGCCTTGTTCTTCAGCCTCTGCCTGTATGCAGGTAGGAGAAGGGCAGCAAGTGATCCGATTTACCGAATAGATAGATAGATAGATAGATAGATAGATAGATACTTTATTCATCCCCATGGGGAAATTCAACTTTTTTTTCCAATGTCCCATACACTTGTTGTAGCAAAACTAATTACATACAATACTTAACTCAGTAAAAAATATGATATGCATCTAAATCACTATCTCAAAAAGCATTAATAATAGCTTTTAAAAGGTTCTTAAGTCCTGGCGGTTGAATTGTAAAGCCTAATGGCATTGGGGAGTATCTGGGCATGGAACAGTAGGCATTCCTTATCCTAGTGAGTTAGTGTGTTGGTGCTACAGATTATATGCTAGTTGTATTTGGGCAGGATTTTCTTCAAGGAAGCCTGGTTGAAATCCCCGACTATGATTTGAAATGTGCTGGGATGCACTGTTTCTTGTTTGGAGATGGGCATCATGCAGTATTTCAAACGCCTGATTATAGTGCAGTAGAACTTGAGATATCAGTTATTGGACATTGCATTGTGGTTGAGGCTGCTAATGGGAATTTTCTGACATTTCCTGGACAAAACAAGTTCTATGCAGATTCCTGTACAAATTTACCATGAGATTTCTAAATACCCGTGATAACATACAGGCTTTCTTCCCAGCCTGCAATGCACCGTGGTTTCTTCATGCATATGCATTGTGTATCCTCAGTGATCTACCTCAGCTGAGTCCTTTGCAGCAGCGTTTGTCTGCAACCTTCCTCCTTGAGGACCTGGGAATGTACAGTCTTGCCCCCTTGCTCTCAATGCCTTTAGTCTCACCAGCAGCAGATTGTCTTAATGCTGTCTTTATGTTATTCATATTGTCAGTATCTCAGCAGATACTGTAGCTGAAAGTTTTAAATCAAAGAATGGTGTTGCATCTTTGGTGAGATCAGAACATATTCCATCCTTATCAATATCTCTTTGTTGTTTCTGACAACCAGGTAAAATTAACAACTTCCTCTCTAGATAAATTTGTCTGTCCATAGAGTGTAAATATATTTGAATCAGAATCAGGTTTAGTATCACTGGCATATGTCATGAAATTTGTTGTCTTTGCTGCAGCAGTACAGTGTAATAGATAATAAATTACTCAAAAATTATATAAATCAATTACAGTAAGTATATATGTATATTAAATAGTTAAATTAAAAATAATGCATGGGTCCATTTAGAAATCTGATGGCAGAGGGGAAGAAGCTGTTCCTAAATCATTGAGTGTGTGCTTTCAGGCTTCTGTACCTCCTTCCTGATGGTAGCAATGAGAAGAGGGCATGTCTTGGGTGGTGCAGGCCCTTAATGATGGATACCGCCTTTCTGAGGCACCTCTCCTTGAAGATGTCCTGGATACTACAAGGGCTAGTGCCTATGATGGAGCTGACTAATTTTATAATTATCTGTAGCTTCTTATGATTCTGTGCAGTAGCGCTCCCCCCCCCCCCCCCCCCCACCATACCAGACAATGATACAACCTCTTAGAATGCTCTCCATGGTACATCTGTAGACATACAAGTCCCAATTTTACATAAATAAGGTCTCTCTACCAGCAACAAAAATCTGTAATAATTGAAAACAAATCAAACCCACTTGGAAGCTAAGCACGGGGGATTGACACTGTATGACGCACTATCCACAATAACAAAATTGTAGAGTCAAAGAAAGTGTGATCCTTTATTAAGAAGCTAGCAAAACAATCTTAAATGATAAATACTCTGTTGTTCGGAGTCGACTGTGGATGTTGTGCGCCAGCTGTCTACATGATATGCAAGCCAGTACGCAAACAAGCCTGGCCAGTACAGTAAGGGGAGCAAGCTGTTGCCCCTGCAGCAGGCTTCCCCTCTCCATGCAGCCAATGAACCCAAAGGAACGGCAGAGACTGATACAGTTTGGCACCAGCGGTGTCTCAGAAGTTGCTGGTCAGCGTTGAACTCAATGTAGGACTGTCGTAGGGACTCCAGCTCCAGATATTTCCTCGGAGTTTACTCTCCATGAATGGGTATAGCTGCAAGGCAGCAAAGGTTTGCAATCAGAGTTTTCCTTCTCGTAGATGAGCTGCCAACCTCAGCTGACGAGGCCCATCTGCCGGATGAAAACTAAAGCTAGCGATATAACAAAATAAACAGTCTTAGCATATTTAAATATATTTAAGCCAAACATTCTTAAATGTATTCAAGAGTATTCATGCATATTTAAGCATATTTAGGGAGTCGATGAAAAGATACCACCCCAGGCCCACTCCCTAGCTCTACCAAACTAAACTGAACCAAAGACAAAGCATGAATACGTAACTAATCTCTTAACTTCTACCATGCCCTAACCCATGTGACTAACTACTATAATAAGCATGATATACATGCAACACAACATGCAATACAAACAGATAATAGAAGAATGAGGGGTGATGTTGAAATCTGTCGAATGTTGAAAGGTCTCAATAGATATGGAGAGGATGTTTCCAATGGTGGGGAAGTCTTGGAACAGAGGACACAACCTCAGAATAGAGGGATGCCCATTTAGAATGGAAATAAGGAGGAATTTCTTCAGCCAGATGGTGGTGAATCTGTGGAATTCGTTGCCACAGGTAGATTGGAGGCCAAGTTATTGGGTACATTTAAGTCAGAGGTTGATAGATTCTTGATTAGTCTGGGCGTGAAGGGGATACATGGTGAAGGGAGGAGATTGGGCTGCGAGGAAAATGGATCAGCCATGATGAAATGGCAGAGAAGACTCGATAGGCCATGTGGCCTAGTTCTGCTTCTACATCTTATGGTCTTATTGCATGAATCCAAAAATATTAATAATTTATTTTAAAATGGCAAATTAATGTTTTAATTCAACAAATAAATTCTTGAATATCAATCAAATAATCATAAATTTGGTTTGAAAGATTGTTTGTATTTCATAGCCATCAAGAGGCAACTCTCTCCCTTTTTCTTTGCAAAGAACATACACTTGCTGCCTATCTTATTTATAGTAGCATCCAGAATTAGGTGATATCTGATTTCTGTGGCGAACAATTTTGGCCTGTTAGACTAGTGGGAACAAAGCCAACCTCAAGTACGGTTCATGTAACAGCCAATCCCGAACAGGTGTTGGGATTGCTTCATTGGATTGCTTCCTTTGTTTCCTGTTGCAGCTACTTATTACGCCAGATCATCATTCTTTAAGCATGTATTGCATCACTCTTGTCCAGTGTTGGAAACACTAAAATACTTTTTAAAAATACAAACATTTCCCTTATGGAGAAAGCATCTTTACGTCAATGCTGAGTTCTGTCCATCCATCCACCCATTTATTTATTTATCTATCTTTCTGTTTATTTATTCATTCATTCATTTATTTTATTAGACACAGCGTGGAATAGGCACTTCTTGTTCTTCAAGCTGTGCTGCCCAGCAATCCCCTGATTTAATCCGAGCCTAATTACGGGACAATTGTGTACCCAAAGTACCCGGAGGAAACCCACGCAATCACAGGGAGAACGTACAAACTCCTCACAGGCAGTGGCGGGAATTGAACCCGAGTTGCTAGTACTGTAAAATGTTGTGCTAACCGCTAAGTTACCATTGCTCAAGATTTCCAGCACCTACAGGATCTCTTGCATCTTCATGAGGTTCCCTGTAGCTGATGTCCAAAGTTCATAAACATTCCTCTCCCTATCTCGTTCCCTCTACACATCATTCCTCCCTTATCTGGCTTCACTTCTCATTTTATCAGATTCTAACATCTTTCTAGCATCTAAGCTTTTTATATCTCCACTTATCACCTTCCAGTCTCAGTCTCTACCTCCACCCACTTATTTCTAACTGCTCCTTTTCTCTCTTCCTATCTGTGTGGCAAGGCACAGTTCAAATCCCATCTAGAAATTTGCTGGTGATTCATCCATCGTTGGATGAATCTCAGATGGTGACGAGAGAGTGTACAGGAGCGAGATATACTAGCTGTTTGAGTGGTGTTGCAGCAATAATCTTCCACTCAACGTCAGTAAGACAAACAAACTGATTGTGGAGTTCCGTAAGGCTAAGACAAGGGAACACACACCAGTCCTCATAGAGCGATCAGAAGTGAAGAGAGCGAGCAATTTCAAGTTCTTGGGTGTCAATAGCTCTGAGCATCTATCCTGGACCCAATATATCGATGCAACTACTGAAGAAGGAAGATAGCAGCAGTATTTCGTTAGGAGTTTGAGGAGATTTGGTATGTCGCCAAAACATTTGCAAATTTCTATATATGTATAGTGGAGAGCATTCTAACTATTTGCATCACCGTCTGGTATGGGGGAGAGGCTACTGCACAAGATCAAAGTAAGCTGCAGAGAGCTGTAAAATAAGTGAGGTCCGTCATGTGCACTAGACTCCATAGTATCCAGGTCATCTTCAAGGAGTGGTGCCTCAGAAAGGCAGTGTCCATCATTAAGGGCCTCCACCACCCAGAATATGCCTTCTTCTCATTCCTGCCATTCAGTATATGAAAATATATGGGAGGAGAATAAAGGAAACTGTATACTCAGTGGCCGTTTTATTAGGTATATCTGTACACCTCGTTAATGCAAATATCTAATCAGCCAATCATGTGGTGGCAGCTGAATGCATAAGAGCATGGTCAAGATGTTCAGTTGTCATTCAGACCAAACATCTGAATGGAGAAGAAATGTGATCTAAGTGGCTTTGGTTGCAAGATAGGAAAGTTTCAGTATCTCAGAAACTGCTGATCTCCTGGGATTTTCATACATGACAGTCTCTAGAGTTTACAGGGAATGATTAAAAAAAACACACCCAGTGAGCCACAGTTCTGTGGGTGAAAATGTCCTTTCTTAAGTGGTTATAGGAGAATGACCTTTCTTAAGTGGTTATAGGAGAATGACCAGACTGGTTCAAGCTGACAGGAAGACGACAGTAACTCAAATAACAACGCAATACAACAATGGTGCAAGATAGCACCTCTAAACACACAACACATTGAATTGTGAAGTGGATGGGCTACAGCTGCAACAGAAGACTACACTAGGTTCCACTCCTGTATACTGTTCACCACTCTGTGTATAGACTGAGTGTAGACCACTGTGTGTATAGATTGACTGTACACAACTCTGTGTATAGATTGTGTGTATAGACTGAATGTAGACTGAGTGTACACCACCATGTGTATAGACTGGGTGCACACCACTGAGTGTAGACTGTGTGTATAGACTGAGGCTACATCCACACGAGACCGGATACTTTTGAAAACATCAGTTTCACGTTAAAATGATAGGCATCCACAATAGGCATTTTTAAAACTATCTCTGTCACCATTGTGTGTATAGGCTGAATGTAGACTGAGTGTACATCACCATGTGTATAGACTGGGTGCACACCACTGAGTGTAGACTGTGTGTATAGACTGAGTCTACATCCACACTAGATCGGATAATTTTGAAAACGCCAGTTTCGCGTAAAAATGATAGGCATCCACCATAGGCATTTTTAAAACTATCTCTGTCCACACTAAAATGGATATTTCGGCGAATTTCCTTCTACTGCGCATGCGCAGGACACATCTACCGAAAACAAGCGTCGTGTTTGGTGTCGAATCTCGCCGTGAAAGACTTGATGCGCGTTTATTCAGTTACAGACTAGAAAAACTTAAACAATGAACAGCTGTTGGCTCTCGCGCAGGAGGACTTAAAAGTAAAAAAAAACAAATGCTGGAGCGTATGGAGCAGCCGACAGGGAGTTCACGGACAGTATGACCCAACTGACGACAAACAGTGAAAAACTGACGAACTCTGTTGCATTAATAAAGCCCCTTGTTAAATGTATAAAACATGTCTGCATCAGTGTTATCTTGTATTTCCATACAATGTTACATTAGGCTGTTACACATCTATTGTCAGAGAAGTACTTGCATAAATAGGTAAACCACCTTCATACAAGCAAGGACAGAAAACAGGGCAAAGTGAGTACAGTATACTTATTTATTCAGTAAGTTATGAGTCACTGTATTTGGTGAGTACATTTCTAACTCTTCTGGCTTCAGTCTCGTTGCCGTCTGTTCTGAAATTGTTAGGTTCCATTGAAATGCTGCGTTGCGGCCGCCATCTATTCCGGCACGTCATGACAGCGTTTTTAGATTTCTCCGGTTACCCCGTCCACACAGCTCCGGCCAATCCGGCATTTTCAAAATTACACACTCTGGAGAGCGTTTCTGAAATTCTCTGTTGTGTGTACACCATTGTGTGTATAGACAGACTTTACACCACTGTTGGTATAGACAGACTTTACACCACTGTGGGTATAGACAGACTTTACACCACTGTGGGTATAGACAGACTTTACACCACTGTGGGTATAGACAGACTTTACACCATTGTTGGTATAGACAGACTTTACACCACTGTTGGTATAGACAGACTTTACACCGCTGTTGGTATAGACAGACTTTACACCGCTGTGGGTATAGACAGACTTTACACCACTGTTGGTATAGACAGACTTTACACCACTGTGGGTATAGACAGACTTTACACCACTGTTGGTATAGACAGACTTTACACCACTGTGGGTATAGACAGACTTTACACCACTGTGTGTATAGACAGACTTTACACCACTGTGTGTATAGACAGACTTTACACCGCTGTGGGTATAGACAGACTTTACACCGCTGTGGGTATAGACAGACTTTACACCACTGTTGGTATAGACAGACTTTACACCACTGTGGGTATAGACAGACTTTACACCACTGTTGGTATAGACAGACTTTACACCATTGTGTGTATAGACAGACTTTACACCACTGTGGGTATAGACAGACTTTACACCACTGTTGGTATAGACAGACTTTACACCACTGTGGGTATAGACAGACTTTACACCACTGTGGGTATAGACAGACTTTACACCACTGTTGGTATAGACAGACTTTACACCACTGTTGGTATAGACAGACTTTACACCGCTGTTGGTATAGACAGACTTTACACCGCTGTGTGTATAGACAGACTTTACACCGCTGTTGGTATAGACAGACTTTACACCATTGTGTGTATAGACAGACTTTACACCGCTGTTGGTATAGACAGACTTTACACCATTGTGTGTATAGACAGACTTTACACCACTGTGGGTATAGACAGACTTTACACCATTGTGTGTATAGACAGACTTTACACCACTGTGGGTATAGACAGACTTTACACCATTGTGTGTATAGACAGACTTTACACCGCTGTGGGTATAGACAGACTTTACACCACTGTGGGTATAGACAGACTTTACACCATTGTGTGTATAGACAGACTTTACACCATTGTGTGTATAGACAGACTTTACACCACTGTGGGTATAGACTGAATGTAGACTGTGTGTGTACATCTCTTTATTAGATGCAGGAGTGTACCTGAAAAATGGTCCTGATAGTATCTAAAAATGCAGCATATACACGCAGTGCTGTTCACTCAGTCTACGCTCACCACTCTGTGTATAGATTGTGTGTATAGACTGAATGTTGACTGAGTGTACACCACCATGTATATAGACTGGGTGCACACCACTGAGTGTAGA
This sequence comes from Hemitrygon akajei, assembly GCF_048418815.1. NCBI lineage: Eukaryota > Metazoa > Chordata > Chondrichthyes > Myliobatiformes > Dasyatidae > Hemitrygon > Hemitrygon akajei. The sequence goes on along the minus strand of NC_133130.1, from coordinate 127,781,970 downwards.
CTGTGTGTATAGACTGAGGCTACATCCACACGAGACCGGATACTTTTGAAAACATCAGTTTCACGTTAAAATGATAGGCATCCACAATAGGCATTTTTAAAACTATCTCTGTCACCATTGTGTGTATAGGCTGAGTGGAGACTGAGTGAACACCACTGCGTGTATATGCTACATTTTTAGATACTATCAGGACCATTTTTCAGGTACACTCCTGCACCTAATAAAGTGGCCTCTGAATGTTTAAGATCATAAGACAGAGAAGCAGAATTAGGCCATTTGGCCCTCATGTCTGCTCCACATTCCATCATGGCTGATTTATTTTCCCTCTCAACCCCATTCTCCTGCCTTCACTCCGTAACCTTTACACCCTGACGAATCAAGAACTGAGCAACCTCTGCTTTAAATATACCCGATGACGCGGCCTCCACATCCTTTGCTGGAAAGCCTGATCAACAGAAACAGGATGCTGGAGGAAATCAGCAGGTCAGGCAGGATGTTTCAGGCCATGACCTTTCATTAGGACTGGAAAGGTAAGGGGAAGAAGCCAGAATAAAAAGGTGGGGAGAGGGGAAGGAGTGGAAGAATCCGCAAAAACCCTATACAACAAAGACCAGCAGACATGCAATGTGCAAAAAAAGACAAATCAGGCAAAAAGTAAAAATAAAAATAATACAACATGAAGCAGAGAATTCCCCAGTGGCTGCATTTTCAGGCTAATACCTAAAATACAAAGGGAACAATTGTCATTTTTAACACGAGAAAGTCTGCAGATGCTGGAAATCCAAAGCAACATATGCAAAATGTTGGAGGAATTCAGCATGTGAGGCAGTGTCTATGGAAATTAATAAACAGTTGATGTTTCAGTCCAAGACTCTCCTTCAGGGCTGAGAAGCAAGGGGGAAGACACCAGAATAAAAAGGTGTGGGGAGAAAAAAGAGGCTAGCTGAAAGGTGATAGCTGAAGCCAGGTGGACGGGAAAGGTCAAGGGCTAAAGAAGAAAAAGTCTTATAGAGGAGAGTGGACTATCGGAGAAAGGGAAGGTGGATGGGACCCAGGAGGAAGTAATAAGCAAGTGAGCAGAAGTGAAAGGTCAGAGTGGAGAATAGAGGAAGGGGAGGGGGAAAATTTGTTCACTGTAAGGAGAAATAGGTATTCATGCCATGAAGTTACCCAGATCCTGAGGTGTTGCTCCTCCACCCTGAGGATCTTAGCACAAGAGGGAATGGGAATCAGAATTAAAATGTTTGGTCACCAGGCGGTCTTGCTTATGGAGGGACTTTGGTCATGCATTAAATGTGTGAAAATATTGGTAACTAGTTTTATTTATCTCTGCACATCATTTCAGTCCAAAGATCTGGCAGATGGTACTCTTACATCTCCCTCAAAGTTTCCTCCCGCCTAAGAAAGAAACATTCACCACAGTTCTACTTTCTGTCACTAACTGTTTCTTTCTTACCACATTGTCACTATCATTTTCATTCCATGGTTTCAGCCTTGGTGAAATTGTGTGACTTTGGTTTTGTAGTCTATCTTCTCAACATTAACCACATTGCCTTTATCAATTCTTGATTACCTCATGAAAATAATTTATGAAGTCAGTTAAGCCGAATTTACATTTTATAAAACTGTGCTGGCATCCATTAGTCCATAATTCTCCAAGTGACCATTTTTTATCCCAGTTTATTGTTTTCACAAAAAATGCCATCATCTTGGTTCTTTTTTTGAACAAAGGTACAATATTTGAATTTTTGAGTGCCTCCTCCATAACTGAGATGCTTGGAAAATTATGTTTAAATTTAAAAGTTCAAAGTAAATTTTATTGTCAAAGAACCGACTATATACGTTACCAGATGTAACCCTGAGGTTCATTTTCTTGTGGGCATACTCAATAAATCTATGGAATAATAACTATAACAGAATCAATGAAAGACCACCCAACTAGGGCATTCAACCAGAGTGCAGAAGACAACAAACTGTGCAAATACAAAAAAAGGAAGTAATAATAATAAATAATAAATACTGAGAATATGATATGAAGAGTCCTTGAAAGTGAGTCCATTGGTTGTGGGAACATTTCAATGATGGGGCAAGGTAAGTTATCTCCTTTGGTTCAAGAGCCTGATGGCTGAGGGATAATAACTGTCCTGGAACCTGATGGTGTGAGTATTGAGGTTCTTGTACTTTATTCCTCTTGGCAGCAGTGAGAAGAGAGCATGTCCTGGGTGGTGGGGGTCCCTAATGATGGACACTGCTTTCCTGTGACAGCATTTCATGTTGATGTGCTCAGTGGTTGGGAGGGAAATGGTTGTCAAGAGCAGAGAGAAAAATAACATGTTTCCCTTCAATGGAACAAGTGTATAGAAAACTGGAAAATTCAAGCCTCAAATTGAGGGAGAGACAGAGTTAAAGGCACAAAATGTTACAGCAGTGGACAGCTCTCTCAGTTGCAAAGCAGGGAAAATGAATGAAGCTGAGCTCTTTTTTAAGCAAAATGCCTCAGATTCTCTTCTTCTCGGCTAATAAGTTGATGGAATCAAGGTCAGCAGTATATTGTCATAAGAGATTCTGCAGATGCTGGAAATTCAGAGCAACACATAGAAATACTGGAGGAGCTCAGCAGGTCAGGTAGCATCTATGGAAAGCAATAAAAAGTCAACATTTTGGGCCAAGACTCTTCATCAGGACTGGAAGAGGAAAGGGGAAGAAGACAGAAGAGCCAATGGTTCAGTTTAATATCAGAGAATGTATAGACAACCTGAAATTCTTACTCTTCACAGACATCCAAGAAGCAGGGAAAAAAATCCGAAGAATGAATGCCTGCTTCCCCTCTGCCAAGCATGGGCAGCAGCAAAAGCATCGATCCTCCCGTCCTCCCCTCCTCCCACTTGTTCCAGCAAAAATCATCATCCTTCCACCTTCCACCACCCACCATGCAAGCCCCCAGAGACCATGATCTAGAGTCTGTCAAAAACTACTGTCCACCCCAACACTTTGACATCTCAGACAAGCAAGGGAGAGAGAGATATTGCTCCTGCAACAGCAAAAGAGACCAACAGATCGCTGTTTTGAGGTTACAATCTGCAATATTGCTTGACTGGAAGACCAACAGGCTCTCATTCACCATCCAGAGAAAAAGAGATGTAGAGACAAAGATGAGTTTTTTGGCTGCACTGGGTCTTGATATCAGATAGACAATTGCATAGTGCAGACAGTATTGAATTTAGAACAAGTATATAAATCTACGTACAAAAGCACAAGAGATTCTGCAGAGGGTGGGAAGTCCAGAGCAACACACACAAAATGCTAGAGGAACTCGTTAAGTCAGGACTGATGAAGGGTCTCAGCCCAAAACATCAACTATTTATTACCCTCCATAGATGCTGCTTGACCTGCTGTGTTCCTCCGGCATTTTGTGTGCGTGTGTTAACCTGCAGCTGCCGAATTGACTTTTTCAAATAGTGTTACAACAAACTGGATTTCTACATTATTGCAAAAGGAGAAATTGAATCTGAAATGAAATCAGAAAATAATGGAACTATTAATGTCCAACGTCTGAAAATGATGGTTTAATATTTTGAGTAGAGGTTCTTTGTCAAAGCAGTACATTACAGGCAAGCGATGCATCTCATTTAGACATAGTATAAAGTAGTGAAGGACCCATCAAAGTAACGTACTCAATCAGACCCTTTCTTGAATTCAGTAATTCATTTCATTGACTACTAAGCATCTGGTGAGGGTAAAGGTAGAAACCTGAATTACTTCCAGGCATCAAGACACCAACTCGACCTGGTTGCATTTGTTACCAGGTGTTTACTAATTTAAAGGAACTAAACTTGAACCTTTTCAATTATTCATTGTTCCAAAATTAACAAAGTACTAATTAATTTAAATAGTTGCTCTTTGAACTTAGTCAGTCTGCTGCATTGATATCTGAAGAAATTAACTACGTATTGTTATGTTGCTTGTAGACCAACTTAAAACACTCATTTCAGTACTGACTTCACTCCCTGGTAAATGGAAAGATTTCACACTTTATCATCTAGAGATCAAGTGACTTGTGCTTGCATCTTGCTGAATTTCTAGTGGAAATTGATCATCATTGTGAAACTGATTACTATCAGAAGATGTGATTAATTTATTCTTTACTGGACATAAAAATGCAAAATTTTAATAGTTCATGTTGGTAATAAGGGTGAGTATGTTATCCATTACAGATAGCAACTCACTATACTTAAGTCCTTGAAGCTTTCCTACTGGATTGCATTCATCATAAAACAAGTAGGTAGAGTCATCGAAAATTACAGTTTAGAAACAGGCCCTTCAGCCCATCTAGTCCATGCCGAATCATTTAAGCTGCCTACTCCCATTGACCTAAACCCGGACCATAACCCTCCATACCCCTTGTATGTACCTATCCAAACTTCTCTTAAACATTGAAATCAAGTTCCTATGCACCGCTTGCTGTAGCAGCTCATTCCACACTCTCATGGCCCTTTGCATGAAGAAGTTTCCCATCATATCTCCTTTTACCCTGAACCCATAACCCAAAAGTGTCTTGGCCCAAAACATTGACTGTACTCTTTTCCATAGGTGCCGGCCTGCTGAGTTCCTCCAGCAATTTGTGTGTATTCCTCTAGTGATAGTCCTGACTAACTTCAGTTGAAAAAAACCTGCTTGTATTTACCCTTTCTATACCCCTCATAATTTTGTATACCTCTATCAAATCTCCCCTCAATTTTCTACGTCCCAAGGAATAAAAACCTAACCTATTCAATCTTTCCTTATAACTCAGGTCCTCCAATCCCGGCAACATCCTTGTAAATTTTCTCTGCCCTCTTTCAACTTTATTTACATCTTTCCTGTATATAGGTGACCAAAACCGCACACAATACTCCAAATTAGGCCTCACCAATATTTTATACAACTTCAACATAACATCCCATTTCCTGTACTTAATATGAATAGTAACAAGTAACCAATATCTCCTTTCACCATTCAAATGGTGAGTAAAGAATGACTAAGAGAGTTCTACAATTTAGAAATACACTCAAAAGATCTAGCATTTACTCTGAGAGCAATTTCCAAACAATGTCAAATGTATACCTCTATTATCAGATTTCCCCTTATCTTTTTCACAAATCAACTTCCCAGCTCTTTATTTCAGTCCCTCCTCCATGCCAATTTCACTTGTCACCCGCCACCTTGTACTTCTTCCTCCCCTCCCCCACCTTCTTATCCTTTTCAGTCCTGAAGAAGGGTCTCGGCCCAAAACATCGACTGTTTACTCTTTTCCAAAGATGCTGCCTGACCAGCTGAGGCCCTCTGGCATTTTTTTTGTGTTTCTTTGGATTTCCAGCATCTGCAGATTTTCTCATGTTTGTAAATGGGATGTTTTCTGGAATAGTCCACCACCTTTCAATTTGAATTGTCTCTCTGGTGTTATATCTTCCACATTAGTTTTTCTGGCATATTCTATAACATGATGCAGGGAATTTCTTTTGCAAGATAAGGCATTGATCAGACCGCATGTGCAGTATTGTGCATAGTTTTGGGTTTCTGTTTTAAGAAACAATGTGCTGGCTTTGAAGAGTGTTCAGAGGGGGTTCATAAGAATGATTCCAGGAATGAAAGAGTTAATGTACAAGGAGCGTTTGATGGCACTGGGCCTGTACTCACTACAGTAAAGAAGAATAAGGAGGGATATCATTGAAATCTATCAAATTTTGAAAGGCCTAGATACAGTGGATGAGGAGAGGATGTTTCCTATAGTTGGGGGAGTCTAGAACCAGATGGCACTCTCTCAGAATAGTGGGACAACCCTATAGAACAGAGATGAGGGGGAATTTCTTTAGCCAGATGGTGGTAAATCTGTGGGTTTCATTACCACAGATGCCTGTGGAGGCCAAATCATTGGTTTATTTAAAACAGAGGTTGATAGTTTCTTGTTTAGTAAAAGTGTCATAGGTAGTGGGGAGAAGGCGGGAGAATGGGGCCGTAAAGGATAATAAATCAGCCATGATGAAATGGTGGAGCAGACAATGGGCTGAATGGACTAATTCTTCTCCTACGTTTTATGGTAATGTTATTAAACTGGAGTTAGAATGAATTGAAGGATATTCTCTGTCCTATGCTGTTGAATACACCAAACTTCATTGTGCAGATTCCTAGACTCAGGAATCTTCGGGTATCTTACTTTATCCAAGTGTTTATTGCTTAATGAAAGTTTAAACTACAGAAGTACTTGACCACGAAGTTATGTCCACTTCATCATACAAGGTACTTCCAGGCTACTGCCATCCAAACAGAGGTCTGTTAAACCCAGCATGCACTGAGAATCAAACAGTTCCCAATTTGTTTGGGTTATAACACTCTCAGCAAAAGAGTTACAAACAAGGAAGCTAAAAATCAAATGTATTTTGACGTTACCAACTTATCTAGGAAGTTTTGTGAAGCATGGCTTTCAGAATGGGTAATTTATAGGAGAAGCTATAACTTGTGCGTTTGTTGGTGAGTGGTTTGGATTACAGAACTCTGGAGATAGGAATTCAGCCGGGGGTTAGGGGGAGTCTTCTGGCTGATTACTCCCACCTGGGAAACTAGTCCATGATCAATCTAACCCTTCCCTCCTACACAACCCATAGCCCTCCATTTTTTCTTACAACCATGTGCCTATGTAACTGTCTCTTAAAAGTCTCTTTTGTATCAGCCTCTACTACCACCTTTGGTGGCGTGTTGTGTAAAAAATCTTTCTCTGACATCTCTCCTAAACTATCCTCCATTCATTTTAAAGATTCAAGATTGTGTAATGTCATTTCCAGTACACAAGTGTAAAGGAGAACAAAATAATTGTTACTCCTGATACAATAGCAATAAAACACAATAAGATGCACAACAGAATCAATGAAAAACCGCACACAACTGAGACGGACGAAAAGATAGTGTGCGAAGGACAACAAGTTGTGCAAATACAAAAAGAAAAGAAAAAATAGCAATAAGTATTGAAAACGTGAGTTGCAGAGTCCTTAAAAGTGAGTCCATAGTTTGTGGAATCAGTTCAGTGTTGGGGTGGGTGAAGTTATCCTCTCTGGTTCAGGAGAAATGCCTTGAGGTATTTAATAGAAAGCATACATAATGCTAAAATGAAAGGGCTTATGACAAAAGACCATCAGCTCGTAACAACAGAGGGATTTTAAGAATAACTTTTGAGGAGGTGAAGAAGCTGAGTATTTGAAGAGAGAATTTTGGACATCTGGAAAGGCAAGACAGTTGGTGAGATGGGCAGGAAATATGACGACAGTGTCAAGAAGCTAAGTTGTTCGGGATCATCAACTTCTTCAGTTGCAAGCCCCAGTCAGTCTGGATCGGCAACAACATTTCATCAGTACAGGTGCACCACAACTCTGCGTGCTTAGCCCCCTGCTCTAACTCACTGACTGTGAGGCTAAGAACAGCTCCACTGCCATATTTAAGTTTGCTAATGACACCATTGTTGCAGGCTGAATCAAAGGTGATGACAAATCACCATGTAAGAGGGAGATCGAATTTATTGAGAATGCCCACAAGAAAACTTATCTCAAAGTTGTATATGATGACATATATGTACTTTGATATTAATTTACATTGACCTTTGAGGAATTGCATGCCAAGAAAAGAGAGACATTAGGAATTTAAAGCAACACAAGCAAAATGCTGGAAGAACTCAGCAGGTCATGCAGCATCTATGGAAATCAATAAACAGTCGATGTTTCGGGCCGAGACCCTTTATCAGGACTGGAAAGTAAGGGGGGAGAGGTCAGAAAAAATGTGGATTGAGGGGAATGAGTACCAGTGGGTGAGCAATTGGTGAAACCAGGTGAGGAGGAAGGTGGTGGGTAGGGGACGCGGAAATGAAGTGAGAAGCAGGGAGGAGATATGTAGATGAAATAAATAGCTGAAGAAGGAATCTGATAGGGGAAGAGAGTGGACCATGGGAGAAAGGAAAGGAGGAGGGGCACCAGAGGTAGGTGATTGGCAGAAGAGGAGAGAAGGGGTAAGAGGGGTGTCAGAATGAGGAATGGAAAAAAGAGAAGCGGAAGGGGGGAAAATTACTGGAAGTTAGAAAAATTCATGCCATCAAGTTGGAGGCTGATGGAATATGAGGTGTGGCCTCATCTTGCTGTAGAGGAGTCCATGGACTGACATGTCAGAATGGGAATGGGGAAGTTGAATTCAAATGAGTGGCCCGGGAACTCCTGCCTGTTGTGGCAGATGGAACAAGTATACTGGATAGAACAGTCCCCCAAAATCAGAGGGCAGTGTGAGTATTTGAAGGTGAAGGTAGACAATTAGGGCAGAAGGAATGGTGTTTAAGAAATAGCTTTAAAAAAAGCAAAATTCAAAATAAAAAGTAATATAGAGTGCTTTAAATCTCACTGTTAATGCAATTGTTTTCAGTTGTTAAATATAGATTAAGGTACATTGCAACTTCACTGGAAAGCTCAGGATTGAAGGCTTTAAAATTGACCAGTTGTGGCTATTTCATTATATTCTTGCTATATTCATTGAATTTAAACAAAAAAATGCTGGTTGGATTTTTAGCAGAGTTAGCTCCATCTTAAAAGAATTGGTGTGAGTGTTTCCACTAAAAGCAGCAGGCCTTTAAATGCAGACTTCAGTTCACATTGTTTACAGATGTCTATTGTAAAAGTTTTTTTATTGCTGGCTGTTAATATCCTTAGTTTGGTCTGAGCATAATACTTAAGTGCTTTTATTCAACAAACATGACCCACCAGTAATTAGTTTCAGGTTTGAAGTACTGTAAATGAGAACCAGACATCATTCAGATTGGACTATCTGGCCTCCTGATACAGTCAACACAAGGTAAACAACTTGAAGCATTTGATTTCTCCTGACTGGGCCAACACAAGGCTGAAAACCATGCTTTTGTTTGGAGGACAGTTCTTCTTGTCTGAGTCATCAAAATCTCCTGTCCAGAACACCCCACTCTGCTACCATGTTCGGCATTTATTTAAAGATGTCTTTCAGTGGTGTGGAGATGCTGTAGGAAGGAAGAAACAACAAGCACGTCTGAGGACTTGCCAAACAGCTCCTCAGCTGGGTCGAGTTAACTTAAAATGGAATACATGTGCTTTTTACACAAGTGAAATCTTTTGATGTCTGGAAGATGTTCTTCATACCCAGAAAAAGTGAGCTGAAAAGCAGCACACCGCAGGTGTGTTATCACTTTGATGGCAACTAGTTTGTCGGCACGTGTTTTCTGCACTCGGGAGGAGGAATAACATGTGGATTAGACAGTTGGTGAAGTGATTACTGGTAATGGCAAAAAAAACTGTCATACACTGAGGGGAGCAAACATGGCACTAACTGCCGTTAATGTTAGCAAAAGCCTTAGAAGCTCTAGTTGCTCCCCAGTGGTTCATCTTGCAGCGCACAAAGTCTGCTTAATCCATGAAAGCTGATCGAGTATACATGGTCCCTCGTTTCATCACTGAAGTGTCAGAAAATTCATTGCACATCTGCACCAGCAAACGAAAGGTGTAAATGGCCAAGAACTATTTCATAAAAGCAAGACAAAAAGTGCACAGATGGCAGGAGCTCATACAGCTGTAGTTGGTATTCAACTGCTATTTTATTAGTAAAATATGGCAAGGGGAGGGGGTGGCGGTGAAAAACTGTGTGGGATTCATTAGGCAGGCCCGCTGTGGTTCTGATCTGCATGGCATGGCCAAGATCCAGACATAGTGCTATAAATTTTAAACAGCATCTTAAATCAAAGCCCCAGGCCTGTTGTAGTTTCTCCTTTCTTTCTGCCCTTTTTTTCTAATCCTGATTGTTCCAGAAGAATATGAAAGAGCAGAGAAGCACGGCGTGTCATAAAAGTGCAATCCATTACCCTAGAGTTCCTCCATCTGCTTCCATGGGCGTACTGGGAGTCTTTGTGATTATGAAGGAATTCTCTCAGGCCATTACCAGGAAGAGGAAAAAGGCTTACTGTAGACAGCTTAATGGACTAATTTGTAACTGGAAGGGGGAAAAATGAGTTGTTGGCTGTAGTTTAATTTGACAGAGAGTGGCAGCACAAATACTAAATGTGATGAGTGAGCAGACATGCTCATTTGCGCTGTGCACTTTACAAGGCCTCCCGGTATTCTCCCGGGCATCGTCACAATTATGTTTCTTCCTCACAGTCTGTAAGGAATGGAAAACGCACGGTAAAACAAGGCTCCGAGGACTGTTAAAAAGAATGGGGCTGACAGAAGCGGCTACATCCTCTCTAACTTATTCATGCGGGCCTCGAGAAATACAAATTGCAATCAGTGCTCTGCGCGCGGCTAATGTTTCTTCTGATGATCGTGTTTTTTAATGAACAAGCCTGTTAGTGATTTTGCACGGTGACCCCAGAAGAACTGTGGTTCACTTTGGAGCTTTGTGCTCCGCTGAAGTACCTGATAAAGCTCCATCAAGACAAATAGAATGGCACATTAATGTTATCACCGCCTATTTAAAAGCCTGCTGCAGTAATTGCTCAGTTTTGCCACCAATTGTTTGCCATAAAGTGCAATAATGTAAGTGCTGATTATGTGCTTATAAAGATCTACTAACAGCGTGATGGATTCATTCAAGTTAACAGATTTTTTTAATCTCCAAGCTTCCCCCCCCCCCCCCACACACACACACACACACACACACACACACACACACACACACACACACACACACACACACACACACACACACACACACACACACACACACCATCTCCTACCACCCTCTCAAACCCTCTCATTGGGAGTATGAGGAGATTTGGCCTGTCACCTGAAACACTCACAAATTTCTACAGATGTACTGTGGAGAGCATTCTAACTGGCTGCACCACTGTCTGGTATGAGGCAGGGGGCTACTGCACAGGATTGAAGGAAGCTGCAGAGGGTTGCATAACTTAGTCAGCTCCATTATGGGCACTAGCCTCCATAGTATCCAGGACATCTTCAGAAAGCGATGCTTCAAAAATGCAGTGTCCATCATCAAGGTCCCCCATCAACCAGCTCATGCCCTGTTCTCATTGCTACCATCAGGAAGGAGGTACAGGAGCCTAAAGCCACACACTCAGCGATTCAGGAACAGCTTCTTCCCCTCTGCCATCAGATTTCTCAATGGACACTGAACCCATGAACACCACCTCACTGCTTTTATTTATTTTTATTTTTGCAGTACTTATTTAATTTAACTATTTAATATATATACATACCAACTTGAAGTCACAGTTTTTCCTTCTGTTTTATTATGTATTGCATTGTACTGCTGCTGCAAAGTTAACAAATTTCACGACATATACTGGTGATAATTAAACCTGATTCTGAACACTTTACCTTCAGTTCAAAGGAAGACTGACTGAACGGAAAGCTGCTGAAAGGTGTTACGCCTAGTTGGCATTCCCAACAATTTTATCCTGTTCTTGGGGGAGGGGGGGTTGGAAATGGAAGAACACCTTGCTGGAACGGAAGGAACGCTGAGTTCAGTTGTCAAGACAGAAAGGCTCCTGTACACTCGGCTTTCCTCCTTGCCTTTCAGCCGGCTTCATCTGTTCCAAGGCCCCAAGGGCTTTAACAAGCACTAGATTGTTAGTGACAATCAGACACTTTAACACTTAAGGTAGAAGGTTTGATTTAATCGCCGAGCTGTCATTTATTATTTGTCTGCCGTGTTCCACAGGGGCGACTGCTGATCAAATGCCTACTCCCAAGAGCACAGTTTTTTTGTTATGTCTAAATCCTCAATACAAATTGCTGAGCTCCCTGTGGTCCCACTGGGACCCATTACAGCCTGTGGGGCATTAAAGATCATTAATAGTGCTGTCAGCAAGGTAGCCAGTTGGTTATCTTCTCATAAATAGGAAATTAATACATTGACTTCATTAATAATACCGTGTGTAGCTATTTTGTTCCCTGGTGAACAGGCACTATATAGTTCTGTGTTTGTGGGAAATGTGATAAGGCATAACTCTAAATTAGCATCAAATGTCTTGATTCAAGAGCAAGGAATCAATTACTTAGGAGATTTTTATTTCCAGACCTTCATTTGCATTGTTTGATAGTAGAAAGACACCAATTTGCCGCATTGTTAGCGTTTTATTAATTTGGCTATCCAGTTTCAGGTGCAGTTAGCATCCAAGTAAAGAAGGAAAATGCCTCTGGTTCAGCAGAGGGTCATTGCTCTGCTTGCTCATAGAAAAGGTGATGTGCCTTAATTAGGGTAAGGGATATCATTATTTTATGCACCGTTTTGTTGATAGGAGGGAAAGATATTCATTATACTCTTTCCTGTTACTCTGAAGGTCATACCTGTTGGCAGGAGCCTCTTAGATTGCAAGTTAACTGCCTCAGGAGCCCTGTAAAAGAAGGCTTAGCTTTCCACAAAACGCTTCCGCTTCTTTTGCACTCTGTCAATAAATGCACAAAAAATCTCCACCTGGACACAAAATATAATCTCACTGCCAAAATCATATCCAGTTGAGCATTTGATTTTCTTAATTGAGATCGTAGAAGAATTATTAAATTTCAAGTAATTCTGTCTGACTGCTGGTAGTGTTAATTAAAAAGGCCTTTGGACTGCAAAAACAACTTCTCATTTAGTTGATCTGTTTTAGCACTTTACAAAAAAGCAAAAAGAAATTCGATATGGATGACCGAGTACCGAATGGTGCTAAGATTTTGTATTGGGACTGATTTTTGTCCTGTATTTAGTGCAGTTGGGAAGTTAAATGATGTTGTATCTGCTTCTGGATTCTAGTTACTCTTTCATTTTGCTGTTTTTGAGCAGTTTGATCAATGTAGCCTGGGGTGCTTTAGCAAAGAATGCTTTGCCCTGTGGGCTAGTGGCGTGACGCTGAGCTGAACTAAACTGAATAAATACTGCTGGACTCCAGGATTAATGTTAGATATTCGATGTGTTGGTCTGCTTGCTTTTTACTGTTTTCGCAATTTGTTCTTTCTTCGCGCTTTGGGTGTTTGACGTTTTCTTGAATGGGTTCCATGGTGTTTCTTTGTGAAGATAAATATTGCAAGATCTTCTCTCTGCCAGAAGATTATGGATTCAAGATCCAGTTCGTATCTAAAGGCAAGCTTTCAGTAGAAAACGTGTATAGAGGCTCAGAGATGAAAACATCGAGGGATAACTGCTGTCAGATTCCCCCTTCTCCAGCCCTCTATCTCTTTCACCAATCAACTTCCCAACACTTTACTTCACCCCCCCCCCTCCTGGTTCCACCTATCACCTGCCACCTTGTACTTCTTCCTCTCCCCCACCCCTCCACCTTCTCACTCTGATTTCTCTTCCTTTTCCAATCCTGATGAAGGGTCTCAACCCGAAACATCAACTGATTACTCTTTTCTATAGATGCTACCTGCTGAGTTCCCCCAGCATTTTGTGTGTGTTGTAAGAGATAACTGGTTCTGGAGGATAAACAGATTGAGTATTGGCAAGCTGATAACTGGTGTGTGTGTGCACAGAGTGCTTAAATGCAGTTTTGAAGATTCTTTCCATCTGCTGGTGATTAGGATGACGCCTGATGGCGCATTAATTGGCCAGGTTACATTTATCCTTTCTTTATGTGAACAAGATGTACCCAGGCAGTCTTCCACATTGTCATTTCAATTACATCATTGTACATATTTTAAGACTGTTTAGTCATTGAATACTTAATTGTGGAGAATGGGTCTTTAGCGTTACAAAAGGAATATTGTTCTGGCCCTTATTTTTTGCATTTGATTATTTCTTTCTGTGAGCTGTGATGTGAAGATCGACCTTTGAAAAGGGCAGTAGTTATTTTTCAAATGTTTTTTAACCTAAAGTGTTGGAGTTGATTTTGAGGATTCCCTAAGCAATGTCTTGAGGACCACTAAGGTCTTGGTCTTTCAAATTCTGCATCCAGAAATGGTGGTGGAAAGGGTCTGATGTTGGCTGATGCAGTGAGTGGGCTTGATGAAGTTCACAATGTGAGTTTTCTTGACGTCAGGAAAACTGATCTCAAACCTCTGCTGCCTCGCAGCTATACCCACTCATGGGGAAGGATTGGAGAAAACCCCGAGGGATAATCTGGAGTTGTATTTCTGAAGTTCACTGAGTTCAATGCTGACTGGCAACTCGTGCAACACCACTGGAACCAATCTGCATCGGTCTCTGGCATTCCTTTGGACTCATCAGCTGCGTGGAGAGGTGGAACCTGCTGCATGGGCAACAGCTTGCTCTCCATATTGTACTGCCCTATTTTGCGTATACATAGACAGCTTGGATGCAACATCAATGGTTGACTCCCAACCAACGGGAGTGAGTGATGACTTGTATCACTCATGTACAGTATATATGAACAAGAGTGGGAACACTCCTCTGTTTTCGTGGATGTTTGCGAAGAAAATGAATTTCAGGATGTATATTTTATACATTTCTCTGACATTAAATGTACCTATTGAAGCTACTGAAACAAATATATAGGTACTTTCTCATATACTGAATACCCATAATTACATTATCCGGCTGTTCACTTCATTAACCAATTTTCAGCCTTCTCTAATTCCAAGTACAGCCTGTCCAAAAATTGTTTTGCTAATATAAACTACTTTTAGCTCAGTGACTTTGTACCCAAATTAAAATGATTTTTCAAATTAACTATTGGCCATTATGTAGAACTTATATTCCCATTAGCGCAGTTGTTTCTATTAAAAAATCTAATATCCTATGTAAAATGTAGATTATGGCAGACGAGCAGATCTTCTAGCCCGCTGTGCAGAAATGAAACAGTAAACATAGAAGTGGGAAAGCGTACAACTGCAAGCATAAATTTTGCAAATGTTTCATTAGTGTGGCAGGCTTTTATGGCAGGCGCTGCGTGATGGGCCAGCAGCAACAGCGTGCATCTCATGCCTAAACGCTCTCTTCAGCATTGATAATACCTCTTAAATATGATCATATTAAAAACCATTTTTAAACATTAAACAGAAATAAAGCAATAATTCAAATGTTTTAATTTAAATCTTGGAGTACAAGATATAATTTTTAAGACTCCAAAACCTTCAAATACAGTTAACATTACCTATACTGTTCCACAGAATTACTGTGAAGTACCAATCTTTTAGTAACACAAGAGATTCTGCAGAGACTGGAAATCCCGAGCAACACTCACAAATTACTAGAGGAACTCAGCCGATCAGGTAGCATCTACGGAAATGAATAAACAGTCGACCTTCTGGCCTGAGAACCTTCATCAGGATTGAAAAGAAAAGGGAAGAAGGCAGAATAGGAAGTTGGAGGGAGGGGAAGGAGGACAAGCTAGAAGGTGATAAGAGAAGCCAGGAGGGCTGGGGCAGGGGGATGAAGTAAGAAGCTGGGAGATGATAGATGGGAAAGATAATGGGCTGAAGAGGAAGGAATCTAATAGGAGAGGAGAGTGGACCATGGGAGAGAGGGAAGGAGGAGGGGTACCAGGGAAGGTGTTAGGCAGGTGAGGAGAAGAGAAGAGGTGAGAGGGGAGTCAGAGTGGGGAATAATAGAATTGGGAAGGAGGAGGGGGAAAATTACCAGAAGTTGGAGTAATCGATGTTCATCCAATCAGATGAAAAATGAGGTGTTGCTCCTCCAACTTGAGAGTGGCTTCATGATGGCAAAAGAGTAAAATACCGATGCCTACCATAGGACTGACTTAATATGTGTCTAACTTAGCTAATTTATCCAGTAATTTTTCTATTTTCTATCATAACTTTCTATAAATAATAGTTGTGCCTGGAACTATGATGTTGCCTCTGTAAATTATAAGAATAAATGGTGGTTGTCCATCATGTCTGACAATGACAGGAATTCTGTGCGGGAGAGTTTTTAAAGTGGAAAAGCCATTGCACTGGGGCCATTCTGCTCTCTTGATCTTGGAAGTCCGGGTCCAGTGGTGTGAACAAGCATCACAAATTGAGCTTTTTCTTGTTTGCAGTGGATGGCAATGGCATCTTCTGTGCCATGTCATACCCTTCGCTCTCCAAGGAGCATTGCTGAGTATCTGCTGCCTTCCTGGCTGTTGGATCTTACTGTGGATCTCATCCACCCAGTCCACTGGAGCTGACTTCACATGCTAGGACAGGCATGTCGCTGTCTCCCTGGCTACCCTCACCTGTTGAAGCAGTGTACCAGGGTGTGGCCACTGTAGCATGCAAACAGCAACTTGGAGCCATAGGTGCGAACAGAAGTGTGTGGTGGAGACCAAAGGTGAGGGAACTGCCCTGGAATGGATATGACAAGCCTCTTCATCAGAGATGCTACCCCTCACCAGACACCCCATACACCCCATAAACATGACCATTGCATATACAAAAGCAGATTGCCTGTATAAGTGTACTTCCCTATTACCAGCTTTATCAAGAGATGGAGCTTTTCTAACTACAACCTTTTTGGTTGATAGTGAAGTGTTTTTTAAGCTTGTATTCCAGCAATGTATGCAAGGAAATGAAATGTGTATGTAATAAATTATTAGATCAGACCAGAGATTATAGTGGTCTCACTAGTAACCTACAGGAAGAGGCTTGGGTTTCGCGTAGATATTTCAAGATCAAAGCTTTCTTCCTCAATTCGTCCATTTGGCTCATTATTGCTGTAAACAATCTCTGACTTTCTGTAAGGAAGTTGGATAATCTTAGCTGATTTGTGGTTACCCCTTTATTGGCTTGCCAACTGCTGATTTCTGTGATTCAGGAAGGGGAAGGACATATGCTGAAATATCTTGACCTAACAATTTTAACTTTGCTGAGAAGCAGAATATAGATCCTTTTGCAATTGGTGTATGCAGCAGCTGTCGTGATACTTAAAACAATCTTCAAATTGTGTCTTGCAAAATATGTAAAGTATGTAAGACCTTAAGACAGAATTGAGGCCTTTCAGCCTATCAGGTCGCTCTGCCATTCCATCATTGCTGGTTTATTATCCCTTTCAATCCCATTCTCCTTGTAACCTTTAACACCCTTACTAATCAGTCTTCATTGTGGAAGACGCTAGCGGTGTGTCAGGTATTGAAGGATGTGAGGGAAGAGAAGTGAGTGCAGTTACTATTACAAGGGAGAAGTTGCTCAGAAAGCTGAAAGATCTAAAGGTACGTAAGTCATCCAACCAGATGAACTGCAACCTAGAGTCGTGAAAGATGTAGCAGTAGAGATTGTGGAGTAATTAGTAATCATCTTTCAAGAATCATTGGACTCCAGCATGGTTCCGGAGTACTGGAAAATTGCAAATGCCACTCCACTCTTCAAGAAAGGAGGGAGGCAGCAGAAAGGAAATTGTAGACCAGTTAGCCTCACCTCAGTAGTTGGGAAGATGTTGGAGTCAATTGTTAAGGATGAGGTTATGGAATACTTGGTGACACAGGACAAGGTAGGACAAAGTCAGCATGGTTTCCTTGGGGAAAATCTTGTCTGACAAACCTGTTGTAATTCTTTGAGGAGATTACAAGTAAAGGGGATATAGTTGATGTTGTATATTTGGATTTTTAAAAGCCCTTTGGCAAGATGCCTACTTGAGGCTGCTTACCAGGTTAAGAGCCAATGGCATTACAGGAAAGCTACTGGCATGGTTAGAGCATTGGCTGATTGGTAGGAGGCAGCAAGTGGGAATAAAAGGATCCTTTTCTGGTTAGCTGCCAGTTACTAGTGGTGTTCTACAGGGGTCAGTGTTGGGGGCCACTTCTTTTTATGCTGTGTGTCAATGATTTAGATGATGGAATAGATGGCTTTGTTGTCAAGTGTGCAGATGATACAAAGATTGGTGGAGGGGCAAATAGTGTTGAGGAAACAGGACTGCAGAAGGATTTGGACAGATCGGGACAATGGGCGAGAAAGTGACAAATGAGATACAATGTTGGAAAAAGCATGGTCGTTCACAATGTAGTAGAAATAAATGTGCAGACTATTTTTTAAATGTGGAGAAAATCCAAATATCTGAGATGCAAAGGGACTAGGAAGTCCTTGTGCAGAACACCCTAAATGTTAACTTGCAGGTTGAGTTGTTGGGGAGGAAGAAAATGCAATATTAGCATTCATTTCAAAATGTAAGAGCAAGGATGTGATGTTGAGGCTTTATACAGCACAGGTGAGGCCTCACCTTGAGTATTGTGAACAGTTTTGGGCTCCTCATCTGAGAAAGGATGTGCTGGCATTGGAGTGGGTTCAGAGGAAGTTCACAAGGATGATTACAGGAATGAAAGGGTTATCTTATGAGGAACGTTTAATGGCTCTGGGCCTGTACTCGCCAGAATTTAGAAGGATGGGGGGGGGGGGGGATCTCACTAAAACTTTCAAATGTTGGAAGGCCTAGACGGAGTAGATGTGGGAAGCATGTTTCCCACGGTGGGGAGTCTAGGACAAGAGGGCATAGCCTCGGGATAGAGAGGCATCCATTTAAAGCAGAGATACGGAGAAATGTCTTTAGCCAGAGGGTGGTGAATTTGTGGTATTTGTTACCCCTGGCAGCTGGGGAAGCCAGGTCGTTGGGTGTATTTAAGGTGGAGATTGATTGGCCATGGCATCAAAGGTTACGGGGAGAAGGCCAGAAAGTGGGGCTGGGGGGGGGGGGGGGGGGCAATGGATAAAAAAGAATCAGCCCTGATTGAATGGCAGAGCAGCCACAATTGGCCAAATGACTTAATTCTGCTCCTGTATCTCATGATCTAATCAAGAACTTATCAACCTCCACCTTAAACATACCCATTAACTTGGTTCCATAGCCATTTGTTGCAATGAATTCCCCAGTTTCACCACTCTCTCTCATAAGAAGTTTTTCCTCATCTGTGGTCTGTGAGGACATCATATCATACCTATTGTTAAAAAAGATGAGACTGCAGTGTTAGCCCTTGATTATTACTTGTATTGATTGTGAACTCCTAACAGGCAATGAACCATTTTTAAGTCAAGATAAGTCAAGTTTATTGCCATTTAATTATATAAATGTGTACCATCAAATGGGACAACATTTGTCTGGGCTAGGCTGTAAAGCACATATAACATGCTTATAACACACAGTAACTTAGGAAAATAAAAATTAAATGTACAAATGAATTAAGCAAAGATGAACAAAGTATTTAAGTTAGATATTGTAGGGTATAGAACAAATTAACCGGTGACACTTTGAATGTGGCAGGGAGTTCAGAAGCCTAATGTCCTGACCATTCTTGTCTTTATGCATCAGAGTCTCCTGCCTGATGGTAGAAAGTCAAAGAGGATGCTGGATGGATGGGTGGGATCCTTGATAATACTAAGGGCCCTGTGTATGCAACACTCCTGACAAATGTCCCCAGTGGATGGTAGAAAAACCCTTATGATTCTCTCGGCCGTTCTCACAGTCCTTTGTAGGAACATCCGGTCCGATGCTCTGCTGCTCCCACACCAGATGGAGATCTGGTG
Organism: Hemitrygon akajei; assembly: GCF_048418815.1. Classification (NCBI taxonomy): domain Eukaryota; kingdom Metazoa; phylum Chordata; class Chondrichthyes; order Myliobatiformes; family Dasyatidae; genus Hemitrygon; species Hemitrygon akajei. The sequence goes on along the minus strand of NC_133130.1, from coordinate 127,762,543 downwards.
TTGAAATGTGTGTCAGGGACTTAAATGAACATGCATATGTTTTGGAGTATTTGTAGATTCAGAGCCAAGTAAATGTTCTCCTTCATTTATATTTGACTTATCTTCCCCTTTTTTGGCATAACTGTACATATAGAAGTGATTAAAATCTAGTTTCATTGAGAATTCCATTGATGGAAACATTAGCAAATTTGGTGCCTAATGATGAACAATGTTAGAAATTACTCCTCCTTTCTCAATGGGTTGAAATTGAAATTTACTGCAGTCACCATTTTTCTGAGCTGCTCTTGCTCATCTCTGTCTTCTTGCTGGAGTCCTGTACTGTAATGTTTTTGTTTGCCCATTTGAGACAAGTTTGCCTTTGTGTAACAGATGCTCCATTTCCAAATTTGAATATTTTTTTCATGGAAGTTTTAGTCAGTGTTCTTGTGGCATTTTGTGCGGGGGAGATGTGTATGGGGGGAAGTTGATGTTTTTTTTTGTGTGTAGAGATTGGTATTTGGGGCCTGATGTTCTTGTTGCATTTCATGTGAGTGAGGGTGTGTCTGATAATTGTGTTGCTGTTCTTTTTTGTGCAGGGGAATGTGGGTTTGTTGTCTCTCTCTGAACTGACATGGTTTTTCTTGGTTTCGTGGCTGTCTGGAGAAGTATTCTGCATACATACTTTGATAATAAATGAACCTTTGAACCTCTGAATTATCACAAATGAATTGCTTTGTTTCACCTTTGGAATTTTACGCTTTTCACTTTCTTTTGTTGTTTTTGTATTTATCTTCCAACTCATTTTATAGTAAAGAGTTCCTTGCCATAGGATGGTTCCATTGGGCACATCCAAAATCACATCCATCTTATTTTTGACCCCCCAAGTGGTGAGTATAAATAGTCCAGTTGACCATAGGACTTACTTACTGCACATTACTCCTCTGGCACTTAGGACAGCAATGAAGTTCCTCTATCTCTGTCTGTCCTTGGTCATCTTGTCTATTGTGTCCCAGGTGTGGTTCAGTGTCCTCAGATGCACACAGGGTTCTTCATTGCTGTTTCTGTAATTTTTTTTTGACCAGTCAGTGTCGTTAGCTCTGAGCCAGACACCTGAACCTGCAGGACTGTTGGACCACTCTTAGTCAGGGCTCTACCCTTTGACCTGTTAGGCATGGGTTGCCCTACCAAGAGCCAAAACCAAGGCTCTGACTCCAGTCAACATAGATATCTAGGTCATTGAGGCAAGCAAGCCTCCAAACCCTACGACAAAGTTGTGGTCCTCTTGGAGATTGATCATAGGAGCCCCTTTGCAAATATTTCAGATCATCAGATGTACACAGATGGAATTTTATAAGGAGTCTCTAGGTACCACTCAGGCAAAAGAGTCACTGTTTCTCCATCTGAGCCCTGCTGATATCAATTCTACTTTCACTATGTTTTTTTATTAATTACATTTTGCTTTTTCTGTCTTTTTCTTTTCCAAAATATTGTCATCATTGATGTCCTAATTACTTATGAGGCACCTCTGCACCACCTGCTACAAGCAGGTCTTCCCAGTGGCCAAACATTTTAATTCCAATTCCCATTCCCATTCCAAAGAGTCGGTCCTTGGCCTCCTCTTGTGCCAAGATGAGGCCATCCTCGGGGTTGAGAAGCAGCACCTTATATTGTGCCTGGGTACCCTCCAGCCTGCTAGAATGAATATAAATTTCTCCTTCCAGTAAACAAATTCCACCCCCCTCTTTTCCCCATACTGACCTTTTACTTCCTCTTATCCATCTATTCTTTCCCCAGATCCCCTCCTCCTTCCCGTTCTCATATGGTCCACTCTTGTCCTTACCCACACCTGGCTTCACCTATCACCTTCCAGCTATCCTCTTTGCCCACTCCCACCTTTTTATTCTGGTATCTTACTCCTTCCTTCTCTGTCATAAAGAAAGGTCTCATCCCAAAACATCTATCTATTTGTTCATTTCCTTAGATGCTACCTGACCTGCTGAGTTCCTCCAGCATTTTGTGATTGTTACTTATGAGGAAGTCAAGCAGGAAGGTCACATAAGAGTTTTACTGGAGGTCATTTTGTAAAATACTGTCCTTAAATCTGTTTTTGATATTGCCTTGTTCTACCATGATTTATTTTAATTTACTTGATGGCCTGGGATTTAGGATGACAATAGCTTTGAGTTTATTGGTGCTGCTCTGTTATTAAAAAAGAGAGAATCCTGTGAGTAACTTAGAGAATATGTCCATGCATTGCTAAATGAAGTAATCCATGGATTGCATGATTATAACCTTCTCTGAGGATCAATGTAAAATCTGTGAATTAATGAGAATTCATGCTATGGATGGCTGTGAAGGCCAAGTCATTGGGTATATTTAAAGTAGAGGTTGATAGGTTCTTGATTAGTCGCAGTGTCAAAAGTTACAGTGAGAAGGCAGGAGAATGGGCTTGTGAGGGATAATAAATCAGCCATGATGGAATGGTGGAACAAAATCAGTGGCCCGAATGGCCTAATTCTTCTCCTGTGTTTTACGGTCTTATTCATTATTTGAAACATTGAATTGTTACACATTGTGGAATAGGATATAACCGGGTTTTAAAATGCACAACATAATTAGTACAGAATAACCTCTCTGAACCCAAAAAAACCTTAATTATATGTATTGTAATTCCTTCACAGTAATTATTCAAGGATCTTTAAAATAATTTGAATCTTCCTGTAAAGTTTAGGGCACTTCAGATTCTGCCTTAATTCATCTTTATGTTTCAATCTTTATTTTGCTTTCTTTAAAATTAATATTTTAAAAAGCCTTTTTCTTCTTTCTTTGTTATTTAAACCTTAACTTTGATTGGTTGTGCAGTGTGCAGTCAGCTTAATCGTATTACTATTGCTTGATGCCACAAATCCCTGTCTCTGCCTTCGTTATAATATTTCCAAGTCTGCTCCTGTCTTGTGGACTACTTCCTCCTGTAGTGCTTTCAGTAATCTTGCTTCTTTATGCACTCTTTGCCTCTTTTTCCAGAGAGAGAGAGAGAGAGAGAGAGAGAGACACACACACACACACACACACACACACACACACACACACACACACACACACACACACACACACACACACACACACACACACACACACACACACACACACACACACACACACACACAGTTCCTCCAGCATTTTGTGTGTGGTTTCTGTGAGGGCATTGACCCCCTCCCAGTCTTGTTGAGGTAAGAACAATCCTTTTTTAACGCAAGAACAGATCCCAATGCCTCAAGAATTTGAAGCCCTCACTCCTACACAATGTTTCAAACCATGCTTTGATCCTCCTCATCCCAATTAAAACTAGCACTTGGTAAGGGGAAATCAGTGCCACAGAGTTTTAAACTCGTGTTTCTCGAGGTCAATAGCAACTGACAGGTGCCATTACCTTCCACTAACTAGAAAAGCTGAGCTAATGGGATGTGATATATCAGCAACACTGTCCGTTGGCAGTGAGTGCAGTTTGACTGGATACCCCAACTTTTGCTGGTCCTTCTCACCAACTGTAGCTCTGAAGGAGTGCACACTAGAGCTTGGGTAAAGGACTGTACAAGGCCAAACAGAAAAGTGAGGAAGTAGTCATTATAAGAGATTCCATGCTTCAGAAAATAGTCAGTATTTATCTGTAAGAAATACTCAATGGGCCAACGTGCAGCTGTTGGAAGAAGAACAGAGTTAACATTTCCAGTTGAAGGCCTGATGAAAAATCTTCAGCTTGAAACTTTTTTTCTTCCCACAGATGCAGCCTGATCTGCTAAGTATTTCTAGCATTTTCTGTTATTTTAGATTTCCAGCATCTGCAGTTATATAGATTTTGACTAAGATTTTCTGTAATCATTATTTATGAATCCTGCCTAGCTTGGTGCCTGGAGAAGGGCAAAAATGTAGAATATTCTGAAGTGGAGAGTGAGTGAACACATCATACAAATGAGAGAGAGAGAACAAACCATTCTTTAATCCTCCTCATCCCAATGAGTACTAACATTTGGTGAGAGGAATCTATGCACAGAGCGATCTAAAACTTTAAGCTCATGTTTCTCAAGGTCAGTAACAGCTGACAAGTGTCATCACCTTCCACTAACCTGAAACTTTGACCTAGGGGTTGGGAAAAGGGTAATTGCTCCCCTCCTCTCCTTCACCAATCCCCATTGCTGTTTCCCATTCTCAGCTTATCTCCTTACCTGCCCATTATCTCCCTCTCCTCCCCTTCCCTTTCTTCCATGGTCTTCTGTCATATCCTATCAGATTCTTTTTCCAGCCCTTTATCTCTTTCATCAATCAACTTCCCAGTGCTATACTTTACCCCATCTCCGAGTTTCATCCTATCACCTGCCACCTTGTTCTTCTTCCTCCCCAAGCCCACCTTCTTACTCTGACCTCCCCTTCCTTTCCAGTCCTGATGAAGGGTCTCAGCCCAAAATGTCAACTGTTTTACTCTTTTCCATAGATGCTGCCTGGCCTGATGAGTTCCTCTGGCATTTTGTGTATGTTGCTTTGAAAATTTGAGCTAATGGTATGTGTTATTTCTCCAACATTTTCCATTGGCAGTGAGTGCAGCTTGACCAGCTCCTCCAGATATCAAAAGGACAGCAATCATACCAGTGTCTTAAGTGGAGCAGGGAGAGCTGCCTCAACAACTACCAACCAGTTACATTCCTATCTACTATAATAAAACCCTCCTAGAGATTGGTTATGGCTGGAATCAACTCCTGCCTGAACCAACTAAGGACCATGGAACCACTGCAATTCACTCACCGCCTCAACAGGTCTTCAGTGGATGCAATCTTCCTAACTCTGCACTCTGCTTTGGAGTGTGTAGATAATAGATATACACATTCATCAGGCTGCTGTTTACCAATTACAGCTCAGATTTAATACTATCATCTCCTCAGTATTAATCATCAAGCTTCTAAACCATCAACCTAGGAATTGGACAATTGATGCTTTGGGTCAAGGCGCTTCCTCTGGAATCTTGACATCAACTGCCATTGTATCTACATAGATTGCTCCCAATCTATTTTTGCCAAGTCCTCTCTATGTTATTGAAGTTGCCCTAATTCAATACCTTAACTTATATAAGTACCAGCCTTATCCCTTTCCCAAGCTACCTCAGAACTTATAGTCACTGTTGCTGAATGTTCCACTGCCTGCCCAGTTTCATTTCCAAAGATGACGTCAAATAGTTCCCCATCGCTACATATTGTCTCAAAACACTTGCTTGAACACATTTAACAAATTCCACCTCATCTAAGACGTCTTGGGCCAAGCCCCTTCATTAGGACTGGAAGGGAAAATGGAAAATGCCAGAATAAGAAGGATGGGGAGATGTGGAGGACAAGCTAAAAGGTGCTAGGTGAGACCAGATGGATGGGGAAGGAAGGAATAATGTAGGAAGCTGGGAGGTGATAGGTTGGAAAGGTAAAAGGCTGGAGAAGGAGTCTGATAGGAAGGAGAGTGAACCATGGGATAAAGGGTAGGAGGAGGGGAACCAGGGGGAGGTGATAAGTAGGTGAGGAGAAGAGCTAAGAGGCCAGAGTGAGGGAATGAAGAAAAAGGGAAGGGGGCATGAAAATATTACCAGAAGTTTGAGAAATCAATGTTTGTGCCATCAGGTTGAAGGTTACCTAGACAGAATAAGAGGTGTTGCTCCTCCAGCCTGAGAATGGTCTCATCATGGATGAAGACGAGGCCAAAAACCAACATGTTGGACCGGGGATGCGGATAGGAATTGAAATGGTTGTCCCACTAGGAAATTACATCTTTTGCAGATGGAGCTGAGTTGAAATGAGATTCAGTGGAGATGCACCAAATAAGGTCAATTAAAAAGATAAATCTATTTAAAAAGACATAAATCTGTACCTGTTAGCCAAAAATACAAGGAGTTGGCAGCAAGTTTGGGCAAGAGATGTGCAAAGAGATGTGACAACTTTGTTCTGCAAAAAGTAGTGATAACTTAGAATTTGTTGCCTATAAAGATAATAAAAGCAAAGACTACCAATGATATGGGATATAATTGATTAAGTTGGAGAAAAACAAACTTGGAAGGCTTTGGGAATGGAGCAGGAGGATGGGACTGAATGGATTCCTTCATAGAAAGCTAGCTATTTGCATTATGCATTATGACTCAAGAATACTATGTGACACAACTGACATCTGCTTCAAAAATCCACTGTACCTTTGTTCCTCAACAGATTGGGAAATTTTCATACAAGCATCCATTTATTTAGTTACAACTCTATATTGTCATAAGAAGTACGTTTGTACATGTATTGTCAGTTCCACTTTCACTCCACTATTTTATTTATCTTATCTTATTTTGAGATAGAGCACAGAACAGGCCCTTTCAGCTGCGCCGCCCAGTTACCCACCAATTTAACCATAGCCTAATCACAGAACAATTTCCAATGACCAATTAACCAACCTACTAACCAGTAAGCCTTTGGACTGTGGGAGAAAATCAGAGCACCTGGAGGAAAACCATGCTCACACAGGAGAATCATGCAAACTTTCTTACAGTGGATGCCAGAATTTAATTCTGAACTCCCGACGCTGTGAGTTGTAACAGCATCGTGCTAACCGTGGCGCCCCTTATATATTCCTTTTAATTCTCTGAGCAAAAATAGGGAGTGTGTTTTTGTTTAAAGCTCTGCCCATTATTATATTATGAAATTTTAGCCAACATATTCGATTCATAATGTTTAGCTTTGTCACAAAGCACAAGCAGCTGGCTGGTGTTACCACAATGGCTGAGTTCGTGAGAAAACTTCTACTGCAGCCACTAAATAACCCATGAGGCACTAGCAGCTGTCAGGAAAAATGTAAGAGGCCCTTAACCAACACACATGGATGCTTATAATTCACAGTTTGCAATTGTTGTCACCAGAGATTTGTATTTCCTCTTTGTAGGGGGAAAAAAGGAAGGATAAAATTGGTACCATACAGATCCAGACTTTACTTGTTTGAAAGATGGGATCCCATTATTTACTTAAGGAAATAGCTGGAGATTTATTAATAACCTCTGGCAAGTGAAATAGCTTTAGTGATTTCCATATGTGACCTGGTCTGCAGTTCTGCTGGCTTTATTGCAGGCCTCTTAGCTGATTGTGAGCACAGTTTGAACCAAGAATCTGACCTTGCTTGTCTGAAGTGTTGTTGGTGGACTCCCAGATGTATAAGGCTACCAAAACAAGTAATTTAACACTTTCAGTTCAAGGCCCACAACATTTTTGAGGATGTATGTCACATATTGTTCAACATTACCACAATAATATGAAGGAAACTGTTTAAGACGATTCTGTGCCTTTTCTTCTGTACAGATTTTACTCAGAACATACCATCACTTAGCAGCAGATTCAGTGTGCTAATGCTCTAAGTATGAAGTTTGAAGGCATCTCAGTGAACTCAAAGTATTTACTACGTTGCTTAGATAAAAAGTACACAACTGTGCCTGATTTCTTTTTGATGGGATCTGCTGAGAACTTTACTCAAATGTTTACCTTCCCTTAAGTGCCCATAGAAGATATTGAGTACAGGAGGTGTTTTTGCATTTTTTGCACTGTTGGATGTCAACAAAGTTTGCATTCTGTACATTTCCTAAACTGAAAATGCTGTGTGATTGAAACACTTGCATTTTGGAAGTGACTTTTTACTTTGGAAATCCAGGAAGAAGAGTAATAAAAACAGAAGTTGGAGATTTTCTTCTTGTTAAAGAAAAAATCAGTTAGGGAAAAATGGAGAAAGTGAGGAAAAAATAATAGGACCAATAGCACAACATAATTATTTTAAATATACTTAAGTTTCTAAAGTTGTAACTTCTTTACTGTGTTTTATATATACTATAGTGAACATGCCAAACACACAAAACTATCTGCTTGAGAAATAGAGATTGCACTATCCCTAATTATAGTTCAAGATTTGAAATATTGGCACCATATTATTTTTGTGTATAATATGTGCCACACTACAAGTTCAGCAACAATATATTGTACTTGCCTCTTCATCTTAAATTTTATTACTTATTTCTTTTGTATTTCTTGAAGTATCCAACAGCTGAAATAAATGACAAAAGTAACAGTGATATATATTAGGCCATAAGACCATTAGACATAGGAGCAGAATTAGGCTATTCAGCCCATCAAGCCTGCTCCACCATTCCATTATCATTGGTTTATTATCCCTCTCAACTCCATTCTCCTCTCAACCCCATTAGACATTGGCTTTGTGGGAGAAGCCAGAGAGTGGTAGTAGATGGTTTCCTCTCTGCAGGGATAGGTGCTGGGTCCATTGTTCTTTATCAGATATATCAACGACCTGGGTGCTAATGATAGATAGATAGATAGATAGATAGATAGATACTTTATTCATCCCCATGGGGAAATTCAACTTTTTTCCAATGTCCCATACACTTGTTGTAGCAAAACTAATTACATACAATACTTAACTCAGTAAAAAAAAAATATGATATGCATCTAAATCACCATCTCAAAAAGCATTAATAATAGCTTTAAAAAGTTCTTAAGTCCTGGCGGTAGAATTGTAAAGCCTAATGGCATTGGGGAGTATTGACCTCTTCATCCTGTCTGAGGAGCATTGCATCGATAGTAACCTGTCGCTGAAACTGCTTCTCTGTCTCTGGATGGTGCTATGTAGAGGATGTTCAGAGTTATACATAATTGACCGTAGCCTACTCAGAGCCCTTCGCTCAGCTACCGATGTTAAACTCTCCAGTACTTTGCCCACGACAGAGCCCGCCTTCCTTACCAGCTTATTAAGACGTGAGGCGTCCCTCTTCTTAATGCTTCCTCCCCAACACGCCACCACAAAGAAGAGGGCGCTCTCCACAACTGACCTATAGAACATCTTCAGCATCTCACTACAGACATTGAATGACGCCAACCTTCTTAGGAAGTACATTCGACTCTGTGCCTTCCTGCACAAGGCATCTGTGTTGGCAGTCCAGTCTAGCTTCTCGTCTAACTGTACTCCCAGATACTTGTAGGTCTTAACCTGCTCCACACATTCTCCATTAATGATCACTGGCTCCATATGAGGCCTAGATCTCCTAAAGTCCACCACCATCTCCTTGGTCTTGGTGATATTGAGACGCAGGTAGTTTGAGTTGCACCATATCACAAAGTCCTGTATCAGTTTCCTATACTCCTCCTCCTGTCCATTCCTGACACACCCCACTATGGCCGTGTCATCAGCGAACTTCTGCACATGGCAGGACTCTGAGTTATATTGGAAGTCTGATGTGTACAGGGTGAACAGGACCGGAGAGAGTACGGTTCCCTGCGGCGCCCCTGTGCTGCTGACCACCGTGTCAGACCTACAGTCTCCCAACCACACATACTGAGGTCTATCTGTCAAGTAGTCCACTATCCAATCCACCATGTGATTAACCATGTGATTAACTGGATCAACAAATTTGCGGATGATACCAAGATTAGTGGTGTAGTGGACAGTGCAGAAGACTATCATGGCTTGCAGAGGGATTTGGACCAGTTGGAAAATGACAGATGGAATTTAATGTAGACAAGTACAATGTGTTACACTTCAGTAGGACTAACCAAAGTGGGTCTTACACAGTGAACGGTAGGGCACTGAGCAGTACGGTAGAACAAAGGGATCCATAAATCCTTGAAAGTGATGTTGTAGATAGATTAGAGTCGTAAAGAAATTTTTTATCACATTGGCCTTTATAAATCAAAGTATTGAGTGCAGAAGATGGGATTTTATGTTAAAGTTATATAAGACATTGGTGAGGCCTAATTTGGAGAATTGTGTGCAGTTTTGGTCACCTACCTACAGGAAAGAGTAAATAAGGTTGAAAGAGAGACTTTACAAGGATTTTGCTAGGTCTGGAATACCTGAGTTATATGGAAAGATTGAATAGATTAGGACCTCATTCCTTAGAACATAGAAGATTGAGAGGAGATTTGGTAGCGATGTACAAAATTCTGAGGGGTATAGATAGAGTAAACGCAAGCAGGCTTTTCCCCCTGAGGTTGGGTGGGATGTCAACCAGAGGTCATGGGTTAAGGGTAAAAGGTAAAAATTTTAAGGGGAACATGAGTGGAAACATCTTTACTCAGAGGGTGGTGAGAGCTGCTAGTGCAAATGGTACATGCGACCTCGTCAATGTTTAAGAGAAGTTTGGATAGGTACATGGATGACAAGGGTATAGATTAGATCGGGCAAAGGGTCTGTTTCTGTGCTGCACTTTTCTATGACCCTATAGTACATTGATTGTTTCAGTTGTGAACCAGTTGTGGTCATAGTTATTAAAGCAACACACACACAAAATGCTGGAGGAACTCAGCGGGTCAGGCAGCATCTATGGAAAAGAATAAACAATTGATGTTTCAGGCCAAGACCCTTATTCAGGACTGAGAGGGAAGCAAGAGCTGGGTGGAATGCCTGATGAAAATGTGGGGTGGGAGGAAAGAGATTAGCTGGAAGGTGAGAGGTGAAGCTAGGTGGGTGCCAAAGGTCAAGGGCTAGAGAAGAAAGAATCTGATAGGAGAGGAGAGTGGACAATTTAAGGAAGGACAAAAGTCGGGGACCCAGGGGAAAGTAATAGATAGGTGAGAAGAAGTAAGAGGTCAGAGTGGGGAATGGGTGGGGAGTTTTATAAACTTTATAAATAAAGGAAGTGGGGGAGTTATAAAAGGCCTTTGTCTAACGTTTCACCCCATTGCACCCAGGTAGTGTTGGTTCCTGTTACTTCAGACAGATTCTGTGCCATTTTACAACTAATTTTAATGGCTCATAAAATATTTTTTGGGGACTTTTTCCCCATGTAAAGAAAAATTTATGATATTTTGTGAATTACATTGATGTAGTTCAGCAAAAACTTTGTGGAAATATGGTGAACCATAAATGTTAGCTAAATTGACTGAAAGCGTGCATGCTATTGTCTGTAATACAAACATCATGCAGTAGTGAATTTGTTCCACAGCTACTTTACCTCCAATACCATTTTTCCATTAATGTTGTCCCTTCAAGAATTTATCATTTTAAACCTGAAGGATTGTGCAATTCATGGCATAGAATATTACCTCAACATTGACAGTAAATTAGAAGTCTGTGCACTTTGTATATTTATAAATGCATTCAAGTGTAGAGGTACAGCAAGACTTTTTTTTACAGTATTTAATTAAATTGGAGCATTTTGAAATGAAATGTCATGTACCTTCAATGTTACACCAATTTTGCCGACATTGTAACACAAACATTAATCTATTTAAACATGCTGTTTTGGAGCACCCCCATTTTGTTATGTCTAAACCCATCACCTGTAGTGGTACTTGGGTTTAGGCACCAAGAAGGATGCACGTTCAGTACCTAATTTGTGTTAAAAATTAGGTTTGGCTGATGAATACAGGACTTTAATAAATAATATTTTAAGGGATGTATTTTTTTAAATTATGAAGATACATAGGCCATTCCAGCCCTTCAATCCATGCCACCCAGCAATCCTCTGACTTAACTCTAACCTAACTACGGAACAATTTACAATGACCAGTTAACCTACCAAACTGTAGATCTTTGGACGGTGGGAGGAAACCGGAGCACCTGGAGGAAACCCGCACGGTCACAGGGAGAACCTACAAACTCCTTACAGGCAGCATTGGGAACTGACTCCAGGTTACCTGTACTGTAAAATGTTATGCTAACCACTACACTACTGTGCCGCCCCTCCTTTGTCAAATGTAATTTGAAAATGAAGAATATTTGACTAAATGAGTGCAATTTTTGAGTAAAGGGCAGAGAATTTACTTTTTGGTAACTAATTATTATTTCACAAATTTTGCTAATATAACTTTCAATGTTAGATTCACATTATGGAATTCCTGGTCTGTTTGGCAATTCTTGTGAGCTAAGTCTCAATTCTTACTCCAAATGGAATTCCTTTCTTGTGAATGGAATTTTAAACTGCAGCAGTATGAATAAGTTAACATCATGAAAAGGGTCTCAGCCCAAATGGTAGACTGTTTATTCACTTTCATAGATGCTGCCTGGCCTGCTGAGTTCCTCCAGCATTCTGTGTGAGTTGCTGTGGATTTCCAGCATCTGCAGCATTTCTCGTGTTTCTCTAATCACAAATGAGAAAATCTGCAGATGCTGGAAATCTGAGCAACACACACAAAATGCTGGAAGAATTCAGCAGGCCAGGCAGCGTCTATGGAAAAATAGTACCGTTGGTGTTTTGGGCCGAAACTGGTTAGGAAGTTAGCTCATGCATGTTACTGCAGAGCAAAATTCCATTCACAAGAAAGGAATTCCATTTGGATGGGTTTCGGCTCAAAACATCAACTGTACTTTTTTCCATAGTTGCTGCCTGGCCTGCTGAGTTTCTCCGGCATTTTGTGTGTGTTTCTCATGTTTCTAATTTACTACCCTAAACATCCAGTGTTTTGGAGAATGGGTGGAAGTGTCTGAGCTCTCCAAACATTTATATTGACTCTATCTGAAATGTCCTTGGAGTTTAAAAGAATGAGTGGTGACCTTAGTTCAGAAATATAATATGCTAAGGGTGCTTGACAAGGTAGATGCTAAAATGTTTTAAATTATTTTTTACAAAATAACTTAAAGCTGAGCTGCAATTTCTTTTTAGAGGGTAGTAAATCTCTGCAGTTATCTACTTGAGGACCAAGTAGCCTATTCTTATTCTTATTTTCCTGTGTTCTTGTGTCTAAGTGATCCATACAACTACCTTGATGATGAAATGTATCCGAGGATGGGCTGGGACATATCATTAGTGATGTAAGCTGGGGTCATTGAGTGTTTCAACATCAGACACTCTGGTCCAGGAGACCCAGCCAGGGTTGATCAGGCCCCAGCTTCTGTCCATGGGTCACATCTTTTAATCCATAGCCATCAAGTGGCTCACTCAGCGGCCTCTGTGACAGTCCTGATAGCTCTTTTCTTTGCGGCCATGCTAATGCCAAGGAGAGAGTAGGTTCTTCATAGCGAGCAGCCAACAAAACCCCTACATCCCACCTCTGTAGGCTCACGTCGTGCCCTCCACCCCTCTCTGGCACTGCTCTACCAGCTCCTGGCACTCAAGTTTCTTTTGTTCAAACATCTCCTTGATCCAGTCTTCCCAAGGAACTATCAGTTCTACCATGACAGCCTGCTTCGAGGTTTCTAACAGAATTATCACATCAGGCCTCAAGGATGACAATGTGATTAAGTCAGGGAACTTTAATTGCTTGCCAAGATCTACTATCAGTTGCCCGTCACCATGGCGAGCAAGCCTGCTGGTGATCTGGGCTGAGGCTGTGGTTGGTCTCCAGCTTTGACAAAGGTTATGGGCTTTCTGGGTTGGTGGAGGTGCCTACTGTTGTGAATGGCTGAGGAGGTACTTTCTGTCACTGCCTTCAGCACCTGGTCATGGCACCAGCGGTAGTGGCCTTCTCCCAGGGCATCTGGGCAGCTGCTGAGGATGTGTTCCAGGTCTCTCCCAGGGCAGAGAGAACAGTATTTTTAAACAAGTTTGAATGCCATATTGCAATAATATTTCGTTCTCTTAAAAGCCTAGCTGCCAAGCTACATCCTGGCTTAGAAATATCATTGTTCCTCACTGTCTAGGAATGAAAATCCCAAATTTCTATCTCTCTCTCTCTCTAACAGTATTGTGGGTACACCCACACCTCAAGGACTGCAGCAGTTCAAAAATCCAGCTTCCCAACACCTTCTCAAGGGCATCCAGGGGGTGGCGATTAAATGCTGACTCAGCTTGCAAAACCCACATTCCTTGAATGAATATATATATAAAGAATATGAAACTAATCTATAGGGATCTACAGAGCCCATCTCAATAGTTTTGCTGCAACTTTGGTGCCATTCTGTGGAAATAGTCTGTGCTTAACACATGTTCGGAATCAGAATCAGGTTTAATATCATTGGCATGTGTTGTGAAATTTGTTGTTTTGTGGCAGCTGTATATTGCAGTACATAATAATAGAGAAAAATAGCAATTAATAATAAGATATATATAAATTGAATTAATTAGTGCAAAAAGAGAGCAAAAAATAGTAAGGTAGCGTATATGGGTTCAATGTCCCTTCAGAAATCTGATGGCGGAGAGGAAGAAGCTGTTCCTAAAATATTGAGTGTGCGTCTTCAGGCTTCTGTGCCACCTTCTTAATGATAGCAAAGGGAAGAGGGCATGTCCTGGGTGGTGGGGGTTCTTTATGACAGATGCCACCTTTTTGAGGCATCTCCATTTGAAGGTGTCCTGAATGCCGGGGAGGCTGGTGCCCATGATGGAGCTGACTGAGTTTGCACCTCTCTGCAGCTTTTTTTGATCCTGTGCAGTGGCCCCTCCATACCAGGGGACAATGCAACCAGTTAGAATGCTCTCCACAGCATTCTTGTAGAAGTTTGTTGAACTTGAACCTGATGTTTGTGGGACTGTTGAATTATAACTCAGACTGTAGATCCATTCAGATAACAAGAACAATGATCAACACGAAGCATCAGGGATAATGAGTTCACCATGTTCAAAGGTTATGGAGGTACTGCAGCCTAGTTAATATGTATCTCACTTCAAGTTCAAAACTGACTACAGAGAGACGGGAGATAGCCAATGCTGGAATCTGGTGCAACAAACTATCTGCTGGAGGGTAATTCCTTTCTTCCCTCAGATGCTCCTCAGCCTGCTGAGTTCCTTCAGCAGATTGTTTTTGTTCAAAACTTACCACATATTTCCTATTTTTATATTACAAAAGCTGTGTGCTTTTTTTTGAAGATAAGACCATAAGACATAGGAACAGAATTAAGGCATTCGGCCCATCGAGTCTGCTCCACATTTCTGTCATGGCTGATTTATTATCTCTCTCAACCCCATTCTCACCATCGATGCCCTGACTAAGCAAGAACCTATCAACCTCGGCTACAAGGTCTCTTAGAACAAGTATATACAGTGGTCATTCTTTGTCTGAATCTAGATGTCTTGCTAAATCACTAGGTGGTGTCTCAGGTGGGTCCTGATGTTTATCTCATATTACCAGCTGACGATTATATTAGCATAACTGTGGTTGAGAAGATACTGGGATACTTGCCTTCAATAGCAGGGGCATAAAATCTAAGATTAGAGGGGCTATGGTATAATTAGATGAAACACTGGTGAGGCCATAGCTGGAATACGGAATCAGAATCAGGTTTAATATCACCGGCATATGTCGTGAAATTTGTTGTCTTTCTGACAATAGGACAATTCAGTACATACTAATAGAAAAATGTGAACTACAGTAAGTGTACAGTATAGTAAATCATTAATTAAATAAGTAGTACAAAAATTAAAATGAAGTAGTGATCATGGGTTCAATGTCCATTCAGAAATTCGATAGCAGAGGGGAAGGAGCTGTTCCTGAATTGTTAAATGTGTGCTTTCAGGCTCCTGTACCTCCTTACTGAATGTATTAATGAGAACAAGGTGTTGCCTTTTTGAGGCATCACTCCTTGAAGATATTCTGGATACTACGGAGGCTGGTGCCCATGATGGAACTGACTGAGTTTACAACTCTCTGCAGTTTACTTCGATCCTGTGCAGTAGCCCCTACCCACCCTCCCCATACCAGACGGTGATGCAGCCAGTTAGCATGCTGTCCGTGATACATCTGTAGAAATTTGCAAATGTCTTTGGTGACATAACAAAGCTCCTAATGAGATATAGCCGCTATTGTGCCTTCTTTGTAGCTATCGATTTGTTGGGTCCAGGATAGATCCTCAGAGGTATTGACACCCAGGAACTTGACACTGCTCACTCTCTCCACTTCTGATCCCTCTATAAGGACTGGTGTGTGTTCCTTTGTCCTACCATTCCTGAAGTCCACAATCAGTTCTTTGTTCTTACTGACATTGAGTGCAAGGTTTTTGCTGCAACACCACACAAGTAGCAGATATATCTGACTACTGTACGCCCTCTCGTCACCACATTGTTTGCAGTCCCGGTCACTGCACTACAGGAAGGGCTAGAAGGGTGCAGAGGAGGTTTATCATCATGTTTTCTGGGATAGAACATTTCTGATATGAGAAGAAACTAGATGGGTTTGGTTTGTTTTCCTTTCAGTTAAGAAAGGACCTGATTAATCTCTGTAAAATTAAGAAGGATGCAGATAGTGAAATACTTTCTCCCCTGGGGTAAAAGCAGAGAGCAAAGGTTAAGGTAAGTAATAGGATACATGAAGAGAATTCAAGGAAGATGTTTTTCACCTGGAAGTTGGAGTCAACTGGAAGCAGAGGCTCTCAGAACATTTACTTGTGTGTCTTTTGAGCCTACGTGTCTTCCGGTTTAAAATGATGCTGGTGATGCACAGCGACTACTTATTGGTGGTAAAATACAAAATAAAGGAAACTACTAAACACCTTATTCATAACACTTTATTACTAATGATCACTGCTGACAATGGAGAAGTGTGTAGGGTTGACGCTAAGTGGGCAGAGGTGGGAGGAGGTGAAGGTGAGGCAGGATCAAGGATAGTCCTGATGTCTGATTGATTTAAGTGCTGGGCCGAATCGTGGTGGTGGGGTCCAGGCTCCAGAGCTGTCTAAGGGTGAGGAACAACCTGATGATTGGACAATTTAAGCGCCAGTCCAGATTGAAAAGGCCAGGGTGTCAGGATCGGCGGCAAGTTTCTGTATGGCCCTGTTTGGTTCTGTTCACTGCTCCGCACCATTTACTCAGCTCTACATTGAACTGAGGCTGTGACCTGCTCTAGCTGCAGTGATGCCTTGATCCCTAGCTTCAGGCCTGTGGTCCCATGACGTTTACTTTGATCTGCGATGAACCAAGGCTGTATCCTGCTCCAGCTGCAGTGATGCCTGGCTTCGTGTCTTTTGTAAAACTTCAGTTCTGAATACAATTTGCTAACTTGTATTGTTTGCACGATTTTTTTTCTCTCTGCACATTAGGTATTTGATGGGTTTTTTTATTTTATGGGCTCTTTTGGGGTTTCTTTGTTTTGTGACTGCCTGTAAGGAGACAAATTTCAAAGTTGTCTAATGTGCACATACTTTGGAATTTGAGGATTGGATGAGCAAGGCTGGGCTTTTCCTTTTGGAATGAAGGAGGATGAGAAGTGATTTGCTTGAGGTGTATAAGATAATAAGGGACATAAATGGAGTGGATAATCAGAGACTTTTTCACAGAGAAGAAATGGGTAATACAAGAGGGCATAATTTTAAAGTTATTGGAGGAAAGTATAGGGAGTGATGTCAGAGGTAAGTTTTTACACAGAGAGTGATGAATGTGTGGAATGCTATCCAGGGATGGTGATAGAGGCAAATACATTAGGCGTTTTAAAAAAACTCTTAGGTAGGAATATGGAACTGAACATTCCTAAATGTTTCAAGGATCCTGCAGTTTGATGTTTAATATTCTGCATGTTATTTGCCTGTTTTTTGCCATTTGTGCGATTTGTTCTTTTTTGCGTGTTGGGTGTTCGATGTTCTCTCTCAACAAGTTCTATTGTGTTGCTTTGTTCCATGGCTGTCTGTGAGAAGACGAATCTCGGGGTTGTATACTGCTTACATATTTTAATAATAAATATTGTTTAGGGTAATTAATCGATTACTCGATTAAGCTAAAAGATCAGCACAACAGCATGGGCTGTAGGGGCTGGTCAATGCACTGTATTTACAGTAAGTAATAACTAGATGAGCACTTCAATCACAGGTTAATATGGGTCAAGTGCGAGAAAATGGGATCAGTATTCATGGATACTTGATCATCTGCATGTATATCATGGGCTGAAGAACCTGTTCCTTTGCTGTGCGATGGTACAGACAAGTTAAATAAGATTAGGATTAGGCCTATCAGCCCATCTTGACTGGCATTCAATAAAGTCATGTCAGAGACTTTCATAGCCTGGAAGGCCAAGATCCTCAGCATGCAGTTGATTTATTTGAGAGCAGCTAAATGTTCCTGCAAATAATGCCAACAGTGTAAAGGCAGGAAGGAGGTTAGAAGAAGAGGTAATAAAAAATATTCAAGGAAATTGTTGAATATACTTTAAATTATCTAATTAAAGCTTCCAGCAGGTTATTCCATTTGGGGAATTACTTTCATCTTTCTCCCCTGTATTTAACTGTTAATGATATGTTTTTGTTTATGGAGAATATGAAGAGAGTCATAATAGTGTCATAGCTAATATTACAATGTTATGGTAATGGAAGTATTTCTTGTAGAATGAGGTCACCTTAGGCACCACGGTAGTGTAGCGGTTACCATGACACTATTACAACTCAGGCATCAGAATTCGGAGTTCAATCCCGGCATCTTCTGTAAGGAGTCCTTGTACGTCCTCCTTGGGGAATGTGTGGGTTTTCTCCGGGAGGTCCAGTTTTCCCCCCACAGCCTAAGGATGTACTGGGTATGATAATTGGTCATTGCAAATTGTCCTGTGATTAGGTTAAGGTTAAATCCAGGTGGCCAGGAGTTGCTGGGACAGCACGGCTCAAAGGACCAGAAGGACCTATTCTGTGCTGCACCTCTAAATAATTAAATAAACAAACAAATAAAACACTAGAACCTCTTCAGATGCTGGAAATGCAAAGCAACACACAAAATGCTGAAGGTGTTGTGGCAAACAAGTGAACCCAAACGTGGGACACTGACACGGAGAGACAGAGTTAACACTGGCAAACAACAGCGCGGAAACAAAGCTTAGAATACACAGTTCTAAGTAGCCTAGGACGTGAACTACCACACTGGCTGAAGCAACGGTCTGGCGATGAATGGATGGAAAGCCAGGGTATTTATACTGCAGGTCAAATGAGATTCAGGTGCACCGCAATCAGGAAGCCCGGGAGAACAAAAGGAACACCACGCCCACCACGCCAAATTAGGAGAACCTGAGGAATAACCAGGAGGGACGGCCAGGACCGTGATGGTACCCCCTTCCCAACAGGAGCCTCCAGGCGAACCACCAGGCTTGCCCGGATTGTCGACAACCCGGGCGGGTGGAGGGGGTTCAGCAGGAGGGCACAACGGCTGACAGATACAAGTTTCAATTGGGAGATGTGGAACATAGGATGAATGTGCATGGATCTGGGTAACTTGAGTTTTATGTTGTCATCTTTTGTGTTCTGGAATTGCTTCTCATTTACTGCCTTGTTTGGCTTCAACAGGTTCATCCACTACAGCAGGTTTCTCCTCTAATTTGTCTTCAGCTTTTATCAAATTTTCAATTTGCACCATGTTTCTTGGAGAAGCATGTGCAATTTCCTTAGTATCCAGTCTGCTTCCTTTTAAATGCAACTGTTATATCAGTTCCTTCATTATTAGACTGATCATTTTCAAATTTTTCACTTGACTTTGAGAATGTATTTTCAGATTTTTCTTCTGTACTATTTGTTTCATTTTCTCCTAAATGCCATTCCTTTAACTCGAAATGAAAAATATCTTTTTTCCCTTCTAAAATGCCTTCATTTTTAATAGCAGGTTAGCTTTAGATCCTGACTGACCCTACTCCGCTTTATGACTCACTTGCATTTCATTACTTTTGGTCATTTCCACCACTTCCACATACTCTGCCACATTTTTCAGCTTTTTACTCTTGTCTCTGCTTTGTTCGTCTTCATGATCTGTTTTATGCTTGGATAAAGCAGCTGGCAACCTGATCTCTTTTTCTTCTAATTTCTCATTACAAAGCAGATCTGGCAGCTTATCCTTAGAACATGACTGAGTTGTTTCAAAATTACCCTCTTCAGATCCTTTCTCACCACCTTGTGCTTTATCTTTGGACTTTGCTTGTATGCCTTCTGGACGGGACAGGCTGTACAGCTGACTGGTGGGTAGTTTCCCTCTACGCCGGAGTCCACTAGTGCTAGCAGAGGCATGGACTGTTGATTATGACACAAAGTGGCTTGAAGCTGCATCAGGGGTTGGGGGACGAAAGGGAAGGTGGTCTAGCTCATCAGGGTCCCCACTGCTACTGGTGAGCCCTCACCCCACTTTGGCCAAAGGGGACAGGAGGCACGGAAGTGGCTGGACTGACTGCAATATAGACACTCACCCATTCTCATTCTCCAGAAACATTCAGCAGGAGAAAGGCGGGCCCGCCCCAGCTGCATGGGTTCCTCTCCCGGGGCAGTCGAAGCAGCAGGGCTGGGAGCTACTCGGGGTGCAGAAGGGGGAGTGAGGCTTGTGCTGGCAAGAGGCGGTAAAGAGAGCCGAGAAATGTCCAAAGGTGGTGGATGACCAGTTCTCTCCCTACTGCACTCTCGGAGGCGATTGTCCAAACTGGTGTCCAGGGAGATCAAGGAATCCAGGCTGTCGGAATCGTCTCTCACCGCCAACTTGTCCTTCACCAGGTCGCTAAGTCCACCCAGAAATACCCCCTGGAGCGACTCATTGTTCCACCACGAGTCGGCTGCTAATGTCCGGAACTCCACGGAATATTCAGCAACACTGCGGGAGTCCTGGCGGAGAGTGAGTAGGTGCTTAGCGGCATCTTTACCCTGGACTGGGTGATCGTAGCGGCATCTTTACCCTGGACTGGGTGATCGAAGACCTTTCTCATCTCCGCAATGAAACTGGCAAAAGAGGAGCAGATATCAAGTTGGTTTTCTCAAACTGCTGTGGCCCATGCTAATGCGTTTCCCCTTAGCAACCCAATGACATAAGCAATTTTAGACTTATCTGTGGAGTAGGTTGACGACTGCTGCTCAAACACTGAAGGAGGAAACCCCGGCACTTCCCCAGGTCTCCAGCGTAGTGCTCTGGCTCTGGTACGTGAGGCTCTCTGAGCAGGGTTCCAGGTGTGGGTTGAATGATCTGAGAAGAGACACAGTCCACCTGGTTACCAATCTGTGTGATGTGAGCAGACAGGGAACGGAGGTTCTCCATGACCTCCCGGAGGAGTTGGTTGTGCTGTCCCAGTAGGGCACCCTGGCTGGCGGGGGCTTGTAGGATGGTGTTTGTGTCCACTGGGTCCATGTTGGCCAGATCATTCTTTTGTGGCGAATGGGTGAACCCCTCAAACGTGGGACACTGACACAGAGAGACACCGGCAAACAACAGCGCGGAAACAAAACTTAGAATACACAGTTCTAAGTTCTACTCAAAAAAAGGGAATTAGGAGGACCTAAGGACTAAACGGGAGGGACGGCCGGGACCGTGACAGAAGGAACTCAGCAAGCCAGGAAGCATCCATAAAAAAGAACAAGCAGTCGTATTTTTGAGACCCTTCTTCAGGACTGAGAAGGGAAGGGAAGATGACAGAATAAAAAGGTGGATGGAAGGCAAAATAGGCTACTTGAAAAATGATAGGTGAAGCCAGGTGGGTGGGAAAGGTCAACAGCTGGAGAAGAAAGAATCTGATAGAAGAGGAAAATAGACTATAGGAGAAAGGGAAGGAGGAGGGAATCCTGGCAGAAGTAATAGGCAGGTGAGAAGAAGTAAAGGGGCAGAGTGGGGAAGGGGGTATAATTTGTTTACCGGATGGAGAAATCAATATTCATGCCATCAAGTTGTAGATTACCCAGACAGAATATAAAGTGTTGCTCCTCCAGTCTGAAAGTGGCCTCATTACGTTGGAACAAGAATGGGAATGGGAATTGAAATGTTTGGCCACCAGGATGTGCGGCTTGCTGCGGATGGTGCCGAGGCGCTCCCCCCAATTTTATAAAACTAAACTTTTATTTGTGTAATTATAGCTAAGGGAATGTTTCTGTTTTCACATTTATGGATGACATATTACAAAAAGCCTATTTCCCACACACATGTTCATATTTCTCACTGCTCTCAGTTGAAAATTGTGTTCTCACCACTGTACTCTTACAGAGTGAGCACATTGGCCTCTGCTATACCACTGCGATGTTGAAAATATTACGTTCACCACTCAGCATGAAATTCACCGACAGTGGCTTGAGTTGCTTTTAAGTTCCTGTCCATCCCTGATGAATGGACTCCTTTCGTGAAACTGACCTCCTCTCGCAGACTGCTGTGACATTGATACAGCTCTTCTAATGATGAGGAATGGAGTTATAATGGCAGTTGCTGAACCGTAGGCTGCAAATAAATGTGCTTCAGAGAACTGCCACCGGTGCCTCTAAATGGATTATGTATTTTGTTTGGTAATCCAATATTTAATACCGGTCTAATCTCGAGTGGTTACCTCAATTCCATTCACTGACAAGTGCCTGATTTTTCTTCCCTCAAATGGACTGGTTCACTGTTCCTAGTATTTATTCTTAATAATATTATTTTATTATCTGTTTGCCCTGATTTCCCCTTTGTTACACAATCATTCCTTTTCCTGGGTTTCTAACCATTGAAATCTACCGCCTGCATTGCTTGCTCCTTTTTTTATATAAGAAAGCCTGTACTGTTCCTATTGATCCTAAATGCTGTAAGATGCAAATTACTATGCTTGACGGGGTTTGGGGCATTTTATCATCAATGGAAAGTAATTATCCCTTGCTACACTGATATTGGATTGTTAAGCTTGAGGATAATGCGCTGCGCAAGTCCTCAGAAACTGCTCCACCTCTGGGATTTGTCTGAAGATGATGGATAGAAGGAGAGGGGAATGGCTGACTTGGGCTCCTCTGGGACACATCACAACATGGAAGCTGTTCATTTTTTTGGAAGTTTATTTGGCAAAAGCATTATTGAAACTCATTTTTCCAGGTTTTGCTTCTGTGATTGTACAGTTACATTTTTGAGTGGATAGGTAACAGGTTTCCTCTGGTTATTTCAAGTTCAGTCTTACCTCAAGTATTAAACAGCAGTTCATGAGAAGAGCAACAGACTCGTTTTGCATTTCTAATTAATATTTTGGTCCTGGGTGGTTATCCCAATAAAATTTTTATGTTGTAGTTTTATGTCTTAGGGGGACTATAATTGATTTTTTAACTTACTTTGTGGATGAGCATGTAACAAGGTCACCTCAAAGAGCTCAAGTTGAACTGTCAAGATTCCAACTGGAAGTCCAGAGCCTGAACCTGGTTTTACCTGATAGACTGCCTCAGGTTTTTCAGTGAATATTCTTTGCTTTTTATAAAAGTGTAAGACTTTATCATAATGAAGTGCTCCGTCTCCAAGAAAAAAGTAACTCGTAGGATCAAGCCCAATCACTGAGACAGTTTGGGGAGAGTGATTAACCTCACCATAATCAATCAGGCAAATGGATGCCTGTGGTTGAGAATCTTCTGGATAAAATAGTCCGTGTCAAAGATGTCACATGGAAGCAGAATTGATGGGCCGAATGGCCTGATTCTACTCCTGTCTTATGGGAAAATATGGATTAATAAATGGCAGTCTGTATAGGGTAGGCAAAGACAGATCACACTTAGCTACCTGGACAGTTCTTGGCTGAAATAGTATTGTGGCCTGATGAAGGACAGGGTAGTTAGTTCTGATTATGTGGGCTTTTTCAACGGTGTTTGCATTGAGTTGTTCTCCAGTCTGGGCAATTCATTTCTAAACTTTTCATCATCATACGAGAAGACATCATCAGTGCACTGTCAATTTTAACAGTGCACTGATGATGTATCCTTGTATCCTTGCATGAACTGAATAGGCCCCACCAGCTAGAGTATTGAGTCCACTTCTCAACACCACAGGTAGGAAGACTGTCAAAGCCTCGGACAGAATGTAGAGGCGATTTACACGAGTGGTATTAGTGTCCCAAGACCAACGGCACCAAAAGACTTGAAATTCAGCTTTTTCACCTCAGAGTTTAGAAGGATAGGGAGGGATGTAATAAGCATGTCCAACAGCATAAAAGGTTTCAATAATATAAAAATAGTGAGAAATTATTACAAGAAACAGAATGTCAGTAACCAGGAAACATATTTTAGCTAACTGTGTATACACCAAAGATGAGATTCACCTGGTAATTTTTATATCATCAAAACTTTGCTGCCCATGCCCTAGCTCGGTGTCTTGCTCACCCGTCACCAATGCTGCTGACTAACATTTGCTCCCAATTAAGCAAAACCTTGATTTTATAATTCTCATCTATACAAATCCCTGCATGATCTAATCCATCTCCATCTCTTCAGTTTCCTCCATCCACTACCTTTCCACATATATGTTCTCAAGTTCAGGTACAAGTTCCAGTTTATTGTCACTTATCTGTACATATGTACAACCAGACAAAACAACGTTCCTCCAGATGTTCCAACATTCTTTTGCCATTCAATTCTACTTCCCATTCCCATTCTGAACTCCTTTAATGCCACAATGAGGCCATGCTCAGGTGGAGGAGCAACATCTTTTATCATCCCTCCAGCCTAATGGCATGAACATTGATTTCTCAAACTTCTGGTAGTTGCTCCCACTCTTCTCATTCACCATTCCCCATTCCTGTTTCCTTTCACTTTATCTCCTTACCTGCCCATCACCTTCCTCCGGTGCTCCTCCCCCTTCTCCAGTCCCTACTGTACACTCCCAAACCAAAAGCCATGGATGAACCAGGAGGTATGTCATCTGCTGAAGGCTAGATCTGTGGCATTCAAGTCTGGTGACCCAGGCCTGTACCAGAAAACCAGGTAAGATTTGTGGAGGCCTATTTCAAGGGTGAAGAGACAATTTCGAATGAGGTTGGAGGTGACATCGGATGCACGGCAACTCTGGAGGGGTTTTCAAAATGTTACTTTCTACAAAGCAATCTCAATGGTTCTCCACACAGCTTTAGTCCACCCAGACAACACAAACACCTATGTCAGGATGTTGTTCATTGACTATAGCTCATATTTAATACCATCACTCCCACAATCTTGACTGAGAAGTTGCAGAACCTGGGCCTCTGTATCCCCTCTGCAATTAGATCCTTGACTTCCTAACTGGAAGAGCACAATCTGTGCAGATTGGTGATAACATCCCCTCCTCACTGACAATCAACACTGGCACACCTCAGGGTTGTGTGCTTAACCCAATGCTCTGCTCCCTATATACGCATGACTGTGGCTAGGCATAGCTCAAATACCATCTGTAAATTTGCTGACAATACAGCCATTGTTGGTAGAGTCTCAGGTGGTGACGAGAAGGTGTACAGGAGTGAGATAGATAGATAGATAGATACTTTATTCATCCCCATGGGGAAATTCAACTTTTTTTCCGATGTCCCATACACTTGTTGTAGCAGAACTAATTACATACAATACTTAACTCAGTAAAAAAAAAACTATATGCAAAACTAGTGGAGTAGTGTGGCAGCAACAACCTGGCACTTGACGTCAGTAAGACAAAAGAGCTGATTGTGGTCTTCAGGAAGGGTAAGACAAAGGAACACATACCAATCCTCATAGAGGGATCAGAAGTGGAGAGAGTGAGCAGTTTCAAGTTCCTGGGTGTCAAGATCTCTGAGGATCTAACTTGGTCCCAATATATCAATGTAGTTATAAAGAAGGCAAGACAGCAGCTATACTTTATTAGGAGTTTGAAGAGATTTGGCATGTCAACAAATACACTCAAAAACTTCTATAGTTGTACCATGGAGAGCATTCTGACAGGCTGCAACTCCATCTGGTATGGGGGGGGGGGGCTACTGCACAGGACTGAAAGAAACTGCAGAAGGTTGTAAATCTAGTCGGCTCCATCTTGGGTACTAGCCTACAAAGTACCCAGGACATCTTCAGGGAACGGTGTCTCAGAAAGGCAGTGTCCATTATTAAGGACCTCCAACACGCAGGGCATGCCCTTTTCTCACTGTTACCATCAGGTAGGAGGTACAGAAGCCTGAAGACACACACTCAGTGATTCAGGAACAGCTTCTTCCCCTCTGCCATCAGGGAGGAGGTACAGGAGCCTGAAGGCACACACTCAGTGATTCAGGAACAGCTTCTTCCCCTCTGCCATCAGGGAGGAGGTACAGGAGCCTGAAGGCACACACTCAGTGATTCAGGAACAGCTTCTTCCCCTCTGCCATCAGGGAGGAGGTACAGGAGCCTGAAGGCACACACTCAGTGATTCAGGAACAGCTTCTTCCCCTCTGCCATCAGGGAGGAGGTACAGGAGCCTGAAGGCACACACTCAGTGATTCAGGAACAGCTTCTTCCCCTCTGCCATCAGGGAGGAGGTACAGGAGCCTGAAGGCACACACTCAGTGATTCAGGAACAGCTTCTTCCCCTCTGCCATCAGGGAGGAGGTACAGGAGCCTGAAGGCACACACTCAGTGATTCAGGAACAGCTTCTTCCCCTCTGCCATCAGGGAGGAGGTACAGGAGCCTGAAGGCACACACTCAGTGATTCAGGAACAGCTTCTTCCCCTCTGCCATCAGGGAGGAGGTACAGGAGCCTGAAGGCACACACTCAGTGATTCAGGAACAGCTTCTTCCCCTCTGCCATCAGGGAGGAGGTACAGGAGCCTGAAGGCACA
The DNA here is from genome assembly GCF_048418815.1 of Hemitrygon akajei. Classification (NCBI taxonomy): domain Eukaryota; kingdom Metazoa; phylum Chordata; class Chondrichthyes; order Myliobatiformes; family Dasyatidae; genus Hemitrygon; species Hemitrygon akajei. The sequence goes on along the minus strand of NC_133130.1, from coordinate 127,736,182 downwards.
CACTCAGTGATTCAGGAACAGCTTCTTCCCCTCTGCCATCAGGGAGGAGGTACAGGAGCCTGAAGGCACACACTCAGTGATTCAGGAACAGCATCATTCCCTTTGCCATCCGATTTCTAAATGGACATTGAACTCTTGGACACTACCTCATTTTTTAACATATTTCTGGTTTTTGCACAATTTTTGATCTATTCAGTATACATATACTGTAATCAATTTATTTATTATTATTATTTTATTTAATTTATTTTTTCTCTTTTAAATTATGTATTGCATTAAACTGCTGCTGCTAAGTTAACAAATTTCATGTCACATGTCAGTGATAATAGACCTAATTCTGATTCTGATTGCTTATTTCTTCCACCAATGATCAATTGATCTACCAACTGCTATGTCTTTGGACTGTGGGAGGAAACCGGAGCACTCAGAGGAAACCTAAGCAGTCATGGGGAGAATGTATAAACTCCTTACAAGACATCTTCAGGAATTCAACTCGGGTCACTGGCAACGTAAAGTGTTGTGCTAATGACTATGCTATTGTGTTCTAGCAGAATCAGCAGACAAATGGTAGACTGAATTTCATACAGAAAAATGAGGTGATGATGTTTGGCAAAAGGATGAGGAGAACCAATTTTTTTTGGTATAGTTTTCAATGATGCAGAAAAGAGCCTGAGTGATCTTGCCCATGGGTTTTTGATGTTGGCAAAACATTAAGAAAGTTGTTTGCAAAGCTCAAAAGGATATTAATCATCATCATCATTATGTGCCATGTTGTATGATGTAGGCGATCATGGCCTTATGACCATGATTGTTCTTGGCAAATATTTCTACAGAAGTAGCTTTTCCATTGCCTCCTTCCGGGCAGTGTCTTTACAAGACGGGTGACTCCAGCCAATATCAAGACTCTTCAGAGATCATCTGCCTCGTGTCAGTGGTTGCATAACCAGGACTTGTGATATGCACCAGCTGCTGATATGACCATCCACCACCTGCTCTCATGGCTTCACGTGACCCTGATCGGGGGGGCTAAGCAGGTGCTGCACCTTGCTGAAGGGTGACCTGCAGGCTAGCAGAAGGAAGGAGTTCCTTACACCTCCTTTGGTAGAGACATATCCACCCTGCCACCTAATATCTATAAGATTAGATTTCTTAAAAAGAGATTTTGAGCATAAAAGTAGAAAAGATGTACTTTATCTTTTTTTAAATTCTGGACCGTCTGCAATGAAAGTATTCTGTAAACTTCTGGTCATCGCTCTTCAGGAGAGATATAAAGATCTTTGAGAGGGTGATGGAAAAATTAGCAAAATGGTTGCAGAGAGTAGGATCTGAGTTGTAGAAGCCGAGGTTGCTGTCCTTGGAGCAAAGCAAGTTTAGGGGAGAATGATAGAGGCATGCAGGTATATGACAAGTTTCTACAGATGAACCGTGGAGAGTATTCTAACTGGTTGCATCATTCTCTGGTACAGAGGGTGGGGGCTACTGCGCAGAATTGAAGTAAGCTGCAGAGGGTTGTAAAATCAGTCAGCTCCATCATAGGCACTACCCTCCATATTATCCAAAACATCTTCAAGGAGCAATGCTTCAAAGAGATGGCATCCATCATTAAGGATCCCCATCACCCAGGACAAGCCCTCTTCTCACTGCTACCACCAGAAAGCAAGTACTAAAATTTTTAGGCACACTTTCAACGATTCAGGAACAGCTTCTTCCCCTCTGCCATCCGATTTCTGAATGCACATCGAACCTACGAACACCACTTCACTACTTCTTTAAATTTCTGTTTTGCACTATTTATTTACTGTAATTCACAGCTTTTCTCTATTATTATGTACTGCATTGTAGCACTTCTGCAAAGTTAACGAATTTCACGACATATGCCAGTGATACTAAATCTGATTCTGATAAATTCAGCTAAAGGATTTTTAAAAATACTATCTATTCCATTAGCTGATGATACAGTGACCTGGGTACTAGATTTAAGATTTTGGCAAGAGATGCAAGAGTATTTGTGAGGAAGCTATATTTTATTCGGTGAGTGATAATAATCTAAAATTTGATGCCTGTGAGCTGGGAGGCATGATGATCAGTAGTTTCAGAAGGAATTTAAGACAGATGCTTCCAGGGATAGAATAGGAAACTGGGAGTGACTAGATTGTGCTACAGAGAGCTACTATGAATTTACTAGGATGAATCTCCTGTTTTAATGCTGTAATTTCTCTTTGATCATGATTGTGAAGTTAAAAGCACTCAAACACATCTTTTGTTGTTAAGTATGAGCTTTTTAATGTGATTCAAATCAAGAGATACAAAATCAAGGAGAAAGACAAGCTTCCATTTTTTTAAAAATTTTTATTTAGATATACACTGTGGAACAGACCCTTCCAGCCCTTCAAGCCGCGCTGCCCAGCAACCCTGATTTAACCCTAACCTAATCACAGGACTATTTACAATGACCAGTTAACCTAACTAACTGACTTTGGGTTGTGGGAGGAAACTGGAGCACCCAGGGGAAACCCACGCAGTCACCAGGAGAATGTACAGACTCCTTACAGTTGATGTCAGAACTCTGATGCCCCGAGCTGTAAAAGCAGCACACTAACCACTACGCTACTGAGGTGCCCCTCATTTTCCTTGTGATGGCTTAAAGCATGTGGGAATTATTGAAACAACTTTGGAAATGTAGTCATTTGTAGTTGTTTCATAGGTAAATCCTAAAGCTTCGTTAAATATGGAGACTGTTCTATAGGTCTTGCCTCGAGCGAAGAAAGGTCTCAGCCTGAAACATTGACAGTTTATTCCTCTCCATTGATGCTGCCTGACCTGCTGAATTCCTCCAATTTTTTGAGTGTGTTGCTCCGGATTTCCAGCATCTGCAGAATGTGTTATGTTTATGATACCGAGATTGAGCAGGGGTTCCCATACTTTTTTATGCCATGCAGTGAGGGATCTGTCAATCCCCAGGTTGGGAACCCCTGGTCTATAGCAGTTTACTGGCACACCCATTTTTTACAGCTACAGCCCCAGTTCTACAATGACATCACTTCACATCCACAAGTCACACGGTAGTGAAGTGGTTTGCACAATACTTTACAGTACCAGCGACTCGGGTTCAATTCCCATCACACGGTAGTGTAGTGGTTAGCACAATGCTTTACCGTACCAGCAACCCAGGTTTAATTCACATCACATGGTAGTATAGTAGCTAGCACAATGCTTTATAGTACCAGTAACCTGGGTACAATTCCCTCCACTGCCCATAAGGAGTTTGTATGTTCCACCTGTGACCATGTGCGTTTCCTCCAGGTGCTCCAGTTTTCTCCTGCAGTCCAAAGATGTACCAATTAGTAAGGTCATTGTAAATTGTCCTGTGATTGGGCACAGGTTAAATTGGGTGCTGCTGGGCAGGAGCATCGAAGGGCTGGAAGGCCCTATTCCACGCTAAATCGCAATCAATCAATAAATAAATACATCAATCAATAAGTAAGTAAGTGCCATTCTGCAAAAGCAACCAGAGATTCACATGACACTTTCAATTTTACCTTACTTTTCATAACGTAACACACTAGCTTTGTAATAATAGTAGGATGTAAAAATAAAAGTTTAAAACACATTCAAAGATCTTTAACGTGATAAATAAAGCAATGACTAGAACTTTAAAAGAAAGATGAAAATGAGCTCTGGTGGATGTAACGCATAATTGGTAGAGATAGAAGTTTAACATTCAATAATACTGCTTTTAAAACATACTGTGGCCTTTTTTAGCAGGGACACCAATGTTATATTACTTTAGTTGATTTTATTTGTGAAGGTCACTTTAAAATGAATGCTAAGAGCTGTACATAATGGACATGCAAAATAATGTGAATTAGCTCTCTGAAATGTTTAGTACAGTAGCTGATCTCAGATCATTTATCTCGGTCAGTTACGGCTGCCAGTCATTACTTGTTTCCATCTCTATGCCATGCTCTCCATCTGAGTACATTAACAGTTTCACAATTTATTACCATTTATTAAAGGTTCCGAATGCTGTTTGCTTACTTTTATTGTTTGCACAATTTGTTTTCTTCCCTCTCTTTGCACATTGGGTTGTTTGATGGTTTTCTGTTTTTAATGGGTTCTTTTGGGGTTTCTTTGTTTTGTGGCTGCCTGTAAGGAGACAAATCTCAAGGTTGTACAATGTACTTTAATAATAAATGTACTTTGAACTCTGAACTTTAAGGCTACACGTATATAGTTCATTAGGCAGTATGGATTGTATATCAAGTGTGGGAAATAATTCGGAAAATATGTAGGTCAGATGGTTGATGATTGGGTTTACTTGTTCTTTGATCTTGGCAATTTACTTGCAAGCGTTTTGTCACCATTTGAGGAGACATCAGCACACTGTTGATTGTAGTGAGTCCTCCGAATGCTTGGCCTTTGTTACTTATAAACCAGCTGATTGGTCGTCATTACGGAAACTCAGTTGTGATGTGGGGAGGAAATTTCATCACTGATTGGTTGTGTGGCGAACATCGTGTATTAGGTCTAGAATTTTACCCACGTCGGCTCATAAATAAGATCGAGATCTACATGTTTGTTTACAGAATTGTTCACGGAAAACCACGCTTCCAGGAATTCTCTTGCATGTGTCAGAGTTTGTCTACAATTCTACCTGCAATGATTTCTGAAATCCTTGCAAGAAAAGCTAAAAAAAATAGAAGTCTGTAGCATTAAAATTACATTAATATTCTGACACTGCACATTTGTCTAACTTCTTGTTTAAACACTTTTTAATTCATATTAATTTAAGATTCACTATTCTAAATTATGCTATTCAATGCAATTTAAGATCATCAGAATTAAAATGTGCTTCTATTACTGACTTCTCTTTCCACTATGTATTAGAGCCAACTTTTAGACTCCTGCACAATAAACAATCTGCTGAATGCTGTACATTTATCCCATAATTCAGTAGACCCACAGTAAATTAAAAGTCACAGAGCCCCATTATGGCTCTGTTGGTAAATATAATTGTCACTGAGCCTTGAGAATTCACTTTCTCACCCATACTCCATTATTCAGGGCAGCAAGTAAAACACTAACTACGTTTTATTGGTATGTTTGCGAGTGCAGTCCAATCTCTCTACCACAAATTTTTTTTTAAAATACAGATTAAAATTGTCAACTCAGCAGGTAGTAATGCCCCTTCTGAAACACTAGATTGTGGCATCAGACCCTGCTCCAGTCAGGCAAGAAGGGATTGTGTTAGAACGCCAATGAAACCACAGATTTTGAAAAGATGTGAAACGAGGACCCCCCTCTCCCTGACTTATTGAAAGACCCCAAGGTACTTTCTGTTCAGTTCTGCTGCTTTGCTGGCAAAATGCACTTCCTTCTTCTCCTTCACCATTCCCCATTCTTGTTTCCCTCTCACAACTTCTCTTTTCACCTGTCCATCACCTCTGTCTGATGCTCCCCCCTTCCCTTTCTTCCATGGTCTTCTATTCCCTCCTATCAGATTTCCCCTTCTCCAGTCCTTTATCTTTTTCATTGATCTACTTCCCAACTCTTCACAACAAACCCTCCCTTCTTCCAGTTTCACCCATCAGCTACCACCTTGTACTTCTTCCTCCCCTCCCCCACCCTCTTGTTCTGATTCCTTCCTCCTTCCTTTACAGTCTTGATAAAGGTCTCAGCCCAAAACGTCGGCTGTTCATTCATTGCCATAGATGCTGCCTGACCCACTGAGTTCCTCCAGCATTTTCTGTATGTCTTGGGATTTCCTGCATCTGTAGATTTTCTCATGTTTATGAAAAATACCATACTTTTCTGTACCTTCTGAAGTTAAGCATGATGTTCTACTAAGGGATTATTTTGTAATGGAGAATAACTGTGCATGGCTTTGTTTAATGTGGGGAAGCTGGTGCATGGACAGCCACCACACAGTCATTGACAGATCGGGGTCAGGGTCCAGTGGGCATGGAGTGTAAGATGACTGGATTCCCTTCACTGCAGCAGCCTTCCTCCATTTTTCCTACCTCTTTGTCTGGAAACTCCCCTTTGACCCTGCCCCAAGCTAAGCTCCAGATGGCTAAACTCTAGACAGCTCCATTCTCGGGAACACACAAGCCTCTCCATCACTACAAGGTGACCATCCTTGGAGAAAGGTTCAGTTCTTAATTTACCAGCTGACTGCTGACTTCATGGCGTTTGATCTGTTGGCTTTCCAATCAAAAATTTGCTGCAGGTAATGAGGAAGACTGAAGGTAATTCCAGATAACATGGAACACCTTTCCATTAAATGGTTAAGAATTGATGTTACATGAAGAGTTGATGTACCTGAACAGGAGGCCTGTGCTGGAGATGGAGGACTGTCCATATGGGTGGATGGGATGGAAGAAAGGGGCTTGTTTTACTGTTGTTGTTTTGTTGCTTGTTGAGTTCTGGTTTGTTCTGCAGAGTGTTGTGGGCATGCTGTGTTGGTGCTGGAATGTGTGGTGACTGTTGTGGGCTGCCCCCAGCTCATTCCGAGGTTGTGTTGGTTGTTAATGCAAATGACGCATTTTACTGTATGTTTCTGTGTACATGTGCTAAATAAATTTGAATCTTGAGTTCATGTTTGTGGCAACTTCTTGTGCACAGTATACCTGACTGCAATTTGAGGATAATTTGTTATTGGAGAAAAGCAAGGATGCAATGTTGAGGCTTTATAAGGCACTAGTGAGGCCTCACTTGGAGTATTGTGAGCAGTGTTGGGCCCTTTATCTAAGAAAGGATGTTTTGACATTGGACAGGGTTCAAAGGGTGTTCATGAAAATGATTCTGGAATTGAAAGGCTTATCATATGAGGAGCATTTGATGGCTGTACGCCTGTAGTTACTGGAATTCAGAAGAGAATCTCATTAAAACCTATCAAATGTTGAAAGGCCACAATACAGTAGATGTGGAGAGGATGTTTCCTATGGTGGGCGAGTCTAAGACCAGAGGACACAGCCTCAGAATAGAGGGATGTCCATTTAGAATGGAGATGAGGAGAAATTTCTTTAGGCAGAGAATGGAGAATCCATGGTATTTGTTGCCACAGGCAGCTGTGGAGGCCAAGTTATTGGGTATATTTAAGGCAGAGGTTGATAATTTCTTGATTAGTCAGCGCATGAAGGGATACAGGGAGAAGGCAGGAGATTGGGGCTGAGAGGGAAATGGATCAGCCATGATGAAATGATGGAGCAGACACATCGGGCCAAATGGCCTAGTTCTGCTCCTTTGTCTTGAGATCTTATGATGTAACTGATGATCCTGAAAATTAGATATAAACAAAATATAAACATCATATAAACACAAGGTAGTGCCATTTCATTCTCAGCTCACTCAGGAATTTATTTCAGTAATAAACTAATTAATTCTGTGGAGTTAAGTGTAGGGTTTGGAACAAACACTCTACAAAGGCAAGACTATTTTAATACGCATTAACAACAGTTAATCTGCTGAGTCAGAAGAATGAAGAGAAATATTGGTTTCTTACTCTGTGTGCTGTATGTTAATGGAATTTGATGTTATATTGTGAACTAATTCAGCATTATGCTGCTGTGCAGAGCCTCATTAACAAACATGTGATTGAAGCTTCATAGTGCAGGTTTAGCTGTTTTTATAATTAAATAAAATGGACGCATTAGTTCCATGCCTGAATTTTCTGGAATAAAACAGATGCATAAATTAGTGCCTAATTAGTACAGATAATAGGGAAGATAACTAGAATGGCTTATTTGCTCAGCATGATTATTACAGTGTGATTGTTATAACATGAAATGATATGTTGCACAATATTTGATAAACCTTAATCCTCACTCATCATGATGAAACTGCAACCCAGGAGACCGTTGAAGTTGTAATGTCAATCATTCCATTTTATCTTCCATTAAATTTGAAAGCACTGATTCATTGTATCTGCCAATAGCTAATTTGGTCAATGTTTAAATGGATGGATTCGTCATCCCACTGGACATGATACATTTACAGAACTGCATAAAATCTAAAATAACGTACCATAGCTTAACTTACAGCCCATTATGCCACTGGCATTTAGGGCAGCAATGAAGGTCCTCCATCTCTGTCAGTGTTCAGCACTTCATTCATCATGCCAGTCACAGCTTCTTGATTTTCACTTCTGTCTGTCACACAAGTCCCAAGTGGAGACTCAGGAATACCGTCGCAGTCAGATGTAGAAGGATTTGTCGTCGTTGTTTCCATAACAGTTTTGTTTTACCGGTCAGGGTTGTTAGCCCTGAGCTGAACCCCCGAACCTGGTGGACCGGTGGACCACTCTGAGTCTGTCCTCTGCCGTTTGACCTGTTTGGCATGGGTGACCCATCCAAGAGCCTAAGTATAAAGCCTTGACTCCAGCCAGCATAGTTCTGCAGGTCATTGAGGCATGGAAGCCTACAAACTACAACATGGTTGTGGTCCTCTTGAAGGAACATACCTTAACATTGTACATTTATTAACTGCCTTTAATATGACAAAGGGAACAAGCGTAGGCCATAAGGTGCCATTGAAACTGCTCTGCCATTCAGTAACATTATAACCAATCTGATTGTTCACCTCAATGCCACTTATCTGCCTGGTCCATACAGCCCTTGATTCTCCTAATTTCTTAAATTCTGTCTATCTTGCTCATGAATGCACTTAAATCCTCAGTCACCATAGCTCTTTGGGTAGAGAAGAATTTCTCTTTATTTCAATATTAAATAAGCAGTCCCCTAGAAAAGAATAGAACTTTATTGTCTTTGCTTAAAACGAGACTGCAGTGCTACTCCAGTCCATGCAAAACAGATATTTACAATGCATGTGGTTTGGCTTAATTTTTTTTAATTCCCATATTTATGTGCAGTATGTGACTTTGATAGTCCATAACTCTCAAAGGCCATTGGCAAGCCGGGCCGGTGTAGCATTATTTAGCTGCACAACAGCCCTCGAGAAGAAGTTGTTTTTCAGTCTTACTGTCTTGGCTAAGATGTTTCTGTATTTCCTACCAGGTGGCAGGGGATTGAAAAAATAATGTCCAGAATGGGATGGGTCTTTAATGATGATAAAAGTGCACCATTGGCATTGAGAGTTGTAGATGTAGTTGACACCATATCCTTATTGTAACACTAGTTCTAGATCTGCTCACCAGGGAAAGCATATTCTTGGTATTTACCTTGTCAAATCCCTTCAGAATATGATACATTTAAATAAGATTCCCTTCAGTTTCAAGTTCAAGTTTTTTTCTGTTCTGATTTTTTATTATGTAGTACACAGCAGAGATAAACAGTACACAGTAAACAGCTCACTGTCCCAGTAGCAAGTCCTCGGTGGTGGCAGGGTTTTCATTAATCTCACAGCCTGAGGGAAGAAGCTCTTACCCAGTCTGGCAGTCCTAGTCCTGATGCTTCTGTACTTTCTAATCTTCTAATCTATTTGAAGTTTCTTCATAAAATAACCTCTTCAGACTTGGAACAGTCTTTGATTAATTCCCTTAGAGGAACATATCCTTCTGGACCAAAGTGGTTTACCATATCACCTCATGTAACATTCCATTTACCTGCTTGTACCAACACACTGATTTTCTCCTTATGTAACCCAGAATCTTGGGCTAATAAATGGGAGAAGAGTGCAGATCCCACCACAGCAATTTGGTTAATAATCTTGAATTTTGGAAAACCAGCATGATTTGTACATAGTATTGTTATAAAAATCTGTCTGGTTTATTAATTAGGCAAAGACACTGTAGATGCTGGAAATCTGAAGCAACTCACATGCTGGACAACTTGGGTTGTTTTTCTCTGGAGAGGCAGAGGCTGAGGGGAGATCTGATAGAGCAGGGGTGGCCAACCTTTTACATTCCATGCATCAGTTTTTTCACATACGAGTTCAGATGTGCCATACAACTCTTGTACCCCCATTCAGTTCTTGTAAAAATATGTTAATATAGACATATTTAGCATTTTTACATGATATGTTGATTTAAATAAAAACAAGATAAACATTACTTACCTTAATGTGACTTTTAACAAATATACTTTGTCTTCTTTTAATTTCTTCCTTTTTCTTAATCACATATTCATTCCGTAACTCAGACCCAAACACTAGCTTCAGTTTTCCTTCTTATTTCAGTCTGATGTTGTGTTTTATAGTGTCTATTAAGATTGTCTTCTATTATGTGAGAAAGTGTTTTCACAAAGAATGCACCACGGTTTTCCTGACGGACCCACTATAAATAAGAACTCATTTTCCTACTGTTCATTGAATTTATGCTTACTATCACTTTCTGCTTTTCTTTTGCACTGTGATGGGTAACTGAATGTAAAAACAAGGTTTAATTTTCGAAAAAGTACAAAACTGCAAATGTTCACAATGGACGAACAAAGCACAACTCTGTAGCACACGAGTGTCAATTGTAAACTGGCAAAAACCTCTGCTGGTGCAGACGCCTGGCACCTCAGGATCAAACGTGTTTTGAACAGTTATGGAACGACTGCAGAACAAAAGTCCTTCTTTCCTAGTTTGACTCATTGAACATTTTTTAAATTGAAAACAGATTAATGTGAAAGAAGATAACATTCGCCAAAAGATGGGCACAAAATAATAAAATTGCTAAAAATAATTGCTAAGTTTTAGATTCATTCTCAGTGAAACCAATTCTAGCTCTAAGCTACTTGAATTCCTGTTATAGATTTTTTTCTACAGATCGGTTTTTGGTTAATATTTTTTGCATGAGTAGGCTTACTTTTTTATTATTATCACTGAAGTGCAGTGCGCCACTTCTAATCATCCAATGCGCCATAGGTTGGCCATCCCTGTGATAGAGGTTTATTAGATTATGAAAGGCACAGACAGAGTGGACAGGGAGTATCATTTTCCTAGGGTTGAATTATCTAATAGCAGAGTATTAGATACCAGATGCATTGAAGTTGAGACGGGTTAGGCTTAAAGAGGACGTGAGGCCTTCAAAGAATGGTGGATGCCTAGAATGCGCTGCCTGGTATGGTGGTAGAGGAAAATACATTGGAGGCTTTTAAGAGATATTTAGATCGGCACGTGAATGTGAGGAAGGTGGAGGGATATGAACATTGTTTAGTCTGTAGGGATTCATTTTTGGGGTGTTTTGATTTACTTTTTAGCTGGTTCAGCACAAAATTGTGGGCTGAAGGGCCTTTTCCTGTGCTGTACTGTTCTATGTTCTATTTTTTGTTCTAAAGCTAAAGCAACCCAGTAGGTGGAGAGGAAAGATCCAGCCTTGCTTTGCCTGGCCTGTGTGTAACTCTTACTCAAGAGGCTGTTAATGCTGGCCTACCCAGCATATTCAGATCTCAAGTAATGAATAACTCCAGTTTAACTAGTCCAAGTCATTCATATTATTAGAAACAGCTAAGGCTCCAACTTTGATTCCTGTGGCATCCCCTAGGTAGTTTGCCAATCAGTGGTTCAATGGTTCCATTTAATATCGGAGAATGTATATAGCATACAACCTGAAATTCTTACTCTTCACAGGCATCTACGAAACAGAAGAAAAACCCAAAGAGTGAATGACAGGAAAATGTTAGAACCTGAAGTGCCCTTCCCTTGCACAAGCAGCAGCAAAGTCATTAACCCTGTCCACTCCCCCTCTTCCACATGCTCCAGCAGAAAGCTCAGCCCCCCCAACCAACAAGCAAGCAATAGTAAAGCCTGCAAAGAGAGATCTTGAACTGCAGTCCAACAAAAACTAATTGTTCAATCAACAATTTGCCATAGCACAGTCAGTCAGTCTCTCTCCCTCTCCCTCTTCCCCTCCCCTCCCTCTTCCTTTCCCCTCCCCCTCCTTCTCCCTCTTCCCTCCCCTCCCCCTCCCTCTTCCTTTCCCCTCCCCTCCTCCCTCTTCCCTCCCCTCCCTCTCCTTCCACCCCTCTTTCTCCCCTTCTCTCCCTTCCACAGTGAGAAGGGAGATGAACAGATCACTCACTTAATCTAAAAATTATGTACTTGTTGCATATCCACTGATTTTTTTCCCCAGTTAACTGAACTTGTTTTCATGTCATTGTATTACCCTAGCCCATTTTGTGAGGCCTAACTGGGCCTGTATCACTGGAATTTAGACGAATGAGAGGAGCTTTCATATGCATGTACAAACATCTTGGCAGGCTAGATGGAGGAAAGATTTTTCCCTGGCAAGGTGGTGCCTTGTACCAGAGGTCACCGTCTCAGAATATAGGTTACAACATTTAACAGTAAGATGAGGAGAATTTTTCTCTCATTGAGTGAAAATGTGGTATAAGACTGTGACTTGATATTGAGAGAGGATCAGCAATAATTGTGTTGAAAGCAGTCTTCAAGAGTCAAATGACCTATTTTGTAATATTTATTTGTTCTATATCCTTGAAGAACTCTATTAAATTTGTCAAACACTACTTCCATTCATAAATTACATTGACTCTGCCAAACTATATTATTCTAAGTGTCCTGTTACCATAATGGGTTCTGCATTTTCCTAAAAACAGATGTAAAGCTAACAGGCCTGTAATAACCTGCTTTTTCTTTCTCTTCTTTCGTGAATAGTAGTATCAGACCATAAGATATAGGAATACAATTAGGCCATTTGGCCCATCAATTCTATATTTTCAGTAATTCCAATCAGCTAAGAATATTCCATAAACAAGAGAATTTTGACATAACACATACTGTAATCTCTAAAATCACTCCATTTAGAAACAGAGGCCACAAGACAACCAGTATTCTGAGTGATAATGGTAGTGATTGTATTTAGTTCCTGCATTCCTTTTGCCCCCTGATTTACCAACACTTCTGTTTTTTCCTTCTGAGTCTTGGGCAAGGTTTAATTGATACAATTTGTGGATTTGACTCTGTAGTTCACATTATGATGTGTTTCTGGTTTGCAGTCCCTTCTTTTTTGTTGCTATTCTGTGTGATTTTCATCGGGCTGGACTGGCTCTGTAGCCTGCTGTCAACAAACAACACAGAGTCTAGATTGAACTGAACTGAACTAAACTGTATATGCCTGGACTGCTTTGATGATTTGTGGTTTGGTGTTTCATATTGGGGTTTTTTTGCTAATTTTTTTGCCATTTACAGGATATGTTGTTTTTTTGTGTATGGGGGTATGATGTTTTTCTTTGAATGGGTTCTGTGGATTTCTTTCTTTGTTTTGTGGCTGTCTGTGGAGAAGACGGATCTCAGGGTTGTATACTACGTACATACTTTGTTAGTAAATGCACTTTGAATCTTCGTGTTTTTGTCTCTACACTGAAATTAGTTACAAAGTAATTGATTAACATCTCTACTATTTTCATATTCACAATTATTAATTCCCCAGCACCAGCTTTTAAAGGACCAATGTTTATACTTGCTACTGTCTGTAATCTCCTAAAGTACAAGCATATAATGTCTGTCCTGTCACATTAAATATCCTGGCATTAAAGTATCATAAACATTATTCCCCTTTCCCGTTCACAAAATGTTGCTCATTTTCTGTGTTAGGTTGGTGAAAATCCTGACAACGTGAGAAGGCAGCTGTAGAAATCAGTTATTTCTCTATCTTCACTCTTTCAGTTACAGTAGCTCAACATTACTCAATTCATCAGATGCATACTGGAGAAAAACGTTTTTAAAAATTAAATTACACGCCAAAACACAACATAAAATCTAGTGCTAAATTCAACACAGTATTTCCTGTTGATGTTTGTAATAAATTGTCATTTGTCCTCACTATTTATGACACAAAAACTATTCTGCTGAATTACTACCCCCCAACATGTTGCCAGAGTTCCATTAATGTGTGCATACGTTTTATTTGGTTATTCAGATTCTATAAAATACTAGTGATTATTTAGGCAGCCAGCTATTTCATTGGCTGCACAATGCATGATCTAAATGAGCTGAATTCGATCCATAGATTATTTGGGAAACCAAACAAAATCTAAGCTCCGGGCCAGTTTCGAAAGGTTAGGTATGGGCCAAAGCATGGTGGCAGGGTCCATGCCCAGAGCACATTGATACAGCGGGGCTCAGGTCCTAGTGTGTTTGGGCAATTTAAATGCCAGGCCGGATGGACTGAACGAGCAGTGTGTCCGGACCGGAGGCGATGGTTGAGCCGGTTCTGCTCACTGCTCCGCGGTGTTTGCTATGCAATGGTTGAGGCTACGAGGTTGCTCCGGGCTGCGAGCTCCACAATAAATTGCCCCGCTGCGTGATGAACTGAGCCTGAAACTATACGCCTACTCCGGCTGCTCCTCAACATACTTCTGTTCTGAGTGTTGTTGCTTGCTTTTATTGTTTGCATGATTTGTGGTTTTTGTCTTCTCTCTGTGCATTGGCTAGTGTTTTTTTTAAATTAAGTTCTTTCCGGTATCTTGTTTTGTGGCTGCCTGTAAGCAGACAAATCTCAAGGTTGTGTAATTTATATATACTTTGATAATAAATGTATTTTGAACTTTGAAATGCCCTACTACTGTTACTGTTGTTCATTATCTTAATTAGGTTAATTAATTCTTTAAATAATCCAAAGTTCACTTTTATCTAATTCTTGATTCCGTATAATTGTTGAACGTTGTCATTTTTTTGTTCCACGTCATGCCAACACACCACAACAATTTCTAAATACATGTAAGTTGTCAAAATATTACATTGTAAGACAAAACTTCGACAATCCTTTGCAAATACATTCAAATTTGAATAAAGACTAGTAGTTGCTAATTTGGGCCTGTTTAGAAGAATGAAGGGGGATATATTTACTGAGATGCAGTGCAGAATAGGCCCTTCCGGCCATTCGAGCTGTGCCGCTTTGCATCCCCAATTTAACGCTAGCCTAATCACAGGACGATGTACAATGACCAATTAACCTATCAACCAGTACAACTTTAGATTGTGGGAGGAAACCTATGCAATAATGGGGAGAATGTACAAACCACTTACAAACAGCGGTGGGGAATCTCATTGAAACCTATCGAATATTGAAAGGCCTAGTTAGAGTGGATGTGGAGAGAACGTTTCCTATAGTTGGGGAATCTAGGACCAGAGAGCACAGCCTCAAAATAGAGGGACGTCCATTTGGAACAGAGATGAGGAAGAATTTCTTTAGCCAGAGGGTAGTGAATCTTCACTGCTACACACAAGTGAAGGCCAAGTCATTGGGTATATTTAAAGTGAAGGTTGATAGGTACGTGCTTAGTCAGGGTGTTAAAGGTTACAGGGAGAAGGCAGGAGATTGGGGTTGAGAGGGATGATAAGTCAGTCATGATGAAAAGGTGGAGCAGACCCAATGGACTGAATGGCCTGATACTGCTCCTATTTTTTATAGTCTAATCTCTTACACAAAATTTCATGAAATGAAGTCCTGATCAGGGCCTCATCCAGCTGACATTTTTCTGATTGCCAGAAAGCTCAGTTATTGCCACCAGCATTCTCTAATATTAATTCATTTTAATGGACCATTGGTGACATTTGGTAGGTAAACTGAGAGTTTTTGTGAGCTATTAATGTCTTCACTTGCAATGTAAAAAGGACGCTGCATCAATATGGCATTTGTTCCATTTACTACACCTTCACCAATGTAATCAATTAATTGTAAAATAGTTATGGCACAGGAGCAACACACACAAAATGCTGGTGGAACACAGCAGGCTAGGCAGCATCTATAGGGAGAAGCGCTGTCGACATTTCGGGCCGAGACTTCAACAGCGCTTCTCCCTATAGATGCTGCCTGGCCTGCTGTGTTCCACCAGCATTTTGTGTGTGTTGCTTGAACTTCCAGCACCTGCAGATTTCCTCGTGTTTGCCTTTCAATGGCACAGGAGGAGAAGTTTGGCCCGTTATGTCATTACTGGCCTGATTAGCACTGAATTTGAGACAGAAAGCCTTGTGCCCACAATACAGCCCACAGAGTCTGAACTCTTATTTATAAAGGCCCATTACAACAGTATCGTTTTCTAGCTTGATTGAGAATGAAGACCCCAGCTTCATCCGCAATAAATGGAATTTCCTAGTGTCTGGCCATTTCATTTTCAATCCCTAATCCTATTCCGACATGGCACATGGCTCTTCTACCATGAGGAAGCCATTCTCAGGTTGGCAGAGCAACACCTTATGAAGGGTCTCAGCCCAAAATGTCGACTGTTTACTCATTTCCATAGATGCTGCCTGACCTGCTGAGTTCCTCCAGTATTTTGTGTGTGTTGCTTTCGATTTCGATTTCCAGCATCTGCAGATTTTCTTGTGTTTGTGATTTACCTCATATTTTGTTCAGGTAGCCTCCAACTTGATGATATGAGCATCAATTTCTCCAACTTCTGGTCATTTTTCTCCTCCCCCTTACCTCTTCATTTCCCTGCTCTAGCCTCTTATCTTTTCTCTTCAGCAGCCTATCACCTCTCCCTGGTGGCCTTACTTCTTCCCTTTCTCCCATGGTTTACTCTCCTATCAGATTTCTCCTTCTTCAGCCCTTTACCTTCTCCATTTATCACTTCCCAGCTTCTTACCTCTTCCCTCTTCCCTCACCCACTTGGATTCACCTATCACCTTCTAGCTTGTTCTCCACCCCTCTCCCCACCTTCTTAGTCTGGCTTCTTCCCCTTTTCTTTCCAGACCTCATGAAGGGTCTCAGCCCAAAATGGTGACTGTTTATTAATTTCCATAGATGCTGCTGATCTGCTGAGTTCTGCCAGCATTTGTACATGTTGCTTGAGAAAACTAGATTGTAGAGGTGTCCTATCTACACCATATCATACTGTTTTGACTGTAAAAAATTCTGGCTTTCCCTGCATCTCATTGCGGAAGTCAGGCAAATGGACTGTGGGTTCCTGGTGCTGAGTAGCTGATCTGCAGCACTATAATTAATGTCAGCAATCCTAAATTAAGATTACTTCTCCCTGGCATTGCACAATGATATGTTCTTCAAATTCTGCTTCTGATAAGGACGAGAATAGAGTTCATCTGTTATGTTCTAATGTTTGAATAGTTTGCTTATTTTAAATGGGGCATGCATATGTTGACAGGGTGGTGGAGTGGAGATAACGTCTCTCCCAAAGGAGGTGTAAGGTATTCCTTCCCTCTGCTAGCCTGCAGGTCACCATTGGGCAAGTTGTAGCACCTACTTTGCCCCTCGAATGAGGTCACATGAAGCCATGGGTGCAGTTGGTGGATGCTCGTATGAGCAGCTGGTGCATATCACAAGTCCTGGTTATGCGACCGCTGATGCCAGGCAGACAATCTCTGAAGAGTATTGATAATGGCTGGGGTTACCCGTCTTGTAAAGACACTGCCTGAAGAAAGCAATGGCAAACCACTTCTGTAGAAAAATTTGCCAAGAACAGTCATGGTCAAGACCATGATCACTCATGTCATACAATATGGCACATGATGATGATGCATTGACATTTTGGTAACTAGCACTTATACCTCACTTTAACTGCACTCAGAAGAAATAAAAAGAAAGCCTGGAGAAATAGTACATACTTAAGCCCACCACCCCTACTGGGGCATAGGGCACGGATAGTAGCTCATGTGAGGCCTCTGGACTGGGCCAGTCTTTCAAATTATCACAGGTATAGCGCAACTTCGCCGGTGCCCAGCACTCCTCCTTTCACAGCCGGGATTGGGACCATCCATGGTGGAATTGGGAGAGGAAGTACATGAAGAATTAAACACTAATTGACCTTGTATAGCATATCACACAGGAAGTTGAGGCATTGATGCAATATGTTGATGAAGTGTAATTCAAACAATAATTGGAACAGGCTGTACATGTTTGTTGTATTAAAGTTAGTTTCCTTTACATATACCATTTAACCCTCAAATGGCAGAATTGCAGGCAATTGCAATAGAAATCTTGGTTTAATCTTGCTTCTAATTTTCAGGAATTCCATTGATCTAGAGTACATCTCACTCTAGAGTTCAGAGTTCAAAGTACAAAGTAAGTTTTATTATCAGAGTACATATATGTACCATATACAACCCTGAGATTCATTTTCTTGCTGGCATACTCAGCAAATCTATAGAATAGTAACTATAATAGGAACAGTGAAAGATAAACCAGACTATAGAAGACAAACTGTGTAATTGCAAATATAAATAAATGGCAATAAATGTGTGTAGTGTAGGCCTCCGTTATTCTCGATAAACTTTCTCAATAGAAAGTTTCCAGGGCGCAAACCTGGGCAAGGTTTTTTTTTAATGAAAGACCAGCAGTTGCTCAAGCTGCAAGTCTTCCCCTCTCCACGCCACTGATGTTGTCCAAGGGAAGGGCACTAGGACCCATACAGCTTGGCACCGGTGCCGTCGCAGAGCGATGTGTGGTTAAGTGCCTTGCTCAAGGACACACACGCAGCCTCAGCCAAGGCTCCGATCACTAGACGGACGCCTTAACCACCCAGCCACACTCCAACACTGGCAATAAATAACGAGAACATGAAATAACAAGATAAAGAGTCCTTAAAGTGAGATCATTGTTTGTGGGAACATCTCAGTAAATGAGTGTAGTTATCTCCTTTTGTTCAAGTTGAGGGTTAGTAACTGTACAACACTGTACAATCATTTATTAATCTGTACACGAGATTTATTTTCTTGTGGGCATTCACAAAAATACAATAAAATAGAAAAAATACATAATAATAATATTTAAGCAATAAATATCAAGAATGTAAGATGAAGAGTCCTTGAAAGTGAGTCCATATGTTGAGGGAACAGTTCAGTGTTGAGGGGAGTGAAGTAATCTCTTCTGGTTCAAGAGCCTGATGTTAGAGGGGTAAAATCTGTTCCTGAACCTGGTGCTGTGAATCCTGAGGCTCCTGTCCCTTCTTTCTGATTGCAGCAATGAGAGAAGAGAGCATAACTTGGATGAGGGTCCATGATGATGCGAAAGCACTCCATGTTCAGAATCTGGCTGGGCATCCAGAGTGCAAGCAGGATATGAAGTCAGAGCCAGAGCCAGGGTTTAGAACACAAGGGATAAAGAATGTAGGGAGGTTTGTAGCCAGAGCTTAGGGTCTGGCATGCATGGATATTTCCCAAATAATTTAAACTCACTAGTTCATCTGTTCATTGGAACATCTATTATACTACTTTGTTACATATGGTGACACAATATGTATACATGAGGGTGGCATGGTAGCATAGTGGTTAGCATATCGCTTTACAGTACAGGCAACCCCAGTTCAGTTCCCACCACTGCAGTAAGGAGTTTGTATGTTCTCCCCAAGGCTGCATGGGTTTCCTCCCATAGTCCAAAGACGTACTGGTTGGTAAGTTAATTAGTCATTGTAAATTGTTCCATGGTCAGGCTAGGGTTAAACTGGTGGGTTACTGTGCAGTGCGGGTCGAAGGTCCAGAAGGACCTGTTCAGCGCTGTATCTCAATCAATCAATCAATCAATAATACTTCAACAGCCTCAGTGACTGGGTTCCATTCCTACTGCTGTGCTGAAAGGAGTTTGTACATTCTCCTTGTGTCCACGTGTGTTTTCTCCCACTTTCCAAAGACGTTCAGTTTAGGGTTAGTAAGTTGTGGGCATGCTATGTCCATGGCACCTGCAGGATGCCTTCAGCACATCCACAGACTGTGTTGGTCATTGATGCAAACAGCACATTTCACGGCATGCTTCAATGTACATGTAGCAAATAAAGCTAACCTATTTTCTCTTTTATCTGTAAATAAAAGTATGATCTTAATGTGTTGGTGTTTTAATAAGAGTTGCAGCCAATAGTATGGAAAATCTGCTAGATCGAAGGGAGTCAGATTGTGGAAGGTTTACTCTATCTAGTCATTATCACATTTGTGAGAGTTTATGAGAAAGTGAAAATTGGCTGTTGTCTTTCCTACCTCAAAATAATGATTTCATGACCAGACTTTAATGAACATTAAACATACTGAAGTCCAAAAAAGTGCTATGGAAATTTAATATTCACTTTATCAGTAACTATCCACGTCTGATGAATGCAACATCACATCAAGGTGCTTGGTATGCTTAGTTACTGCCCCCGTGAACTGCAATACTCCTGGGGCTGGGATGATAACCATCTGTCTCCTTGTCTCCTCACCTGCCTATCACTCCCCCGGTGCCCCTCCTCTTCCCTCTTCAATCCTGACTCAGGCTTCTTTCTATCAGAGTACATGTATGTCACTGCACACAACCTTGAGATACGTTTCCCTGCGAGCATACTACGTGTATAACAAGATCAATGAAAGATTAAAATGCAGATGACGACAAATTGTGCAAATGCAAATATAACTAAATAGCAATTAATAATGAAAACATGAAATAACAAGATAAAGAGAAATTAAGTAAGATAATTGGTTATGGGAACATCTCAAAAAATGAGTGTAGTTACCCTCTTTTGTTGAAGAACCTGATGTTGGGAGTTCAGAGCTACACACCCAAAATGCTGGAGGAACTCAGCTGGTCAGGCAGCATCATTGGAAATGAATAAACAATCTATGTTTCAAGCAGAGACCCTTCATTAGGGCTAGAAAGGAACAGGGACAATTACAGATTTTTTAAAAAATTACTTGTAAGTCATGTCTCATAGAAGCACACAGCAGTATCTCCACTTACTAAGGAGATGAATGTGAGACCTGTCTCCCACCCCCCATAATAAATGCTTTTTATAAAAGCAGCATTGGGAGCGTCTTGACAAGTTTCATCTCCATCTGGTATGGGAGCAGCCAAGCATCGGACCAGAAGTTCGTGTAATGAACTGTGAGAACATCTCGGAGGATCAAAGAAGTCACCCGACCATCCATCATGCTTATTTATCAAGAGTGCTGCTTACTCAGGGCCCTTAGTATTATTAAGGATCCCACCCATCCATCCAGCATCCTCTTTGACTTTCTACCATCAGGCAGAAGACTCCATTGCATAAAGACAAAAACAGTCAAGATGAGAAACAGTTTCTTCCTTCAGGCCATAAAGCTTCTGAACTCCCTTCTGCATCACATTCAAAGAGTCACTGGTTAATCTGTTCTGTACCTTACAATATTTAATTAATACACTTTACTTTGTTTATTTAAGTGTAATCCATTTGTAGATTTCATCCTTACTTTCCAAAGTTATTATGTGTTATGTGTACCACTGTGCTTTACGTCCTGGCCAGACAAGTGTCTCGTTTGACTGCGTATATAGTTAAATGGAAATAAACTTGACTTGACTTGATACTTCTGTGATGTAGAAAACAAACAACCATCCCAATTCCACATGGTGAAAATTATCTAATAATCTGATTTGGGATGTTGATTAGCTCTGGCACTGAAGGAGATTCCTCTGCTATTTAAAAAAAAATGCCATGGGATCTTTCACACCCACCTTGGAGGACAATCAAACTTCTGTCTGACTTTTGAATGATGGAACCACCAGTATGCAGTGATTCCCCAGTACTACAGTAATGTCAAACTAGGTTATTGACTTCTTCTCTCTGAAATGTGTAGGGAAGTGAAGTATGTGCAGTGAAAATTACAACTGAGAAAGTGCTCAGGAAGCTTAATGGTCTGAGGGCGGATAAATCTGATGGAATGTACCCTCAGGTTCTGAAGAAAGTAGCTGGAGGGATTGCAGAGGCATTAACAATGATCTGTCAAGAATCAGTAGATTCTGGCATTGTACCAGATGACTAGAAAATTGCAAATGTTACTCCGCTATTTAAAAAAGGTGAGAGGCAGCAGAAAAGAAACTATAGACCTGTTAGCTTGACATCAGTGGTTGGGAAGTTGTTGGAATCGATTGTTAGGGATGAGATTATGGAGTACCTGGAGGCACATGACAAGATAGGCCAAAGCCAGCATGGTTTCCTGAAAGGAAAATCCTGTCTGACTAACCTACTGCAATTTTTTGAGGAAATTATAAGCAGGGTAGACAAAGGAGATGCAGTAGATGTGGTGTACTTGGATTTTCAGAAGGCCTTTGACAAGGTGCCGCACATAAGGCTGCTTAGCAAGTTAAGATCCCATAGAATTACAAGGAAGTTACTAGCATGGGTGGAGCATTGGCTGACAGGCAGAAAACAGAGAGTGGGAGTAAAGGGATCCTGCTCTAGCTGGCTGGAGTTCCACAGGGGTCGGTGTTGGGACCGCTGCTTTTTATAGTGTATGTCAATGATTTAGACTATGGGATTAATGGATTTGTGGCTAAATTTACCAATGACACAAAGATAGGTAGAGGAGTGGGTAGTGTAAACAGAGAGTTTACAGAGAAACTTAGATAGTTTAGGGGAATGGGCAAAGAAATGGCAAATGAAATACAATGTTGGAAAGTGTGCTTTGGTGGAAGAAATAAACAGGCAGAATATTATTTAGATGGGGAGAGAATTCAAAATGCAGAGATGCAAAGGGACTTGGGAGTCCTTGTGCAGGATACCCTAAATATTAACCTCCAAGTTGAGTCAGTGGTGCAGAAGGTGAATGCAATGTTGGCATTCATTTCTAGAGGCATAGAATATAAGAGCAGGGATGTAATGTTGAGACTCTATAAGGCACTTGTGGGCCCACACTTGGAGTATTGTGTGCAGTTTTGGTCTCCTTATTTTAGAAAGGATATACTGACATTGGAGAGGGTTCAGAGAAGATAAACGAGAATGATTCCAGGGATGAAAGGGTTACCGTATGAGGAACGTCTGGCAGCTCTTGGGCTGTGTTCCCTGGAGTTCAGGAGAATGACAGGGGATCTCATAGAAACATTCTGAATGTGAAAAGGACTGAACAGATTAGATATGGCAAAGCTATTTCCCATGGTAGAGGAGTCCAGGACAAGAGGGCATGACTTCATGATTGAAGGACATCCATTTGGAACTGAGATGCAGAGAAATTATTTTAGTCAGAGGGTGGTAAATCTGTGGAATTTGTTGCCACGAGCAGCTGTGGAGACCAAGTCATTGGGTGCATTTAAGGCAGAGATAGATAGGTTCTTGATTAGCCAGGGCATCAAAGGATATGGGGAGAAAGCAGGGGAGTGGGGATGACTAGAAGAAATGGATCAGCCCATAATTGAATAGCAGAGTGACTTGATGGGCCAAATGGCCTACTTCTGTGCCTATGTCTTATGGTCTTAAATGAGTCCGGAACCCACAGCCTTTAGAGTCAGGAAACCAATTGAGCCATTTTTGACTGTTTTCTTACTTTTTTGTTCCCCTTGGCTCATTTTAAATTCTGCTTTCAGAAGCAAAGGAAGTTTGGAGATAAGTAAGCAATGCAAATTCGCTCCCTGTTGATATTCAGTAAAGTTTTGAATTCTGATGTCTTTTTTTCTTGATTTATCGCTGTAAACATAGATTTCTGATTTCTGAATACGGTACTTATAACACACAAAATGATGGAGGAACTCTGCAGGCCAGGCAGCATCTATGGAAAAGAGTAAACAGTCTCTTTTGGATCAAGACACTTCATCAGGACAAGTTTCAGAATACTTAACCATACACTTTAGTTGTCTTGCTTTCTGGAAATGGTGGATGTAATGAAAAAGTAAATGTTGCTTAAGCAACACACACAATGCTGGTGGAACGCAGCAGGCCAGGCAGCGTCTATAGGGAGAAGTACAGTCAACGTTTCGGGTGGAAACCCTTTGTCAGGACTAACTGAAAGAAAAGATAGTAAGAAGAAGATAGTAAGAGAAAGTAAAATGTTGCTTAAGTTTTGTTTTTTCCTTCTTTTCTGTAAAGCTAATGGTTTTAAAAATAGTAAATTTCTTTCACCTGGATGAAACACCTCAAAAAGGACCACAACCTTGTCATTGGGTTTGGAGGTTTGTGTGCCTCAATGACCTGAAGAGCTTTGTTGGCTGGAGTCAGGGCTTTATGCTTGGGCTCTCGGGAGGGTCACCCACGCCAAACAGGTCAAAGTGTAGAGGCCAGACTAAGAGTGGCCCACTGGTCCTTCAGATTTGGGGGTTCAGCTCAAGGCTAACAACTCTGACTGGTAAAAATTGTTACAGAGACAGCAATGAAGCATCTTTCTACATCTGAGAGCATCTCCACCTGGGACTTGCTTGACTGACAGTAGTGAAATCCAAGGGGAAGCTACCGACGTGATGAAGGAAGCTCTGAAGACTACCAGAGATGGAGGACCTTCATTGCTGCCCTAAATGCCAGTGATGTACTGGGCAGTAATTAGGATGAAACAGGCTTCAGAAATTCATTGAGGTGCTTGAAACAAATAACAAGAAAACCCATATTCTTAAATTGCAAAAAAAATCTAATTCTAATTTTTTTTTCATATAAATATATAAATTAAGCCAATATGATTATTCAATAGTAAGTTTATAATGCAATTAAAATTATGGAAGAACCTGTCAGGGTACCTTCGGTTTTATACTGTGCTGGTGCATTATAGGTTAAAATGGATGATTTTTGAAGGTGGAATGTAGGATGTTCACATGATGTACTTGGCAAGCAATCCATTTTCTCACTATTATCATCCAAACGATCTGTGTTTGCAGTAACCAAAGGTCGTCATGCATGAGTTAGGTCTGATGACAACTGTGTTTGAGCTGTGAGGAGAAAAATGAAGTGTCAAAAAAATACCTGGCAGTGTTAGCACAACCACCATAGTCAGTTTAAAATACGTCTACCACAAGGCGGGGTTATAAGCAGTCTACTCAAAAAATATATGTATATAGCGTGTGAATTGATATTTGGAAGTGAGGTAGCTGTAGGGCAATACTGATGAGAGCTTATTAAAATTCAGAAACCATTTTGTCTCTTCAACATAAACACAAGAGATTCTGCAGATGCTGGAAATCCAGAGTAACACACACACAAAATGCTGGAAGGAACTCAGCAGGTCAGGCAGCAGCTATGGAGAGGAATAAACAGTCCATGTTTTGGTCCTGATGAAGGGTCTTAAGCCCAAAATGTCGATTGTTTATTAATTTCCGTAGATGCTGCCTGACCTGCTGAGCTCCTCCAGCCTTTTAGAGTTACAGAGTCATAGAAAAGTATAGCACAGAAATAGGCTCTTCGACCCATCTAATTCATCTGTACCATTTAAATTGCCTACTCCCATCAACCTGCACAGGGACCATAGCCCTCCATATCCCTACCATCCATATACCTATCCAAACTTTTAAATGTTAAAATTGAACTCATGTGCACCACTTGCACAGGCAGCTCGTTCCACACCCTCACAACCCTCTAAATGAAGAAATTTTCCCCCATTTTCACCTTTCAACCTTAACCCATGACCTAGTTGTAGTCGCACTGAACCTCAGTGGAAAAAGTCTGCTTCTATTTACACTATCTATACTCCACACATAATTTTGTGTGCCCCTGTCAAATCTCCTCTCAATCTTCTGTGTTCCAACGAATAAAGTTCTAATCTATTCAATCTTTCCTTATAACTCAGGTCCTCAAGGCCTGGCAAAATCCTTGTAAGTTTTCTCTCTATTCTTTCAACCTTAATTACATCTTTCCTGTGAAAGGTGACCACCACTGCACACGTTACTCCAAATTAGGTCTGACCAACATCTTATATGACTTCAACATAACATTCCATCTCTTGTACTCAATACTCTGATTTACGAATGAAGGGCAATGTGCCAAAAGATTTTTTTATGACCTTATCTACCTGTGATGCCACTTTCATTTTGTGTGTATCTCTTCAAAATTATGTGAAATATTTAAAAAGTGTCATCATTGAAATATTCACCATGGTGGTGGTGGTAGTTGGCATCCGTCTGTCTGTAAAGACAATGGGTGATGGTGATCATCACCACAAGCCTGGGCGGAAGGTATCCTGAGGTGCCCAGCTGTCAAGATCCCCTTCTCGGCCTCACCAGTATAGTCCAAAGGAAAGTTTATGAAGCAATACGTTTGGCACCAGCTTGTCTGCAGGAACTGCCGGAAGAATGTTCAATGATGTCCAACCGCTTCAGATTTGCTGACTGGGTTTACACCCATGGCCTTCGTCTTTGCTGAGGCTGCCCACAGGGCAGTGAAGCAAATTACCCATAGCTGGGGATCTGGTTCACGAGAACCAGGGCATGTCCACACACTATAGTTCAGCCTGAGTCCAAAAGGAATTCATTTTCCATGTATCACCAGCGAGGAGACACTTCATGAGGCTTGCTGTTGGAGAGGCTATGTATTGGCAGGGAGAGATTTACACATTCAGCTCTCCTTTTCACAAGACTGCTAGCCAGCGGTGGCAGCTGAAAGTGAGAGCGACAAGCACTACCCACTACACTACCACACCAGGCGCATCACAACATTTTGACACCAGGTAAGAAAATTAGAAATATATGGAAGTAATTTCTTTCAGAATAGTGGTTGGTTCGCCTGTAGACTGAATTATACTGTTAGTGTGTACAATGAATAAATTTTGTTTTCAATTCTTTTAAAGGTAAATTATACTTATAATCTTTTCAAAATCCTTCAATAAAACTTTTGACAAAATTAGCTTCAAAATATGCCGGTCTGAAGAAAGTATTTATTTATTTAGACTCTTAAGACAGGGGTTCCCAACCTGGGGTCCACAGTTAATGGTAAGGCTCCGTGGCATTAAAAAAACAGGTTAGAAACCCCTGATCTAAAAGAAAGCTGCTAATGTGCATGTCATTAATATATTTTGCTCCAGGAAAGTACAGGATGCCTTGGCAGAAAATGTCAGAGTTGATATTATATGAGAAATAGACTTCTACCCCAGAAAAATTTTTAAGGAGAGGTTTTTAGTCAAGTCAAAACTTCACCATCAATCAGACAACAGTCAACCATTTATTTCACTCCTTAAATATATTAGGCAGAATTAATCAGTTTCCTTAGTTAAGATTAGTTTTACTTGTCAAATGTACATTGAAGAATACAGTGAAATGTGTCATTTACATCAGCAGCCAACAGGGTCTGAGGAAGTGCTGGGGGCAACATGCAGGTGTCGCCTCGCTTTCAGTGCCAACATATCACGCCCACAACTTAATAACCCTAACTGAACGTCTTTGGAATGTGAGAGCAAACCAGCGCACCTGGAGGAAACTGTTCAGTCACAGGGAGAACGTACAAACTCCTTACAGACAGCGGTGGGAATTGAACCCCATTCACTGGTGCTGTAAAGCATTCTGCTAGGTACTACGCTACCATACTGCCCAGTTTGGGAATTTATTGCTGCATTAGGTATTAAATAGTTTTGAGGCAACATTTATGCATTTGTTCAAAGTAGTTCTCTGAGCACATTAGCACTTTGTAAGTACACTTTTAAAGATTAAATCCAGGAGGTATGAAATTTTTCCTTCGGGCTAACCTACCAATTTGAATTTCAAAAGCATTTACTGTAAATACAGCCTTTGTGAATTTAATGTTGGTATTCTATTTCCATAACTACCTTACAATATTCAAGCTTTGGTGGTCTTTATGAAATAACTGGTGGGGGGCGGCGCAGAGTAGCGTAGCGATTACTGTAATACTATTATAGCCCAGGACGTTGCAGTTCGGAGTCAAATTCCGGCATCCTCTGTAAGAAGATCATACGTTCCTTCCCATGTATGCGTGGGTTTCCTCCAGGTGCTTTGGTTTCTGGTTTCCTCCCTCAGTTCAAAGACATATCAGTCCGTGGGTCATTTGTCTTGTGATTAGGTTCGGGTTCAGTCTGATTTCTGGGTGGCACAGCTCGGAGGGCCAGAAGGGCCAATTCCTCACTGTACCTCTAAATAAATAAACAAACTTAAATACCCTCCATTTCTAAATCAAAAGAACTAAGCTAACATAAGACAGTCGATAATCATTACTCGTTTTCTTTCTATTGTGCAGTGATATCATCGCATCAGTTCTCAATAGAGTTTAATATGTTATATTTGTAGATAGTCACGGATTAATGCTGATGCTTGGCTCTGTGACAGAAGCTTGATTCCAACATTTGGAAGTATTTACTGAAAGTGCCCTTCACATTTTGGACAAAATAAGACTGTTTTAAAGAACAGTACCTAAAATCAGTGCCAGTACTTACAGTATCCATGTTGATCAAGTTGCAGATTGCAGACTCTGCAGATTCTGACATGGTCGGTAAAATGCGGAACTGGGAGGGGCCACTTTCCTAATATCATGGGAGTGAATGCACCGTACCACATGTACAGTCAGACCAGGAAGTTTCCTGGTCCATTTGCTTGTTCAGACTGAATAAGCTGATCCCAATTGTGAGCAGGGAAATTCTGCTGCTTGTACCCACAATATTTACTGGTGGAGAGAGCAAAAATAAATCATTTTATATTTTCTCTATAGCTCCATAATCACTGGCATCCTGTGCATAGTGTACATAGAGAACTGGACTTACCTACATTAGTGAATCTTATAATAGGATTATATCCAAAACAGGAAGGCTTGGACCACTTTATAATAAAGTGGATTTAATACAGTACTGTGCAGAAGTCTGAGGCACATACATATATAGCTAAGGTGCCCAAGACTCTCGCGCAGTACTGTAGTAATTTTATGTATTGCATTGTACTACTACAGCAAAAAAATACACATTTCATGACATATGTGAGTGATGATAAATCTGATTCTGATATGGGTCGCTGTTGTGGACTGCGAGTGGGAAGGGGGCAGGGAGAGGGGAAGCAAGGTTGGGAAAAAGGGAAGGGAGCAGGAAGCACCAGAGAGACATTCTGTAATGATCAATAAACCAATTACTTGGAATCAAATTACCTTGCCTGGTGTCTCAGGGCTGGATGTGACTGCACCCATGCCAACCTACCACCCTGACACTCCTTCTCTGCCACCTATCCCACAACCCTCCCACAGCATTCCACCCTCACCATTCCCAACATCCTTTGCTCCCGCCAGATATACAAACTTGTTCTCCGCTCCACGTACACAGTATTGTATGGCCAAAGTGAAATTTTGGCAAAGAGACAACTAATTTGTGCTTAGGGAGATAAAGATTAGCTTTATTTGTCACGTGTACATCGAAAAATGCTGTGAAATATGTTGTTTGCATCATCAACCAACAGTGTCCGAGGTTCTGCTGCGGGCAGCCCTCAAATGTCGCCACGCTTCCAGTGCCAACATAGCATGTCCACAATTTAGTAATCCTAAACTGTGTGGCTTTGGCATGTGGGAGGAAACCCATGGGGTCATGGAGGAAGAACATGCAGTCTCCTTACAGACAGTGACGGGAATTGAGCTCCAATCTTCTGATGGCTCTACGCTATCTGCTACACTACCCTGTTGCCCCACAAGCAAGGTCTCACAAACAGGAGTCTGAGAATGACCAAATGATTCGATTTTTTTTGATGTAACTGAGAAATAACTGGAAAATGTGCATGATGTACAATCGTTGGAGAGGGTAGGCATTAATACATTTTTAAATTTTGAAAGATAATCACTCACATTTGGACCTGTGGATCTGGCACTTTAGTTGGATTTTCCTGGTCACACAAGGCCGGTATTGGAAGATGCAGAGCATGAAAGAATTGCAGCAGGCTTAATGAAATTACTTTCATTAGCTGGTGTTTAGAAAACCCATGTCACAGGGAGGAGCCAGCTATGGACACTTTCCACCACTACCTGCCCATCTCGGTTGAGTTGTGTTCATCCCAAAGCCAGCAGTTTAAATAAATTCAAAGCACAATTTCCCCCTCATTTAGGAACAGCGAAAACGTCTTTTTCTAAAATATACAGTGGCTCTGATCCACTTAACCTTTGGAGCACTCGACATGCAAAGAGGCAGAGCCACAAATGTCATGGACCCAGGTCCTTAATACTTCCAGAAATCTGCAGTTTATGGATGCTTAGTAAGTCTGGCAATTTTTTCCATGAAGCACACATTTTTGTACCTGTTAATGTCATCATCATCATCATTATGTGCCATGTTGTATGACATGGGCAATCATGGTCATGGTCCTGGCAAAATTTTCTACAGAAGTAGTTTGCCATTGCCTTCTTCTAGGCAGTGTCTTTTACAAGATGGGTGACCTCAGTCATTATCAATACTCTTCAGAGATTGTCTGCCTGTCGTCGGTGGTCACATAACCGGGGCTTGTGATATGCACCAGCTGCTCATACGACCATCCACCACCTGCTCCCATGGCTTCATGTGACCCTAATCGGGGGTCGGGACTAAGCAGGTGCTACACCTTACCCAAGGGGTGCCTTGCAGGCTAGTGGGGGAAGGAGCACTTTAGACTTCCTTTGATCAAGACATGTCTCCACCCTGCCACCCGATATATATTGGTTTGTCTTGTTGAATATGCTTGTTATTTGCTCACTGATAATTAGACAAATCGCAGGTTTAGATGATAATGTGTACTTAATCTTACCTGTTAAAATTATGCAAGTTAATTGTACTAATTGTATTTCTTACTATGTTGTAGCATTTCAGTCTGCAACTTCATGTTTTAGCAGTAATGGTTCCCTTCCAAGGTTTTTGAATGTTTTCTGAAAGATATAGTACGCATTGAATTAAGTTACTCAGTGGAGATAATCTAAAATTGACATAAACATTTCTTCCAAAGTGTTAACTTACAAGTCAGAAAATAATTAATTCATTTTGGGGGCAGGCTACAAAGTTCTGACAGAACTAAGTATCACATGTAGTGCTACCAACTGGAACAGATTTCTAAAGTGGAGGGCTGATTGGAATAGTACCAATTCATCTGAAATATTCTTGACTAATACTGTTGAAAATTGGAGTCAAAGATATATTGACAGCTAGAATATTTTATTCTTCTCCTTTGCTAAGGATAATTCTTCAGTGTATGTGACTTGAGGAAAATATATTTTGCACACTAAATGGCTAGGGTCTGGAAAACTCTGCCAGGGTTACAGGAGGTAAATTCAACTGTGACATTTAAAATTCTTATTCTCTTCTTAAGCCCATCACCCTACTGGGGTGTAGACCATTGACAGCAGCTCGCCAGAGTCCTCTGTCCTGGGAAGGTTGTTTGGCCCTGTGGTTTCTGCTTTCACCATATGACTACATACATCTTCCAGGTGAAGATCTTTTGTCTCCCAGGGATGAGGTCCTTGGAGTTTCTATTGACGTTTCTGTAGCTCTGGGTTTTTACGAGATGGGGTTGCTAGCTCCGTACCCAACCCTCCTCCTTTTACAGCCAGGCTTAGGACAGGCCATTGCAGAGCTGACATTTAAAATGGAGATGAATAAATATCTGCGAGGAAAGAATTTCAGGACTGTGGGGAAACGGTGCTGAGTAGAACTAACTGGATTGCTCTGACATAAATTTAGTACAGACTTAACAGCTTCTGTTAAAAGGAGAATTAACACCACCTCCGCCTTCTTCTGTGCTAGAACCCCTGTCATGTGCTTCAATTTTATATTTTTATGTACTGACTTAGAAAACAATTTTCTTCCTTACATTTCCTCTTTGAAAATGAACAAAAAAATCTATCATATTACTATTTAAGATGCCTCGGCCTCAGAAATCATGGATCTTCAAACAGAGATGAGGAGGAATTTCTTTAGCCAGAGAGTGGTGAATCTGTGGAATCTGTTGTCACCCGACAACTGTTGAGGCCAAGTCATTGGGCATAATTTAAAGTGGAGGTTGATAGGTTCTTGATTAGTCAAAGGTTATGAGGAGAAGGCAGAAGAATGGGGTTGAAAGGGATAATAAAGCAGCAATGATAGAATAGTGGAGGAGGCTCAATGGGCTGAATGGCCGAATTTTGTTCCTATGTCTTATGTTCTTATTTCTACCTGCCTTGCAGTTGTACCACTGTAGAAAGTGTAGCTGAAAATAAAGTTACAGATGCTGGAGGTATGATGTTAAAAGAGAAACTGCTAAAAATTCTCAACAGATTACTCAGCACCCAAGGTGAGAGAAACAGACCTTACATTTCCGATCAATATTTTTCTTCAGAGCTGGTGTTCTAAAAGGGACTTGGGTGGCTTCCGAAGAAAGATCATTTGGGTATTAGGTATTTCAATTATTTTCTGCTTTTACTGGAGTTACACATCTGTAACTGTATTTCAAAATCCTGCTGGCATTGAGAAGTAAAGAAGTAGCTATTAAAGCCGTATGGCTAAATTTATAGCTTTGCAGGCCGTTGAGATGGTTTATTTGTTGTATAACCAACTGACAATTGTGACCGAAAAGTTAACTGACGCTTGCACAGACGGTGGTGCGGAGTCCCTTTAAGAAAAAGAAGCCGCTTGTGTAATCCATCTTTCTCGAATAGATCGGTTCAGTCTGCTCGCTGGCATTACACCCTAAGCTACCTTAGGAGGTTGAAAGCGGCAGTTGTCCAGAGCGGCTCCAAAGCTGATTTGGAAGCTTAACAGTAACAAGATTGAGATTACAATGTGCAAAGGGTATTGCTCTTCGTTCATCATGGGAATTATGGATATCAAGACCTGAGAAAAAAATAATCTTAGCACAGTTTGTATGAGGGAAGCGGCTTGAGGACCCGAGTGAGGATTGAAACTCGGTTCTTTTTCTCTGTTGTGTGTGTGCGTGTGCAAAGTGCCGGGCTAATGAGCGGAGCAGCTGGGCAGCGTTGAGAGCCGCTCCGGAGCGCGCCAAGCTGAGCCACCGCGCCCGTCTCGGACCCCGCCGAAGGATTTACATCAGGCACGTTGAGAGAGATATATATATGTAGATATATATATATATATATTCTCTTTTTTAAAAAAGGAGAAGCTGTGAGGGAGGGGTTTGCCCCGAGTCGCTGGTTTTGTACGAAGCTTTGGAGGAAGCGTCAGCGCCGGTCTGGCTTACTAACTGGGCGCCAGGACTCGGTGTGGACGACGGGCATATCAGGTTTGATTTCCTTCGCTCTGCCCGTTTCCCATTTCGGCTATCGTCGTCCTCCTCCTCCTCCTCCCCTCCCCCTCCCCTCCCCCACCTCTCTGGAAAGAAAACTGATTTTTTTTGGGTAAAAAAAAATCCCGAGAATCACGGCCATATTTCATGAAGAATGATTCTGTTTCACTGCGAAGGGAATGTACCGAATAATTGTGGATTCCTAGATGGTTGGGATTTACTGCGCTTTTGCCGCTTGGAGTGAGGTTATTGATAATTTTGCATTTAGGAAAATAGCACCGGTGTTGGTAAGATACAATACATATTTCACTTTTACCCATCTGAGAAAATGCCTTTGTGTTTTTGTGTTTTTTATTATTAGTGTACACTCCTCTGTCTTTGAGATCTCGGTAACAAAGGGAATCCTCCCTGTTGGCTTCTTGTCTTTTTCACCAAAGTAACAGCTCAGGACGATGCTGGATTTATTTTCACCGCGTGTTTGAGATATATATATATATATATACACACACACACACCGTTATTCCCACTATTTCGTCAAAGACATTAGCTGAGCCAGTAGGTTGGCATTACTCAATAACAAAGTTACACATTTTCGGAACAGGCTGCACACTCGGAGTGAAGCAGATCATATAGCGTGGGGGAAAATGAGTCCAGGAAGCCCTTTGTCAGCTCGCTGAGCCGCTTCCTTATCAAATATGAAACCGATAACTTTAGACAGTTGAAAAGCTACTTGCATAATATAAATCAATATTTTTTTGTAAAAATCATTGAGTCCTTTGTTTTTTCTGGCACATTGTTACTGTGAGTAATCATGCAGCTGTTTAAAGTCTGTGTGTCTATTTCCTACCAGCCCTTTAAAATGCTACTGACTATGTATAGAACTAGAAAATGAGTTTCTTTAGGAAGACATTACCAAGTTTGATTTGCCCGTTAACTAATTAGATAATTTACAATCACAACCTTCTTGTTTTGAGGAGCAAGAAATGCCTCTAGTCTTTTGTATAGGTTCATTTACCAAACTGTGCCTCAGTGAAAAATACATGTAAAAGGTACATGCTCACAGTGTTAATTTAGTCCAGTGGACTTTGGGGTTCTGATATTACTGTCATTGTGTGGGGTCTCTTGTTCCATGGATGTCTCTGTGAAGAGAAAGAATCTTAGGTGGTATACTGTATATATTCTGATATTAAATTGAACCATTTGAGGGGAAAAAGCCCCTGAAATTGACTAGAAAATGCTCCATTTAGTACAAGATTTCCATGAAAATTTGAAGTTTTTAATTGTATTTCAAAATGTTCTTGCTTTCACAATGACATTAGACCCAGACAGTAAAAGACCAGTACAGAGCTTATTTCCAATCATGGTCATGGGACTAGTGTTTATGATCAAAAGACAAAGACTGTGTATTGAAGCCTGTCTGTAAACTCTTGCAGTTAGTCTAACCTTTGAACAGTACATAGTACATGCGAAGAAAAATTGTCTTTTAAGTCTGGTGTGTTCCGGGAGTTGGTCTGAATGTGAGCATTTACAGTAGTTGCTGGTTTTCGACATTGCAATTGTCTTTGCAAACAATGAAGTAAATCTGAATTATATTGAATATTTGCTTCGTTTTATTTCGGAATCACTCGTTGATATAGACTGAATGACATGTTGTAGACTGTATTTATGCTTACTGGGTACTGGAGTGCCTTTGCTACCCCTGTGCTGGCCGTATCAAAGCCATTGAGGTTGGTAGTAATGTTAAAAAAGGTATTCCGTTGTTGGAAAGATGACCTTTCTATAAAATCCACTGTTTTACCAAAGACTCTGGGGTGGGCTTTGTTGCCTTCAACACTGAAGGTCACATCATTGTGCTTCCCCGTCTCATGAGGCCTCTAGAACTACACAAAAAAAGCATCCTATTATTCCAGGCTTAAAGCCGTTGTTCTTCACTAGAGTCTGGCACGATAAGTTAAAGCAGCGTTTCCTTTTGATGCAGCATTTACAAGACAAACGTTCTTATCACTCCTGATTAATTCCTGCAGAAATGGAGGAAAACAGATGAAGAGCCTGAGGCTGGTTCCCTGGCAAAGTCATTTGTACATTGTCACATGTTCTCTTTCATTAGTGTGACACCACAATTAAAGTACAAGCTGTTCTTCATTGTGCACCTTTGCCCCAATATGTGTCCTCCTTAGTTAACATCCCCACTTTTCCATTGTTTGGATACAAATCATTAATTTTATTTTCACTTTGGTCCTTTTAGCATTCCTTTAAAGTTAATCTAATGTTGGTGATAAGAGATTATGCTCTTGCGCTGCCTGCTACGCTGCTGGCGTTTAAGGCAGCAATGAAGACCCTCCAGTTCTGGTGGTGTTCGGGGCTTCCTTCATCGTGTCAGTAGCTTCCCCTCCGTTTGACTGTCAATCATGCAAATCCCGAGTGGAGTCTCAGGAGTAGTCACACTCAGATGTAGAAGGATTCTTTATTGCTGTTGCCGTAAGTTTTGTTTTATCAGGCAGAATTGTTAACCCTGAGCTGAACCTAGAGGACCGTTGGACCACTTTTAGTCTGGCCTTTACCCTTTGACCTGTTTGGCATGGGTGAACCTACCAAGAGTCAAAGCGTAAAGCCCTGACTCCAGCCAACATGGCTCTCCGAGTCATTGAGGTACGCAAGCTTCCAAACCAATGATGAGGCTGTGGTCCTCTTGGAGGAAGAGATTATGAGATTAGTTTTATTTGTCACATACAGTGAAATGCATTGTTTGCATCAAATCAGTGAGGATTGTGCTGGAGGGCAGCCAAGCTTCCAGTACCAACATAGAATGTGCAAAATTTACTTAAGCTCAACCCATATGTCTTTGGAGTGTGGGGTGAAACCAGAGCACCCAGAGGAAACTGACACGGTCACGGGAGAATGTACAAGCTCCTTAAGGCAGCGGTAGGAATTGAACCCTGACTGGTGATTGCTGGCACGGTAGAAAGTGTTATGTTAACCACTGTGCTAAAGTTTAAGGAGTTTCCTTTAATTTGGGGAAAGTAGTGTTGCTTGTACTTACAGGGAGATGCAGATCAGACTGTAGCAAACTGACTTATTCATTGCTTGTGTCTTGTTATCCTACAGTTGCACTTTGATCTTCTACTGCCATGAGATTGAATTGTCTTTTGTTATCTTTAAGTGTAATGATTAAATCAGTTCTGATTTGGTTACGTTGAGTAAATGTTGCTTGTGTGCCCGCAGGCTTCCTGAAGTTGCTATTTACCAGATGTTTTAATTCTCCAATGCTAATGATGGAAAAATAAGTGGGCCCCAAAAATGGCATCTTAGTTATGCCACCTTGCTTTATTTTCCCCATGCAGGCTCTTGTAAATCAGTTTGGGAAATTTTATCTGGGGAGGAAAATGCCTAAACTCATTAAGTTGAGAGGTAAATTACCTTTGCCTTTTTTTTTAGTGTCCATTAAGCTGCTGGCATTTAGGGCAGCAATGAAAGCCCTTTAAGGATTCTTCTTTGCTGTTTTCATAACAATTTTTTTTGACCAGTCTGGGTTGTTAGCCCTGAGCTGAACCCCTGAACCTGGAGGACCAGTGGACCACTCTTAGTCTGGCCTCTACCCTTTGACCTGTTTGGCATGGGGGAACCTACCAGGCATAAAGACCAACTCCAGCCAACAAATCTCTTCAGGCATTGAGGTACAGAAGCCTTCAAACCAAAACAAGGTTGTGGTCCTCTAGGCGGTGTCTTCACCATACTTTATTTTTGTCAGTCTTTTGGAGCTTTCTATCCACATCCTCGTACTCTAGTTTGTAGCACTTTGTGATTATACTCTTGAGATTAAAACTAGTGCTTGCCAAGATAATGTGTTGCCATTATCTGGTTTCAAAGTCTGTTTTAAAGTGAAGGGTAAAAAAAAACCCATGCCAAGAATAATAATAACCTCAGTGTTGTTAAAACACTAAAATAGCTAGTACAGGCAACCCCGGTGTTGTGGTTGTTTGGATAACCGAAATTTGTCCCTTTAGAATTCGCAAATCACTTCCAAAAGTATTTTAAGATATGGAATAGAAATTCTTAACTCTTACTTTCTCCTCCATATAAAATTTGTAATTAAACAATTTTTTCAACACTCAAACATTCACAGATGATGCAGCTTGTATTGGGTAAAATTTCAATAGCAGTGGTTTTCTAGAAATTCAACAACCTCCTGCCTATAACGTGGGTGCTCCCTGTAGCTTTTTGTTTGGCACGTTAGTCACGTGACTGCCCTGTGTACTCAGTGTTTCTGAATTTGCTGTGAGGAGAGCTCGGCTCGGTGTATAGGAATACATGCTTATAAAGGTAGGTAGGATATAAGATCTGGGGAGGGAAAGAAAAGGCTCCTTCTTCATTAGCAGTGATCTGTTCACATTAGGGTAATTAACACAAGTGCAGATTGCTGAACATCTGTGCATTTTAAACTCCGTGTCAGACTCTTGCAGACAACACACAGAAGCATAGTACCAAATAGACAGTGCCAGCAGTGTCCTTCCTATCGTTACACTGCACTCGAGCAGCATTAGCACTGTTCATCCACCCCAGGCCACAGTCACATTTGTATTCCCTTGCCAAGGAGTTGGAAGCAAAGTTTGGGCAGTTTGTTTTCCAGCTTCTGCAAGTCCTGAATTATGCATGACCAATTTATCATCCCCCCAACTGAAAACTAATTGTGTCCCCGGGATATATTTACTAGAAATTATAGTTTGCCTTGTGAAGTCCCCAGGGTAGCTGAAGCAGATGATGTGAGAGAAGAGGAACCTCACAGTATACGCTTGATGAATTCAGCTAGGGCATGGATCTTTGATTTGTAACTTTTGTGTTTTAATTTGACAAAGATATTTTGCTCAGTAAACATACGAGAACTCTCCCGCGGAGGAAGGAAAGCCTTAATCTGATCAAAAATGTCCAAAGGCAAATAGAATTGGGAATGTGTCCTGGCTAATAGAAAACCTTGTAGAGTATGTAGATAATTTGTTTATCGGTTGGGTAGCGTTACATTTATGAAATTACTTTGCTCCTGGGCAATGGAAAGTGAAGAATGAGAGATGAGGAATAAAATTGCGATGGTCTTGCTTGTAGCTGCAGGGGTACTCAGATAGCGGCTTTTGCTGGTAGCACATTCACATTTGCAGCCAGACGGGCTGCTGCGGATCATCTGCCCTTTCATTATTCGAGAAATGGCACATTAGCGAGCACAGGTTAGCTCATCTATTCACTGATGTTCTGCATGATCAACTGCAGCCTTTATGGCTTTTTAAAATATTAAATACTGATAGCTGACTTGTCTCTGCCGCCTTTGATTTCTTCCATCAATCATGCCAGCTGCAATTTCGCACCAGCCCTCAATGAAGCCTCATGCTGACCCTGTCTGCTCTTGTGCAGCAAAGTGTGCATCCTTCTAATTACAAGCCAGAGCAACGCAGCAGGTGAGGGAGGCTTGCTGGGGCGACTTAGCCCACACCTGATAAGGCTTTCCAGGAGGAAGAAGCGCTTACGCACTTAAGCGTGCTCGCCGAGATACCTAATTATCTGTAACTCTCAAGTTGTGTAAAAGGAAAAGCTAAAGGGATGAAATAGGAATCGCTCCCCCGCTGTGGCTGTGCGGCTTTTCACAGCTGATTAGATCTGAGCACTGATAAAGCTGTTGAAAGCTGCCAGGAGGTGGTACGGTGTTCCTGGGGATACAGAAGTGTTAGAGGATGGGGGCAGGGGAGCAGCATCCGAAGAAGCATGGTGAAATATAGCATGTTGAATCAGTTTGTCCTGTGGGGACACAATAGAGACGAGATTAGCCCATTTACTGTTTCACTTCTCTGAAAACTAGTACGATGTGATTTCTACAGGGCTATCTAAACACACATTCATCCAGACCAAGGGAAAACTTCAAATAAAATTCTGTGAAGCTGAAGCACACTGATAACAGATTAAAGCGAGCAGCATATCCCTTTAACTTGGCATAAACTGGCTTGCTTTGCACTGCCAAGCCTTTCATTTTTTCTCTCGTGCTAGCTGTTTGAGCTACAAGGCCAAGACTGAGGGAGACTTGGATTAGCCTCTATGCAGACAATGCCTGCAGGCTGATAGCCTGGTAGGAACAGCATGAAACACAAGGCTGTTGGCTTGACTGTGCCTTTTATATAGCGGTATTCTAACAACGACTAGGAATTGAAGGCTACGCATAAATTTTTGATGTTGTCCGTCCTTAACAATTTGGAATTCTTTCATTCTCTGTCCAAACTCAGCGCTGGTAAAAATGAAGCTAGGCAAGTTAAGGTAGCTCGTGGGTATTAATCCATCTGCCTTTTTTGGCATTTCCTAATTTATAGTTTGTAAGAAGGCTTTAATATATATATAGATATAATGTATATTGAAGCTTTTAATCTGACATGT
This sequence comes from Hemitrygon akajei, assembly GCF_048418815.1. Classification (NCBI taxonomy): domain Eukaryota; kingdom Metazoa; phylum Chordata; class Chondrichthyes; order Myliobatiformes; family Dasyatidae; genus Hemitrygon; species Hemitrygon akajei. The sequence goes on along the minus strand of NC_133130.1, from coordinate 127,697,079 downwards.
AGAATTGAATTTTTTTTAAAAAAAGCTTCCTTTTGGGCTGCAGCTGCTTCATTTTATAGCTGTTTTAATTATATGGATGAGAATATTCATACAAATGTACAGCAAAAAAACTGGCCCTTCAGCCCACATTTATAGAGACAAGTTCAAGGTAAATATATATTTTTGAAAAAATATATAAACCCCATGACCATGTGGGTTTCCTCTCACAGTCCAAAGACCTACTGATTGATAGGTTAACTGATCAATGTGAATTGTCCCATGATTAGTCGAGGGTTAAATCAGGTTGCTGGGTGGCGCAACTCAAGGGGCCTATACCGGTACTGTATCTCAACAACTATTCATTTTATAGCGAGCATTCACAATAAAGAAACACAATACCATCAATAAAAAGCTACGCACAAACAACCAACATGACAACAAAAGACAACAAATTGTACAAATTCTAAAGGAAACCTAAATAAATAAATAATAGAGAGCTGGAGAGTCCTCGAAAGTGAGTGTAGACTGCAGAATCAGTTCATTGTTAAGCTGAGTGAAGTTATTTACACTGGTTCAAGAGCCTGATGGTCTAGTGCTGTGGGGCTGTGACTCTATGCAGGTGTACTATAATGGGAATGTCGAGATGTTTTTAATAATTTCTCTTAACTAAATGAGGCTCAGTGAGAACCCTCTGCTAAATGTTTAGCAACACACAAGATGTGGTTTTACTGAAATTTAACTGACATCTGTGGTTTGCAATGAGATGTAAGACAGTCTGTAAGAAATGACATTGAGCATTTTTAACTTCACCCTGAGTGCAGCACAACCTTTGATTCGCCTTTTCAATTTCTAATATTTAAAAAAATCTAACAGATTTTCACAAATCTTAATAACATGGATGCATAAACCTGTGTTTAACTGTGCACATACAGTGTCCTGTATCAGAATCAGGCTCAATATCACTGGCATATGTTGTGAAATTTGTTAACTTTGCAGCAACGGTACAATGCAGTACATAATAGAAAAAAAAGCAAAAATAGAAACAAAAAAGTAGTGAGATAGGGTTCATGGTTTTTTAAAAATCGGATTCAATGTCCATTCTGAAAACGGATGGCTGAGAGGAGGAAGCTGTTCCCAAATCGCTGAGTGTGCGCCTTCAGGTTTTTGTACCTCCTACCTGATGGTAGCAGTAAGAACAAGGCATGACCTCGGTGATGAGGTCCTTGATGATGGATGCTGCCTTTTTGATATCCTGGATACTTACATATTTGCCATTATGGCCACATAACTTCAATAGTTCAATAGTTTGCAAATGTACTTTTTACGGGTTGTTTTGTGGGCATTATATACAATAATTTTTCTGACATTTCAGTGCTTTTTATTTATAATAGAGGGCTTTATATACCAAATTTCATCTTAAGGGTGAGCTTGAGAGCTTCATCCTGTATCTAATCTGAGTTTGCAAAGGGTATTACAAAATGGTGCTTATTTTCAAAATTATTTTGTGCTCACCTCCTGATTCATTTTCATAATTAGCAAATCATGAATCTGTATCAGGTTTGATCTACGAGTACATTAACCAACATCAGCGGGATGTCAGCCTCGTGGTTTCAGAGAAACAGTTTCATGCTTTCCCACACTACTGAATTATTGATTTGTATGTCAAGATAAAAAGTACTTTCCCACAGTATTGAAATTACCATTCCAGGTGGGTCACTTGACTAATTGCACAAATTAACCTGTCTAATTACACTCGTAACTAAGCTGTTGATGAGATGTGCAAGCTGATATGGTTGCGGATCTGATCTCTTGGCTGTATGGCACAGGAATCATGTGAAAGAAGTGTGCCATAGTCTGTTGTGCAGCCAATGCTGTTAATATTCAGTGACGCTTGGTATGTTTTCAATATTGCATCAAAATCTTTGTGCATACAGATATGACATTCTTTGTAGGTGAAGCTTTTAGCCATAATATTAAGATTTAAAATCTGCTCTTCGGGTGTAAGATACTGACAATTATAGGGACAACATCCTGCCTTGAGTTATTACCCAAATTTTCCAGGCAATATTGCAATTTCTCATGCTCTTGACAGATTTTTAAAAAATGAAAAGTATTCATGAAGCCTTTGAGAATTGAAATCATAGTGAATGGAAGGAACCAAGATAATTTTCTGTCGATGTTACAAGGATTATTCACAGATTGCATCATTCCAGTCTTTTTTTTAAAAGGAAAAAAATGTATTGAAGCCACATAATTAAGAACCAATCTGGCAAAGCTCCACAGTTGCAACTGGCTTATAAGATGATTATAAATGTATAGTTTAGAGTTGTTTTCCAAAGCAAGTTTACTTCACTCACTACAAGTAGAGCTGTCACGTTACATGTATCAACTAATTATATTCTTCAAATCAGCTGAAATATTCAATTTATTTATCACATGTACATCGAAACATACAGTGAAATGCGTCATTTGCGTTAGCACAACGCTACTACAGCTCGGAGCATTGGAGTTCAGGAGTTCAATTCTGGTACCGTCTATAAGGAGTTTATAAATTCTCCCTGTGACTGCATGGGTTTTGAAGTTCAAAGTAAAATTTATTATATAAGTACATATGTCATCATATGTTTTCTTGCAGGCATACAGAGTAAATCTAAGAAACATAGAATCAATGAAAGACTCCACCCAATAGGACAATCAACCAATGTGCAAAGGGCAATAAACTGCAAATATAAAAAAAAATAATAAGCAATAAATAGAGAACAAGGGATGAAGAATCCATGAAAGTGAGTCCCTAGGTTGTGTTAACAGTTCAGTGATGGAGTGAGTATGGTTAATGGTATCCTGAACTGGGTAGTGTGGATCTTAAGGCTCTTGTACCACCTTCCTGATGGCAGCAGTGAGAAGAGGTCATGGCCTGGGTGGTGGGGATCCTTGGTGATGGATGTGGCTTTCCTGTGTGTACATAGTGCTCTGTGTAAATGTGCTCAATGGTGGGGAGGGTTTTATCTGTGATGGACTGTGCCGTACCACTACTTTTTGTAGAATTTTCTCTTCAGTGGCATTGGTGTTTCCATACCAGGCTGTGAAGCAAACAGTCAGTATACTGTCCACCCCATATCTAAAGAAGTTTGTCAAAGCTTTAGAATCCAAATATTCACAATATTATAAGGAAGTAGAGATGCTGCTATACTTCATAATGGCACTTGCGTGTTGGGCCCAGAACAGATTCTCTGAAATGATAACACTGAGGATTTTAAAAGTGCTGACCCTCTTCACCTCTGATCCTCTGAGGACTGGCCCATGAACTGCCAGTTTCCTCCTCCTGAAGTCAATCAGCTCCTTGGTCTTACAGACATTGAGAGATTGTTGTTGTGTCACCAATCAGCCAGATTTTCATTCTTCCTCCTATATGCTGATTTCTCACCACCTTTGATTCAGCAAACAGCAATAGTATCAGCAAACTTAAATATGGCATTGGAGTTGTGCTTAGCCTCATAAGTATAAAGCAAGTAAGCAGGGGCTAAGCACACAGCCTCGTGGTGCAGCTGTACTGGTGGAGATTGTGGAGTAGATGTTTTTCCACAATCCAAACTGCGGGTCTACAAGTGAGGAAATCGAGGGTACAGTTGCACAAGGGGATATTGAGACTAAGGTCTTGAAGCTTATTGATTACTTCTGAGGGGATGGTATTGCAGAGTGAGCTGTGGTCACTACAGCATCCTGATGTATGGATCTTTGCTGTCCAGATGTTCCGGGGTTGAGTGAAAAGCTAATGAAATGGCATCTGCTGTGGACCTATTGTGAAGATAGACATATTGGAGCAGATCCAAGTCTCTTCTCAGGTTTCATCACCAACCTCTCAAAGCACTTCTTTACAGTGAACGTGAGTGCTACTGGACAATAGTCATTAAGGCAGATTACCACGTTCTTCTTAGACACTTAAAACAGCTGGGTACCTCAGACTGCTAAAGTGAGAGGTTAAAGATATCAGTGAACACTCCAGCCAGTTGCTCAGCACAGGTCTTTAGTACTTGGCCAGGTGCCCCATTTGGACCAGATGCATTCTGTGAATTCACTGTCTTGAAAGATCTCTCATGTCAGCCTCAGAGACTATAATCACAGGGTCTTTGGGTGCTGTAGGAGTTTGAAAAGGTTCCTCCATGTTTTGACATTCAAAGCAACCGTAGAAGGCATTGAGCTCATCTAGGAGTGAAACCTTGCTGTCACCTATGTCACTTAGTTTCACTTTGTAAGACATGATAGCATTTACGCCCTGCCACAGCTGTTGAGTATCCTTTGGTGATTCATGTTTGGTCCGGTATTGTCACTTGGCAGTTGAGATGGTTCTCCAGAGATTATACCTGGACCTCGTGTATCTTGGTCATCAGACATGATTGCCACTGATCTGGCCTTCTGCAGATTGCTGATCTCATGGTTCATCCGGGGCTTCTGGCTGAGGAAAACTCTGAATGATACTGTGGGGACACACTCATCTACGACAATTTTTATAGAATCAGTGACAATCATTCTTCTTGGTGATCCAGTTTCCTCCCACAGTCCAAAGATGTAGCAGTTAGTTGGTCATTGTAAATTGTCCTGTTATTAGGCAGGTGTTAAATGGGTGGGTTGCCAGGCAGCAGAAGGTTCCTTGCTGATTCTCTAAATACATAAACATTAACAACCAAAACAACCTGACGGCATGACGGGGCATCCTGCAATTGTCCCCACACAATCCGGCACCAACATAGCATGCCCACAATGCTCATCCCTACAAACCTAGAAAAAAGTACAGAGTCTGAGCCCCAACCTCGACAGAGACCACAGCTTGGTGCCATCTTAACTTCTATTTTAACAGGATTAAAAGTCTACCCAGCTAAAATATCTCATTTGTCAGCACAACAGAGGACAAGGGTCATGTGGCAGAATTTGTGGTGCTCCCTTCAGTTCAGCCAACTAAACAAATACCACTTAAGACCCACTCTGTGTTTATATTGACGATTAGATCCTGTCTGATCCAATGTGTGCAGTTTAGCTTTAAAAAAACAGGTAGTCATGGGTTAGTGTCACCCTGGAGGAAAGCAAAGTGATTCACACAAGCTTACTTTTAAAACTGCACCTAGACCTTTTCTTCATTGGACTGTGACCAGGGTGTTTATTTGTGGTAGTTTGTCCTTTGCATTAGAAATTAAAAATAATGTGGATTATCAGGTTTTTAGTATTGGTTGCATGTTGCCTCTTGTGCAATACCTTCCTTCACGTGGTTCATCATTATGAAATAATTGAGTCATTCAAGTTAAAGTAATTGATGTAATTTAATTAATCCATGGCCTCTTCTGCCACAATAAGGCCACACTCAGTGAAGGGGTAATACCTCATATTCTGTCTAATGGTTTCCAATCTGATGGCACAAGCAATGATTTCTCTTGGTATTTTTCCCTCCCTTTTCATCTTTTTCTATTCCCTACTGTAGCCTCATACCACATCTCAGCACCTGCCTACCTGTCACCTTCACTTGGGTCCCCTCTCTCTTTCTTCCATGGTGTACTCTCTTCTATCATATTCCTTCTCCAGCCATTTGTCTTTCTCCACCCATCATCTCTCAGCTTGCTACTTCATTCCCAGTCCCCCACCCACCTGCCTTCACCTATCATCTTCTAGCTTGTTTGCCTTCCCCTCCCCCACCACTGTATTCTGGCTTCTTCCCCTTTGTTTTCCAGTCCTGATGAAGGGTCTCAGCCTGAAACATCAACTCTTTTTTTTTTCATTTCCATAGATGCTGCCTGACTTGCTGAGTTCCTCCACCATTTTGCATATTGCTCTGGATTTCCAGCTTCTGCAAAATGTCTTGTGTTAATTGGCATGAGGCTGTTTTGTAAATCAGAAGCTTTAGGTTCCAGTGGAATATTAATAAATCATTTGCTGTTGCTGTGTTTAGATTGTACCCAATAACCTGATCAGGTTTCTCAAACTTTCCACTGTGGACAGTTGCTGAATATGGCAACAATGGAGTTGTGCATTCAGTGGCCACTTTATTAGGTGCAAGAATGGAACCTGGTGTGGTCTTGTGCTGTAGCCCATCCATTTCAACTTTCATTGTGTTGTTGTTACTGGGAGAAGGTGCTTGGAATGCTGGAAAGCAACTGAAGAGATTGTGGAGGCGTTAGTAATGATCTTACAAGAATCACTAGGTTCTGGAATGGTTGCTAAGGACTGGGAAATTACATATGTCACTCCATTCTTTAAGAAGGGAAGAAGGCAGAAAAAAAGGAAACTATAGGCCAGTTACCCTCACTTCAGTGGTTAGTAAGATGTTGGAGTCTATTATTAAGGGTGAGGTTGCGGGGTATTTGGAGACACATGATAAAATAGCCCAAAGTCAGCATGATTTTCAAAAGGGGAAATCTTGCCTGATGAAATACTTTGAGGAAATAACAGGCAGGAGATGTTGTTTATTTGGATTTTCAAAAGGCCTTTGACAAGGTGCTATCCATGAGGCTGCTAAACAAGGTAAGTGCCCATGGTATTACAGGAAAGGTGCTAGCATGGATAGAAGATTGCCTGACTGGCAGGAGACAGAGTTGGAATAAAGAGAGTCTTTCTGGTTGGCTGCCAGTGACTAGTAGTGTTGTGCAGGGCTAGTGTTGGGACAGCCTCATTTTCATGTCAGTGAGGAGTGTTTAATATCTCTGGACCTGTACTCGCTAGAGTTTAGGGGGGGGGGGGATCTCATTGAAACTTATTGAAAGGTCTGGATAAAGTGGATGTGGAGGGGATGCCTCCTTTAGTTGAGGAGTCTAGGACCAGAGGGCACAACCTCAGAATTTAGGGACTTCACTTTAAACAGAGATGAGGAATTTCTTTTGCCTGAGGTTGGTGAATCTGTGGAAATCATTGTGACAGGTGCCTATGGAGCCCATGTCATTGGGTATACTTAAGGCAGAAGTTGATAGGTTCTTGATTAATCAGGACATCAAAGTTTATGGGGAGAAGGCAGGAGAATAGGGTTGAGAGGAGTAATCAGACATGATGCATTGGTGGCACAGTCTTCATGGGCCAAATGGTCTAATTCTGCTCCAGTGTCTTAGGGTCTTATGTTGGTATATTCGGAGATGTTCTTCTATGCACCACTAATGTAATGCGTGGTTATTTGAGTTATTGTTGCCCTCCTGTCATCTTGGACTGGGCTGGCGAATCTCCTCTGACTTCTCTCATTAAGGTGTTTTCACCCACAGAACTGTTGCTCACTAGATTTTATTTTTCATTTTAGTGCCATTCTCTGTAAGTTCTAGAAACTGTGTGTGTGAAAATCCCAGATCAGCAGTTTTTGAGATACTCAAACCACGCCATCTGGCACCAATCATTCCACAGCCAAAGTCACTTTGATCTTCCCCATGCTGATGTTTGGTCTGAACAACAGTTGAACCTCTTGACCATGTTTACATGCTATTATGTATTGAGTTGCTACCACACGATTGGCTGATTACCTATTTGTATTAAAAACAGGTGTGCCTAATAAAATGGTCACTGAGTGTGTTTGCAATATTTGAAAATTTGAAAATGTTCTGAATTGTAGAAAACAAAGATGTAATGACATTGTCAAAGTCGCTCAGCATGTCAGGAGTAACCACATTGGTATTCATTAATGGATCAGAGTTTATAGTGCTAATTACAAAGGATCTGAAGCCCACTTTGACTAAAAGTTAAAGAATTTGAACAAAAGCCTCTTGCTCTGAGTAGTCACCTCTACCTGATGCAGAGTTTCAGCCTGAAATATCAGCCATTCCTTTCCTCCCCAGATGCAAGTTGACCTGCTGAGCTCCTCCAGCAGATTGTTGCTCCACATTCCAGTATCTAGTCTTTTGTGTGTTTCCACATCCCATTACTTTGACGTGGCATCAGCTATGCTAGCCATGCCTCTGTAAATTAACATCTTAAGGATGCTCATTACATTTAATTTCCATGTGGCAAAGCTCTTCTACCAACCTACAGTAGTTGGATGTTCTTTTGGGTATCAGTGAACTTCCTATATGCTGCTGCCTCCCAACAGCAGGCACCACCACACACTTGAAGAATACCACCAATGACATCTGTCCAAATTCCCTCGTTTACTGAAACGATAAACTGACACATGTTACCATGCTCTCGTAGGCTGATATCTCAATCATTGGCTTGCAAGTTACATTCAGTCATGGATAATAAATCAGCCATGGTGGAATGATGGAGTAGACTTAATGGGCCAAATGGTAATTCTGGTCCCATGTCTTATGGTCTTATCAGGGAGAAGGCAGGAGAATGGGGTTGAGAAGGATAATATAAATCAACCATGATGGAATGGCAGAGCAGACTTGGTTGGCCTAATGGCCTGATTCAGCAGGTTGCATAATTCATTTCCTCTATTCTAAGAAAACAAATAATCAGGTATAAAGAGCAATCGAATGTGCCTAAAGTCAACAGAAGTATAATGTATTTATTGACCCTTGCCCCATTACCTTTGAATCTGGAGGAGTGGTCAGGGTGGCTTTGAGAACCTCTAGTCTGCATTTCTCATAATGGTCTCATCAGTCACCGCAGAACCTACTGAACTGGAGTAGAAGCAAATCAGTCCTAATGAACTGGCTAGGGAGTTAAAACAGAGGGAGTTAAAACCGAGGGAGTGCTACATGTTTGGGAATGCTGTCTTTTGGTTGAGATAGTATACTGGGCACCTTCTGCCTCAGCTTCGATGTTCTAATACTGTTTTTTTTTAATTGAGCAGGTAATTATACCTAGGTTTCTAGCTAGTTATTTCTTGAGATACAGTGCAGAGCAGGACCTTCTGACCCTTTGAGCCGTGCTGCCCAGCAATTCCCCAATTTAATCCTAGCCTATTCATGGTACAATTTGCAATGATCAATTAACCTACCAACCAGTACCTCTTTTGACTATGGGAGGAAACTGGAGCATCCAGAGGAAACCCACGCAGTTGCGGAGGACATACAAACTCCTTACAGCGGTGGGAATTGACCCCGGGTCACTTGTACTGTAAAGCAATGTGCTAACTACTACGCTACTGTGCTGTTCCAGTCATCATCTATTTATTCCCTCGGTCACCATCACTGGAAGAAATAAGTCTGGTCATCTTTGTAATAATTACAGTGGGCAGACCATGTTGTTTGTGCTCCACAACAGATTTCTGAATTGACACACTTTTCTAGTGCGTGTTAAATAAATAAATAAACAAATAAATAAAAATCAATTGTTTCACTATTTCCCACTGTAGTAGTATCCAATTCACTGTGGAGTTCATTATGACACCCTGAGGTCCAAGAGCATTGAATAAACCCATCTTTTGTTGAAATCTCAATGATTTCTCCTGTCATTGTCCCTTGGAACAGAACATCGGTTATGTATTTTCCTGGCTGGGACATGAGTGTAGGTTCTCAAGTGTTGTTGGATGTGAATATCCTGTGATATTTTGTTCAAAGTAGTAATTTCCAGTCCACCCACAAATTGTTTGGTAGATCGAATGGTAGAAATGTGGAGTTAAAAACTGGTCGATCTTTGGTATCAAAATGTTGCATATTACTGGTTCAAATGATTTATAAGTGAAAGGTATAAATGTACTAAAAAACACAAAATGCTGGCAGAACTCAGCAGGCCAGAGAGCATCTATGGGAGCTATTTCCAGCATCTGCAGATTCACTCGTGTTGGTATAAATGTACTGCTTTTCATATAATTTTAACACAAGAAAGTCTGCCGATGCTGGAAATCCAGAACAACCCACCTACTGACCTGCTGAGTTTCTCCAGTATTTTGTGTGCTTCAAATGTGTTTTTATTAAGGATTTGAATACATGATGTTTCAGTCTTCAAACTGTTACAAAATAAATCAATCTTGTTTGGCCCATATACTGATAAACTGAATATTTACATTGGCTTTTCTCCAAATAAACAGTCTAACAGAGAAAAGGAGTTGGTGCTGCCTTATGAGGCTTGAGGTGTAAAACTGAAAACTGCATGTATATACATTTTCTATGCAAATACAAATTTTTTACCACAAGATAATGTGATGCAAAGTAAACTTCGGGATAAGTTTTTAATTTACAAAACGCATAACTTTGCAGTGTTTGTACTGAACTTGTGTAATGAAGTTTCAAGTATCAACAGAACTCTGAATCCAGATGCTGTTTGCCAAAAGTGATAGCTAGGATCTGTTATCATTTGCTGAAAGATCCCTGTTGGTATTCTCAGAAAATAAACTCATTATTTGAGTATCAGTATCCACTGTACTTTTATAAAAATTATAAAAGTAGTCTCAAAAATGGAACAATGTTTTATACTATTTATAGCATCTATGGAAAAGAGTAAACAATCAATATTTCTGGCCGAGACCCTTCATCATTTCCACAGATGCTGCTGAGTTACTCGAAAATCTTGTGTGTGTGTGTGTGTGTGTTGCTTTGAATTTCTAACATTTGCAGATTTTCTCGTGTTTGTGTGCTATTTGAGAATGTTTTAAAAAAGGTGTAATCTTAACATTTTGATTAGAATCACAAACGAGATAATCTGCAGATGCTTCAGAGTCCCTTCAGAGGAACTCAGCCCGAAATGCCGACTGTACTCCTTTCCATAGATGCTGCCTGGTCTGCTGAGCTCCTCCAGCTTTTTGTGTGTATTGGTTACATTGAATAGAATCTACTTTTATGGTAAGGATGTACGATAATCACATTCAAAGGCATAACTTGAGACTTAGAATTTGGAAGTTTTAAAGTTTTTGGTTATATTTTTTGAGTTGATTGCTCTAATTTATTTGTAGCTGCTAGGAGAACGACATTAGGGCAGTGCTTTTACAACAGGCTCCAAGTCTGAGCTAAGTAATCTTACAAGAGCAAGTATAATCATAGAACTTCCTGGACTTCACTATAATCAAAGTATTAGAGTGTTACAAAGTGAATGTAATTCCATTCAGTCCATATACTGACAGAATGAAGATAAATTGGTCATTTGGAGTACAGCTAGATAATTCCAGCTTTGCTTGTATAATTAATGAAAACTAAGTTATTTAAAATATTTTTTATGAAAGGCAAATACTGGATTTCCTCCTATTTAATTTTGTATTTCCTGGTAAGTTTCTCTTCATCTTCTACATTTTGGGAATTACAACTATTTCAACAAAAGTCGGTACAATTCTGAATTCCCTGTAATACTTAAATGTTAAACCAGATTTTGTTTAAGCCAAAATAAACTATAACAAATACATCCACATGTATCGTAGCTCTTAAAAGTGTAATTAAATGATGGTAAATCTACAGCTTGCTTGCTGAAGTAATTTTTTAATGATGATAGCCTAGCACACACATATTTGAAAAAGAATGTTTCATTCTCTTATTGGAAAATTTTGCAGCATTTCATATTTTCCACAAGAAGAATTTTTAAAATTTTTGTAATGAAGTGCTTCATTATCTGAATGCAAGTCTGAGAATAAATTTGAGAAATCCCTTTTGCCTTCTACAGATGCTACCTGACCTGAATGTTACCAGCATTATCTGGTTTAATTTCAGATTTCAGCTGAAACTTTGACTTTCATTTATCAGTGGAATAGATTTTTCTCAATAATTAAAACTTATTTCTGTGTGTGTGTGTGTGTGTATGTGTATATGTATGTATATATATGTGTGTGTGTGTATATATATATATGTGTGTGTGTGTGTGTATGTATATCATAATTGGATGGGCAGCATCACTTTTTTAATTAATTCATGAAGTGTTGGAAATCTGAGTGACATATTTTTGACCACCCTAACTGTCCTACAGCAAAAGGCAAGATAATGGATGAACTCAGTGGGTTAGGCAGCATCTGTGGAGGGAAATGGACAGTTGGCATACTGTCATACGGTACACAATATATAGGAGTGGTATGGTAGCATAACAATTAGCATAACACTATTACAGTGCCAAGTGTAAGATCAAGGACTAGATGTGCCAAGGCATCATCCCTGATGAAGATGGCAGTTTGTCATCAAAACTTCAGTTATAGTCGATACCTGTACCCAGCTGGAAGCCTGAGAAGAGTTTATTTGTCATATATACTGGAAAGCACTAATCCTTTTTCAGAAAGGCAATAGTCTGATTATTTAGGGCCCTGTTGAAGCCATATTTGAATGGTTGTTTGTTTCTAGTGACCTAACTGAAGGAAGGATATTCTCCCTCGGGCTTTATAAAATAAGTGGTGAACTCATCAGAACATTTTCTATAAGCATTGATAGGGAGGATCTTCAGTATTGGCACCAGCAGTCCTGATGCAGGTTTTAACCAGAAACATCAACCGTTTCTCTCCCTCCCTCCCACCCAATTATCACACACACACACACTCACACACACTCACACTCACACTCACACACTCACACACTCACACTCACACTCACACTCACACTCACACTCACACTCACACTCACACACACTCACACTCACAAACACAAACAAAACACACCTTGTTTTAGCACTATCGGCAGTCATCATGCATCTCTAATTATCCTTTAATAGTGAACTGCTACAGTCTTTGTGGTGACAGTGTATTTCCATGTCTAGATACTGCAGTTTCTCGGGTGGTTGTGTTCCTTTGCATCTGCCGTCCTCCTCTTGGAAGTGTTGCCAAGAAGGCCTTGTTAATTTATTGAGTGTCATATCTATTTTGTGCATTGCAGCCTTTGTGTACTAGAGGTGGAGAGAGAAAAAGGTATTGGACTAGCGGCTGATCAGTCTGATTGATTTAATATTGAACATTGTTCAAGATGCAGCCAAACAGATGATATCCCATCATAGTGCCGACACCTCTGTTAATGAGGACTGTAGAAATTTCTCTTCCAATAGTGGAAATGCTTGGGGAGTAGGGGGTTTAATTGGTGACCAATTTGCCATGATGCCTAACTTGCAAGATGAGATTGTTGCCGCAATTTTCATGTGACATGCATAGTTAAGCTTCTGGATAGTGGTTGAACACTTTTCCCAGGATAATGTTGAGGACTTTGTTGGTGAAAATGCATTGAATGTCCAAAGAAACCAGGCAATAGTGGCTCCTGATTAAAAAAAAATTCTGTCACTGTTGAGTGCAAATGCCTCATTTATGTTCGTCTAAATTAATTTTAAATGGGAATGAACTGCTTCACAGAGAAGTTGCAAAAGGAACAGAATGTCAGACATTACCACAAAGGTTCCCATTACTTTTATTCATGTTCATCTTCTGGACATTGCTACCAAAGTCAGCATTTAATGCCCATTGTTAATTGGTCTTTAGAAGATAGTGGTGAAATGCAACCTTAAGCCATTCTGGTCCTTTTGGTGAAGGTGTTCCCATTGTACTGCTAGGGAGGGAATTCCAGGATTTAGATCCAGCAACAATGAAGGGCCAACAATACATGTCCAAGTCAGGATGGGAACCTCCAGGTAAGGGTATCAAAAATAGAAGCTGTTGGCTTAATATGAGTTCTAAAGCGCATTTGAGAGGAAAGTATTAAAAGTGCCTGATAATGCTTGTGGTATCAGGAGGTGATTTACTCACCATGATGAACCTAGCTTTTAATCTCCTCTGTATGGCACATATGTGTCTCATCCAGCTGAATCTCCAGAAAGTTGATAGTGGGTACTGGACGATAAAATTGCTATTGAATATCAAGAGTGAATGGTAAATGGGTGTGAGAGCATGTACCTCAATGCTAAATTGGCATTTGGAGTTAGATTATCAACAATGATGTACCATTTTTCTCTTGCTTTCCCATTCCTCTTAATTTCCATGCGGAATTGCTCATCATTGGGGACATATGAAATGTGACCTTGGGTGTGATCTGTTGATTGACTAGTCTCTGTGATTTCTACCAGTAAACATTTTTTTAAGAAGTCTAGTTTGTAGTTTGAGGATGCTTACCAAGGGTAACATCCTCCATATGTTCATGCCTGGACTCTTTCAATAACTTCGTTGGCTTGGTCTTTTTTTATTCGGTTTTCTGGTTCGTTTTTTTTTTTGCTCTTTGCACAATTTGTTCTTTTTTGTGTGTTAGGGTTTTGATTTCCTTTGAATGGACTCCATGGTGTTTCTTTTTTTCATGGCTGTGGGAAGATGAAGCATACATGCTTTAATAATGTACTTTGAATCTTTGGTTCTGTATTTCTGCACCTGGATCCTCCTCTGCTTTCCTTTTCAAGTCAAGTTTATTGTCATTCAACCATAAACTGCTGGTACAGTACACAGTAAAAACGAAACATCGTTCCTCCAGGATCCTGGTGCTACATGAAACAGGAAACTACACTAGACAGTACAACGCTACACTAGACTACATAAAACATGAAAAACTGCACTAGACTACAGATCTGCACAGGACTACATAAAATGCACAAAACAGTGCAGGGCAGTACAATAATTACTTTAATGTCACCAAACAATTGAGCATACAATCATCACAGTGATATTTGATTTTGCGCTTCGCGCTCCCTGAAGTACAAATCGAAGTAAATATAATAAAAATTTAAATTATAAATCATAATTAGAAAAGGGAAAGTAAGGTAGTCCAAGTCAGGTCCGGATATTTGGAAGGTACAGCCCAGATCCGGGTCAGGATCCGTTCAGCAGTCTTATCACAGTTGGAAAGAAGCTGTTCCCAAATCTGGCCATACAAATCTTCAAGCTCCTGAACCTTCTCCCGGAGGGAAGAGGGATAAAAAGTGTGTTGGCTGGGTGGGGCATGTCCTTGATTATCCTGGCAGCACTGCTCCAACAGCGTGCGGTGTAAAGTGAGTCCAAGGATGGAAGATTGGTTTGTGTGATGTGTTGGGCTATGTTCACCATCTTCTGCAGCTTCTTCCAGTCTTGGACAGGACAACTTCCGTACCAGGTTGTGATGCACCCAGAAGAATGCTTTCTACAGTGCATCTATAAAAATTAGTGAGGGTTTTAGGGAACAGGCCAAATTTCTTCAGCTTTCTCAGGAAGTAAAGGTGCTGGTGGGTCTTCCTGGCAGTGGACTCTACTTGGTTAGACCAAGTCAGGTCATTTGTGATATTCATCCCGAGGAACTTAAAGCTTTATAAAAAAAATTATTAATTATATAAACAAGATAATAGGCACAGTAGAGGACAAATTACAATATACTAATAAATGATGTAGATGTCAGTCTGGACTCTTGAGTATTGAGGAATCTGATGGCTTGGGGAAAGAAACTGTTGCACAGTCTGGTCATGAGAGCCTGAATGCTTTGGTGCCTTTTCCCAGATGGCAGGAGGGAGAAGAGTTTGTGTGAGGGGTGCATGGCGTCCTTCACAATACTGTTAGCTTTGCGGGAGCAGTGTGTGGTGTAAATGTCTGTAATAGTAGGAAGAGAGACCCCAATGATCTTCTCAGCTGACTTCACTATCCGCTGCAGGGTTGGTCTCCTAGCTTAGGGATAATTGTAGAATATAGAATATGCCAGGCCATGCAGCTGCTGGTTATGGTGGAAGGCAAATCTAATGCAGTTTACCTTCAGTGCCTCTTGGGTATCCAGTTTGTGCTACTTGATTTCTTCTGATTCTGAGCTGCAACGCCCAGCAACACCCGATTTAACCCTAGCCTAATCCTGGGGCAATTTACAATAACCAATGAACCTACTAACCAGTAGGTCTTGGAATTGTGGGAAGAAACTGGAGCACCTGAAGGAAACCCACACAGTCGAGAAGAGAGTATGCAAACTCCTTGTAGACAGCAGTTTGAATTGAACCCGGGTCGTTGGTACTGTAAAACATTGTGCTAATCGCTATGCAACTGTGCCACCCCTTCATGGTGGTGATGATAGGATGGATAAAGTGAAGATAGTTCTTTCTGGTACAATGGTCATTCCAAAAATAATAATGTAACACCACTGTAACAGGTCATCAATATAAAGTTCAAATGAGTTTTGGTTTTGTCACCCTGACCACCATTGTTGCTCAAAGAGTATTCAATAATCATTGAGGGTAGTCAGTGATAATCAACGCAATGCCTCAAGACTTCAAGGTTCAGAGTGAAGTTTGAGTTCTCCCTGCGTCTCCTTCCTTCCTGCATGTAGTGGTGGATGTAACTTGAAATACCTGGAACCTCTGGTAGAACAGTTCTGTGAACATGACTGAATATTTCTGGTGTAATTTTGGAAGATAACTTTTACAGTAATAGTGTCCTCATTGTGCCTGAATTGGATGCATAAATTAATGCAAGAGGGACCAATTCAGATAGTTCTTTTATTACTTCTGTCATATTAGTTGTAATATCTCAGGACAGATAATCTGTGACATATTCTCTTTTTTAAAAAAAGCCAGGAGTATTCATCAGATCAGGCAGCATCTGCAGCAAGAGAAATAGGTTGGAACTCAGTTTTTTGGGGATGGAATTGGAAGTGAGGCTTAGAGAGAATAAGTAGGGTATCTTTGGGCTGGAGACCAAAAGAATGAATGGCAAAAGTAGAGGCAATGCCAGCCAGGAGAGGGTGTGAGTGCATCCACCCTGGTAGGGAGAAATGTCTTGACTGTATATGCATTATGATTATATGTGTTATATACATATAATTAGTTAAATGACAACAAACTTAATCATGGATGATCTGTCTGGCAGAATTATGAATGGGAAATGAATGGTTAAAAAGCCAAAGTAATTCAGCGTATACAATTGAGACCAAGATCCATCATAGGTCCAAGGACCCTCATAGCCATCTTGACTACTTCCACCCGGCTTCTTGTCCTGTTTTCCTATAGTGCATCCCTGTCTATCCCTCCTTGGACTGGAAGAAAGTGATTCTATGTTAATTGGACACTAAATTACATTATATGTAGGTAAGAGAGAGAATTTGTGGAAAATGGAATCAGAATCTGGTTTAATATCACTGGTGTATGTTGTGAAATTTGTTGTGTAACAACAGTACAAAATATAAATTAAGTAGTGCAAAAAGAAAAAAATATGTAGTGAGCTAGTATTCGTGGGTTCAATGTCCATTCAAAGATTGGATGGCAGAGGGGAAGAAGCTGTTCCTGAATCGTTGAGTGTGTGTCTTCAGGCTGCTGTACCTCCTCCCTGATGGTTGCAATGAGAATAGGGTATGAACTGGGTGAGGGGGTCCTTAATGATGGATGCAGCTTTTTTTTTTGAGGCATTGCTCCTTGAAGTTGTCCTGGATTCTGAGGAGGCTAGTGTCTAATGGGGTTGATTGTTGATTAGGGTGAATTTGGCGGACTGCAGGAACAGTTGATGTGCTGTCTAACTCAGATTTTATCTGTGGCCTTTATCAACAACAAAATCAATGTACTACATGCCAAAGTATTCTTGAGCATATATACAAATGTCATCCTCCAATTCGGCATTCTTGTTTTGCTTTTGTACTCATATTATTCACTTGTTAACTTTTGGTGGAAGTGTTCCCAAACTGCACATTGCACAAGTCTAGGATATGAACCGTAGTGTATGCATTGAAGCACTATCTGTGATGATAAACACTCAAGCATCAGGCAGTAAAGCCTTTCTAAATATCTGGCAGCTGTGGGAGGGCGGAACGCCGATCGGTATCTAATTCAGTGATAACAAAGGCCAGGCCTGATCCTTCATAAAGATTAATTTGATCTACCATTGTATCTTATCTCTGCAGCTCAAATGGTATTATACAGCCTCTGCCATAAGAACACACATTTTCAGTTTTACTGGGTGCTCTTTTCCTTCAATGTTATATAAAGAGTGGTGTCTGCAACTGTTAGGCTAGTTGTCCATTTCCACACTTTTATTCATGACATTAAAAACCAGGTACATTTTTTTTTGGTGTGTATGTGTATACCTGTGTAATTTTTTTCAAAAAGATTTAGATCTACTTTGGGGAAATGGAATGATACTGTAAGATTTTATGCTTGAGTAACCAGGAAAAAAACCTAGTCAAGGTCCCAACCATAAGTGAAGAAAATTCATTCAAATTTTCTTGGGTTATTTTGTTTAGCAGTTAGAAGCAGTTAGGCCAATTAATTCCCAAAACCTGTTCCATAAATTCAGTTTTACAGAAAGGACTTTTTGCTGCAGTTTCATTCATGGCAACCAAGATGCTTATGTAATCTATAAGACGTAGGGCCAGAAATGGGCCATTCAGCCCATCGAGTCTTCTCTGATTTGAATCTAATCTAATCCCATTCACTAGTTTTTTTTTAAAGAAGTCTGTCAGTATCTACCTCATTAGACCCCTCATAATTTTATAAATTTCTCTAAATATTCCAAGAGGAAGCTACTGACAATGAAGGAAGCCAGAGATGGAGGACCTTCATTGCTGCCCTAAATGCCAGTGGCATAACAAGCAATGAGTTAGTCTAAAATATGACCTCCCCCTCCTTTCATCCCAGGGTAAACAGTCCCAGCATTTCCAATTTCTTCTAACTCAAGCCCTCAAATTCAAGTAACATTCTGGGAATATTTTCTCCACCCTCTCTAGTTTAAGCAAATCTATCATTCATCAAGGTCATGGCTGATCCAATTGTAGCTGTGCCACCATTATATAAACTTTCTTAGTTTAAGGGGACATGTAAGGAAGCTGGTTGGTTTTGGATAGTACAGAGGTTCAGATTAAAATTGGGGGATTGCTGGGCAGTATAGCTAGAAGGGCCTGTTGCACACTGTATCTCAGTAAACAAATCATCTAAATGTGTTTGAAAGATGTGGTTGAAATTCTCCTCTGTACAATGTAAAGTTTGCTATAGTAGTTTAAAATTTAGCTGGAATAAATTGGACTCCATGGTTCATGTTTCTAGTTGCTCCGTTTTTTTAAAAAAATTGCTATTTTGTGTGGTGTTGATCAGGGCAGACTGGTTGTACAGCCTGCAGTTCATGAATGACAGCACAAAATTGAACTGAACTAAACTGGCCATCCTTGCATTGTTTCAATGACACTGTGCTTTGATGTTTTATTCTGTGTTTTTCCCCTTTTTTTGGCATTTGCGTGATTTGTTCTCTGCTTTTGTGCGTTGGGTGTTTGATGTTTTCTTTGAGCAGGTTCCATGGTGTTTCTTTGTTTTATGGCTGCCTGTGGGATGACTGCATATGTACTTTGTTAATAAATGTAATTAGAATCAGGTTTATTATTACTGGCATATGTCATGAAATTTGATGATTTGTGGCAGCAGTACATAAATTATTATCAATTACGATAAGAATTATTTTAAAAATTTAAAACAAGTAGTGCAAAATGAGAGCACCAAGTGAGGTACTATTTAGAAATGGTCTATTTAGAAATCTGATGGTGAAGTTGTTCCTAAAACACTTGAGTGTTTGTTTCCAGGGGTCTTTGTGATCTTGAGGTGCATAAATTGGGTAAATCCCCAGGGCTTGACCAGACATAATCTGGGACTTTATGGGAAGAAATGGGAGAAATTGCTGGCAGAGATTTTTGTATCTTATCCACACATGAGGTACCGGAGGGCTGGAGAGTGGCTAATGTTGTCTTCATTTAAGAAAAGCTACAGGAGACTGGGAATCTACAAGCCAGTGAGCTATACGTCAGTGGTGCAAAAGCTACTGGAGGGTATTCTGACAGACAGGATCTATTTGCATTTGTAAAGTGCAACTAGGGATAATCAACATAGGTTTGTACATGGGAAATCATACTTTACAAATTTCATTGAGTTTTGTGAAGAAGTGTCCAAAAGCATTGACAAGTGTATGTGGACTTTAGCAAGGCTTTAGACAGGGTTCTGAATGGTAGGCTGATCCAGAAGGTGATCTCACATGGGATCCAGTGAACCAATCAACTAAGATTTTAAAATAGCTATCTGTTACATACATTATGTCAAAACATCCAGTGAAATATGTCATTTGCATCAAGGATGTGCTGGGGGCTGTCTGCAAGTGTCAGCTTGTTTCTGGTGTAAACAAAGCATGCCTACAGCTCACTAACCCTTTGGAATGTGGGAGGAAGCCCACATGGTCATGGGAAGAACACACAAATTTCTTACAGTGACAGGAATTGAACCCCAGTCTTCCAGCTGGTGCTGTAAAGTTAACCACTATGCCACCATGCTAGTGAAAGCTGTTGGAGGGTGTTAGTGGAGGATAGTTTTTCAAACTGGAGATCTGAGATCGGTAGCTTGGTGCTGGGTCCTCTGCTGTTGATCACACTTACCAACAATTTGCACAAGAATGTCAGCAGCATGATTACTAAGTTTGCTGATGATGCCAAAATTCAAAGTTCAGTATAAATTATCCAAGAGCATATAAGTCACGATATCCAAACCTGAGATTCACTTTCTTGCAGTTATTTACAATAAATGCAAAGAAAAAAGACAAACAAAATAATAAATAATCAAGACCATGAGGGTAAGCTTGAAAGTAAGTCCATAGGTTGTGGGAACTGTTCAATGATTGGGGTGAGTGAAGTTATCCCCTCTGGTTCAAGAGACTGATGGTTGAGGGGTAATACAGTAACTGTTTCTGAACCTGGTGGTGGGGGTGCTGAGGCTCCTGCACCACCTTCGTGATGGCAGTAGTGAGAAGAGAGCATGGCCTGGATGGTGGGGTCCTTGATGATGAATGCTTTTTTGCAACCGTGCTCCATGTAAATTTAAAGGGGACTTGAAGAGAAATGTTTAAACAACATTTGGACAGGTTGATGGGATGCTACTCAAATAGGACAAGCTCAGTCAGCATAGATCAGTTGGGCCAAAGGGCCCGTTTCTGTGCTGTAACACACTAATCAGATGAGCCTTGTTTACACTGGCACAGTAAATCAGCTTGCAAACGAAACAGCAAAGGGTGTGACATGGTTTTGTAGTATGGCTTGCAATTAGGTTCAGTGATATTCGGATTTTCACATTGTACTAGTATCTGTTACATGGTGTTTATCACTTCAACTTGGGTTTCTTTTCCAGTGCTTTTCTGTATGTTCTCAATATATATTTGTGAAATAAAATGTCAAGCACTTCCATTTTCAATGAATCTATCTTTGATTGAAAGATATTTTAATGCCATGTTTAAACATAAACAATGATGAATATGCACAGCCTGCCTTCCATCGCTGTTCTGTCTCTTCTTTCATTGTTCCTAAATCAAAATCCTGAAACACTTCTGTTGAAGTACCTTCAATGGGCGGTGGGCAATGGCTCAAGAAGGTATTTCACAGCAGTGCTAAGAGATCATTATCTGCTCACCTTAGCAGTAAAGGCATCTCCCTTGACAAAATGGAGTTTTTTAACTGCCACCTCTAAGGTCAAACTTTATTGGTCTTCTGATTTGCCAAAGTTAAATGTTAGAATAACATAATAAAATACATCAGCTTTGATCAAATGATGGTGCAGACTTAATGGGCCTAATTCTGGTCCGATATATTATGGTGTCTAACAATCTTATGTTAGGAACCTGTAATATTGTTTAGGATAAAGTTGAGGTTTCCCAAAGTAGTGGAGAAAATTTTAAGTTGTATTTGAAGTAACTGGAGTTGATAAGGCCATGACTGTAATACTTGAAGAGTTAAGAGTGTAGGCAGTTGATTAGACTTGTGAAGTTTGAAGATTTGTATTGGTTAATTTAAGCAATTACTGGGTAGTTTAGCCAATGTACTGTGAGAATTGTGAAGTTAATACATATGTAAAGAAAATGTATTTGAATGATTAGGTTTAGATGTATGTAAGAGTGAAACTGTAGGTAGAGGCAAATCATCGTTGAGTTGCTGCCTCAGCACCATTTTTCTGCAACAGTCCAATATTCCTTGCTTCCCTAAACTTCTATAAGTCTGTTTTTATTGTATTCTGTTACTCTCTTTTGCTGATTATGCTGTTGGCATTTAGGGCAGTAATAAAGGTCCTCCATCTATTGTGGTGTTCAGGGCTTTCTTCATTGTGTCAGTAGTTTCCTCGCATTTTTCACTGCTGTCAGTAATGCAAGTCCCAGGTGGAGACTCTGGAATACTGTCGCACTCTTCATTGCTGTTTCCATGACAATTTTGTTGTACCAGTCAAGGTTGTTAGCCCTGAGCTGAACCCTTGAACATGGAGGAGTGGTGGACCACTCTTAATCTGACCTCTGCCCTTTGATCTGTGTTTGGCATAGGTGACCCTACCAAAATACAAAGCACAAAGCCCTGACTCCAGCCAACTTAGCTCTCCAGGTCAATGAGGCTTGCAAGCCTCCAAACCCAATGGCAAGGTTGTGGTCCTCTTGGAAGGTACTCAGTGACTGAGCTTCTGTAACTTTCCTGTGTACAGAATTTCAAAGATTCCCTCTCCTCTGTCAAAAATATCCTTTATTTTTGAAAGTGTTGCTTTTTACTGTAAAGTTCAAAGTAAATGTTTTATCAAAGTACATACCCTGAGATTCATTTTAACATATTCAGACAGACACTTAAGTCAGGAGAAGTATCCTGTATGTGGTATTTTGAACCTTGTACGAACTTTGTAGGTTTCAATGTTTACTTGTAGACTCTGGGGAATACAAATTAATCAACCTTCCATCACTTGAATCGCACTAATGAACCTTCACTGTGTTTTCTCTATATCTTTTGAAGAAAAACAGTATTTCAGGGTTGGTTTCACCAAGGCCCAACAGCAGAGAAACATTTTTTATTCTTTGATTAAATCCAGGGGGTGGAGAGGGGAGACAGTGGTCAGCCATGCCACTATTACAGCTTGGCGTTGGAGTTCTGAGTTCAATCCTGACATCCTCTGTAAGGAGTTTGTATGTTCTCCCTGTGAAGTGTGTGGGTTTTCTGTGGATGGTCTTGTTTCTTCCCACAGTCCAAAGAGGTTCAATTTGGTAGGTTATTTGGTCATTGTAAATTGTCCTGTGATTAGGTTAGGGTTAAATCGTGGGTTGCTGGGCGGTGTGGCTCAAAGAGCTGGTAGGGCCTATTCCACATTGTATTTATAAATAAAATTTAAAAATTTTTAAAATTGTGTTTCTAGTCCCTTGCATCACCTGCCTGTATCTTTCAGGGACTTTTTTTTTAAACAAAAACACTTTTCTATTTTGTACACCAAAATGGAACACCTCAAATTTTTCTACATGAAATTTCTGCTTCCATGTTCTTGCCAACTCACTCAGCTTGTCTGTACGCAAATAAGAGAAAATCTGCAGATGCTAGAAATTCGAGCAGCATACACAAAATGCTCGAGGAACTCAGCAGGCCCAAAAGTCGACTTCAGTCTTTTCCTAGATGCTTCCTGGCCTGCTGAGTTTCTCCAGCATTTTGTGTGTTGTCAGCTTGTCTATATCCTGTTGAACCCTCTGTCATCCTTCTTTCTGCTCACCATCCTACCCAGTTTTGTATTAACAAGCTTGGAAATGTGGTATTTGGGTGCTTCAGCCAAAGAGCTGATGTAAAAGTGGAAGGTTTAGGAGTCAGAAAGAGCACCGTTGAAGTAATGAGAATTGGGCCAGAAATGGAACTTGATAGTAGTGGCTCCCAGAAGAAGGAAGTTCCTCGTTTGTGAGAGAGAGCGAGTTCTGGTCACAGCCTGCTACCAGGTTACACTGACATTTGTCTGTATCCGCTTTGGCGTGCAGCCAGTGCATGAGATGAGCCTTGTTTACACTGGCACGGCGTCTAGCAATATGTAGATCAATGTGTGCCATTTCTGAGGATTATGCTTGGATCTGTTTAAACCCTCTTTAACACAGTCAAATATTACCATTCCATATTTGATAGATGTATTCCACGAATCTTGCATCCTGAAAGTATGATAGTGGTTTTGATTTATTCGTTCACAGGGTGTTGATGTCACTGACAACACCTGCATTTATTTTATAATTCATGACTTATCCCTGAGCTGAGAAAATGGGTTTGGAGGTGTATATAAACCAGACTAAATAAGATTAATAGATCTCCTTCCTTGGAGAACATTGATAATTAGCTCAGTAATTTCATGGTAGTACTAGCATTAGTTTACTTTTTTCCATAAATGCTGCCCGGCCTGCTGATTTCCTTCGGCATTTTTTGTGTGTTGCTTGGATTTCCAGCATCTGCAGATTTTCTCTTGTCAGTAGTTTCATGGCTACTCTTACTGAGATTTAATTCCAGTCTCTCATTTTTTTAATCATCTGAGTTAAAAAATCCCCATCTGCTATGGTGAGAATCGGACTTAAGATTGTGGATCTGGTGACCAGTGCAGTAACCTAACCACTAGTGTACTGTACTTGGCACTCTTAAAACCTGCTGTGTTCCAGGAGTGAGAGAGAAATTGTTAATTTTCAGGGTAAACCTGTTTTGTTTGGCTGTATTTGTGTATGGTTAATCAAACGAATTTGAATCAAATTACTTTGAATTGAATGCAGCAAATTTCCTGGTTAACTTGTCTTTGACCAGTTTGACAAAAATCGTAAAAGCAGTGCAAATTAGGTTTGCATTTGTTTTCCTCCAACTTTATTTTTCCATTCCTCATTCTGGCTCCCCTCTCATCCCTTCTCTTCTCACCTGCCTATCACCTCCTCTGCCCCCTTCCCTTTCTCCTTGATCCACTTACTTCACCTGTCAGATTCCCCCTTCTTCAGTCCTCTCCCTTTTCCACCTATCACTTTTCAGCTTCTCACTTCAAACCACTTGTCTCCCCAATCACTTGGCAGTTTATACTCTTACCCCTCTCCCCCACCTCTTTATTCTGGCGTCTGATTCAAGCACATTTATTATTAAAGTACTTATGCAGTGTACAACCCCGAGATTTGCCATCCCAACAGACAGCTCTGAACCAAAGAAAACCATGGAACCTGTTCAAAGAAATACATCAACCCCCCCTCCCACCCCACATGCAAAACAAAAAGAGCAAAAACACCAAAGCAACCAATTTAAAACCCCACCCCTTTCCTTTCTCCCATGGCCCACTTTCCTCAGTCAGATTCCTCCTGCAGCCCTTTGGCTTTTCCACCTGTCACCTCCCAGCTTCTCATTTCATCCCCCCTTCTCCTCACCTTGTTCTGGCTTTTTTCCCCTTTCCTTTCCAATCCTGATGAAGGATGTCTGCACAAATCATCTGCTGTTTGATCCCCTCCATAGATATCCAGTTCCTCCAGTTTTTTTTCACAAAATACTGGAGGAAATCTGCCATTGCTGGAAATGCAGAGCAACAACCACAAAATGCTGGAGGAATTCAGCAGGCCAGGCAGCATCTATGGAAAAGAGTAAACAGTCGATGTTTCAGGCTGAGACCCTTCATCAGGACTGAAGAATCCTCCAGTATTTGGCATGTTGTTCTGAATTTCCAGCATCTGCAGAATCTTTTGCATTTCACTGTTTTGAAATACATGTGACAAATAAAGCTAATCTTCAGTTGTGTTACCTGGGCTAACAGCCGTCCCTGCTTTTTTTCTTAAATGGTTTTATCTTTTTCTCTCCATGCCTGTCTGTTTTCAATCTCCTTTTATCTGCCTTTCAGTACTTTCTTTTCTCTCTCTTGTCCAGATAATAATTCCAGAAACCCAGCAGCATTTGAAGCCGTACACTGCCAGACAGGCACTCGCTGATTAATCAGTCCTGTACTACCCTGATAGGGTGTTAATTTGTAAAGTTAATGGACAGGCAGCCATGATAAGCTGTAGCAGCTGCTCTGTAGCTGCTGGTGAAGCGAGGGGGAGGTGGGGGATGGGTCGATTTGACACCAACTGGCATCAGACTAATATTTTGGTTGTACGCGAAAAATGCTCGTCGCAGAAGTGTTTAATGTGTTTATAACATAAAAGGCAGTGGAACATGTGTTACAATTTGGAACTAGTTCAAGTGTTGGGGAGGGAGGAGGAGGCGTGTTAGTGATAAAATGCTGCCGTGACTGCGAAATGACATATGTGTACAGAGTGCTGTCTGCAGCCAGCATAATTTTTTACTCCTCCCTTGCCAAGCCTTCCCTTCTGTGCTGTTACACTGATATATGCAGGCACCTTGCGTAGAGAGCAATTCTAGTTATGACACTGCCAAGAGCCCGAGGCATTTTGTACTGCCGCCAGTTCTTGAGTTCATACGGCAGTTTGGTATCTCAATGGAGATGAAGGAAACCAGATCCTTGTATCAGTTCTAGTTTTTAGGAGGGTGTAATGGAAGGGCATTGAATGAAGTGGTAGAGATCGGCTGCTGCAGGAAGCAAACGAGTATCAAGAGATAAAGCAGACACTCCTTGGGGAGTTTTTAAACTACACAGCGACTTTATACTTAACTCCTTTTCCCTCTGTTTCTACAACTGTTTTACCCAGTATAGCTTTGGGGGTTGTGACCTCGGGAGCTTTGAGTGCCCTTCCCTTCGGGGAGTTTTATTGAGCTCAGAGGAAGGCAATTCATAAAGCGTAGCTAATGGGGGGAATTGGGAAGGAAAACTTTGCAGCTGATGGC
This sequence comes from Hemitrygon akajei, assembly GCF_048418815.1. Classification (NCBI taxonomy): domain Eukaryota; kingdom Metazoa; phylum Chordata; class Chondrichthyes; order Myliobatiformes; family Dasyatidae; genus Hemitrygon; species Hemitrygon akajei. Next base: position 127,670,800 of record NC_133130.1, on the reverse strand, counting down.
TCTCCAGAGGGAGTCTGCGGCTTGAGGCCTAATATATGGATGTGCTCAAAGGTCAGGTTTCTGCAGCTTTCTGGGTAGGTTTTTTATTTCCGGAAAGTATAGATATTATAGTAAGCATGTATAAATATGGCTGACTCTGCAAATATGACCCATTGGTACTGCAACCAGCAGATAAGCAATTTTACTGCTTCCAAAGTATGTATACGTTGTTCAACCTTAAGACTCGATTCCTTACAGACAGCCACAAAACAAAGAAACTCAAAAGAACCCATTTTAAAAAAGTGTCGAACACCCGATGTGCAGAGAAAGAAAAAAATAATTGTGCAAGCAACAAAATTAAGAAAATAACACTTAGAACAAAAAAGTGAGTGGTCAGGCACAAAGCCTGGAGCAGCTGGAGCAAGCCTGAGACTCGGTGCGACGAAGAGCAGAGTAAACATCACCGAGCACAGAGCAGAAGCGGCCTGGCCCTTTCCTCTCTGGTCCCCACATCCAGCCCGGTGTGTAAATCATCCAAACATCGGGTCGTTCCTCACCCTCGGACCCAGGCCCAAGTCGCATCGATACACTCTGGGCCTGGACTCCGCTGCCACATTCCAGCCTGTGCCCGACATTTCCAAATCAGCCCAGCACGTCGATCGATCAAACCTCGCTCTTGTTCAAAAGAAAGTATAAATGAAGTATTTGCAGGTTTGCAGAAAAGCTGATAACTTTATGTCAATTCTGCAGCTTAACTAAGTAAAATTAGCATCTACGATTTGCTCATCTGTAAAGGGTCAAGATGATATAGTAAAACTCAATAAAATTGAGGACATTTCTCAGTGAGTTAATGTCACCATGATTGTCATCTGAATGTGAATGATAGCAGGTAGGTTTAGACCATAATTCCATAATACTTGGGAGCAAAATTAGGCCATTCAGCCCATCAAACGGAGGATTTAGACATTAGAGCTTTTATTATGCCATGGACCAATACCATTAAGCAAGGGATCTGTGGACCCCAGGCTGGGAACCTCCTCCTTCCCCCTCCCACTGGAGGGGAAAATACCACAAAATGCTACAGGCGTGTATTAGTTTTGAAACCATCTTAATAAGTAATTGATTTGTCTTTGCATAGCATTCTGTTCAGTTCTGCAAATCTGCTACGAGTCCATGTGGAAGAGCAGTCCTGAAGAAGACTCTCAGCCCAAAACATGAACTTTCATTTCCGTAGATGCTCCCTGACCTGCTGTGAATTTCCAGCATCTGCAGATTTTCTCATGTTTGTGGAAGAGTAAAGTGCCTGTTTTAGTTAGAAAGAGGATCTGATTCTTTAACTATTCAAACCTTATAGTTTGTACGTGGTTATTTTTTCCCATGACTGTTTTTTACTTTTGTAGAAGGCCGAATATATATATTTTTAAAATGGTATTTAGCAATACAAAAAATAGCTGCTGTCTACAAAAGTGCTAAACAGTCATGGGGAGAAATAGCCATTTTTTTAAGAAATGTATTCTCAATCAAGTAATGTTTTGTTTATTTTGTTTAAAAATAATGGCTCATCAGAGTACAACATTGCCATGCTGATACTGAATGTTATAATGTTTTACGTTGTAATCTTGATTTAACATGGGTGAAAGTGCCATCTGGGGAAGCAATTAGATATTTCACAGGATCTTACACAGGAATAATACATCGTTAATAGTGACGAATTCAATGTGTTCACAAAAGAAATGGTTTGCCTTCACAATTTTATGTACTTAAGAGAATTGTATATCATGGTCACAGACTTCCAGCAAATGAAATTCACAGAAGCAGGCCGAGATGCTTCTTGTACTTGTGTTCATAATCTTTTCACATTAAAAGAGATTTTTTTACAATTCAGGCTAACCCTGCGCTTACCTTAGGTTTTTAGCTTCAGACAGAAAATGCAGTAGTTCTCATCCTGAGGGAAATTGTATTCATTTTTTAAAAATAAGTTAATTGCCCTAATAGGACAGCACCTCAAAGAAGCATGCTTAGACTGCTGCTCTACAGTCTCTGCACCTATGACCACGGCTAGGTACAGCTCAAATTTGACAATGACAGAATCTCAGATGGCGGAGTAGACTGGATGGACCGAATTCCCTAATTCTACTCTTGTCTTAGGGTCTTTTGGCTGCGATGAGGCATACAGGAGTAAGAGGTTGGCTGATTGAGTGCTACTGCAACACCAATCTTGCACTTAATGTCAGCAAGATTAAGGAATTGATTGTGGAATTCAGGAAGGGGAAATTAGGGGAACACACACCAGTCTTCATTGAGGGGTCAGTAGTGGAAGGGGTGAGCAGTTTCAAGCTCATGGGCACCAACCTCTCAGAAGATCTAACACATTGTAATCGTGAAGAGGACATGCCAGCAGCTATACTTCATTAGGATCTTGAGGAGATTTGGTTCTTCACCAAAGACCTTTGCAACTTTGTGCAGCTCTGTGGTGGAGAGCGTTATGACTGACTGCATCACCAACTGTCGTGGATCCTCCCCGCCTCCAAGGCACAGGATTGCAAAACACTGCAGAGAGTTGTAGACTCGGCCAGTTCCATCATGGGCACAACCCTCCTTGCTGGAGAAGGCATCTTCAAGAGGCAGTGCCTCAAGAGGGCAACATCCATCACTAAAGGCCCTCATCATCTGGGACATGCCTTCTTTTCATAACTGCCATCAGGCAGAAGATACAGGAGCCGGAGGGCTCGGACTCCATAACTTAGGAATAGCTTCTTCCTCTCCACATTCAGATTTCTGAACAGTCCATAAACACTGCTCATAATTCGTCTTTTGCTAAATGTTATTTAGTTTTGTAAATTATAGTCATTTGCAATGTACTGTTACCACAAAACAACACATTTCATAAGATATACCCGTGTTAGTGATACCTGATTCTGATGTCCTCCATATAGTGCAGTTTTGGTTCTAACCAGGAAAGGAAACTTACAAAAGAAAGTGCTGTGGAGGTTATTGATTCTAGGGCTGACAGGACTATTCTATGAGGGGAGATTATGTTGACTAGGTTTGTATTTAAATGAATGAAGTTTAGAGGCAATCTCATTAAAACTTAGGAAATTCTAATGGGGCTTGACGTAGGGAATATGTTTCCCTTGGTGGGGGAGGGTTGGTTAGAACAGTCATAGCCTCAGAATATTGGTATGACATTTAGCACCGAGATGAGGAATTTCTTTTCTCATATTGCAATGAACCTGCCAAACTCACTACCCAAAAGGCTGTAAGGACAAATGGCTGAATATATTTTAAGAAGGGAATAGATAGTTTTCTAGGCAAAAAATAAATCGAATTATGGGGATATGAAATAGAGGATTAGTCTTATCGAAACTTGGGTATTTCAAGAGAATTAACTTCAGAAATATACTTAACTTATTGGGATGTGATATATCTCTTTACTAGAGATCAGTTGATTATGTCAATTTCATTATCCTATATCAGCATTTTAGTCCAATTTTAAAAATCTTCATGAACTTTTTAAATGTGCATAGAAATGAGTGTCTCCATCTTTTTCCATGCTTATTTTTGATGCATATCTGATGAGTAATGACTTTGTTTACATGTGCTGAGCATATGTTCACCTATTCTCAAGACCTAAAATTATCCTTTGCAGTTGATTTTGATACTTGCAGTCAAAAGGTCTAATTCCTAATGGGAGGTGGAATGAATACTGTGGTACATGATATTCAGCCATACAGATTAGAAATGGTGATGGAGCATTTTATACTGAATTAATGACTGCCTGTACCACAGCTGGTGTTTAGGACAGCAATGAAGGTCCTCCATTTCTTTCTGTCCTCGGCCAGACACCATCGCACACAGATATAGAATGATTCTTCATTGATATTTCCTTAACAATTTTCTTTTTTCTTGACTAGTCAGGATTGTTAGCCCTGAGTTGAACCCCCTGAAGCTGAAGGATCAGTAGACTACTTTTAGTCTGGCTTCTGCCTTTTGGCCTCTTTGACATGGGTGACCCTATCAAGAGCCAAAGCATCAAGCCCTGACTCCAACCGACATAACACTCTGGGCCATTGAGGCACAGCAAACCTCCAAGCCATGACAAGGGTATGGTCATCTTGGAAGTTTAGACTAACAGTTAATGAAAGCACAAATGCTGCAATTTTCCTGAACCAGCATGGAGGGCAGCTTTTTTTTTGTATTTGCACAGATCATCTTTGTTGTTTTTTCAGTCTTTGTGTGTAGTTTTTCATTGATTCTATTGTATTTCTTTGTCTACTGTGAATGCCCAAAAGAAAATGTATCTCAGGTGATCAATACATTCTTTGATGTTAAATACACATTGAACTTTAAACTTTTGTCATGTGGAATGTATAGCTGAAAGGAGATGTTCCCTCCAATCTTTAAAGCAGACTGGGGTTGCATTGCACAATGTTGTAATTGGTCTGTGCTACCAGCTGCCACTGTTAAGTGGGTTAGTACAAATGCTTAGTACTGGTATTCCTCTGCTGGGTCAAAGCAGAAAGCATTATCAGTATCCGAATCAGCTTTAATATCATTAGCACTTGTGATGAAATTTGTTAATTTTGAGGCAGCAGTACAATGCAATACCTAATAGTAGAGAGAAAAAAGAAAACTGAATTACGGTAAATGTTTGTACGTATATATATTTTTCTCACTCCCTTATGGGTGGTGTGTATATGTATTTTTCTTTCAATCTCAGGTCCTCCACTAGAGGGATGGGAGCTTGAAGGTTCAGTACAGTGTCCTTGCTGTTCCTAGTAGTGCACTTTTCTGGACCGTGATCTCAGATGTTGTTCCTGGGGTTTATTGGAACCACTTTCCCAGTCCAAGTGTCATAGCTGCAAGTACTCCTACACTAGGATTACTTGGCTTTAACCTCTTGCATTCTTTCTGTCTGCTCTTTCAAGCCCCGGTATTTCTCCAGCTTCCCATATTCTTTCTTCCTGATGTTTCTGTCAGTTGGGGTTGCCACATCTATTACTATTGCTTTCTTCTGCTCCTTGTCTTATATATACAGAGAGAGATTGTATCTCTCTCTCTATAAATTTATTTTATCATTTTCCATAGATGCTGCTGAGCTTCTCCAGTATCTTGTGTGTGTGTGTGTGTGTTCCTAAAGATTTTATGGTCTGTGGAACAATGAAGAAGTAAAGCGTAGTTAATATGTAGCATTTAACATGATGCTGTTACAGTTTGGGCATTGGGATTAGGAGTTCAGTTCCAATGTCCTCTGTAAGAAAGATGAGATGTCTTTCCTGTGAGCACATGGGTTTCCTCTGGGTGCTCCAGTTTCCTCCCACATTCAAAAGATGTACTAGTTAGTAGATTAATTAGTTATTGTAAATTGTCCTATGATTAGGCTAGGATTAAATCAGTTGGCTGGAAGGGCCTATTTTCACTCTGTATGTCTAAATATAATATACTTCAAAGTCTTAATATCTAACCATTTGCTGGAAATTTACAACTGACCTAGAGATACTGATATTTTCAGTTGAGATTTTGTGTGGATTTTTGTACCGTGGATGGTTGGGGTATGGAGGGCTATGGTCAAGGTGCAGGTCAATGGCAGTAGGGAATTTAAATGGTTTGGCATGGACTAGATGGGCCAAATGGCCTGTTTCTACTATTCTATGACTGTATAAGGCATTATCATTTCTCTATCCTAATGGTTGTTACTTCCGTCTTATAAACATTCATATTCAGATTAAATTATTTAAAAGAATAGCTTTGCTATCCAAAATGTACTTCCTGGGAATATTAAGTTTTATGCCACCCATTAAAATGGACTGTTATTAGACAGGAAAAAAAGTCATACTTTCTGCTTAAGTAGGAAACAGGAGCTTGTAATATCCTTCTCCATTTTAATCGTTTTATTAACCTTGGCATTAAGCAAATAATGTGTAGCCTGCTCATGTTAGCCTGGTTACTTGCGAATCTGGCAGCCACAGATGGTTTTCATTGAAAATCAGCGAGTACAAAAGGCTTACTGAGCTCGACAAGTCAGTTTTAGAACTGGTGGGAAGTCTTCGAATGTGAAACTTGAAGGGAGTTCAATCACGTTGCGCCAAGGAGGTGACTGGATCAAAGTGATGGGGTTAATTGACAAAATGACACTCGCAAAGTAAGCCAGGTCTAAGGGGGATCAAAGAAATTTGCTGAAACATTGCTTGCTGCTGCAACCATTCCACCCAGGCATGCCGCACACAGTCGATGGGTTGTTCTTCCATTTTTTAAAGGATTTACGAAAAGTAGTTTGAGGTCTGCCAGTTGCAAATTCAAGATTTCTGTCAAAGTTGCCATTGTGAATGTTCACAAAATGAATACAAATTGTACATCCTGTAGTGCAAAAAAAGATTGTGGCTGCATTGTGTTTTATGGCTTGTGGGGTGCTTTCTACTCAATGGCTTGACTGTGCCATTTGAAGATAGATATTTGACGAAAATCTGGAGTTTGCATGGAGCCAGATTCTGTTCTTTACCATATTTTGTTTATTCACATGTTTTATTAGATTTTTGTTTTTTAAGACTCTGAACTATTGGCTCTTGGCTTTTGCTACAGCTGTTCCTTCAAGAATTAGATTGGCAGGTTCACCAGGCAAATGAATAATTCTATTGACTTTATGCTTTTTTTAAAGAATTATTTCTTTTGTGGCCTTTTGATGGCAAAATACTTCCCTCTACTGGTGTTTCTTAAGTAATGCATTGGATATAATTTTTTTTTAATTTAACATATCTTAACATGTACTGTATTTTATTTTTCCCACAGGCATCAGATGTAGGCTCAGAGAAACTCTTTTCACCTGCAGCAAGTAAAGGTATGTTTATGCTCCCATTCAGAGAGCAATTTCAGTTATGAAAACTCAAATTTTGTTCATTGAATTGAAGTATCAAGGATTAGTATTTTTTAAACTAGTTTTATGTTTGTTTTTGGACTGCATTTCCCAAAAAAAACCTCAAGATCAGCAGTGGGTGGCTAATTGCTAGGGAGCATCTTAAAGTTGATTGGCTAAACCTCCTTTCTGGTTCGTTGGACAGATAATATATAACTTTATAATCAAAATTTATAAGTACACAATTAATATTCTTCCTGACACTTCAAGGTCAGAGTTTCAGTCCCAAATCATGGCTTATTATAAAATCTGACTCCTAGTATTCAAAGTTGTTCCTGTGTGTTGCATAAAATGACCATTTTTATGATTATTTATTGAGACATGCTCAGCTAGCTCTATTTTACATTAAAGTCTGGTTTCCATACGTGGTGTACTCACAATGATGTTTCACTAATGAAATTACAAATCTTGTATATGCTTAATATCTTTGCACATTTCAACTTACTGCCTATTATACTACTGGCGTTCAGGGCAGCGATATCTGGCGGTGTTAGGGCTTCCTTCGTGTTAGTAGCTCAGTTTTCACTGTTGTCAGTCTTGTAAGTCCCAAGTGGTTATTTGGGAATACTATCCCACTCAGATGTAGAAGGATTCTTCAGTGTTGTTTCTGTAACTATTTTGTTTGACCAGTCAGGGTTGTTAGCCTTGAGCTGAACCCCCAAGCCTGCAGGACTGGTAGACCACTCTTAGTTTGGCCTCTACCCTTTGACCTGATAGGTATGGGTGACCCTACCAAGAGCAAATGCATAAAGTCCTGACTTCAGCCAAATTCGCTCTCTGGGTCATTGAGGCACGCAAGCCTCCAAACCCGACAGCAAGGTTGTGGTCCTCTGAGGGGAACACATTACAAGAAAAAAGTTAATTCCTCAGTCCTTGAGCATTGGAATAAATTTAACTGGAAAATTGTGCAGCCACTGATCCTAGAAGCTTCCCATTTATATTACTGAATTAAAAACTTGAGTTTTTTGAATCCTACAAAATACTGTTAGTGCTATATTGTTTACAAGTACAATGTCTGTGTATTTCATTACATTTTTCATATGCAGACAAAAATTTAAACGGCTTTAGTTATTAGCCATCTACCTATCTAGAATAGATAGGTACATTTTATTATGTAATTAGTTGGTTCATCCCATCATCCCTACTGGGACATAGGCAGCCAATTGTCAAAGTTGTCTGTCCTAGGCTAGTGTTTCAAGTTGTCTCAAGGTGTAGCCAATCTTCTTGATGGTTCAAGGTTGCCTCGTCAGGTGTTCTTTGGGCAGCCTCTGTGGAAGGGTGATCAGCCATGTGGCTTCTACAGACTTGCGGGTTTCACCACATAACATTATGAATTGTATGGGTGAAGATCCTTCCTCTCCCAGGGATGAGGTCTTTGGAGCTTCTGTTGGTGTTTCAATATCTCTGTATCTTTGGGTTTTTTTTCTGGATGGGGTTGCTAGCCCCATGCCCAAGTCTCCTCCTCTTGTAGCTGGGCTTAGGACTGTCCATGGCAGAGTTACAGTACTGTGCAATACATCTATATTATAGAGAGAGAGCTAGGGTGCCTATGACCTTTGCACAATACTGCATATTATGTCTTTCCAGTTACCAAATAACTAATACTACTGAGTTAATGCAAAGCTAAGTACTTTTATTTCTGTTTTCCCACAACCTTTCTATCTTAACTGGTATACAATACTATACAAACGTCTTGGGCATCCTAGCTGTATATATGTGCCTAACTTCTGCACATTTCTGTACATTTTATAAGTAGCCATTCAAAGTACATAAAGGCCACCATATGCACCCTGAGATTAATTTTCTTGCTGGCATATTCAGTGAAAATGATAGAATCAGTGAAAGACCACACCAACTTGAGCGTTCAACTAGTGTGCAAAAGACGACAAACTGTGCAATTGCAAGAGAAAATAAAATAAGCAATAAGTATCGAGAACATGAGATGAAGAGTCCTTGAAAAGGAGTCCATAGCTTGTGGGAACAGTTCATTGATGGAGTGAGTGAAATTATCCCCTTTGGTTCAATATCCTAGTAGCTGAGGGATAATAACTTTTCCTGAACTCATCTGATGGCAGCAGTGAGAAGGGAGCATGGCCTGGGTGGTGGGGACTCACGATGATGAATGCTGCTTTTCTGCAACAGTACGCATTGATGGGGTGAGCTTTACCATGATGGACTGGGCTGTGATGCAGTACTCTCCACTATATATATGTCAAAGTTTTAAATGTCATGCCAAATCTTCACAAGAGGTGTTGCTGTGCTTTCTTCATAATGGCACTTGCATGCTGGACCCAAAATGGATCCTCTGAAGTGATAACATTGAGGAATTTAAAGTTGCGACCCTCTCCACCTCTGATCCTCCAATGAGGACTGGCTCATGAACCTCTGGTTTCATCCTCCTTGAAGTCAATAATCAGATGCTTGGTCTTGCTGACATTGAGAAATAGCTTGTTCTGGCACCACTCAGCCAGATTCTCCATCTCCCTCCTATGCTGATGTAGCTCCACAGCTGTATGCTATGTCATTTAATTATGGTAATAAATATCCTGTTTGTCAGCTCTGCTGTGGGCCCTACAAAATCTCTCCTTTTGAGTCACTCTTTCAGTCCTTTATCTTTTTGACCAAGTGACTTTCCCAGTATCTCCCTGAGTAGTTTGGCATCAGATTTGGTTTGATATCATTCCTGTCCACATGGAGTATTCAATGGAATCAAGTATTGTACTAATGCTAATTTTTAAAATTTGTGTGTAACATCTGGTATTTTGGGAAAAAAATGTGGTCTGCTTTTACAAGCTTTCCCCCCTTGTTTTTGAGGATGAAATAAATATTTTCGAACAATGTTGATTAAATTTTAATGAAGGTGAACTTTGTGGTTTGTCTCTTTTGGATAAAGTTGCTTGGCTGCAACCATTCTTTCTCAAAATAAAAGGTTACAAAATGCCTGTGGGGCCTTGGTTTCTTTTCCCTCCCCTAGACGATTAGCTCTAATGTAGCAAATTCCAGCAGTTACACATACAAATAGTCGATGGTAGAACATAACTGATTTATTCAATCTTCAGTTTATGTTACACAGACCAAATGCCCTGCAGGAGCATGAAACACATTAATAAGAAATGATTCTGCGGAAAGCCCATTTATTTGAAGTGGGACCATTTCTGAAGTGATGAGTGAGGTAGTTTAGTTTACAGCTGGGAACAATTAAGGTGTAAGTTTCTGCAAAGTGCTTCCATTTTACAAATATCTTTTGTCGGCTGCATTGTTCTGACATCTTGTGTCCAACTGCTTCGCTTCCATTTCCCATCTCCTGTTCAGAATCAGAATTGGTTTTAATATAGCCAGCATATGTTGGTGATATTAAACTGTTGCTACTTTGCGGCAGCAGTACAATGCAGTGCATGACAAACGCAAGCAAGCTGAATTGCTGTATGTGTGTGTGTATATTGGAAGTTTTTTCTAGATTTGTGAGTATAGATATAGATACTGGAGAGAAATTGAATGGCAGAGGGGAAGAAAGTGTTCCTGAATTGTTGAGTGTGTGCCTTCAGGCTTCTGTACCTCCTTCCTGATGGCAACTATGAGAAGAAGGCATGTCCTGGGTGATGGGGATCCTTAATGATGGACCCTGCCTTTTTGAGGTATCGCTCCTTGAAGATGTTCTGGATACTATGCAGACAAGTGCCCATGGTGGAGCTGACATGAGTTTACAACTCAATACAGCTTACTTCGATCCTGTGCAGTTTCCCCTTACCAGACAGTGATGCAGCCAGTCAGAATGCTTTCCATGGTACATCTATAGAAATTTTCAAGTATTTTAGGTGTCTTCCTATTATTTTATCTCAAGCTCTTTGCGCTTCCCCAGCCAAACAGTCCTTTAGGCTGTGCTTTTAATGGCACAAGACGGTAGGGGTGGGATTAGAATCTGGCTATGCAGATGAGTTGAAGTAGGGTGAGACAAAAATCAGATGAAGCCAAAGCCCATCAGTCCATGAGGCCTGTTTCTGTACTGCAGCCTCTATATTTTAATATACCTTGCATTATTTATAAATGTATGCAATGCATTAGTACTTTCAGTCAATCTCAAAGAAATGCATGCCTCTGGCTATAGCTGACAAGCCTGCTATTCATTTTAATTTGGCTATCTTTCCTCATTAATGAACTCTGCATAGCATGTTGAGGCACAGTAAGTTACAACATAAAGGTAGGATCCATAATTCAGTGCACAAGTGTACTGGCCATATCATTAAGTACTGTTTTATCAGGTTATCACTCTGTGGAGCGATCCCATTGTAAACCTACCAAAAGGTTAGAAGGAATATTTGTATTTAAACGGTCCATTTCCAGGTCTCAAAGCAGCATCTCAAAAAAATCTTTCAATAAATTTGTCTGAAAAATAAGGAATTGCTACTGCATAGACAAATGGAAGCAAATTGCATGCAACAAAATCACAGAAGTAAGCCATAATTACAATACACAACGTATTTGTATAATGACACAGGGACAGTACCCTGCTGCTTACTTCCAGAATGGCTGTGTTTAAGCAAACATTGTAAAGTATGCCTCTTTTAAAAGAATTTATCAAATATGATTTTAGTTCTCAGTCTGGTTTACCCTTGGGACATAAAATCAAACTTTAATATGTCATTTTGGTGTCTTTATTATGGGTTCATGCAGCAGCTTTTGAAAGATGAGTTTTACACTTTTTTTTGTCTAAGGAAGTAAATTTAAGTTTTAGTGGCTTCATCTTGTGCCTAAATGGCAATAATCTAACAAAGAGTAATGGGTACAGCCTAGACCATCACGGGCAAAGCCTTCCCCACCAGTGAGCATATCTACTTGGTGCGCTGTTATAGGAAAGCAGCATCTATCATCAGGGGCCCCCATCATCCAGGAGATGCTCTCGTTTTGCTGCTGCCATCAGAAAGAAAAGTACAAGAGCCTCAGGACTCTTACCACCAGGTTCAGGAGTAGTTATTACCCCTCAACCATCGGGCTCTTGAACCAAAGGGGACAACTTCACTTGCCCCATCGTTGAAATGTTCCCACAACCTGTGGACTCGCTTTCAAGGGCTTTTCATCTCATGTTCTCAATATTTATTGCTTAATTATTATTGTTTCTTTTTCTTTTTGTATTTATAGTTTGTCTTTTCCACACTAGTTGCCCACCACATTGCTGAGGTCTTTCATTGATTCTATTATGGTTAATGGATTTATTGAGTATGCCCACAAGAAAATGAATCTTAGCGTTGTTTCTGGTGACATACGTGTATTTTAATAAATTTACTTTGAATTTTGAAATCTTGTTAATTTTGTTCCTCTTTTATATTTTGTGTAACTTTAAATTGGAGAATGATTTAAGAGCAATTGTTCTTCAAGAAGTTGCCATTTGAGCAAAGGACTCAGTTCTTCATTCATTCATTTGTAAGCACTGCATTTAGTGGCCATCCTACTTGCAGTTGGGATGCTTGCAGAAAATACCGCCTTGAATCTTTATAGTATGGTTGCTCAAGGACACTCATGGTATAGTTCAAAGAGGAAATCAGGATATTGATTTTGTAGAATGAATGACAATATATTTCCAAATTGCACTGGATTTTGAGGTTTAGTGTTCAGGGTCCTCATCCAGGGTTGTCATTTGTCATCATTGGTGAGTCCTGGGGTAGGTACCGAAGATTGAAGCCTGGAAATCAATCGGCTCACAATGTTGGCACCAGATTGTATGGCGACACATGCTCTCCCCAGGTGCTGGTTTTAGACACAACTGACCCACTTCCTGAGTAACAGGCACAAAATGGTGGTCGAACTCAGCAGGTCAAGTAGCATCTATGGAGAGGAATAAACAGTCAACTTTTCAGGCCGAGACCCTTCATCAGAATCCATTTTGCTATATGTTTTGATGTACATGTGATAAATAAATCTGAATCTGAAATTACAATGCTTGGATTTTGAAAGGAACTTCAAGATGAAGTATCAAGAAAGGTCTTGGCCCAAAACGTCGACTGTACTTCTTCCTATAGATGCTGCCTGGCCTGCTGCATTCCACCAGCATTTTGTGTGTGTTGCTATCAAGTGCATGTTGTCTTTGTCTTTTTGGTAGTTGAGGGTTTTGCATTTGTAGCCAGAGAAACTTGGACAACTTATGTTGGGTTGTCTTTTATAAATCGTTGACATTACAACTAGAATTGATGTTAAAAGTTCAGGGTAGTGAATGAAGTGCTGGTCAAGTTGACTGCTTTGTGTTGATAAGTTGGAGCTTCTTGAACATTATTGTGATGCCATTACCCACACAAGCTGAAATTGCACCTTTTTGGTGGTGAAAAGGTGTGAAGTTCGGAAGTGAGCTGCTATTGTTAAAGGAGCCTGTTCTATGACTTGATGCAATAGCCACAATATGACTTGTGCTATCAAGTTTCTGATCTGATGAATTTACACCAGTTCTAAATGTTGGTGGAGGACTTACTGCTCAATATCTAGAAGAGGAAGTTGGTTAGGTGTAGTTTGCCGCTGTGTTAGCATCAAAGGTCAGTCTTCAAGTCAGGGAGCTCAGACAAATGACACAAAGACTACACATCAAAACAGCGAACTGCTGGTTTCCTGCTCCCATTTGTTGCAGGAACAACCTGTGTGTGTGTGTGTGTGTGTGTGTGTTCAAAGTGTTGGGATGGACAGTAGTTTTTTGATGGGCTCTAGATCACGGTCACTTCGGGGACTTTGCTATTGCTTGCACAGTACTTTTGCTGGAGCAAGTAGGGTAGGGGGGAGAGTTGCTGCTTTTGCTGCTGCTTGTGTGTGGGAGAAAGGGGACTTAGAATTCTGACGTTTCTATCATTCATTTTTTGGGGTTTGTTGTTTCGTGGATGTCTGTGCAGAGTAAGAATTTCAAGTTGTCTACTGTATACATCCTCTGTTATTAAATTGAGCCATTAAACCATTATTAGCTGAAGTCTAAATGTTTTCCAGGACAACTTTATTTTCTAAGTAGTTGTGAATAGAACTGAATAATACATCCTTAAGTAAATATACATACTTCAGAGCACTTCATTTTCTATTTTAGTGCCTTGATACATGGATGTCAAGCAGAATAACTTGCCTCTCCCTTCTCTGGCTTTCACTCCTGCCACTTTGAGAGTCAAGAATTAAATGCTGTGTGTCGTCTTCTGCTACTATAGCCCTTCAAAGTTCAACATATTGTGCGTTCAGAGATGCAGTTCTGCACACCAACGTGTGGTGATCTACTCCTTTGCCCATATTTGGATCAAATCTATAATGAGGTCAGGAATGCATGGTCCTGGTTGAATCTAATGTAAGATCACTGATCAGGTCAGTAGGTGCTGCTTGATAATACTGTCAACCACACTTCCTATCACTTAAAAGTTTGTGAGTAAGCCAAGGGAACAGAAATTGCCTAGGTTTTTTTCCCCCTTTTTTTGGGTAATTTTTTTTTGTTTAATTTTTTCCCCCTTGGGACAGAACAGATCTGGCATTTTCCATGTTTTTTCGATACTGCTGATGTTAGCAAAGAATCTGCCTGGTACATAATTTAACATGTAATTGTGCATTTAAGAACTTTAATTCTGATTGAGGATTTTTTTTAAAATTGGCATTGTGTAATAATCTGGCCTTTGAATTTAAGCCACGTACAACAGAAAAGCAGGCTCTTCTGCCCACATGTCTGTGCTAACCTTAATGCCCATTCAACAACATTAGGACTGTACTCTTAAATAATGACATCAACTATTGCTCGCAGGAGTAAATTAGCACTGTTAAAAGGTTTGTGATGAAAATCAGTTGGTTTTTCATCATTAGTAGATTGTGGATAAATGCACCATTCACCTTTCTGGCTTCAGTGACTTGTTGAAACAGGATTCGTATCACAGTCGTATGTCGTGCAATTTGTTTTGCTTCAGCAGTAAAACTATGTGTGTGTGTATACTATATTCACTGCTATATTCAGTAGTGCAAAAAGAGGGCAAAAAATGAGGGAATGCATATGGATTCATTCTTCATTCAGAAATTTGATGGAGGGGAGGAAGCTGTTCCTGGAACATTGAGTATGTCTCTTCCGGCTCTTGTACCACCTCCCTGATGGTAGCAATGAGAAGAGGGCATGTCCTGGATGGTGGGGGTCTCTAATGATTGATGCTGTCTTTCTGAGGCTTTTGAAGATGTCCTGGATGCTGGGAAGCTAGTGACCATGATGGAGTTTCTGCAGCTTATTCTGATCCTGTGCAGTGGCCCCTCCATATCAGATGGTAATGCAACCAGTTAGACTGCTCTTCACAGTACATCTGTAGAAACTTGTGACTGTCTTTTGTAACACACCAAGTCTCCTCAAACTCCTAATGAAATCTAGTCGCTGTTGCACTTTTTTTTATAATTGCTTCAATACGTTGGGCCCAGGATAGATCTTTGGATGTTGATTCCCAGGAACTCGAAATACCATTCCCACTGCTGATCTCTATCACCAACCCCTCAAAGCACTTCATCACAGTGGGCATAAGTGCTACGAGACGATAGTCATTGAGGCAGGTTACCTTACTCTTTTTAGGCACCAGTATAATTGAAGCCTGCTTGAAGCACGTGAATACTTCAGACTGCTGAAGTGGGAGGTTAAAGTTGTTAGCAAACACTACAGCCAGTTGATCAGCACATCTTTAGTACTCAGTCAGATATCCTATCCAGGCTGGATGCTTTCTGAGGGTTCACCCTCCTGAAGGATGCTCTTATGTCAGCCTCAGATTGAAATCACTTGAATGTATTTTAACACTCCAACTAATTGGTTGGCAAAGATTTTCAGTGCCCGACCAATTACACCATCAGGGCCTGGCACCTTATGAGGGTTCACCCTCTCAAAAAATGGTATGACATTAGCCTTTGAGACAGAGATCACAAGGCCACCAGATGCTGCAGGGATTTACACAGGTGTAGATTTATTCTACCTTTCAAAGCATGCATAAAAGGTGTTGAACTCATCTGGGAGTGAAGCATCATAGCCATTCATGATGTTAAGTTTCTCTTTGTAGATCTTGAAACTTTGCCAGCACTGATGTGCATCCGATTCCATAACTAACTTCAATTGAATTTATTTTTTTGCTCTTAAAATAGCCTTCATTAGGCATACCTGGACTTCTTGCCCTAAATGACAACTGTCTGATGGACAGAAACTAGAATTCTGACCCAGATTTGTAAAAGATTTGTTTTTTTGCAAAAGGCAACGTTTGCTTTTATTTTGGGGAAAAAATCTGATCTTGGTAGGGATGATGCATTCCAAAATTTTTCAGAATCTTCCTGCAAGTCTCTGTTCAAGTCAGTTTAAAATAGTGTCTTGTTTGAAGAACCTGACTCTTGCAATGCAAATTATTAGTAAAATGTACCACAGGTCTAATTATTTTGGAAGGGTCTTCAAGCTGTGGCAGTTTTACTTTTGTTCTGTTAACAGGCTGTCTGGACTTTTTATGGAAGTCATATTGTTGGCAGTATTGTAGACCACCAATGGATGTTTTGTTTTCGTCCCATAACCAAGCACATTTTTTCCCCTTTGGGATGCATGTAGCTTGAATGGGGAATGTTTTGGCTTCACAAAAATCTTGGGAATTTTGTGTATGTGTAGTAAGTCGGGTAAAAAGAAAGGCAATGCCCCAGTCGTCACTATTAGCGGGGACATTTTTTGCCTTGTCACAGCAGCAGGTAAGTTTATTGTTCCTTGACCAGCTGCTTCAGCTTGTCCATTCAATCTAATTGCAGATGAAGTTCTGAACATATTATCCCCTTTTAAATCTCCTAAAATTAGACATTGGAGATATGCAGAAGCTAACTATTGATCCAATTTTTAAAAATGCTAGCGTGAATTGGAGTAGGTGAAATGATTTAAAATCGAGCCTCAACCTAGCTTGAGCCTGCAAGTCGTTTTTTTTTTTGTGTGATTAATGATTGATCACTGATTAATCTGAGTTGCAGTCTTTAGTACAATTTTTAGGAATTATATTGAATTGAATCTTCACTGTGTCAGCAAGAGTAAATCCAGGAAGCTTAGAGGATTATAATGCTTCAACGCAGATGACATTTTAAGTTATTGTTTCCATGAATTTACCAGTCCAGCTTATTTTGTTCATACATTGGCAGATTCAGCAGTATAAACTGTAGCAGGCTCAAGCTAGGTTTTAAATCATTTTAACTGATCCTTGTAGAGGGATTGGAAGTGGAAGAGGTGAGTAGTTTCAAGTTCCTGGGTGTCAATAACTCTGAAAATCTAACCTGGTCCCAACATATCGATGCAACTACAAAGACGGCAGCTATATTTCATCAGGAGTTTGAGGCGATTTGGTTTATCATCCTACACCGGAAACTTCCACAGATATACTGTGGAGAGCATTCTGATTGGCTGCATCGCCATCTGGTACGGGGGTGGGGGGAGCTCCTGCACAGGATCGGAGCAAGCTGCAGAGAGTTGTAAAAATTAGTCAGCTTCATCATAGGTATTGGCCTCTGCAGTTTCCAAGAAACCTTCAAGGAGGAATGCTTCAGTAAAGTGGCTTCCATCATCAAGGACCCTCACCACCAGGACATGCCCTCTCATTGTTACCATTGTGGAGGAGATACAGAAGCCTGAAGGTGTACATTCAAATGTTCAGGAACAGCTTCTTTCCCTCTGCTATTTAATTTCAGAATGGGCATTAAACCCATGACCACAACCTCACTACTTATTTTTTAACTTCTGTTTTTTTTTTGCACTACTTATCTTCATTTGACTATTTAATATACATATGTATTCAGGTTTTTTCCTCTTATTATTATGTATTGTATAGTTGCCATAAAGTTAACAAATGTCACAACATATGCTGGTGATAATGAATCTGGTTCTGTATATCCACTGTTTTGCCAGTGTTTTTAAATGGCTTAGAATTTTAACAAAGCTGTATTTTAAGGTGGTTTCAATAGATTAGATGACCATTTAAAACCAGACAGGTATAGTCTATAAACTCTGCAGTTTAGAAATAATTGGGCTTATGCAAAAATCTAATAGAGAAGACCTCTGCAAAACATACAAAATGCTGGAGGAACTCAGCAGGTCAGGCAACGCCTATGGAAATGAAGAAACGGCTGATGTTTAATGCTGAAAACTTTCAGGAGGGAAGCGAAGGGGAAGTTGCCAGGATAAAAAGGTGGGGAGGGAAGGGAAGGAGGACAGTTAGGTGTTAGGTAAAGCCAGCTGGGTGGCAAAGGTGAAGGACTGGAGAAGGAATTTGATAGAGGTGAACTACAGGAGAAAGGGAAGGAGGAGGTTACTTGAGGAGGTGATAGGCAGTTGCGAAGAGGCCAGAGTGGAAATAGAAGAAGAGGGGAGGGGGAAGGAAATTTTTTTTACTGGAAGGAGAATTCGATATTCATGCCATAAGGTTAGAGGCTACCTAGATGGAATACAAGGTGCCCAAGGATGGCCTTATCTTGGCACAGGAGGAAGCCATGGACTGACATGTTGGAATAGGAATGGGAATTGGAATTAAAATGCTTAGCCACCAGGAAATCCCGCTGTAGGAGAGTGGAGCGGAGGTATTTAACAAAGCGGGGTCCCAGTGACAATCTCTTGTTCTTGACTTGTTTGAAATATTCCAATGAAATTTATAAAAACTTTCCTCTTAATTGGGCCTAAAACAAACCTTCTCTCCAACTAGTCTAAACCAGGCATGGACCAATACCGTTAAGCAAGCAGTCCATGGACCCCAGGTTGGGAACCCCTGGTCTAAGCTATGTCTGATAATCAGGCTTGTAAAATAAACCTAAACCTTAAAAAAAAGAAAAGAAAGCTGGAGGTGCAGAGATGATTAGCTAGCTGATTTGATAGGTGAGTTTGTGGATGGGAAATGGGGAACTGCGGTTGCTGGAGATGCAGAGTCAGATTTATCATCATTGCTTTGAAGGCATGAAAGTTCTTTTGTGGCAGTCGTTGAGTGAAAAAGCTATAAATTACAAAATAAATGGTACAAAAAAAAACCAAACTGGCAAAATGAGAATCAGGTTCAATCAAAGTCAGGTTTAATATCACTGACATATATCGTGAAATTTGTCGTCTTTGCGACAGCAGTACAAGCAATGAGGTAGCTCTTGTGAACTATTCAGAAGTCTGACGGAGAGGGAAGAAGCTATTCCTGAATTCTTTCTTCAGGCTCCTGTAGCTCCTCACCAATTGTAGAAACATGAAAAGAGTGTGTCCTGGAGTGTGAGGATCCTTAACAGATGGAGCCACCTTGAAGCACCCTCTTGAAGATTTTCTCAGTGGTGGGGAGGCTTGTGCCCATGGAGCTGGCCAAGCCTGGCCAACTGCAGCCTCTAACAATCTTGTGCAGTGTGGCCTCTATGCCAGACAATGATGCAAGCACTCAGAATACTCTTCAAAGTACATCTGTAGAAATTTGCTGGTCCTTGGTGACAGACCAAATCTCCTCAAATTACTGACAAGATTGAGCCACTGGTGTGCCTTCTTCATGATTCAGCAATGTGTTGGGCCCAAGATAAATCCTCCAAGATGCTAACACCCAGTAACTTGAAGCTGCTCACCCTTACCATTGCTAATTTCCTCAAAAATCTATTAACTGGTGCATGTCCTTTTAACTTGCCCTTCCTGAAGTCCACAGTCAGTTATTTGGTCTTGCTGTGTGTGAGGTGTCTGTTGCAACACCACTCATATATGCATTCTTGTTGCTATCTGAGATCTTACTGATAACAGTGTAATGGTGCTTGAGCTTTGCTAAGTCACACAGTCATGAATGAAGGAAGAGTAGAACAGTGGCGAAGCACGTATCCTACGCCTGTGATGATTGTCAGCAAGGAGATGTTACCACCAATCCTTCCTGTGGTCTCCTAGTGTGGAAGTTAAGAAGCCAGTCACATAGGCCTAGGCTTAGAAGCTCTGTGATTAATACTGATGGGATGATATTGAACACAGACCTATAATCAATAAACAGTAGTCTGACGTATGTTTTGCTGTCATTGAGGTGCTCCAAGGCAGAATGGAGAGTCATTGAGATTGTGCCCATTATTGCAGCAGTTGTTGTTCCTCTCCATGCATCAAGCAGCAATCTTGCCATTTCTTTAGTATTAGTTTGGTTTTTTTAATGAGGCAGAGTTGCCAGCTGGATGCTCAACCCAGCATGAACGGAAAGCATGCAAGGAGCCGGCCAGTTTCATACCTGGGACCATTTGCCTTGAAGTCTGGTGTGGATGCCACTACACCACCGGCCCCGATGCAGCAGTAGGTGAATTGAAATTGTCCCAGGTCCTTGCTCAGGCATAGTCTTCCGGTCTCATTTGCAAATGCGGTAGAATGAGTTAGATGGCCTGTGTGTTATTACTATGCTCCATTCTTTCTGTACCGAAGAGCCATGTTTTGTGTTTGTATATCTGAAATAATTGCTTTAACATATTCCCAAGCCTGTCTGGGAAGGATGTTGAAGGAAATTAAGTGTTCCAAAGGGAACTAGGTTGATAAATTTGCAAGTGAGCATTCAGTTTCTTCCACTAGCCTCCTGGCAATGTATGTACTATGTTGATGGGCTCATTCAGGTGCCTTTTGTGTAGGTATCTTGGGAGCTGGGCATGTTAAACTGACAACCGGAAAAGCAAATGAAACAAGATGAGCTATCTGAAACGGTAACAGTCTTTGAAAGCAAAGAATGGGATGAATCAGATTATCAACAGCAAGTGGGGGAACCTGTTGATGGACAAAACAGCTGTAGATCAGCTAGACCTATCGAGACATACAAGGAGTGCTGTCGCAGGAAAGTATCAAGGACCCCCCCAACATCCAGGCCATGCTCTCTTCTCATTGCTGTCATCAGGAAGAAGGCACAGGAACATCAGGGCCCATACCACCAGATTCAGGAACAGTTATTACCCCTCAACCATCAGGCTAACTTTACTCAGAGGGATCAGAAGTGGAGAGAGTGAGCAGTTTGAAGTTCGTAGGTGTCAAAATCTGAGGATCTAACCTGGTCCCAACGTATCGATGTAGTTATAAAGAAGGCAAGACAGTGGATATACTTCATTAGGAGTTTGAAGAGATTTGGCATGTCAACAAATACATGAGGAAATCTGCAGATGCTGGAAATTCAAACAACACACCCAAAATGCTGGTGGAACACAGCAGGGCAGGCAGCATCTATAGGGAGAAGCACTGTCGATGTTTCGGGCCAAGACCCTTCGTCAGGATTGTAATAAGCATTCATCAGAGGGTTGTAAATCTAGTCAGCTCCATTTGGGTACTAGCCTACAAAGTACCCAGGACATCTTCAGGGAGAAGTGTCTCAGAAAGGCAGCATCCATCATTAAGGACCTCCAGCACCCAGGACATGCCCTTTTCTCACTGTTACCATCAGGGAGGAGGTACAGAAGCCTGAAGGCACACACTCAGCAATTCAGGAACAGCTTCCTCCCCTCTGCCATCCGATTCCTAAATGGACATTGAACCCTTGGACACTACCTCACTCTTTTAATGGACAGTATTTGTTTTTTACACATTTTTAAAATCTATTCAATATATTAGATTAGATTAGATTCAACTTTATTGTCTTTGTGCCGAGTACAGATACAAAGCCGAATGAAATGCAGTTAGCATCTAACCAGAAATGCAAAGAATAGTGTTATTTACAAAATAACTGTGAATAAAAAGTAAGTGCTACAGCACACAAATATAAAAGTACTGAGACATTACAATATGGGTGCAGTGCTGCTTAGCACTGTGATGTGAGGTTCAGCAGGGTCACAGCCTCAGGGAAGAAGCTCTTCCTGTGCCTACTGGTGCGGGAGCGGAGGCTCCTGAAGCACCTATCGGATGGGAGGAGAGTAAAAAGTCCATGGTTAAGGTGAGATGCATCCTTGATGATGCTTTTCGCCCTGCCCAGGCAGCATTTATGGTAGATGTTCTCAATGGTGGGCAATTGCTGGGCAGTTTTCACCACCCGCTGGAGTGCTTTGCGGTCCAATACGGGACAATTGTCATACCATGCTGAGATGCAGTTGGTGAGTATACTCTCAACGGTACAGCGGTAAAAGTCCGTCAATATCCTGGGACAGAGGTGAGTTTTCTTGATGCTCCACAGGAAATAAAGGCACTGTTGCGCCTTTTTGATCAGGATGGAGGAGTTCAGGGACCAGGTGAGATCCTCAGAAATGTGGACACCAAGGAATTTGAAGCTTGATACACGCTCCACTACAGCTCCATTGATGTAGATGGGGATGTGAGTATGGCTCCTAGCATGCCTGAGGTCCACAGTGATCTCCTTGGTCTCCTGAGTGTTAAGGGCCACGTTGTCAGCAAATGTATACTATGATTGATTCACTTATTTATTATTATTTTTATTTTATTTTTTTTTTTTTTTCTCTGCTGATTTATGTATTGCATTGAACTGCTGCTGCTAAGTTAACAAATTTCACATCATATGCTGGTGATAATAAATCTGATTCTGATTCACTCACCCTGTCACTTAAATATTCCCACAACCTGTGGACTCACTTCCAAGCACTATTCATCTCAAATTCTCGATATTTGTTGCTTATTTATTTTTTATTATTAATTTGCTTGTTTTTGGTTTCTTTGTATTCACTGTGAATGTCTGCAGGAAAATGAATCTCAGGGTAGTATATGGAGACATAAATATACTTTGATTACTTTGAACTTCAGTAAAGAATTTGTAGTCTAGAACTGGTTCATGCTGCAAAAGAGCAAGTGCCTTCCTTGATTAGAATTTGAAAAAATGTACAAAGAAATACAACACAACAGAATAGTACCAGATGCAAAATAAAGGAAAATAGCTTTGTGGTGTGTATCAGTAGAAGCACAATGAAATTTATTGCAACGAGAAACTGACTAAGTGGGCAGAAGATAAGAAATGGGAACAGGAGGTGGCCATGTAGAACTTGAACTCATCTATCATTCATTAAATCTGTACTGATCTCTCTGGTGCTGTTTTCTCTGCCTTGACCTCGCATCCTTTAATTTCCTTCACGCTCCAAAATTGTCTTGAAGGAACATAAATGCACTTCTGCAGGTTGTCAGGATAGAGATTTTCAAAGATTCACTACCCTCAGAGTGAAGACATTTGTCTTTACTCCAGTCATAAACAACATTCTTCAGTCAAAGGAATCTTCTTCCCTGCATGTTAAGCCTTGTAAGAAGTTTGATCATTTCTATTAAATCTTCGTTCATCTAAATATTAAAGAGTATGGGTTGTGCAATCTATTCTTGTATAGCACACCAGCATCCCTGGAACCAGCATAGTAACTCTTTGCTGCAACCCTCTATTGTAAATACTGTACATTTTTTGCAAGGAGACAAACTATGCACAACATTCCCAAATACTGTCTCTCGAGTGCAGCTGCAGTAAGATTTCCTTACTCTTGTAACACTAGCACATCGTTTTACAATGCAGGCTGAATTCCCAGTGCTGACCGTAAGTTTGTACAAGCTTCCCAGCCGTGTGGGTTGATTCTGGGTGCTACAGATTCAATGCCTTTTATTGTCATTCTTCAGTACCCGAGTCTAATCCCCTCATTCCAAAGACATAGTAAGCTGTGGGCCGGGCGCCTGGTGACACTTGCAGGCTGCCCCTAGCACTTTCCTGGACTGAGCCAGTTATTGGTGCAAATGACACATTTCTCTGTATGTTTTGATGTACATATGACAAATAAAGCTGATCTTTAAAACCCTTTTATAATAAAAGTTAATCTATTTGCCCTTCTAGTACCTTGCTTCACCTGCACGTTGATCTTCAGTGAGTTGCGTGCAAGCACGTCTTTGTCTATTTGAACATCTGGAGCAAAATGAGCCCCTACAACTGATATTGTAAATTGAAATGAAGTGGTAACTATTTTGAGTCCATAGCATCAGAATTTTCAAATGAGGATAACATGCAGAGTATCTATAGTCAAAGAAATGGATTTGCTGCAAAATTAAGCCAGTTTAACATATGGCAGCAAAATACAAAACAAATTTTATTAATAATGATCACCGCTAACAATGAAGAGACCTGCAGAGGCAGGAGGAGACATGGAGGAGGCTAATGGGGGGGGGGGGGGGGAGAGAAAGACCCGATGTGTGATTGATTTAGCATTGGGCCAAATTGGAAAGGTTGGGTGTGGGCTGAATTGTGTCAGCAGGCTCCAGGCCCCAGGCCCCAGAGCTGTCCAAGAGTGAGGAACAACCTGATGTATGGACAATTTAAGCACTGGGCCAGATTGAAAAGGTCAGGGTGCCAGGATCACAGGCGAGGGACAGGCCATTTCTGCTTGCTGTTCCACAACGTTTACTCAGCTCTGCACTCTGAGGCTGTGGCCTGCGCCTGCTGCAGTGATGCCTGGCTTCATATCTTTTGTAAGACTTCAGTTCTGAATGCTATTTGCTTTTATTGTTTGCATGATATTTTTTGTTCTATCTGCATATTGGGAGTTTGACAGTATTTTTTTAATAGGTTCTTTTGGGGTCTCTTTGTTTTGTGGCTGCTTGTAAGGAGATGAATCCTAAGGCTGTATAATGTATACATACTTTCATAATATGTTTTGAACAATCAAAATGGAAGGTGAAGAAAATATGGCATTGAATGGTGGTATGGCCCAAGACAAGAACACAACCTACTCTCAGAAGATTAAGGATTAGTTTTAGTAAAGATTAGCTTTGTTAAAGTGTGCATCAAAGCATAGAGTGAAGTGCATAGTTTTCATCAAATTAAGTAAGTGATGATTGTGCTGGGCAAGCCTGCAAGAGCTGTCACACTTTCAGCGCCACCATCGTGTGTCCAAAACTTACTAACCCTACCCTTGCGTCTTTGGAATGTGGGAGGAAGCCGGAGGAGAGCGTATAGATACAACAGCTAGGTAAGCTATAACATGTACATTGAAAGTATTTAAATTTGTTAGAGGTGGCCACTATTAATTAATGAAGAGTTGGCCCTGTCTTGTGAACAACTGAACTTTTTGAGAGGTAAATAAAATAGTGGGCAAAAATGTACTTGGTCTGTCAATGTTATTTAAATGGTTCAGTGGAAAATGATAACCTCTTAAGAGACACTCAGTAAAGCTGAAACTCAGAATTGAAGGCACATTAATTGATCTAGTTTGGAGATCTGCTGAGCAACAGGATGCTAGAGTCGAGGTAATGGGTAGCATTAAAATGTCATCTATACCCTGTAATACAACCACAATCTTCCGGTGTCCAGAATCTGTAGTTCCCTACCGCTTGCCTAGTTCCAGCATGGACTCCTAAGTGAATGCTCGCTGAAAGTCAAAGGTTTGCAGATGCTGGAAATCTGAAATAAACACAGAAAATGCTGGAAAACAGTCACTGGTCAGGCAGCATCTGAGGAAAGAGAAGCCCTTAGTTTCAGGTCCGAGACACGCGTCTCATGTGTTGCTTCAGCCATTTTATCTCTCCATTCTACAGTCTCCAGGGATTTCATTCAGATGCCTTAGCTAAAATCTGTTAATTGTATCAAAAACATAAGAGATGCTGAAATACAGAACAGCACACAGAATGCTGGAGGATCTCAGCAGGTCAGGCAGAATCTATGGAAATGAATAAATAGTTGATGTTTCGGACCGAGATCCTCCTTCAGGAAAGTAAAGATAAAGATTCCAGAATGTGGATTCCAGAAGGCGGGGGGAGGGGGAATGAAGCAAGAATATGGGGGCAATAGGTGGGAAAGGTAAAGAAAGGGCTGGAGAAGAAGGCATCTGTGAGGAGATGAGAGTGGACCATAGGGGAAGGGGAGGGAGGGGACCTAGGAGGAGGTGATGGGCCTCTTACCTTGTCTCCTCATTTGCCTGAGTAGGAAATTGAAGAACAGGGTAGGCAGGTGAGGGGATGAGGTAAGAGGCCAGAGTGGTGATTGAAGAAAAGCGTCAGATATGCTCTGCTCATTGTTCTTTTTGTTCCAGTCAAGTTAGCCCTTCCATGACAAGCTTAATGTTTTTTATTAATCACTTTATATTCTTCTTTTTGTCTTGATGAATATTTTATGCTGCTGCTTAGAATGTTTTCCAATAATTTCCTCACTGCTAATGCAAGCCTGCTGGCCCTAAGTACTTGTCTGTACCATTTCCCATTTAAAACTACTGAGTCATGTTAGCAACTTTACATCATTGCCTTCTGAGAGGATTGATATATGATGGTTATAATCACTACTGTTTCCTTCTCGTTGCTCAGTGACTTGGCATCTAGGTCTGGCAATTTATCTCAGTAGTTACTTCCATTTATTTTTACCATTTATAATATTTCATACTCCATCATTAACAACATCTGGATAGTTCACTGCATTTTCTTTGAGACAGGCAAAATGTTTTAAAATAAAAAGATGACTAGTTTACACAGATTATTTTATACTTGAAATAACCTTACTTTTATTAACAAGGTTTTAAAAACACTTAAAAAGCCACCTTCCCTCTCACCTAGTTTCACTTGCCTGCTTGTACTCCTCCTCCCCATCTTTTTCTGTCAACTTCCTCTCTCCCCATCATTTTGCCATCTTACCTCATCTTTGTTTGCCACCTTCTTCCTCCCCCCCCCCTCCCCAATCTTTGTCATCTTCCTCTTCTGATGAAGGATCTCGGCCTGAAATGTCAACTTTTTTCATTTCCATAGATGTTGCCTGACCTGCTGAGTTCCTCCAGCATTTTGTGTGTGTTGCTCCGGATTTCCATACTCTCTTGTACTTAAGAAGTCCAATGTGGTAGTACACACAAAATGCTGGAGGAACTCAGCAGATCAGGCAGAAATTGTGGAAATTAATAGCATTTTGTGCATGTTGCTTTGGACTTCCAGCAGCATCTGCAGACTTCCGTGTGTTTGCAATAAGGTAGTAGCCTTGATATCTATGTAGAACTATGTTTTTTTTTAAATGTGTAGAACTCCTTGAATATACAAGGGTGAAAGCTTGTACTCCTTTGCGAAGGGCTGGTTTCACCATTTCTCAAATACTGTAAGCAGATCTGGATACCACACCTCAGGAAGGATCTACTGTTCTAGAACAAGGGTCCCCAACCTTTTTCTTATCCTGTGGACCAATACCATTAAGCAAAGGATCTGTGGATCACAGGTTGAGAACTCCTAGTGTAGAATGAGGACAGTGTAGGTTTTCCAGAGTAACACCTGGAGCCGAGGCTAAATTACACGCTAAAACAGCACAAACAAAGTTAGTATTCTGTAAAGCTTAGAGAAGGGACGATTTAATTTAAAATGTTCACAATATTAGGAGCAACTGACAGGGTAGGTAAATTGAGAACTGTTCTGTTTGTTAAGGGAGCTGCAAAGGCTCATCGTCCTGTGCCTAGAATGGGTGACCAGAATCCTTTCATTTTAAGTGACCCCCTAATGTCCCAAAACTAAGAGGAGGGGGGAAAGTGAGAACCAATTCAGAGATTGACAACTCAGTAGTTGGAAGATTTGTCATCATTCATTGGTGCTCTTCAGAGATGCATCTTCACTCTGTAGTGTGGCTCGAAAACCTCACTGTTATCATTTACTGCAAATTGCAACTTTACTGGAAATAGATGGGGAGCCTCAGACTGGGAAATCATATGGACATACAAAGTAGGAACAAGAGTTCGCCACTTAGTCCAGTGTGAGCCTGCCCTTCAATTTGTTTCATTATAGCAAATTATCATAGTGTCATAGAGCACTTCAACACAAACAGGCCATTCAGCCAAGCTATTGTTCTGCCTAGTCCCATTGAACTACCTCTACATTAAAACTGCTTCTACCATCTTTGAGGAAGAGTTTCAGACTCAGGATCCTCTTTCTTTTCAAATCTTTTGATGATTATTATTATCATCAATAACGAGAGTATATTGAAATAAGTAACACAATGATTCAAAGGAAGAAAAAAAGTGTTTTAAAAATTGAAAACTATGGTGACACAAAAAAAAGGAAAAAACCCTACTAAAGAAAAGTGAGAAATAAAAGTGAGGAAAAAAAATCTTTCTTAAATAGGGTCCAGGTTCTCCAACCATTCTACATGGTAACATAGTGGTTCATGCAACACTGTTAGCTTGGGGGTGTCAGAATTTCGAGTTCAATCCAGCATTCTCTGTAAGGAGTCTATCTATGTCCTCCCTGTGGAATGTGTGGGTTTTCTCTGGGACCTCTGGTTTCCTCCCATGGTCCAAAGACATACCACCAGGTTGATAATTGTAAATTGTCCTGTGATTAGGTTAGGGTTAAGTTGAGGTTTTTGGGGTTGCTGGGCAGTGTGGCTTGAAAGATTGGAAGGGCCCATTCCACATTGGAACTCCAAATTAAATACAAGAAAGTTTGCAGATACTGGAAATCCAAGGCAACACACACAATTCTGGAGGAACTCAGCAGGTCAGGTAGCATTTATGGAAATGAATAAAACATTCTTGAAGTCCTGTAGAAGGGCCTCGGCCCAAAATGGCAACTGTTTATTCATTTCCATAGACACTGCCTGACCTGCTGAGTTCCTCCAGCATTTTAGATGTTGCAATAAATGCATTAACTCTTTTGAAATTCTTCAGGACTTTGCAAGCTTCATTTATCACTTCTCACTTCATTAAATGCCAGCAGATAGAGAGCAAGCTTACCCAAGCTATTCTTGCATTGTTAATCTTTAAGTGCTTTGCCATGACTCATGTTAAGCTAACTGCCCTGTAGTTGACTGTATTAATTTACAGATTTAAAAATATTAGCTTCATTTGTCACATGTACATCAAAACATTTGTGTCAACAAATACAGTCCAAGGATGTGCTGAGTTTGGGAGGGGGGCAGTCATCAAGTGTTGCCACACCTCTGCTGCCAACATAGCATGCCCTCAACTTACTAACCCAGACCTTTGCATCTTTGGACTATGGGAGCACCCAGAGGAAACTTGGTGATGGGGAGACTGTGCAAACTCCTTACAGATGGTTGTGGGAATTGAACCCCGATTGCTGACACTGTAAAGTGCTGCACTTTACTTTATACTATTGTGTCGGCCCTGCCGTCTCCTGCTCTTGAATATAGAAGTTTCATTCACAGTTTTCTAATTTAATAGAACCTTTCCTGAACCTGGAGAATCTGGAAAATTAAAGTTAACTCATTCTTATCTTACTAGCCATTTTATTTCAGATCTTGGGGTGAAGCTTAAAAAACTTGTACCAAGAACTTTGTGGCGATTTGGGAATAAATCAAGTGTGTATATAATTAACATAGACTGCATCATTTGCCAGTGTCCTGGAGACGTTACTGTTGAGACTGATGTGCATTGAGCTACTGAAGTTATCATACATGTGTGGGTGCTCATTTTGAATTCCCCTTGTCCCATAACAATTCTCCTGAATACTTATAAAAAACCAAATGAATTTAACAGTCTGGTAGGGAAACACAAACATGCAGTGAAACCAAATGCAATCATTGAAGCCAGGGGGCAACAGGGTTTTATTAAATCCTGTGCTGCATACTTTAAAATTCAGTTTTAAATATTTGATTATTCAGTGATGTCATCCTTTCCATTTTAATCTTTTCATGACCTGGGCTCATTTTCCGCTGCTGTCTGTAAGGAGTGTATGTTCTCTTGTGTGTGAGTTCCAAATATGTACCAATTAGTAGATTAATTCATCATTGTAAATTCTCCCATGATTAGGCTGTAATTAATTCGGGATTGCTGGACGGCATGGCCAGAAGGGCTTATTCCATGCTATATGTTAATAAGTAAATGTAAATGTATAAATTTCTAATATGTTTATTGTAGCTTCTGTTTTACTAAACAAACTGGTCTGTGTAAGTTGACAGTGGTATATGATCTGTTTCAGTTCTTCATAGTTAAGGACAGAATCCAGCCCTTCAATATCCTTACTGGCCATCTTTACCTATACTGACCCCATTTATCAGCACTTGCAATGAAGCAAAGCAATGTATTTCCAAGTTAGGATACTGTGCAAGTTGGAGGAGAGACAGTGGCCTGTGTAGTGTTTTCCTGCCCCTGCTGCTTGTGCTTATGATGATTGACAGATTTGGCGTACTGTCAGTGTTCCAATGTTCAAGAAAGGCTCTAGCATAGGGGGTTCCCTTCCTAGGGATCCACTGGCCACTTGCTTTAATTGATATTGGTCCAAGGCATAAAAAAACGGTTAGGAACCCCTGCTCTAGAATATGCCAGGAGATGATTGGCTGGTGAGCCTGAGTTCATTTATGGATAAATTATTCAAAGATATGTTTCAAAGTAAGGGCCTAATGATGGATAGTTAATACGGCTTTGTGCATGGCAGGTCAAGTCTAATCAGAATCGGGTTTAATATCACCATATGTCATCAAATTTGTCGTCTTATAAAATATGATATTATAAAATTACCATAGTTTTATAATATATCTAATGTGTATTATCAAATATATAAAATCATTTAAAAAGTAGTGCAAAAATCAAAATTAAATAAAGTAGTGAGGTAGACACTAAGATTGGGGTCGTAGTGGACACTGGAAGGCCATCAAATATTGCAGAGTAATCTGGATTATTTTGGGAAATGGGCTGGAAAATGGCAGGAGGAATTTAATGTAGACAAGTGAGAGGTGTTGCACTTTTGGATGGACAAATCAGGGTAGGACTTGCACAGTGAATGGTAGGACACTGGGGTGTGCACTAAAGGATTTGGGAATACAGATCATAATTCCTAGACAGTGGCACCAGAGGTAGGGTTGTAAAGACAACTTTTGACACATTGACCATCATTGAGTGCGGGAAATGGAATGCTATTTTGAAGTTGTATAAGATGTTGTTGAGACTGAATGTGTAGTATTGTATGCAGTTCTGGTCACCTACCCACAGGAGAAATAACAATAAGCCTGAAAGAGTGTAGGCACTGTTAACAAAGTTGTTGCTGAGACTTCAGAATTTGAGTTGTAGGAAAAGGTTGAAAAGACGAGTACTTTATTCCCTGTGGAGAACAGGAAAATGGGGGGAGATCTTGTAGAGGTTGTCAAAACTGAAGGATTTAGATAGGATGACTACTTACAGGCTTTTCCCCTTGGGTTAGGTGAGACTAGAATTGGAGGTCATAGGTTAAGGGTGAAAGGTGGAATGTTTAAGGGGAACTTCTTTGCTCAGAGGGTGGTGCTAGTGAAGCTGTCAGCAAAAGTGGTGGATGTGAAATCAATTGTAACTTTTAGTAGGAGTTTAAATGGGTACATGGATTGGAGGGCTACGGTCCAAGTGCAGATAGTTGGGTCTAGGTAGAAGACCAGGCATGGACTAGATGGGCCAAAGGGCCTACAGTGCTTTATAATTCTAGCAGACAAATAACTATTTTTGTAGATGGCACACACTACATCCACCATGTGTTACTAGTGACCTTTAGACTGCAAGAGACAGGAGCTGAATTGGGCTATTTGGTCCATCTAGTCTGCTCTGACATTTCATCATCGTGAAAGAAATGAGATTAGAGTTAGTCAAGCATTATGCTTCATCCTGGATGGAGTGTATCTTTTTAAGTGTTTTTGGAACGAGTACAGGACATGTATATTTAATCTTGTTCATGCTTTTGGGGAAGATAAGAGCTTATACCAGACATTTCTCAAGGGATTGAAAATAGGAAGGAAGTTTTCTAAGTGAACATGGTATTTAAGTATAAGACAATAATAATAGCATAAGTGTAATAATTTTTAGAGTTGAAATGATTTGTTGCTTCTACTCCACAAAGAACAAAAGGGGCATTCCCAAAGGAATTGGGAAAGTGCAGTTGGAAATTTTTACAATCTAGCACATTTCCTGTCTTTCTACTGAGACTATGTTCCGCTTAATCTCAATCACTCAGTTCGTACAGTACATTTCATCTCAATTGTTTGTTGAATATATCAGTTAGTGTAGAATGAGAGAAAGCATATAGCGTGGGTCTTGGTAGAAATTATAAATGGGACTCAGCCTGTCAAAAAATTTGTTCAGAGTAGGTGTGGGGTAGAAAACCTAGCACATTTATTTTTCAACATAGTCCCCTCCTACATGTACACACTTAGTCCAGCGGTGGTGGAGCATACAGATCCCTTCTTTGTAGAAGTGGTCCACAGCAGGAGCGATTGAAAAGTTTGTGGCCTAAGGTAGAAGGAGATGAGTTATACAGCTCTCATTACATGCACGTGCAGTTCAACTCTGAGTGAAAATGCAGGAAGTTTGAAGTTAATAACTCGTCGCCTTCTGCCTTAGGCCACGAACTTATCAATCACCCCTGCTGTGGACCACTTATGGAAGTCCAAGACACCGACTTCTACAAAGAAGGGATCTGTATGCTCCACAACCGCTGGACTAAGTGTATAAATGTAGGAAAAGTAAATGTGCTAGGTTTTCTAAAATCGACTCCTTCTACCTTGGGCCACAAACTTATCAATCACCCCTTGTACGTGCTGAGCGAAGCAGTCTCCCAGTTTATGTCGAGTCTCACTGGTATACAAGAGGCTGCACTGGACACAGTATATGACCCCAACAGATTCACAGACCTCACC
Organism: Hemitrygon akajei; assembly: GCF_048418815.1. NCBI lineage: Eukaryota > Metazoa > Chordata > Chondrichthyes > Myliobatiformes > Dasyatidae > Hemitrygon > Hemitrygon akajei. The sequence continues at coordinate 127,638,445 of NC_133130.1, read as the reverse complement.
TGGAAGGACTGTTTAAGGCCCTGGATGGTAGTGAGGGAGGAGGTGTAGGGGCAGGTGCCTGACGGCACACTCAATGATTCAGGAACAGCTTCTTTCCCACTGCCATCCAATTTCTAAATAGACCATGTTTCTTAAGTTGTTTTTTACATTGATTTTAACTTAACTATTTAGTCAACATATACTTGCTGAAATTCAGTTTTTCTTTTTATATTTATCATGTAAAATATAAAAGCAAGGTTGCAATGTTGAGACTTCATAAAACACTGGTGAGGCCTCACTCGGGAGTATTCTGAACAGTTTTGGACCCCTTATCTTAGAAAGGATGTGCTGAAACTGGAGAGGATTCAAAGGAGGTTCACAAAACTGATTCCAGGATTGAAAGGCTTGTCATATGAAGAACATTTGATGGCTCTGGACCTGTATTCACTAGAGTTCAGAAGAATGAGAGGTGACCTCATGGAAACCTATTGAATGGTGAAAGACCTTGATAGAGTTAATATAGATTCGATTTTCCAAATGGCCTAATTCTGCTTATGGTCTTACGTATTTCATTGTACTGCTGCCATTAATGTATTTCACAACATATGCTGGTGATATTAAACCTGATTCTGATTCCATAGGTATCTGAATGATGGCAACTAACATCTGTGTCAGTAAATACCAGTTAGAACAGTTTTTTTTTAAAAGGTTAAAGAGAAAATTAAACTGAGGACAGGAAAGAATGCAGAGCACCCTCTAGTCTGAATTGCTGTATGAATTTATTTGTCCCAAGCAACAGACTGTTTAAAAGCAATGAATGCCAGAAACATTTAGCACAGCCTGTCAGATGTGTTGCGACTTAGTGCGTCCAAACAGGAGGAGCCAAGAGGCTTTGGAGCTTATTTGATCCGTTTAAGTCTGTTATTGAATCAACCTCAATTTGAAATTATTTCCACAACACTGAATTCTCTGAGCTTCGTGGTCACCCAGACTCACTTAATTATTTTGCTGAGAAGTAGCGAGGGTGTAACATTTCATTATTTTACCAACAGCTCATTTGATTAAGGCTGTGCCTAAGTGACCAATGAGGACCAGAAGGTCCCTGTTCGATCACTAGTCTGCATTTGTTTAGTTAATTTGAGCCAGGGTTGCAGCAGTGCACCCACTCTTAATTGCTTTAGAGCATCTGGTCTTGAAATTGTTCATTTGAAAGCCTCAAGGGGTAGGATGGGAGTTAAACTGCACCAGCCCTGCAATCAAGCATAGCCTCCACTTGTGGTTTAGACCTGCATTTCATGAAAGGCCAGTTGCATGGGGGGTGGGCGGGCAGGCAGGCGAAAGTGTCCAGTCCTAGCAATGTTTACACTATGGTCAGGATAATGTGTCCCTAAGGGCATAGGGACCCTATGGAAAATCTTTTTACAGAGTGCTGATACTGGAAATCAGGAGCAACACACAAAGCTGGAGGAAACTAGCAGATCAGGCAGCATCTGTGGAGGGTAAGGCACACTTTGTACTCTGTCTGGGTAATGTCAACTGTTTACGCTTTTCCGTAGATGTTGCCTGATTTGCTGAGTTCCTCCAGCATTTTGTGCGTGTTGCATCTGCAGATTTTTCTCGTGTTTTTGGTAAGAATCCTACATCTTGACTGGAAGGAAGGAGGGGAGGTGGCCCATAAGAAAAGGGAAGGGAAGTGCCAGAGCGAGAATTGGCAAGTGAAAGTTGGTCAGTGGGGTGGGGGGGGGGGGGGGTCAGGGAAAGAGGGGGAATGATGCAAGAAGCTGACAAATGATGGGTGGATGTGACAAAGGGCTTGTTGTAAGTATAGCCAGTGTTTTAAATGTAAGATTTCTTTAGTAAGCTCCCACAAACAACAGTGATAATTGCTAGATAATTAAATTTGAGGGTGATATATTAGCTGCAACAAGTGGAGAACTATCCTGCTCTTCAGAATAGTGTATTGGCATTTTTTTCTATTCACACAGGGGATCTCATTCCAAATCTCATCTGAAACACAGCACCTTTGTTCATTGAGAAGTTCAATTTTGTGTTCTCAACTATCCAACTCAGGCTGTCAAATGTGAGATTAGACCTCAATTGGCAAACAAAAGAAATGGTTTTACAACAGGAAGAGGGGAGATTTCTTCCTTCTTCCTTTTCAGTCCTGAAGAAAGGTCTCAGCCTGAATTGTCAACTGCCTATTCCTTTCCATAGATGCTGCCTATTCTGCTGAGTTCCTCCAGCATTTTGCGTGTGTTGCTCTGGATTTCCAGCATCCACAGAATCTTATTTATTTAATGAGATACAATGCAGAACATGCTTCGAGCCGTAGCAGCCTTCAGCCCATTTAATGCTAGCCTAATCATGGGACAATTTACAATGACCAATTAATCTACATCTTTGGCATGTGGGAGAAAATCGGAGCACCCGGAGGAAAACCACGCAGTCATGGGGAGAACATCCAAACTCCTTACAGGCAGTGGCAGGAATTTAACCCAGGTTGCTGGTACTGTATAAAGCATTGTGCTAACCACTATGCTATTATGCCACTAATGTTTACAGAAGTCAGCTGTGTGATTATTTATGACTCATTTCACCCTTCCCACCTTTTCCCATCTGTTTTGATCATGTAACTGGGGATTGTGATCTTTCCAATTGTGTGGAAAGACTCTGCCAAATTCTTCATGCATTATTTATGTTGAGCCATTTTTACACAATGCTCTCCATTTAATTCATCTTTCAAAGTGATTTTGCTTTTAAAAATTGCGAATTGGAAAGGTTGGTAACTTATTGAAGGATGGGAATTACTGTACTCGTGGTGGTTTACCCTTAGAACCAAGGGGGAATGCTTTTTAGTTTAAGTTTAAAATCCTGTTCTGATTTCTTCTCTAAAGGCTTGTTTTAGAAAGGCAAGTTGACAAAAAGTCAATACTAAGCTGTCTGAGACTGTAAATATCCATTAAGGTTTCCCTCTGGACAAAGCAACTGAGCCCCCCTCTCTGTGTAAGAGCTTGCTAACCTACATAAGATCACATCAGGGACTGACAAATAATTTGACAGGTCAAGGTTATAGTTTCAGGTAGTGGAAGCACACAGTCTCTGGGTCACTCCTGTTTCAGTATGAGTAATCAAGCAACCAGATGTTGTGTGTGTTTATTGATTGAAAGTGGATATTTTGCCCTTTCAAAGTGAACTTTGCCTTCCCTGTTAAGGGATGCAATTTGCAGTTTTTAGTGGAACCCTTTAAATATGTTGAAACTTCCTTGTAGGTTTGTCAGTAGAAGTGAATTAAATCCAAATTTAAATTGCAGACTCAAAAGGCACCTGGGAAAAGAAGAATGAAAGGCAACCTGTTTGATTTGTGTGTTGTGTGGTGCTTTAGATTGATTCCTTGATCGATCGGAATTAGAATTTAATACATTTGAATTTTGAAGTAATCGCTTACACTAGTTTCTTAATTTTTTCCCCTTTGCCTGCATGAAGTTCATTTAGACTTATTCAATTCAAGTTTAATTGTCATTCAACCATACATGAATACAGCCAAACGGAACAGTATTACCGCTGGGCCAAGGTGAAAAACACAGTCACACATGGCACATACAAGCACATAAAGATATTAGTAAGATACAACCACGCAATAAGGCCAGACGAGCCACGATAGAGCTTGTATTCTGCCAAGTGAATACTGGGGGGAGACAGCAGCAACTCCAGCCTGGATGCCGACCCCGTAGAGCCCACCGGCTCCAACGCCTCTCTCCTAGTGGCTGTAAACAGGTAACACCATGCCTTGAGGTCCTAAGTCCATTTCAGTGCCGCAGAGATTGGCAGTCAACGACAATAAAGCTTGTCTTATGCTGAATGAACACTGGGGGAAGGCAGCACCAACTCCAGCCTGGAATATACTCTTCTCATAAATAATTTAAATTTATAATTAAATCCTGCTAATAGCCTACTTTAGTTTTTTGTTCAGTGTACCATATCATTAACTCAAATTGTTTTTTTTGACACTAGCTTTCACCAAAATTCCATTCAAAACCCCATATTCACAGACCAAACCAACAAGTGTCACCCATTCTCCTCTCCATTTTGAATGGATTCATAAGGTCTACCATTCAAGACACTTAGTGTTGAATTGATGTCATAACACCCATAAGTAAAATCTGAGCAATTTTTCTCTCCTCCAACAGAATCAACAAACTCATTCGTAAGGCCAGTGATGTTGTGGGGGTGGAACTGAACTCTCTGTTGGTGGTGTCTGAAAAGAGGACGCTGTCCAAGTTGCATGCTATCTTGGACAATGTCTCTCATCCACTCCATAATGTACTGGTTAGGCACAGGAGTTCATTCAGCCAAAGACTCATTCCACCGAGATGCAACACTGAGCGTCATAGGAAGTCGTTCCTACCTGTGGCCATCAAACTTTACAACTCCTCCCTTGGAATGTCAGACACCCTGAGCCAATAGGCTGGTCCTGGACTTATTTCCACTTGGCATAATTTACCTATTATTATTTAATTGTTTATGGTTTAATATTGCTATATTTCTACAGTATTCTTGGTTGGTGCTACTGTAACAAAACCCAATTTCCCTCGGGATCAATAAAGTATGTCTGTCTCTCTGTCTCTCATATTACCGATTCTTGAGTTGGGGGAACTCAGACAAGTGATGCTGCAGACTGCAACATTGAAACAACAAACTATTGGTCTCACCTCTCGTGGAACGGAACGAGTGATATCTCTCCCCTCCCCCATTATTGAGAGACCTTACGGGATATGGAATTGTTGGATGAACAGTGGTTTTTGATGGACTCTAGATCATGGTCTCTTTGGGGGCTTTGATAATACTTGGGTGGTGTGGACGTGAATGCTTTCTGCTGGAATAAGTGGGGGAAGGGGAGAGTTGATGCTGTGCTGCTGTGTGTGAGGGGGGCTTTGTATACATTCATTGATATTAAATGGAACCTTTGAACCATAAAATGACATTATAGGACACTACACAAGAAGTTTATCCCCAGGTTGTTCCTCTTTACTGTTCCCTTTCAAGTAATTAGTCTATTTCTCTTAAAGATAATCTTGAGTCTATATGAATGGAAATGTAGCAGAGGATTTCCTAATCAGACCAGTCTCTACATAGAGAAGACAAAAGCCTTGAGTTATTATTTTAAAATGTTGACGCAACCCTTCCTCACCAATCATTGGAAAGAGAGTATCTCTGTTTGCCCAATGTTTTAGAACATAAAACAAGTACAACACTGTAAGGAGTTTGAATATTCTCCCTGTGCTTCGGGTTCTGCCCACAGTCCAAAGACATACCAGTTGGTAGGTTAATTGGTCATTGTAAATTGTCCTGTGATTAGACTAGGGTTAAATTGAGGTTGCTGCGAGGTGTGGCTCAAAAGAGCCAGACTGCATCTCAATGAACAAAATATAGATGTATAAACATACTCCTATACCTAGCCTGTTCAGGTGCCTGTCTAACTGTATCTTAACCTCTTGCTTTAAGTTCCTCGGCATACACATCACAGAGGATTTCACGTGGTCTGTACACACCGGCTGTGTGATGAAAAAGGCACAACAGTACCTCTTTCACCTCAGACAGTTGAAGAAGTTTGCTGTGGATGCCCAAATCCCAAGAACTTCCTATAGAGGCACAATTGAGAGCATCCTGACTGGCTGCATCACTGCCTGGTATGGAAACTGTACCTCCCTCTATTGTGAGATTCTGCAGAGAGTAGTGTGGACAGCCCAGCACATCTGTAGATGTGAACTTCCCACTATTCAGGACATTTACAAAGACAGGTATGTAAAAGGCCCAAAGGATCATTGGGGACCTGAGTCACCCCAACCACAAATTGTGCCAGTTGCTACCATCTGGGAAATGGTACCGCAGCATAAAAATCAGGACAACAGGATCCAGGACAGCTTCTTCCACCAGGCCATCAGACTGCTTAACTCATGCTAACACACAACTATATTTCTGTGTTGTATTGATTACCCTGTTGTACATACTATTTATTAGAAATTAGATTTTCATCCAAGAAAAGAAGTCTATTTATTCCATCTATATCTATCATAATTGTATAGGTTATAGTATTGAACTCTCATGATACTTTTGTTTAAGCTGAAAATGACCTTTCAAGCTTCAAAGACATTTATTATCAAAGAATGTATACATTATTACAACCTTGAGATTTGTTTGCTTGCAGGCAGCCACAAAGCAAGAAACCGACAAAAAACCCAATTAAAAAAAATAATAAAAACCAACACCCAATGCACAGAGAAAGGGTGGGGGGGGGGGGAACACATCATGCAAAAATAGAACCGAGCAATATTTTGAAGCTGTACCTGAAAATTGCAGCTCTTTTATCCTTTGTAATTTCTAAGTGAATCCATTTTTATTTTTAAGTCCTTCCTATTAAAATGTCTTGTTACTGCAAAGCTAAAATTTTCTTTTAAAAACTTTTAGTTTGATCCACTTTTTAAACTATTGGGACACTTAAACAAGAAAATCTGTAGATGCTGGAAATCCAAAGCAACACACACAAAATGCTGGAGGAACTTGACAAGTCAGGCTGAGACTTGAAATGTCGACTACTTACACTTTTCCTTGGATGCTGCCTGACCTGCTGAGTTTCTCCAGCATTTTGTGTGTGCTGTATTGGGACACTTAATTGCTACTTAATAAACTGTTGGAACGTCACAATCCTCCTCCTCTATTGTGTTTTCACATAATCAAAGGGTATGTTTTCTGTCCTTAGTCTTGTTTCCAAATTTCATTGTAACATTTCAAAATTAGTTTCCTCTTTTATCTGTCTCTACATCTCATTCACTCACCTACATTTGCCTGTGATCTTTTTCACAACTTGCTAGTTATGTTTTTGTATTGAGAAGCTGGCCAGATTAATTGTAAACAATTTCAGCCCCACATAGTTACTATTATTTTTCAGTCTTGAATCAGCCTTGTATCTACTGCTGTTTGATTTCTACCTTAAACCATTTCTCAGTCTCGTTAGTAGCATTCCAATAATTGGGTTGACTTGTTCTCCAATCTTGGCAATTTACTTGCAAACATTTCGTCACATATGAGGAGACATCATCAGTGTGCTGTTGATTGTGGCATTTCCTTTGAGTGCGTGGCCTTTATGTACTTTTCAGTCAGCTGATTGGGCGTCATTTTGAAAACTCAGTTGTGGTGGTGGGGAGGAAATCTCATCACTGATTGGCTGTGTAGTAAGCTTCATGCATTGTGGTCTGGAATTTTACCCACACCAGCACATAAATAGGATCAAGGTCTAAGTGTTTGTTTACAAAATTGTTCACAGAAAACAATGCTTCTAGGAATTCTCTTGCATGCCACATATTTGCTTGCACCATCACTTTCACTGATGGCCAGTTGAATTTGAGCCCCTCTTGATCTTCATGGGTAGAGACTGACCACAGCACATAAAGTTTGCCACACAGCCGATCGACGATGAGGTTTCCTCCCCACATCACAATTGAGTTTCTGAAATGATGCCCAATCAGTTGATTGAAGAGTATACAAGGCCAAGCATTCGGAGGAAACACCACAATCAACAGTGCACTGATGATGTCTCCTCATATGGTGTCGAAACATTTACAAGTAAATTGCCAAGATTGGAGAATAACTCAACCCAACTATCAACCACCCGAGCTACACATCTTCGGAATTATTTCCAATTCCTATAATTTGCGATACTGTCACCTTTGTTACAGGAGTTAATGCAGTGCTTAATCAATTGCTTTTTGCAACCCATTTATTTTAGTGATAATTCTGTTCTTTTAAAAGCACTCCACTAGGTTTATTAAGCAGGAGCTGCCTTTCAGAAACCCTTTCCAGTCCCAGTAACATTAGTACTATTTTGCTTGGATAATTACATCCACTTATTTTGCACTCACTGGCAGTTCTGCAATTTTAATATGTAGCTTTGTTTGTGAGGACTAAATCTTAAGGCTTATCTCATATACATGTCATTATTTTGCTCTCCTCTTTTTAATTATATTCAGATTTTGATTATATTTATACCACTAACAAATGGTCCATAGCCATCTGTGACAATGAGTTCCACAGATTCACCACTCTCTTGCTAAAGAAATTCCTCATCTCCATTCTAAAGGAACATCCTTCCACTGTGGTCATAGACTCCCCCACTGGTGCTCTATAGTCGTAGATTCCCCCACTATAGGAAATGTCCTTTCCACATCCATTCTATACAGGCCTTTGTTTCCATAACCTTTGCTATTTATTATCATTAAATCCAACAACCGTAATAAATTCAGTGAAAGACCACACCAACAGGGCAGACAGCCAGTGTGTAAAAGACAATAACTGCAAATACAAAAAAAAAACATAATAATAAATAAATCAGTGATAAATATTGCAAACATGGATAAAACATTGGCTGACTGGTGGGAGGCTAAGTTTTGGAATAAAGGGTCTACACGAGGAAATCTGCAGGTGCTGGAAATTCAAGCGACACGCACAAAATGCTGGTGGAACACAGCAGGCCAGGCAGCATCTATAGGAAGAAATACAGTCAATGTTTTGGGTCGAGACCCTTCGTCAGGACTTATTTGGGAAAAAGAGATAGTAAGAGATTTGAAAGTGGGAGAGTGAGACATGATAGGAGAAGACAGGAGGGGGAGCGATGAAGCGAAGAGCTGAGAAGTTGATTGGCAAAAGGGGTCAGTATTGATTGGCAAAAGGTGTTGCACAGGGGTCAGTATTGGGACCACTTCTTTTCACTTTGTATGTCGATAATTTGGATGGCAGAATTGGTCTTGTGGCCAACCTTGTAGCTGATACAAAGGTATGTGGAGAGACAGGTAGTGTTGAGGAAGCAGGGTGTCTTCAGAAAGACTTGGACAGATGGAAGAATGGGTAAAGAAGTAGCAGATGGAATATAGTATAGGAAAGTTTATAATCATGTACTTTGGTAGAAAAGTTCAAAGTAAATGACATACAGTACGTTATCAAAGTATATATAACCAAGAGATTCATTTTCTGTGGGCATGTACAGTAAATCCAATAAATACTATTGCCGAATGACCGCATACAACGGGACAGAACAGCAACCAAAGTACAAAAGACAACAAACTGCAAATACAAAAAAAGTAGTAATAATAAATAAGCAATAAACAGCGAGTTCATGAGATGAAAAGTCCTTGAAAGTGAGCCCATAGTTAGTGGGAATAGTTCAGTATTGGGGCGAGTGTAGTTATCCCCTCTGGTTCAAGAGCATGATGGTTGGGGGCTAATAACTGTTCCTGAACTTGGTGCTGAGGCTCTTTTACCTTCTTCCTGATGGCAGAAGAGAGCATAACCTGGGTGGTGAAAGTTCCTGATGACAGATGCTGCTTTCCTGTGACAGTGTTCAATGTAGGTGTGCTCAATGGTGGGGAGGGCTCTCCCCATGATGAACTGGGCTGTATCCACTACTTTTTGTAAGATTTTCTATTCAAGGGCATTGGTGCTTCCATTCTAGGCCATGATGAAATATACTCTCCATCACAATTATATAGAAGTTTGTCAATATTTTAGATGTCAACCAGAATCTTCACAAACTTCTAAGTAGAGATGCTGCTGTACTTTCTTCGTAATGGCACTTATGTGCTGGACCATGGACAAATCCTCTGAAATGATAACACTGAGAAAATTAAAGTTGCTGACCCTCTTCACTGCTGATTCCCTGATGAACTCCCAGATTCCTCCTCCTGAATTCAATAATCAGCTCCTTAGTCTTGCTGACATTGAGTGAGATGTTGTAAAGGCATAGACTATTTTCCAAATGGGGAGAAAAATTAAAACTTAAAGGTGCAAACGACGCTTTGGAGTCCTTGTGCAGGGTTCCCTAAAGGTTAACTTGCAGACTGAGTCGGTGGTAAGTTGGGCAGATGGAATGTTAGCATTCATTTCAAGTGGACTAGAATATAGAGCAAGGATGTAATGTTGAGGCTTTATAAGGTGATGGTGAGGCCTTACTTGGAGTATTGAGGGCGGTTTTGGGCCCCTGATCTAAGAAAGGATATGCTGACATTGGTGAGGATTCCAAGGAGGATAACAGAAATGATTCCAGGATTGAAAGGTTTATTATATGAGTGTTTGATGGCTGTGGACCTATATTTCAGATGAAATAGACGAGTTTAGACGAATGAGGAGGTTCTCATTGAAACCTGTCGAATATTGAAAGGCCAAGACAGAGTGGATGTTTCCGAGAGTGGGTGAGACGCTATATAGAAGACATAGCCTCAGAATAAAGGGACGTGCATCTAGAACAGAGAGGAGGTTTTTCTTTAGCCAGAGGGTGGTGAATCTGTGGAATTCATTTCCACTTACTGCTGTGGAGACCAAGTCACTGAGTATATTTAAAGTGGATGTTGATTGATTCGTGATTAGCCAAGGTGTCAAAGATTATGGGGAGAAGACAGGACAATGGGGTTGAGAGGGATAATAAATCAGACATGATGGAATGGTGGAGCAGACATGATGGGCCGGATGGCCTAACTCTGTTCCTGTGTCTTGGCCTTATCTCTAATACTCATAACCTAACTCCGTACACTTAATGTTTCATGAGAATTTTCTGGGGTCTGATTGGACAATGACAGGTAATCTTTTAGCATTAACCATTTCATCCTCCAACTAAATCCCAGTTTGTGCAGCAACATTTAGCCCAGTCTGGGATCACTCAATGCTTTATTTCTAGTTCAAAGTCACTTTATATTGTGAAGAAGTTGGTCTCACCAAAACAATTGACTTTTCAATAGACGTGAATTTAGCCAGGAACTGCAATCCGGATATTAAATGAATCTCAGAGCTATGTTTGGTGACATATATATACTTTAATAATAAATTTTTGAGCATCAACATCAGTACATATATAACATAGAACAGTACAGCACTGGAATGGGCCATTTGGCCTGCACTGTTGTGCCAAACCAACTAAACAGCAAATCAAAAACACCCAAACACAAATCCCTCCTTCCCACACAACGTCCATATCCCGCCACTCTCTGTCCACTCTGCCTATGCCTCTCATAACCTTATAAACCTCTATCAGATTTCCCCTCAGCCTTGTACTCCACAGAAAAGAACCCAAGTTTATCCAGCCTCTTGTGAAAGCACAGCTTATGTACTTAATCCCAATTCACAAGAAATTTCTGTGTAGAAGTTATTGATTGATTTATTTTGCAGAGTTTGAAGTGTTGGATGAATCTAGGAATAGGAGATAATAGTCTGGCTTGAAATGAACTGAGACACAAACAAAATGAATGCTTTGCTTTTTCTCCCCCACCCCCAAATCAAAAGTTGTGTTGTAAAACAAGATGCTGAAAATACTCGGCATTTTAATGCCTTTGTGTTAACACAGAGCAATTTAACTCTCAGCTCATTTAATTTCTTCTCATGCATTTTACATAGGTGCAAAAACATGCTTTCTCTTTTACACCAAGCTGCTGTTTATGTTCACTTTATAGCTTTCCAGATGTCTTGGTATTTATGAAGCCTCATGCCAGCTTTCCTGATGGTGATTCCCATGGTTGCAATCTGTTGTTCCTGCAGCAGACTGCTGGGAGATCACTGTAACGTCTGCTTGCTGTACGTGTTGAAATTACTGTATTGCCTTAACAAGATTAGGCCAAGGATGCAGGGGTGTATCTTACACACAGGTTTGCAACATCATGCCTGTGTAAATATTTATTGCAAGGAGATGCTTCTTTACAGTTTTTTTTTTAAAAACAAATGTTTGACATTTGATCAGACATAGAACAGATGGTTGTTGATTCAGTCCCATTTTCACAGTCAGGAAAGCGAGTCTTATTAAGTAGAAGTTTATATTCCTCAGCACTCAGCATGAATCCCATGAGAGCTGCACTTACAGGAAGAAACAAAATCAAAATACACAACAGTGTACTGAAAGACTGCAGATTTTACTGGAGACATGAGGAAATCTGCAGAAGCTGGAAATCAAAGCAATATACACAAAATGCTGGATGAACTTTGTAAGTCCTGATGAAGGGTCTTGTCCCAAAACATCGACTGATTACTCTTTTCTGTAGATGTCTGTCCTGCTGTCCTCCAGCATTTTGCGTGTATTGCGTGTAGAGGAGAATGGACAATAGGAGAAAGGGAAGGGAGAGGGGACCTGGTGGGAAGTAATAGGTAAGTGAGAAGAGGTTCAAGGTCAGAGTGGGGAGTGGCAGGGGGGGGGGAGCAGAGGAATCTATATTCATGCCATCTGGTTGGAGGGTACCCAGACAGAATGTAAGGCAATGCTTCTCCACCCTGAGGGTGGCCTCATCTTGGCACAAGAGAATCAACATGCTAGAATGGGAATCTTCAACATAACAACCACTTTTATCATTTTGCTTTTTTATAATTTATTGCAATTATGAGTACAACCTAACATAGTAAAGCTAAGTTTACCCATGAAACTGGTTACTTTATGCGGAAATTGCTTGAGGGACTTGCGTGCTAATTAGCATAGGTTTGAATGGTTCAGAATTGAACTAGTGGCTCAGACTGCTGTCAAGCCGAGATGGGAAATTGACGCTGGTTCCATTGGTGGGAGCTCTACTTAAGGAGAAATGGACCTGTCGTAAACTGATAAAGGTTGTTCAGGAGCTGTGGGCAGAGTTCAGGTGAGGGAACATTTATAGATGTTCAACCTGAATCCCAGACTTCAAAAAGTGTGGCACACTTAGCAGTGGTGGTGGTTGCTCATTGTCCCTGACGATGACAGGACAGGAAGCCTGTGTAGGAGTTTTTGAAGTGGAAAAGTCTTTACACTGGGGCAGTTCCACTCTCTCAACCTCAGAAGTCCAGGTTCAGTGGTAAGAGCAAGCTTCACAAATTGTGGTCGATCTTGGTTGTAGTGGATAACCATGACACCTTCTGTGCTTTGTCATGCCCTTCGCTCTCCACAGAGCATTGCAGAACCTCCTTCCTGGCTGTTGGACTTAACACCACAATTTCAGGAAATGTAGAGAGAAAAATAGAGATTGCAGACAAACATCTGGGATCCATGGCACAATAACAGTTAGTGCTTTACAGTACTGGCTGTAAGATTGGGGTTCAGTTCCTGCTGTTGTCTGTTGTATATTCTCCCTGTAGATTCCTCAAGATGCTCCGGTTTCCTCTCTCATTCCAAAGATGTAGGAATTAGTATCAGTAAGTTGTGGACATGTTATATTGGTGTCAGAAACGTGGCGACACTTACAGGCTGCCCCCTCCCCCGCATCTCAGACCATGTTGGTCCTTGACACAAAAAGTAACAATGTTTATGTGACAAATAAAGCTAATCTTTAAATGTTTATTTGCAAGCTGCCCACTGTCATGCTTATAAAGGATTAAATACAGTCCGTATGGTGCTGTGGAGGAACGATGTTGATTGATAAACCTTCAGGCTTTTTTTTGAAGAAGGACTAGCAATTTGAAAGGGAAGCAGGCGATGTAATCTAGCTTGATTTGCAAGTGGTATCATGAAAGAATGGTTCCATAGGGCTCGTGATTGAGGATTGTTTAAAGAGCATGATTTGGGAATAAATAAGTGTTAGCAGAGTATAACATGTTGGGTGCCAGAAGGGATAGATATTGGAGCCTCAACTATTCACTGTTGATGGTAAATAAAAAAAATAAATCTGTATAATGTTCCATTGTTCACCAATGAGCCAAAGCTTTGTAGGAACATAGAGCTTTGAGTGCTCGAGGGTGTAGATAAGATAAGAACATGGACAATATAAACTGTCAAATTGTGATGTTATTTTTAAAATTTCTGTGTTCTTTCAGTAGTTGTTTTATACATGTTGTACCAAGGGATCTTGGTATTGTCCTTCATAAGACTCAGAAATTAAAGATAAAGTCAGCAATTTGAGAATGTCCTTAATTGCAAGGGTTTAGAGCAGGGTTTCCCAGCTTGGGGTCCACAGGCCGCTTGCTTTCTGGTATTCATCCATGTCATTAAAAAGTGTGGGCAGCCCTAGGTTTGGAGAGTAGAAAAGTAAGGACATCTTGCTGAGACTTTGGATGGCTTTCATTTACCGAACTGGGTGAATTGGAATTTACAGATCTGTGTTTGGGGGCAGTGCATTATTGATTCCTGAGATGAAAAGTTTCTTTGATCTGGAGAAGACAAAATTTGACATTACTCACGAGTGTCGAAGACTGAAAAGGTCGGCTGACACAAAATAAAATAACAAATTAAAACTCCTGGCAGGATTTGTTTTCTTCACCTGGAACGACCTTAACAAGGGGACATAATCTGACATAAGGGGATATGATACCACTCCCCGCTGAACATCGACGGCTCCTCAGTAGAGATCGTAAAGAGCACCAAATTTCTTGGTGTTCACCTGACGGAGAATCTCACCTGGTCCCTCAACACCAGCTCCATAGCAAAGAAAGCCCAGCAGCGTCTCTACTTTTTGCGAAGGCTGAGGAAAGTCCATCTCCCACCCCCAATCCTCATCACATTCTACAGGGGTTGTATTGAGAGCATCCTGAGCAGCTGCATCACTGCCTGGTTCAGGAATTGCACCATCTCGGATCGCAAGACCCTGCAGCAGATAGTGAGGTCAGCTGAGAAAATCATCGGGGTCTCTCTTCCTGCCATCACGGACATTTACACTACACGCTGCATCCGCAAAGGAAACAGCATTATGAAGGACCCCATGTACCCCTCATACAATCTCTTCTCCCTCCTGCCATCTGGGAAAAGGCACCGAAGCATTCAGGCTCTTACGACCAGACTATGTAACAGTTTCTTCCCCCAAGCTATCAGACTCCTCAATACCCGAAGCCTGGACTGACACCTTGCCCTATTGTCCTGTTTATTACTTATTGTAATGCCTGCACTGTTTTTGTGCACTTTATGCAGTCCAGTGTAGGTCTGTAGTCTAGTGTAGCTTTCTCTGTGTTGTCTTTTTTTTATTATGTAGTTCAGTCTAGTTTTTTGTACTGTGTCATGTAACACCATGGTCCTGAAAAACGTTGTCTCATTTTTACTATGCACTGTACCAGCAGTTATGGTTGAAATGACAATAAAAGTTGACTTGATGATCTTAGAAGCAAGATGAGGACAAGTATATTGTGCGAGGAGTCTTAACTTTGTTGCATTAAGTCATTGAGTATATTCAGGGTGAGATGAGTAGATTTTTGGATGTTGTTGGGCATCTGTATACTACTAAAACTCTCGTGCTCTGTTTGTGACCTCCAATTAGTGCAAATGGTGCATTACAGCAGCACTGTTTTTGGCTAAATCAACTTAAAGTGCGCTAACTTACAGAATGCAGGCGAAGTTCAGGGTTATATATTTGTATAAAATTGCTCACTCGCCAAAATCAACAGCCCCGCTTTCACCGGAGAGCCGATGTCAACCATGATGGAAACCGCGATGCGACGCCACAAAGCAGCGCATGGCCAGCCTCAGCAGTGCCTCACGATGCTCACAGCAGTGACACCAACCGGAGCAAAAGGGCAGGGCAGCGCTATTTCGAGTGGTCACATACTGCTGATCATCATCAGCACGTGCAGGATTGGGACAGATCTAACTGCCACCCATCAATAAGAGATAATTAAATCTTATTGTAATGACATACTTCAGGACACCCATCAAACCCTTTGCTGCAGTCAAAGGACAGTGGTGCCTTTATCGCGTCCATTTAGGAGAGCGCCAACCACATCATCAAGAATAATCAGCATCCTGGAGGCTTTCGTATTACTGATTCGTATCTTCTATCCAGCATTAGGGTAAAAAAAGATATGGTCAGCCTAATCATGCCATGAGGAAAGAGAAGGGGGACATTATGGTCAAGAGATGAGGCCAAACATTGTCGGGAAGTGGCAAGGAGAGGGAGAAAACAAGAATCGGATGAGGCCAGGGCTGCACGACTCCAGGATCAAAGAGTCAGGACAAAAAAGATGAGAGAAGAGGGGACAGAGGAGGAGAGGCATGCAAGTCTCCAAAATGACAACAGCAATCACTGAAGGAGGAGAGAGGAAGAGACAAAGAAGCTGAGAAATGCATGTCTCCAGGATCAGAGACAAACAACAAACAGCAGAAGAGATGAAGAGATGGGGGATGAAAGGACTACACGTCTCCAGAATGACAACGAGAGGCACAAGGGTGGCAGATCAACCAGAAATGTTGCCATCACAAGTGTCCTTCGTTAAACGAGGAGGAGCTGTATTTGCCTTGCTACACGTCGTTCTTCTTTAATAAACTGAGGTTTTCTTCTTCAATTTCCAAAGCAAAGTGATACCAATAGCATTCGGGAAAATTTAATGTTCCTTCTGGTCACACCAGACTGCACTACCCTCTTCTCAAAGGGTGCCCCAACGGGTCACCCTGTTGTCTAGTGACATCTAAAGCCTCTATAGATGTGTCATGTATTGACCTGGTTGCATCACGACCTGGTATGGGAACAGCAATGCCCTTGAATGGAAAATCCTACCCAAAGTGGTGGATACAGCCCAGTACATCACAGGTAAAGCTATCCCAAACATTGAGCACATCTACATGAAGAACTGTCATAGGAGAGCTGCATTTATCATCAGAGATCACCACCACCCAGGCCATGCTCTTTTCTTACTGCTACCATCAGGTAGAAGGTACAAGAGCCTCAGGACTCGCACCACCAGGTTCAAGAACAGTTACTACCCCTCAACCATCAGGCTGCACTCACTTGCCCCATTGCTGAAATGTTCCTGCAGCCAATGATCTCACTTTAAGGACTCTTTCTCTCATTATCTTATGTTCTCGTTATTTATAGATGCCCATGGGAAAATGAATCTCAGGGTTGTACATGGTGACATATATTTACTTTGATAATAAAACTTATTTTGAATTTTAGATTGGGTGGGAATATAGACATAAGGCAAAGGAGCTGGAATGGAAGAGCAAATTTGGCCAAAATCCACTTTTGTTTTCTTCTGTTGTAGGAGGATTGCTTGACTTAGGAGGCCGCTCTTTAGGAGCAGCTGCTGAGCAGAAACTGATTTTGTTTAAGTCTGTTTATTCTCATGGTACCCTATTGGTAGTTGCTGGCGGCTAGTTCATTCTTTTCCTTCCTTGCATCCCTCCAGTCCATCGAAGTAAGTGAAAGCCACTCACCCATTAAAATAATATACCGTAGATTCCGGATTTTAAGCCGCTACTTTTTTCCCACATTTTGAACAGCTTTGAACTTTGCGGCCTTTAATACGGAGCGGCTAATGCATTATTTTTTTTCATGCCGCCTCGTAAACATTTTGCCTCGTAACAGTAGACCAATAAAATTGATGAGTAGTTCACAGAGGTCCAATGAAATTGTACGATAAATCAAGCGCACTTTCACAATTAAATTATTGTAAATCAGTCATTTGTACTCACCCTCATCAACATGGAAAACACTCGAAGCATTGTGCTGCCTTATGGCAGTTATTTAGTGTATAATATTTTCGCTTAGTAATTCATTTTCTAGTTAAAGTTAGAAGAGTTTTAACTATATTTGTTTTCTGTACTACATCGCGGGATGCTATGACGTCACACCCGGTTTCGCCGCGTCTTGTGGGAAAAATGCCGTTTGCGATAAACGGAAAGGAGGGGGTCGAGCGGCGGAGCGAAAACGCTGCTTTTAAGTTAAAGGCGATCAATAACTTTTCCTGGTAGGCTGCAGTATATATATATTTTTTACCAGTCGTTAGGAGATATTGGAATGTTGTTCAGTAAAGAAGTATACGCAACGTATATTTAAAAGTAGCCGCGTTACGGGCACAGTTCGAAAAAAAGCATTTGCAATATGTATTTGTTTTTGTTACCATATGGATTTAATTAAAAGTTAAAAAATCCTCACGTGTAATATCTTTCTGTGTAAATATCTCATATTACAACGTGGGACACCTGCGGCCGAAAATCCGGTGCGGCCTAAAATCCGGTGCGGCCTTTACAAGTAAAAAATTGATTTTATTTCTAAAATTAGAGCCAGCGGCTTTTAATCAGGTGCGCTCTGTAGTCCGGAATCTACGGTAGTCAGTGTCAAAAATTCACTCTAGGCAACTGTGGAATGAGTCTTTGCACACTGAAACTGATCATCTTTGCATCCCATCAGCAGAATGTATCAATAAACTCCCTTCACCAAACACCAGTTGAATATTTGTGTCTAATATTTCACACTTAACGTTTCTACTGATGTAGTATTTATACTTATGACATGTATACTTATGTAGTGTATACTTGTGATGTTAATATATCTATAGTTATATATCCATAAGCCAAATTGCTCAATTATTAAAGCTGACAGTGTAACGCCCTGTACAAAACACGCAAAATAATAGAGGAACTTAGGTTAGGCAGCATCTCCGGAGGTGACTAGGCAGTCAAAGTTTTGGCTCAGGACCCTTCATTCAGTGTAATCTCCTGAAGTTTTGCATGGTTTGAACTGGCCACTCATCTCTTCAGTGACTAATCAGCAGGAGGTGTAATTTTTTTTTACTCAATTTGCCATTTTTCAGGTCAGTATTTACAGGCAAACTATGTCCATTCAGCCCATAGTTCTGCTCCGCCATTCGTTCATGGCCAATTTACTTTCCCTCTCAAACCCATTTCCTTGCCTCCTCCCATAACCTTAATGCTCTGACTAACCAAGAGCATATCAACCTCTGCTTTAAATATATCCAGTGTTTTGGCCTCAACGGCTGCCTGTGGCAATGAATTCCACCGGTTTACTGCCCTCTGGCTAAAGAAATTCCTTCTCATCTCTGTTCTAAATTGATGACCTGTGCTCACCAATCCTAGACTCTCCAACGCATACTAGACAGGCCAAAGGTCCTGTTTCTGTGGAAACATCAGAGGTAATATATAAGTGAGATTTCCCTACTTAAAGGGAACAGAATCACTGAAATTACCCTGGAAATTTATATTGGGAATGTTTTATGGTTTAATTTATATTGAGAATGTTTAATGCCTTTTTATGAAGCTTTATGAAGCTTGAAGCTAATAAATTCATAAAAGCTCAGATCAAGTGAATTTCTGATGTCTTTGTACTTTACTTGAGAGCACTACTTTAAGAAAATTGCTTTTGATCTTGTGAGGGCAGACTGCAGTATTCAGTGCAACCCTGTCGTATGACTTTACAGTTACTGTGCGCAAGTGGCTAGGGAAAGGTCCTAGTTGATAAAGATTCATTTTTAAAGCAACGTTCTGCAGTGGAGTCTATGAACTAAAACTTAGCTCAGATTTCTGAGTGGGATACTTTTGGACAGTGAGTGTTGTGGCTGAGTTCAGTCATGCAGTCTTGAACAAAAGTTCCATGCCAGATTGAGAGCAACTGTTCAGATTCAGGTTTGGGATATCTCCAGTTGTAAAATAAAAATGATGTCAGAATTGTAGTTTGAGAACACCTTGGCTCAGTCTCAGGATATAAATTTTTTTTTGTGGAGGAAGGGAATAGCAAAGTGCAGAAAACACAGAATAATCTGTAGACCCCTGAACAGTGGCTACAGTGACTATACTAGAAGACAGCAAGAAATAATGGCAGCATGTAACAAAGATAATACAGTAATTGAACTTGATCCTGGACTTGACAAATGAAATTGACAGAGGTAGTCTTAGTAGACAGAGGTAAGTATGCTAAAAATACAGTTTTGTGCAGCGCATATATATAGCTAGGATGTCTTAAGACTTCTAAACAGTACTTTATTTGTCAACATGGAATGGAGAGTGTGTTCACCTGTGGAAGCAAACGGTGTTGGGAATGGTGAAGATGGAGTCCGACGGGTGGGGTGTAGGACAAGTGGCAGAGAAAGAGTGCTAAGGGTAGCGTGGTACAGACACACCCAGCCCTGAGACACCAGGCAAGGTCCTTTGATTCTAAACAATTGGTTTATTGATCATTACAGAATGTCTCTCTGGTGCTTCCTGCTCCCACTCCTCTCCCTTCCCCTTTTCCCAACCTTGATTCCCCTCTCCCTGAGTCCACAATAAAGACCCGAATGGTTTATTATCACTCACATATGTCATGAAATTTGGTTTTTTTTTGCAGTACAGTGCAATACATAAAATTACTACATTACTGTGCAAAAGTTTTAGGCACCCTAGCTATGTGTACCTAAGACTTTTGTCCAGCGCTGTAGTTGATTAACCAAGAGGAGAAAAATACTGACAAAACATTTCTAGGGCTGATTATTTGAACTAAGCACTTAGAGTCCCTACTCCCAAATGTTCACTCTGAAAGAAGTCACTGTATTCCTTGAAGAAAGGGACAAGAGAAAAAGTAAGCACTGTGGGCCAGAAAGTGTAAATTACTTATGGAATCTGTTATAAAGGACGTGAAAATGTGTCCTTTATATATAAAAGGGAAGTTTGGAAAAAAAATTAGTTGATGTTAGAAGCAAGATGGTGTATTGTGATTTCTGAAGCTCATTTGATAAGTTGCTGCCCATCATGCCACTGGTGTTCAAGGCAGCAGTGAAGTCCTCCATCTCTGACAGTGTTCAGGGCCTCCTTCATCATGTCAGTAGCTTCCTCTTTGTTTTCACTATCATCAGTCACACAAGTCCTGGGTGGAGACTCAGGAATACAGTAACATGTAGAAGGATTCTTCAGGCTGTTTCTGTAACAATTTTGTTTGACCAGTCAGGGTTGTTAGCCCTGAGCTGAACCCCTGAATCTGGAGGACCAGTGGACCACTGTTAGCCTGGCCTCTAGCCTTTCACCTGTTTGGCATGGGTGACCCTAACAAGAGCCAAAGCATAAAGCATCTAGCCAATGTAGTTCTCCAAGTCATTGAAACACACGTCTCCAAACCTCGACAAGGTTGTGGTCCTCTTGGAGGTCATTTGATAAAGTGCCACATAACAAATGCCACACAAGATGAGAGTTCAGTGACTTAAGGTTAATATGTTAATCTTAATAGAGGACTGCTTTACAAACTGAAAACATGTTATTTTTCTATCTTGCAAGCTGCATTGAGTGGAATGTCTCGGAGAACAATGTTAAGGCCTCAGTTCTGCACGACCTATATTCATGACCTGGTTGAAAAGTATTTGTAGTATATGTATCCCAAGTTTGCTTATGGTACAAAGATAAGCAGGAAATTAAATTAGAAAGAGAACTCTATTGGCAAATTGGTAAAATCAAGTTAAAGGATGGAGTCTGGGGAACTGAAAGTCTTTCCTCATTGGTAGGAAAAATATTTTATATGACTTGTGATTAAGAAATCCCCCCCCCCCTCCTCATTTTTCTAAACTCCAGTAGTGGGGGGTGCTATCTGCATGGACCTTAGCAAGATTTGACAAGGTTCTGCATGGCTGGCTGGTCCAGAAGGTTATAACACATCAGATCTGGGATGACCTCACCAATCAGATACAACATTGGCTTGATGGTAGTGGAGTGCATGGCAGAGCATGGAAGTGGAGTGTGGAGAGACCTGTAACCAGCATCCATGCAGGGTTCTCTGTTCTCATACTGTATATATTAATGATTTGGTCATACAGCAACAGAGAAAAAGGCCCTTTGGCCGAAGAAGTCCTCGCAATCAAGAGGCTCATCTAAACTGGTGCCAGTTGTTGGTGTTGGGCCCATAGCCATGTAAACTTGTCCTGTCGATGTACCTGTCCCATCTGTCTTTCAAAGGTGGTTATTGTATCTGCTGAACATGAGCTGTGACTTTGCAAGGATCATCTACATGTTAATGGAAACACTGGCCTGTGCAATTTTGTGCTTGAAGCTGTGGAAATGTATCTGTAACCCTGAAGTCTTTATGAATTTATAACTTTTGTAAATTTAATGTGACAAAATGGAACCTGTGTGATCCTAGAGTGCTTTGTTGGTTTGTTAATGGGTGTGGGGCAACGGTGACTTATCTCATAAAGTTCACATCAGGTAGGTTAAAAGGAGTGCATGACTCCTAAATGGCTGTTTTGCTTCATTAATAGTAGAAAGTGGAATATTGGCTTTAGTTAAAGTAACAAAAGCTTTGTTGAGTACAATTCAACTAAGTCTTCTAATAGACAGTAACAGATCAAAACAAACACATAGGGGATCAAATTGTAAGTGCATTTATTCCTTGTAAGGGGAAGTCTACCTTGATATATTAACTCATTGGTAGGTAGCTTCAATCTCGGAGCTCAAAACAGCCCATTTTTATATGATTACAAAGTCCAGTAATTTATCTCCTTCATGTCTTTGAGGTTGTTCCATTCCATAATGGTATTCCTTCCTTATCTGCATCTGTCTTAAATGAGTTGTGAGAATGCAAGTGGTTTGACTTTGCAAAGTGCATCATTTTGCACTTGTGCAGGTTAAAATTCATTTGCCATTCCTTTGTCAATATCCTGCTATAGCCTCCTTCCCTTTCATTTTCATCTGCAAATTTTTTGATCTTGATGAAACAGTTTTGCTATAGGTGTAGAAATGCTAGAAGATGACAGTGTGGATCAGGGAAAAAGTGGAGCAGTGTGATTTATATTGATATGGTTACTGCTGTCAATGTTGAGGGATGTATACAAAGGTAGATGGGTGCAACTGTCTCTTGGTCACCTCTTCAAAATCTCAAATTCACGAGATATGACTTCCTCAATGTTCAAAGTATATTTATTATCAAAGTACATATACTGTATATTATACAATCTTGAGATTCGACTCTTTACAGGCAGCCACAAAACAAAGACACCCAAAAGACCATTGGATCATCAATGTGCATAGATGAATAAAACATCATGCAAACGATGACACAAGCAAATAACAATCTAAACTGAAGTCTGCAAAGAGAGTTCAGCACAGAACCGTTGTGGAACAGCAATCTGCCCCTCACCTTGTGTCCCAACACCCTGACCTTTTGAAGCTGGCCTGGTGCCTGAATCTCCGTACAAACATTGAGTTCAGTCACCTCAATATGGTTTGGAGCCTGGACACCACTGGCTTGATCCAGCCTATAACTGACCTCTCTGATTTGGCACAGCATTTAAAATGATTGAACCTCGGATCTTCCTCACTCTCACCAACAGGCCCATCGCCTCGCCTTGCTTTGGTTCTGCCACATCGAATTGCCACCAAGTCCAAAGTGAAGGTACAGTCTATTACTTGCAATGATTGTCAGACGAAGGGTCTCGGCCCAAAACATCGACAGCGCTTCTCCCTATCGATGCTGCCTGGCCTGCTGTGTTCCACCAGCATTTTGTGTGTGTTGTTGCTTTATTAATGCAACAGAGCTAGTCTCAATGTTCGTCGTCAACCGGGTCAATCTGTCATTGAACTCCATCGGTTCCCACCGTACACTCCACTATTTGTTTTTCTTTTAGTTTTAAGTTCTCCTGCGTGAGAGCCAACAGCTGTCCATCTTTTAAAGTTTTTCTAGTCTGTAACTACACATACGCGCACTTTTACGGCGAGATTCGACACCAAACATGTCGCTTGTTTTCGGGTAGATGTGTCCTGCGCATGCCCAACAGGAGGAGATTCGCCGAAATCTCTGTTTCAGTGTGGATAGAGATATTTTCAAAAACGTATAGTGTGGACACCTATCGTTTTTACTCGAAACCGGCGTTTTCAGAATTATCCGGTCTAGTGTGGATGTAGCCTTAAAAGAACTGTGCCTTAGGCATGAGCAACTAAACACTCTTGTCATACTCTTGATAAAGCAGGTTTGCTGTTAGGTATCATCATCATCATGTGCCGTGTCGTATGACGTGGGCGACCACGGTTTATCCATGGTCGTGATTGTTCTGGTCAAATTTTTCTACAGAAGTGGTTTACCATTGCCTTCTGGGCAGTGTTTTTACAAGACGGGTGACCCCGGTCATTACAACACTCTTCAGAGATTGTCTGCGTGGTGTCAGTGGTTGCATAGCTAGTACATGTGATAAGCACCAGCTGCTCATACAGCTATCCACCACCTGCTCGAAGGCTTCACGTGACCCTGATCGAGAGGCTAAGAAGGTGCTACAAGGGTGACCTGCAGGCTAGTGGAGGGAAGGAGCACCTTACACCTCCTCTGGCGGAGATCCCGTCACCCATAAGTGTAGGTGGAGAAGTGTTATAAGAGGGCAATGTGGATCAGGAGAAATGTGGACCAATGTCATTTTATATTGACTTGCTGCTGTCAATGTAGAGGGATGTGTACAGGGATAGATGTGTGCAAGCAGCAAGGTTGCTAAGCCTTCTCTACAAAGTATTCAAGAATCACATGCTTTGATTAGTTTTTAAAGGTAATTCAAGTTGTGGGTCTGTATGTAGTCTTAATGTTCACTAAGCTGATTGTAATGTAGTCAAGGTAATTGAAGAATTCTGTGAGTAATGTAACACAAAATGCTGAAGGAACTCAACAGGTCAGGCAGCATCTATGGAGGGGATTAAACAGTCATTTCAGGCTGAGGTCCTCCATCAAGACTGATAAAGGGTCTCATGACCTTTCAGGCTGAGACCCTTTATCAGTCTTGATGGAAGTTCTCAGCCCGAAATATCAACTGTTTATTCCCCTCCATTGATGCCACCTTAATGGCTGAGATCCTCCAGCATTTTGTGTGTATTG
Source organism: Hemitrygon akajei (assembly GCF_048418815.1). Classification (NCBI taxonomy): domain Eukaryota; kingdom Metazoa; phylum Chordata; class Chondrichthyes; order Myliobatiformes; family Dasyatidae; genus Hemitrygon; species Hemitrygon akajei. The sequence continues at coordinate 127,613,948 of NC_133130.1, read as the reverse complement.
CTCCAGATCTCCAGCATCTCTTATGTTTGGGAGTAACAATCTTGTTTGCCAAAATGAGCAGTTGTGTGTGGTTTATTCCCCATTCCAGATTAATTGTAGATTAGGACTGTGGAAGAGGAGAATTCAGCCTTAGAATCTATTGCACATATCAAAGCCTGACCGTTGCTTTCCTCGGATATGAGTAACATTAAACCAGTGGCTCAGCTGAATGGCCTACAACATTTGCTCAGTTGGAACCAAATTGTGATTCATTATGAACTACCTATAAGCATTTCGTAGAATTGTGTATTCTTTCACAACCATTCAATTACATTTATTTTATTTATAGCATCTTGGAGCTTCATGGATGTAGAATAGGACCAGACAAGTTGGCTAGCAAAGAAGTCCAAAGACCTGGAGTATTTTCACTGTCTGGAAAGGAAAGAGGATGTGCATGTTAGCTGAAAATTCCAATATGAAGACAACACAGCCAAAAGCTTAAAATTATAACATCAGGTCCATATCAGATAAAGTTATCGACTTACAGAAAAGTGAGCAAGCTTGTGGAACTGTCTGGACTACTATATTTTCTAGCGGTCTGCTTCCAGTGACTAAAACAAAGATTTAGATCCCCCCCAGCTTCCCATAACGTCACTTCCATTTCCCATCTCTTTCAAGGCCCTTCTTCAGCATCCAAGAACTTCAGAACCTATTCTTTCCAATATTTTGTGATTTACATGAATTGCTTGGCATGTTCACTCCTGTTGTACAAAATTGACTGAGCAATGTGGGACCTGTCAGAGGAACAGATGAATGAGCAGTAATTGGAGAAAATTGCAATTAAGTGTGTATTTTTTAACAGACAAAGATTTTTGAAGTTTGGAATAGGCTGTGCTAGCTCGGGTAGTGACTTTTGAAAACGTTTGATAATATTGGGCCAATGATATTGTTTGTTGGAATCTGTACTGGGTGGGGGACTGGCCCCCCTCCTATTGGTGCTGCCCTCTGGTGTTCACTCAGTGAAAGAACAAGCTGAACCAAGATAACCTGCCATGTACCATGTACAGGTCATGCCATTGGGACTTGGGCTTAGTATTTTTTTCATGACTATGTTTTTCTGCTAACGAAACCATATGTGCTGTGTGCTGTTGGGTAATGTGTTTAGCACCTTGTCCCCAAAGAAGCACTATTTCATTGGACTGTATTCATGTGTGACCTAATGATAATTAAACTTGAACTTTTCACCACAGTCAAATAATGCAAATTCAAAAAATGAAGTTATTCCATTATGACTATTTAAAACCTTGGGCTTTCCCTTGTTTTTGGCTACTCCTGTTTAAAACCAAGGGATAGCTTAGGGATAGACAAGGATAGAACCAAGGGATAGAGAAGATTTTCTTTCATGTGAGGGTTAGGGGTCTCTTTCTCAGTGGAAACACAACCTTTCAATAGCTTTAAATAGACTTCTTGGACTAGGCCTGCGGCATCAAACCTTATCAATGCCAAACAGAGTCATGCATCGCAAGAGAACAGTCCAAGCCAATCACCCATGGTTACACTGCATGTTTAATCATGCCTTTGCGCACCAACTATGACGTCTTAGAGTTGCAGACATGTTCATATGTTAGGAATGTTTAATCAAATAAAAAGCTTTACTGCAAGCTACAACTCTGCTATTGTATAAAGGAAACAAACACTTCGAGACATGCTATGCTTTGTGTTCATGCAAATAATTCACTTGAGACTGGGATTGATTGTTGTCACATAGGCAAAGTTAACCAAATCATTTTAATATGAAAATCAAATGCAGGTGCACAAGTGCTTAACTCTATTTAATCTCAGTTAAGTGTGATTGAATACACCCAAAGAGCAGGGCTTTAAAGGTATTAGCAGATATATCAGTGCATCAGGGTCTTTAGGAAAAAATATAGCTGCTGTTCATTAATTCAGCAGGAAAGTTCGTGAAACGCCTTGAGATTAGGGATTTTTGAAGGCTTTAGCCAAGGCTGTTAATAAATAAAATAAATGTATCCAGTCTACTTGAGGAAAATTCAAGACCAAGGAAAGTAGCTCTCTAGTTGGGGTGCAATCGAATGAAGAAACACCATATAAATAATTCATTGTGATTGTGTCTGTTTTTATTAAGCTTCGTTCGAAAACCAAACACTTGTGTTTCCCATTTTAGAAGCTCAAATCGTGTTTGGTTTCTTTTTAATTAATGGAATTAGCTTATTCTTACTCCTAAAAATATCTTAGGAAATATTTTAACTGCTTTAATGTTTTCAAAAAAACATTACATAGACGTAACTAAAGATGGTTATCAATAATTTGAGGGGATAACTAAGTCATTGACAGCGTGTCAGATACATGCTCAGTAAATAAGTCAGCACCAAGGAGATTGCAATTGTGCAAGCCCTGTGTTTCATTTGCATTAGCTTCTGACAACACCAAAGAAAATATTATGGATTTGCTGATGCCGTCAATCAAGGGTATGCATTGTTATGGAAATTGTTGCCTATCTGACCAACGCTAATGAATGCTTTCGCTTGGCTGAGGCCCTTTATGTCACAAACTGGCAACAATAGCACACCACCTGACCAAAGCAGATTCATCTTGCAGTTTATAGTACAGGTTTCCCCCGCTATCCGAAGGTAAAGCGTTCCTATGAAACGGTTTGTAAGCCGAAATGTTGTTAAGTGAATAAGCAATTACCATTTATTTATATGGGAAAAATTTGTGAGCGTTCCCAGACCCAAAAAAAACCTACAAACTCTTGCCAAATAACATATGAAACCTAAAATAACAGTAACATATAGTAAAAGCAGGAATGATATGATAAATATACAGCCTATATAAAGTAGAAATACTTTCCTGCGATCATTGCAGCATAGTGAAAATCTCATTACGTAGCGCTACTAGCGTAGCGGAACCACTTTCTCCAGTAACTTATAAGCTATGAAGCTGCCAAATCATACCAAATAACACATACAAATACACAGCCTATAAAAAGTAGAAATAGTGTATGTACAGTGTAGTTTCACTTACCAGAATCGGGAAGACAGCGAGCACACTAATGGTGCGTTAGGCGAGTCATTGGAGGCTGGGGTGGTGGGAGGTACAGGAGACTGGGGTGTCATCTCATCGTCGTCTATTTCCATCAGGGCAGACAGATCACTAACGTCTTCTGTGTCTGCCTGCCTCGATGTCGAAAGTCAAGTTTCATCATCTGCTGTGGCTGATGTGGAAGGCTTGAAAAACAACAGTATGCTTGACTGCTTAGCCTCGCGCATTTTTCTATCATACACTTCTTTGTAAGCACTCAAACCATCCTGTAAATATGCCCTAAACCTATGTACCCTTTCAAAATTAAAATCATACTTTTCTGCAATCATTGCAGTGTTGTCAATCGCAGTGAAAATCTCACGCAATTGCTTCATGTTCAGTTCCTGGACGACTTCACTTTCAGGCCGTTCGCTACTGCGTTCAGTTTTGATTGTTATTCTTTCCTCTTGCAATTGCATCAGCTCTTCATCTATCAGTTTCTTCTATCGAAATAAATGTCTTGCTTGGCAATATTTTCCAATAAATTGCAGTTTCGTCACAGTTAAGCACTTGCTTATACGAATAACCACCTTCTGTAATTATTTTCTTCAGTTCTACTGGGAACTTTTCAGCAGCTTCAGTATCAGCCGAAGCACTCTCTCCAGTAAACGTTAAACTATGAAGCTGCCCTCGCCTCAGAAACCGATCAAACCACCCATGACTTCCTTTAAATTCCACTTTCACAACACCTTCATCACCATCGTCCAGTGCTTTCTGTTTCAGCTTATTAAAAGACTGACTGATTTCTCCTTAAGTATAACTTAACAGAACACCACACTTTGTGCACCCATCAATCCACTCAAGCAATAGACTTTCCATTTTATCCATTATTGGATGCCGACTAAAAGAGACCACTTTGCTACGAGCAGTACCAACCATCGGTGACTTTCAAGATTCTTTCTCTCTGTGTGTAAATAGTGCAAATGGTGGACACAGGCAAGTTCAAAGCACAGACAATGTCCTTACTTCATTCACCATGATCGAAACGTTTAATTATGTCTGGTTTTACGCTAAGTGTAACACCCTTACGAGCTCTTTTAGGCTTTTCTGATACCTTAGAACTCATCTTGCTAACGGATGCACAAAATAAATTGAGATAAAGCACAGATGCTCACAGGTACATGTTTAAGTTATGGCGACTAGAATGCAGTTCCGGAGGAGGAGCTTGGCTGCAAGGGGCACATGCTGCCTTTTTTTGTAAAAGTGAAACACTTTTCTGTTAGTGAAAACAGGTAACTAATGTAGGTCTTTCGTAACAGTGAGGTGTCATAAAGCGAACGTTCGAAAAACGGGGCCACCTGTAATTGTGGGAGCTATGTATCTGTTCTGTCTGCATTGTATTCTGTGTTGTGCGGTTTTGTGTTTATTTTGTAACTGGTCACATGAGTAGGGGTGTGGTAAAAGCAAAGGGGAATAAGTTCCGTATTCTTGCTTATTTCATGGCTGTTTGCAGCTTGGGACCGGCAGAGGTTGTACCTTTTGCTGAGCACTCTATCACTCAATAATGCTTATGTTTCTCCACTTCCATATTGTACATTTGCTAATAAAGGGTCAAAATATATATCCTTGACATTTGGATCAAACGCTACAGGAGTAGGGGCACTTCATGCAAATAATACAAGTTTGTAGGGTTGCCGGCAGCAGCAGTTGTTTTGATTCTGGTTTTTCTGCTGCAGTCAACTTTTATAGGAAGTCATGTTTATTTGTTGAGATGCAGTGTGGAATAGGCCCTTCTGGCACTTTGAGCCATGCCACCTAACAAACCCTGACCGAACCCTAGCATAATCATGGGACAGTTTACAATGACCACTTAACCTACTAACCAGTGCATCTTTGGATTGTGGGAGGAAACCAGAGCACCCAGAGTAAATCCACGCATTCCACGGGGAGAACGTACAGATGACGTTGGAATTGAACTCCAGTGCCCTAAACTGTAATAGCATCATGCTAACTGCTATGCTACCATGGCAAAGCATTGCTAAGATAACATTGTTTTGACTTTCATGGAAAAGTCTCCATCTTCCTCACCCACCTGCAGTTAGCAGAAAAGTGTCAATGCTTCTAACTGAAATAGAATGCCAAATATCATTTCCACAGCAGGTTTCCTCCAGGGCTGGTTTGAGGGAAAAGCAGCCGAATACTGATAAATAAATGAGAGATTTGAGGGCTTTTAAATACATATTCAGCAGGACCTCACAGCAGAAAAATGTGTTTTTTGACAGGTATATTCAAAGAAAGATGTGCTCCAGTATTTTGTTTACTGAGTGAGCATCTGTTAACATCATACCAACAATAGTATTTATTTATTGTTTTGTAAATGAAATATAAAATGTCTTCATGCCATCATGTCAACTTTGTTATAATCCTGCAGTTAAGCCAATACTTGGCTCCTACAAAGCTTGCTTCCTTGCGCACTCCCCTATTTGCCACTGTCACTACAGCATTCCTCTGATTTAGTTCTAAATCCATTTTGACAGCTTATGGAATGGGTTGTATATAGAGAAGGAAACCAGATGTGACAGTCTTCTGTGGCAAATTCCAGTTGCCTGCAGCCGAAGGTTGGAAGATGAACTGATCCCGATTTGTTTCACAGCTCGGGCCCTCTCTAGTTAATTGGCTGCCAATAGCTTTCCTAATGACTGATGATGGATGGAATGCTGGTTGCTTGAACAGGGCACTTAGAGCAATGAAAGCATCATACATACAGATATCACCTGAAGACAGCTGCCTTGGCAGGAGAGGCAGCAGCAGCAATCGATGACGTTGCCTCTTGTCCCTTCCCTTTAGTATCTCATCAGATGGCTGCGCGGATAAGTATTGCTTCTTTTGGCAAACTGACACTATTGCTTAGATGTTAACTTTTCTCTGCCAGACCATGCATCTTCTGCTGTTTATAGAAAAAAAATGTGACAAGTAATTTGTGTTGTCCGTCAATGGGCATCTGTTTAATCCAACCTAACCAACAGCTTCTGTCACCCTGCAGAATATTCCTACTGACGCTGGGAGAAATTGGGTTTGCTTATCTTTATTCTTCTGGCAGAGGTGGAACAAATTTCTGTCTGTGCTTCAGCCCATAATGCTCCACCAAATTATTTCCAAGATAATGCCTTTTTTTCCATGCTCAATCCAGCTTCTGTTCATGATGGCAAGCTAGTTATTTACTTTTTTTTTTATTGAGATGCAGTGTGGAGTAGGCCCTTATGACACTTCGAGCCGCGATGCCCAGCAGTCCACTATTTAACCCCAGCTTAATCATGGGACGATTTACAATAACCAATTAACCTACCAGCTGTGATGTAGGAAACCAGAGCACCCAGACAAAACCCAGCCGGTCATGGGGAGAACAACAAACTCCTTAGTGGTGGCGACGAGAATTGAACCTGGAAAGCCTGTACTGTAAAGTATCATGCTAACCACTATACTACCGTGCTGCCCCAAGTCTTTGTGACTTTTTTTTAAAGTTCAAGTAATGTGATATCACTTTGTTATAATTTCAGGAATAAGTGCAATTTAACACAAGACCTTTCAGGAAAAAGATTTAAACTATAGATTTTTTAAAAAAAAATATGAAATTTAAACGGCTTCATAAAATATCCTCATTTTAATTTGATTCCGGCAATAGACAAACAATTTATGATGGCGAATAGTTTTGTTTGTATTATAATTTTCTTTTATTGTACTCATTTTCACTGCAAGCTAGTGGTGCGGTGAAAACCGGGGGCAGGTGTGATCCATCAGAAATCACCAGTTATGACTTAAACATGGCAAGAAATTGTGGCTAATGTTTAACCTGTGTTGTTGCTTTCACCAGTAAACCAGCTCAGAAGATAACGTTAACAACTGATAGGGTGAGATTAGCCAGTTGCAAGCAAATCTTAAGCAACATGCACAAAAATGCTGGGAGGAACTCAGCAGGCCAGGCAGCATCTGTGGAAAAGAGTGAACAGTCAACGTTTCAGGCCTGCTGAGTTCCTCCAACATTTAGTGTGTGTCGCTTTGGATTCTTAGCATCTGCAAATTTTCAGGCCTATATTTCACTCATTAACATTGAACTAATGTTATAGTTGGATTAAGTGCAGCCATTTTCTTAGTTTTACTATGTTAAATTGATGCCCAGTCCAGATTCTAGATTCTTAGGTTAATTTACAGTAGATTCTCCAACATGTTTTTGGAATGAAGAAGGAATGGGAGCACCTGGGGAAACCCATGTGATCACAGTGAAAACATGCAAACTCCTCAAAGATGGTGTCGGAGACCAAGTTTGAAACCAGCAGCAGGGTGTCCCCCACTTTACGGAAGTTCGCTTTACACCACTTCACTTTTACGAAAGACCTACATTAGTAACATGTTTTCGCTAACCGAAAGAAATCCAAAGAGGATTTTTGCTGTTACGATAAAAGGCGCCCGCTTTTAAAGTAAACTTGTGTTTACTTTATATAGGCTGTGTATTTATCATCTCATTCCTGCTTTTACTATATGTTAGTGTTACTTTAGGTTTTATGTGCTATTTGGTAGGTTATTTTTTGGATCTGGGAATGCTCAGAAAATTTTCCCCTATAAATTAATGGTAATTGCTTCTTCACTTTTTGCCATTTCAGCTACAAAAGGTTTCACAGAAACGCTCTACTTTCGGATAGCAGGGGAAACCTGTATATGATTGACTCTCAATGACTCTATGATAATAACTATCAGTCTGTCTGTCTGCCCATGACACCACTGGCCAGTAGGGCAGCAGTGAAGGAAATCTTCCATCTCTGCAGTGTTCAGGTCTTCCCTCATCATGTCCGTAGATTCCTCTCAGTTTTTGCTACTGTCAGTGATACGAATCCCGGGTGGAGACTCGGGATTACCATCTCACTCAGATGTAGAAGGATTCTTCATTGCTGTTTCCATAACAATTTTTACCAGTCAGGGTTGTTAGCCCTGAGCTGAACTTCCAAACCTGAAGGACCAATGGGTCACTCTTAGTCTGGCCTCTGCTCTTTGACTTGTTTGATATGGGTGACCCTACCAAGAGCCAAAGCATAAATCCCTGATTCCAGCCAACGTTGCCCTCGAGGTCACTGAGGCATGCCAAAACACAAAGCTCCTTGGAGGAATAACTATCATTGTTGCTGACAAATCAACATGGTGCGAATGAATCAATATAATTAAAAAGTCACAAATCCGAGTTTGTGTTCTGTCCATTCCTGAACAGTAGTCTGCCAGATCTACTGCAGATGTGATCAAATAATCGCTCTAGCACCAGTGATCACTGATTGTTGGTCTTGGAGAGGCTGTTGGTTCGTGTCACTGTCCTCAGAGAGGCCACTGGGTCCTGATGCTCTCGGAGATGTTATCAAAGTTCTGAGGTTGGACTGTAGTTCATATTGGCCTCTTCCGGTTCTATGTTTTTCTGGTGTTCTCACCGATTTTTTTTTTGTTGTTGCCTGGAGATTTGGGTGATCTGTCAGCTTTTGTGCAAGCGAGGATTTGGGCGTATTTGGGGTTTGTGAGTTTTTGTTTCTTTTTCCTGTTGAGAGGGCCATTGATGTCATTCTTTCCACTACTCCTATGGTTTTCTGTATTTTATGGCAATCTGGACAAGACAAATCTCGACAGATTCTGGATACATATTTTGATAAAGAAATGACCCTTTGAACCTTGTGGACCTTCGAATTGCTGCTACTGTTGGTGAGGAGTTTGTACGTTCTTCCCATGACCACATGGGTTTTCTCCAGTTTCCTCCCACAGTCCAAAGATGTACAGCTGCGGTTAGTAACTTGTGGGCATGCTATGTTGGCAGGAAGCATGGCAACACTTGCGAGCTTCTCTTAAGTAGAATTCTCGCAGATTTGTTTTGATGCAAATGATGCATTTTAATGTATGCTTTGATTTACGTATAACAAATAAAGCTAATCTTTTTAGAATTTTTTTTTAAAACCATACTTGATCATTCAGGGTTGATTAACCAGAAACTAAATGTAATCAATTGAGAGCTAGTGAATTGGTGATGTTTTGATGATGCTGTGGTTTTGGGGTTTCCACTTATGGTGCCACTGGTGATGTATTGGCATCAACACCAGACTTTGGGGTGAATTGTCCCAGTTTGAATCCAGTCGGCCCATTGGTTCCCACTTGTGCTGGGTCGTAGCTAGTAATTCAGCCTTGTTTAAAAAAAAAAGGAAAAATGTTAAGGAAACAGCAAAAAATGTTGCCCAATGCATGTCAAGGCACGAGAAGGAGCAACAACAACTTTTGAAAAGTGGCTTTGCGTTGTTACAGTGGATGATTGCAATTATTTCCTCACCACATCACAGAAGCTGAAGAATGCGTATAATTCTTCACCTGTCTTTTGCATGAGACGTATAGGGCTTAATTTAATAATATCACATGCAAATACTTTGTAATTGTGAAAATAATGCAAAATGAACAAATATTTGTTGATCTGAATCATGGACACTTGGGGCTAGTGACAGCTTATCAAGAACATTTTGAATTGCCCTTTATATATTTTGAGCCATTCACTTCATAAACTTGGTGACTTTGCAGTTTTGATGCCTTAATATTGCTGTCGGACTTTCATGGTACCTACTGGTACAGTATATACAATAATTGTACGCCACAATAATGCTCTCAGGGCCCAACTATCGATGTAATGGCTTAGTTTCCACTTTAGGGAGATGTGTGCATGCATTAATTGAAAAGATTAATAACTTTCTGTTCAGGGAATGGAAGACAAGATCAATTCCTCAGCTGAGAGTAGGAGATGCATATTGTTGTCTCTCATTTATTTCCTGTCCAATCATGCTCCCACTTTAGTATTGTTTAACTCTTTGCATGAGGTACCATTTAGTTAAATACTACTATGCATTACAGTAAAAAAATTTATTTTTAAAATCAGAACAATCACGTTCAGGTTTAATATCACTGGCATATGTCATTAAATTTGTGGTTATGAGGCAGCAGTACAATGCAATACATAACAACTAAATTACAGTAACAATTTTACCTACTGCCCATTACACCACTGGCACTCAAGGTAGAAATGCAGATCCTCAATCTCTGGTGTTTAGGGTTTCCCTCATCACGTCAGTAGCGTTCTACCAAGAGCCAAAGCATAAGCCCTGACTCCAGCAACATACAGTAGCTCTCTTGATCATCGAGGCACACAAGCCTCCAAAGTAGTGCAAAAAGCTGGGGAAAATAGTGAGGTGCTGTTCAATGTCCATTCAGAAGATTGATGGCTAAGGGAAATAAGCTGTTCTTGAATCACTGCATGTGTGCCTTCAGGCTTCTGTACCTCCTTACTGATGAATGCTACCTTTTTGAGACATTACTTCTTGAAGATGTCCTTCCTGGCTGCTGGGGGGGGGGGGTGGGGGGGGCTAGTGCCCATGATGGAGCTGACTGAGTTCACAACTTTCTGCATTGTATATTAGATTTTAGAAGGAACAGTCTTGCCCTCCAAAACTCAAGAAGGGCAAGTCTTTCTAATATCTTTGTTGAATTCAGTTAATACAACAATGATTGTGGGACAAGCTAACTAATTGAAAGCTAGCTAGTTAGTGATGTTTGATCATGTTATAAGGTGGCTTTGCATGGTTACAGTCAATATCACTTTAGAAAAAAAGATTTATTGCTTGCTCAGTGAAAAAATTTGGGCTGATTAGTTTCCAATGAATTTTAAGTGAGGTAGTTTTGGGTGCCACAGTAGTTTGATGATATTACAGCTCAGGTTGTTTCAGAATTCAATTCTGGCACGAGCTGCAAAGTGCTTTTACTTTCTCCTCATGACCAAAAGGGTTTCCTTCTGGAGCTCCGGTTTCTTCCCACAGTCCAAAGATGTTCTGGTTGGTAGGTCAATTGGTCATTATACATTATCCTGGTTTTTTTTTAACTGCCCATTACAGTGCTGGCATTTAGAGAAGCAACAAAGATCCTCCATCTTTGTCTGTCCATACAAGTCTTACAGAAGTATAGAAGGATTGTTCATTGCTGTTTCCGTAACAATTTTGATTTACCCATCTGGGTTGTTAGCTCTGAGTTAAACCTCCAAACCTGGAGGACTGGTGGACCACTCTTAGTCTGGCCTCTACCCTTTGACCTGTTTGGATTGGGTGACCTTACCATGAGTGAAAGCACAAAGCCCTGACTCCAGCCAACATAGCTCTCTGGGTCATTGAGGCACACAAGCCTCCAAATCCTATGACAATGTTGTGGTCCTCTTGGGGGTGTCCTTTGATTAGGCTTTGGCTAAATAGGTAGGTTGCTGGCAGCGCAGTTCATTAGGCCAGAATGTTCTGAACTGTATCTCCAAATAAAAATAATAAATCATAGACTTTAAGTAAAGCTTCTTAAAATGAATGTCTGTAGTTTTTTTTTAAAGCTTCTAACATTTTCTTTCCACATTATCTGCACTAAAGTAATGTGGAACTCTTTCTGATAAACTGTCAAATGTGCACTGTGATCCAAATTCAAACTAACTTTCTTTTATTGCAAGCACGTACTCCAAAACTTCAGTCTGATGCACCATACAAAATTATGCAGATTTCTAATCTTTGTGCACCTTCATAATGAATTTCTTGTGTCCGTTCTTCCCTTGGATTTTGGAGCAAGGATTGGATTTCTATCTTTTGCTGCTTCAGTTGTGCATTCTAAGACTGCATGGCTCTATCTCTGCCCATGTAATTTTGATAGTTAAACAGAGAGTCATAGAAAAGTACAGCACAGAAAACAGGCCCTTTGGCCCATTTAGTCAGTACTAAACTATTTAAACTGCCTATTTCCATCGAACTGCACCTGGACCACAGCCCTCCATACCCCAACCCTCTATGTATTTATCCAAACTTCTCTTAAATGTTGAAATGAGCTTGTGTGCTCCACTTGTTCTGGCAGCTCATTCCACACTCTCACCACCCTCTGAAGTAGGTTCTTCTTGTGTTCTCCTTAAACTTTTCACCTTTCACCCTTAATCCATGACCTCTAGTTGTAATCCCACCCGAACTCAGTGGGCAAAACCTGCTTGCATTTGCCCTATACCCCTCATAATTTTGTATACCTCTGTCAAATCTCCCCTCATTGGCTTATGCTCCAACAGTGAAGAACTAACCTTTTCAATCTTTCCTTATAACTCAGGTCCACAAATCCTGGCAACATCCTTGCAAATTTTCTCTGTACTCTTTCAATCTTACTTACAGCTTTCCTGTAGGTAGGTGACCAAAACTGCACCAATGTTTTATACAACTTCTACATAGCATCACAACTCCTGTACTCAATACTTTAATTTATTAAGGCCAATGTGCCAAAACCTTTTACGACTGTCTACCTGTGATGCCACTTTCAATAAATTATGGACTTATATTCTCAAATCCGTTTGTTCTACCACACTCCTCAGTGCCCTACCATTCACTCTGTAAGACCTACCCTGGTTCATCTTACCAAAGTGTAGAACCTCGCACTTGACTGCATGGCTGGGATTTCTTTAGAAGGTCTTCGTAACTAAGTTGAAAAAGCCAACGGTTTAAAGAAAATGAAGGAGATGGAGGAGAGAAAAAGAATTAAACCAACAGAAACATTTTCACTATACAGGTAGTCCCCGAGTCTGACTTACAAACAACTCATACTTATGAACCGAGGAAGGAGAACACCGTCCGCCATTTTAAATCGGATTGCAACGCCTTCTGCCATTTTAAGCCGTTGCGGTTGGCACTGTGTTGAGTGTGTAACTTTGTATTTGGCTTAAATTTTTCTTAGCAAGATTCACCCTGACCCACCCCCGCCTTTTCCGGTCGGCTGGTGGCGTACTGAGATCAGCGCCGGGCTCGAGAACGGAAGTTCCCGAGTTCAATCCAGTGACAGACCGCTCCCGAGCACGCCGGGTTGATGTCGAGCTCGCATCTCAACCTCGTTTTAAAAAAAAACACTGCCACCTCCAGTTTAAATTCCCACACGGAATATTGAGGAGGATCAAATACCCAAACCCAGCACAGCCCCCACTTGTTCATTTAACCTGTCACAGTGCGATGGACTTTAGGACCCGGGGAATTCAGTGCGGTAGTCTTTAGGACACAGCAGACCTCGGGAGCCAGCGGAGGTCGGGACCCGCCACCCGCAGTGTTTCTGTTCTCTTGACGGGAAGCAATCACAATTGAAAATAAAGTGGAAATAATAAAGCGTTTGGAAAAAGGTGAAATGCCATCAGTCATTGGAAAAGCATTAGGCTACAGTCAGTCAACAATTGGAACAATTTTAAAGGATAAAGTGAGAATAATGGAGCATGTGAAAGGTCCTGCCCCGATGAAAGCTACAATTATTACTCAGCAACGCAGTGGTTTAATTATTGGAATACATACGTTGCTTAAGTGTTTTATATGCATAGAAAGGTAAAATATATACTATATACTAAGACAAACGTTTGACTAACTGATGCTAAATAATACCGGATGTACCTGTTCCGACTTACGTACAAATCCGACTTAAAGTCAGACTCAGGAACGGAACTCGTTCGTAACCCAGGGACTGCCTGTACATCCCAAACAAAAAAATATTATGACAATGTACATTATATTCATCATCAAATTTTTCAAGTCTTTATTACAGTCTGAACCATTCTAACTGCCCATGATCCTTCAAAATAAATTTTTAAGTAAGTTATAATACTGGTGTCATAGACTCATAGAAAAGTACAGCACAGAAGAAGGATGTTCAGCCTGTCGAGGAGGTGCTGAACCATTTAAACTTCTTACTCTGATCGACCTGCACCAAGACCATTGCCCTCCATATCCCTGCCATCCACGTACCTATCCAAACTTAAATGTTGAAATCGAGTTTGCATGCACCACTTGTTCTGGAAGCTCATTCCACACTCACCACCCTCTGAATGAAGACGTTGCTCCTCGTGTTCCCCTTAAATGTTTCACCTTTCACCATTAACCTATGACCTCTAGTTGTCCCAACCAATTTTAAGAGGATATTAACAGTGGGCTCAAAATAATTTCCCCACAGTAGCCCTTATATCTTCCTACATGTCAGACCTTTATAAAAACATTTGTATTTGTGGCATCTGTTCTTGGGATTATATTGTTAGCTGACTGAATATTCAAAGTTCACTAAAAGGATGATTAGATCAGTTTCCAGCTGTTTTGTACTGATTCAGCAGTGCCTGTACTCCAGATGTGAATGTTCCTTGAAGAAACAAAACACATGGAAGTGATTGTTAGTAAGGCCTCTGTTGGTCAGGGTCGACCATGGATGTTGCATCCTAGCTATCTAGATACGCAAGCCAGGGCAGTACAATATGGAGAGCAAGCTGTTGCTCATGTCGCAAGCTCCCCCACTCCACTCATCTGATGAACCCAGAGACCAATACAGTTTGGCACCAGCAGCATTGCAAGAGTTGCCGGTCAGTGTTAAACTCAATGTAGGACTACCCTAGGGAGTCAGGCTCAGGTTTTTTCTTTGGGGGCTTACTCCTGAACCCTTCCCCGTGGGAGGGTATAGCTGCATGGCAGCAGAGGTTTGAGATCAGAGTTTTCCTTCTCCTAGATGAGCTGATCATCTGCCTAGATTGACTGGTTTTAAGGCACCAGTAACCCATCTTTGCCACTTCTCCAATCAGAAGAAATGGTTCCACCAGGCTTACACATGAAGGCCAGGAGCTGATCTTGGTTGTCAGAGGTTATTTGAGGCACACACGTTTGGGAGCATTTAATAGGTAGTGAGAGCTTATCCCATTACCATCCCCGACTGTAACAAATTTACAGAACCAAAGGGATTGTTAATTGCTGCATTAAGGTACAATGAGAGCTTTGATCTCCCGCTCTGTGATCTCAGATGATTGCATGATTTGAGCTAACAGCAAAAAATGACACTGGTGTATGACAGCACTGATGCAGTATCTGTGATTGAAATAAACTATCGTTCGATTTTCACTTAACTTTTAAAAGCACTTAACCTGTCAATATTCAGAACTTTTTAACATCAGCAATGCTTAATGGGTTTCCTATTATCCGTTTGATATTTCGATTGATGAGGAAAAATATCATCGTATTTGCAGAAGACATTGCTAAACTTTGCATTATCAAGACAACTGCATTGTTAACAAAGGGTCTCTGATGAAGGGTCATGGCCCAAGTCTGCGAGTGGCTTTGGTGGCATACCAAATCTCCTCACACTCAATGAAATATAGCCACTGTCGTGCCTTCTTTGTAACTGCATCGATATGTTTGGGCCAGGATAGATCCTCAGAAATGTTGACATCCAAGAAAGAGAAACACATTACCTATGATGTTTTCCCTTCCTTTCCAGCCCTGAAGAGGGGTGTCAGCCTGAAACATCAATTGTTTATTCATTTCCAGCATTTGCAGATTTTCTTGTGTTTAAAATTGAATAATATAGTAACATAGGTTTTTGGTTTACTCGTATCTAATCAATTGCGTAGTCAAGGTATAAAAGATTACCTAAATAAAATGTTGAATTAAATAAGGTCATATTGGTAGAATAGTTCAACTGTTGCACTATAACTGTGGCTGTTTCTGGAGACCATTGTGATTACTGACAAGTTTGTGGCAAGTGCTTGTATCTTGAAGAGCTTCAGCTCAAACTTAGAGTCTGAAGTGCTGTCACTGAGAGACATCAGGGAAGGGGAGAGCTGCCCAGACACTGATCCTGGGGATAAGTAGTGGTATACATCTGGTTAGTTGCCCACAGGGAATGCTCCTGAGGGGCCAAATGTAATTAATGCATCTGCTGTTGATACGAAGTGAGGTTGGAGAACGGCTTCAGGGAAATGTACTGTACAAAGCGAGTGTAAGGGCACATGGAACACATGTAGATATCTACATATACAATACAGTGCAAAAGTCTGAGGCACATATACATTTGTAGGAAAACGTTTGTGAACCCTTTGCAGTTACCTGGTTTTCTGCATTAATTACTCATAAAATGTGGTCTGATCTTCATCTCAGTCACAATCATAGACAAGCACAATCTACCTAAACTAATAACGCACAAACAATTGTACTACTTTTCATCAATACTCTGTACACCATTCACGCATCTGATTTCACCAAAGCAACACCATTTCTACTGTAAACAAAAGTGGCAGGTAGTGTAGTGGCTAGCACAATGCTTTACAGTACAAGCAACCCAGGTTCAATTCCTGCCGCCATCTGTAAGGAGCTTGTATGTTCTCCCTGTGACCATGTGTGTTTCCTCTGGGTGCTCCGGTTTCCTCCCACAGTCCAAAAAACGTGCTGGTTGGTAGGTTAATTGCTCATTGTAAATTGTCCCATGTTTAGGCTAGGTTATATCGGGGGATTGCTGAGCAGTGTGGCTCGAAGGACCAGAAGGGCCTTCTCTGCACTGTATCTCAATAGATCAACCAATAAATAAATGCCTAATCTTTCTTTACAGCTTATACCCACTAATCAAGGCAGCATCCTGATAAACCTGTTCTGTACTCCACCCAGATCTTCCATGTCCTTTCTGTAATAGAACAACCAGAATTGTACATAATGCTCCAAGTACAGCTCAGCCAAAGTTCTTTATTCTTGTTCTCCATGGCCTAACCAGTGCAGGCCGGCAAGCCACGTGCCTTTATTTCATAATCTGCTAGTGTTCCAATTTTAAGTCAGCTATGGACTTGGGCTTCAAGATCCCTCGGTATGTTACTGCTGTTGCGTGCCTGACTGTATACATTTAAAACTGACCAGCAGCTAAGTGTGCAGATGGTGCCACAGTGGCAAAATTCTGGCATCTTCCTGATATTCTTCAGTTGCCAAGTCCTTATCTCAGTCAGAGGCTGTTTTCAGAAACTGCTTTCCCTTGCATGATAACGGGAAGGGCAGAATGAGTTTGCTTTTGTCAGTTACAGGTGGCGTGTTAGAGGGAAAACTAACAGCAGTATTTCTCTCAGATGGAAAGGGTCACTATATACTACACTGAGATTCATTTTCCTGTGGGCATTCATAGTAAATACAAAGCAAAACAATAAAATCCATGAAAACCCACACACAAGATGAACAACCAATCTAAATCAGTATCAGACTTCATTTAACCAGCATGTGTTGTGTAAGTTCTCTTTGTGCAACAGTACGATGTAATATTTATATGTAAAAATAAATAAGTCATGCAAAAGTAGAAGTAAAAAGTAGTGAGGTGGTGTTCATGGGTTCAGTGTCCATTTAGAAATTGGATGGCAGAGGGGAAGAAGCTGTTCCTGAATCGTTGAGCGTGTGCCTTCAGGCTTCTGTACCTGCTCCTTGATGGTAACAATGAGAAGAAGGCATGTCCTGGGTGATGGGGATCCTTAATGATGGATGCTGCTATTTAGAGGCATTGCTCCTTGAAGATTTCCTGGATGCTGGTAATTAATGTGCAAATTTAAAAAAATAAACAGAATAATATTAATAATAGATAATAAATATTGAGAACATGAGATGAAGAGTCCTTGAAAGTGAGTCCATAGGTTGTGGGAACAGTTCAGTCATGGAGCAAGTGTAGTTAACCTCTCTGGTTCAAGAGCCTGACAATTGAGGGGTAGTAACTGTCCCTGAACCTGGTGGTGTGGATCCTGAGGCTCTTGTACCTTCTCCCTGATGGCAGCAGTGAGAAGAGAGCAGGGCCTGGGTGGCAGGGGTCTTTGATGATAGGTGTTGCTTTACTGTGACAACCTTCCTTGTAATTGTGCTCAGTGGTTGGGGTGAGGGGTGGGCTTTACCAGTGATCGGTAGCAGTGAAGAGTGATAGTGTAGTGATTAGTGCAATGCTATTATAGCATCAGCGACCTGGGTTCAATTCCTGCCACGACCTGTAAGGAGTTTATACGTTCTCCCCATGATCGCTTGGGTTTCCTCTGGGTGCTCTGGTTTCTTTCTCCTCTCCCCCCCCCCCCATAGTGTAAAGATATATTGGTTAGTAGGTTAATTGGTCACATGGATGTAATTAGGCAATGTGGGCTAGTTGGACTGGAAGGGCCTGTTACCGTGCTGCATCTCTAAATATATTTATAATTTAATAAAAACCATAGTAGATATTAGTTAGATTAAATGCAAGCAGAGCATTTCCAGTGAGGTCCGGTGACACTACAACTAAGAGGTTATGGGTGAAATGTGAAAAGTTTAAGGAGAGCATGAGGAGAAACCTCTTCACTTAGAGAGGGTCATGAGAGTGTGGTGGGCGAGCTGCCAACACAGGTGTTGCATGCGAACTCTATTTCAATATTTAAGTGAAGTTTGAATAGGTACACGGAGGGCTATGGTCCAGGTGCATGACAGTAGAACTAGTCAATTTAAATGGACTAGATGGGCCAAAGTGCCTGTTTCTGCGCTGTACTTTTCTATGACGCTAGATGCTTAGGAATGTAGGAAAACTAAATTAGAAGTGAATCTAAGTTTAGTTGCAAATTCCTTTAATACCTTAAGTTTGGCTTCTGTTTCAAAGATGTTTTTCATTACACTTGACTTTGTTTACTTAAGACTGTCTAATTCAGACCATTTTAAGCCAGCTGGAATGTTATATTTTTTGAGCAAAGAGATTAGACTCAGAGACATAAACACTGGCCTTCTTGTACAGACCATTACTGAAGCAGAGCGCGGCCGGCAAAGCTGGCTTAACACGCACATTCATTGAGATAAAGGGAATGGTATCAAAGCAATTAAACTAAACAGATTTTCATTAAGTAAATTGCAGCAAGGCTGTGCTGTGCGAAGCTAGACAACAATTAGTGTTAATATCCATGCTGCTCTGCCACCCTCACATTCATTTAATTGTAATTTGTGCAAATGGATTATGCTTGGACCGCAGGGCTGGGAGATTGGCTTCTTTGGCGGTTTAAACAGGTAGATTTTAATAAATTGTGGGAAATGCTATTACATCTCTGATAAAACCCTACATTTAATTAATCCTTAAATATTAACAGGCATGAAAGAGTTGAGGATTTTGATCAGTGCACAGTGGGGAAAAGAGATTGTGAACTTTCCAAAGCTCAACTGCAACATAATCATTTTATGCTAGAATGTGTGCTCGGTGAACTCTTGAATCGACAGGCATTTAACAATAATTAGGAGTGAGATATTAAAGCTGACTTTATTCCTCAGAGAGGTGGGGTCAGTGATGATGGTTAAGCATGAAAATATACCGCTACAACTACAGGCTTTGGTTTATTCTAATTTCCTAGGTCCAAGCTTCACTGGAAGCAGCCTGACGTCGAATGAGAAACCTGAGGCGAAAGGACCAGGTGTTTCCAAGATATCTGGACTAGAACGTAGCCAGGAACAAAGCAAAGAGACACCCTTTGTGCCACTGGTCCCAAGCCCACCAGCTGTTGTGGTTCCACCACCGCCTTCAACGTGTGTTCCCAATAGCACAGCAAGTCCGACAGCAAAGGAGGCCATACATCCATCACAGCCACAATCAAGACAACCAACGCCACAGCTACAGCCACAACTGCCGCAGCATTATCCCGTGCCTCCAATTCATACACAGCCTCCTTCCCATCACCAGATTCACCACCAGATACCTTTCAGCAGTCTTAATAGTGTCAGGTAAGGAGAGTAAATGTTATATTACTTCCAGAATCGACATTTTTTTGTTGTATTCTGGGTAAGGAGTGCTTGTGCTAAAGGCAAGGTCACTTCCTGTTTCTGATTCAGTATCACAATGCCTTTGAAACCTATTGAATATTGAAAGGACTAGATAGCATGAATGTGGAGAGGATGTTTCCTATAGTGGGAGAGTCTAGAGCCAGAAGGCACAGACTCAAAATACAAAGTTGCCCCTTTAAAACAGAGAGATGAAGAGGAATTTAAAAAGCAAACACGAGGAAAACTGCAGATGCTGGAAATTCAAGCAACACACACAAAATGCTGGTGGAACACAGCAGGCCAGGCAGCATCTATAAGGAGATGCACTGTCGACGTTTCGGGCCGAGACCGGAAACATCGGGTTGAAACGTCAGGACGAAGGGTCTCGGCCTGAAACGTCGACAGTGCTTCTCCCTATAGATGCTGCCTGGCCTACTGCATTCCACCAGCATTTTGTGTGTGTTGCTTGAAGAGGAATTTCTTTAGCTAGTTGGTGGTGGATCTGTGGAATTCGCCACAGACGGCTGTGGAGTCCAAGTTATTGAGTATATTTAAAGCAAAGGTTGATAGGTTCTTGATTAGTCAGGGCGTCAAGGGTTATGGGGAGAAGGCAGGAGAATGAGGTTGAGAGGCATAATGGTGGAGCAGACTAAGATGGGCCAAATGGCCTAATTCTGCTTCTCTGTCTTCTGGTCTTATCAAATTAGGGTGTTCACAATTTTATCCTTGTTTAGTACCAGAACTTAAGTGGTGAACACACAAAATCTTTCCCACTATGATTCTTTTCCCATTTCCTACTGAAGTTATTCTAGGAACTCCTGAGAAGACTTTTGATCCGTTTCTTTTCATTCCAATTGTTTTTTTATGCATAGTTTTATACAGAGTGAGCATCATAACCTAAAATAAGAATCAAATTTATTAATTTCTTGAAGCTTAGCATAAAATCATGTCTGTTTCTCCTACTACCCTATCTCCCATCACTACCAATGCATTGGAAGATTAAGCACAAGATTGGCAAATAATTCACTTGTTCACTTGTATATAAATCATAAACATTGCTCAAGGAAAATTGCAAATTGGACAGCAGTGATATGGTTGGAAAGATCTTGTCATTTGAGCTGAACTTTTTGTAAGTTCAGCCATCTGCTTCATTTTGAGCTGAGCTTCAAATGATGAATCCACTTTATGGCCAAAAGCACTTGTATCCTTTTCTATTTTTCCTTCCTCCCCCTCTGTTTCAATCCATCTGCCTTTGAACTCTCTGATTTGACAGTTGCAGTGTTCTCTTGATTGCCTTCTCTTTCAAGCTGAGCTTATCCAAATTTTGTTGCCCAAAACCCAATTCATTTTAGGTACCACTGGTCCATCAAGTCTCTTACAGCCTACAACAGCCCCAAGCAACTAAGACTCTAACTATATCTTCATGTTAGTATGCATCTGTGGCCTTGCCCATCTTTGTCATTTGTAATGTTCACTGGTATTTTACAATCTCTGCATTTCTTCAGTTATGGCCTCTTGAGAATAGGAGTCTCAAGAAGCCATAACTGTAGAGGCTTTGCTACCATTTGGAGGGATTAGTGATCATGGAGTGTGTTGGGGGTGTGGAATAGGCTGTCAGGTGGTAGTAAAGGTAGATACACTAGGAACATTTAAAAGATTTTTAGATAGGCACATAGATAAAAGAAAAATGGAGGCTTAAGTGGGAGGGAAGAGTTATGTTGATCTTAGAGTAAGTTAAAAGTTCAGAACAATATTGGCCTTAGGACCGGTATTGTTCTATGTTCATAGCCAATCCTTAACTTCAAGTCCATAAGACATAGGAGCAGAATTAGGCAATTTAGGCCATCAAGTCAGCTTTGCCATTCTATCATGGCTGATTTATTATCCATCTCTACCCTATTCTCCTGCTTTCTCCCCAAAATCCTCTCAACCTCCACTTTAAATATTCTCATTGACTTGGCCTCCACAGCTGCCTGTGTCAATGAATTCCACAGGTTCACTACCCTCTGGCTAAAGAAATTCCTCCTCTGTTCTAAATGGCGTCCCTCTAGCCTCAGGCCGTGCCTTCTAGTCCTAGACTGTCCCACTATAGGAAACACTCTCCCTACATCTACACTGTCCAGACCTATCAATATTTGATGTTTTAACGAGTTCCCCCTCCAAGTTTGTCAGCTCCGTGGTTCTTTTATTACCCAAAAATCTAATAATTTTAAGTCTCCAATATGCCCAATATGAGCTTCTACCATTTTCAAAGGAATCTCTCCACATCTCATTACTAAATAACTTGCTAGCTGTCTTGAGATCTATTCCATAGACCAATATTTTCCGTTTAGATTGGAGTTCCCAACCTTTTTTTATGCCATGGACCCCTACCATTCACCAAGGGATCCGTGGGCATCTATTCAATCAATCTCTCTCAGAACAGCACCTCATTTATCTTAACTGCGACCTACATAACATTGTTGGGTAACTAAGGAAAGAAAAGGCCCCTTAAGAAGCAGTATGGTCATCAGTGTGTGGAGCCATGGGAAATGGGCAAGGCCTCAAATGAAAATCTCTCATCTGTATTTTACAATGGAGAAACTCACTGAAGGTAGGGAAGGTGGGGTAAAGAACAACAACACCCTGAATCAGTATTATAAAAGAAATGGACTTACGTGGAATATAGAACAGTACAGGTCTTTCAGCCTACAATGTTGTGCCAACATTTTAACCCACTCTAAAATCAGTCTAACCCTTCTCTCCTATTTAACATTCCATTTTCCTTTCACCCACGTGCCTATCTAGGAGTCTCTTAAATATCCCTAATGTATTTGCCTCTACCATCATCCCTGGCAAGACATTCCATGCACACACCACTCTCTATGTTTTAAAAAAAAACTACCTTTGATATTCCCCCCCAACCCCATTGGAAAAAGGCACTGGCTGTCCTTTCTTTTTATGCCTCTTATTTTATACACTTCTGTCAAACTCTGTTATCAAAGATGCCTTTTGGTGTTGGTAGTCTTGATGCACATAAAGGTGACCCTGGGGCTTGACCAAGTTATGGGAAGCAAGTGAAGAAATTGCTGGGGTCCTGGCAGAGATATTTGTTTCTTCTGTTGACATGGGTGTGGTAACAGAAGGTGGAAGTTGGCTAGTGTTGTGCCTTTATTTAAGAAGGGCTACAAGGACAAACTGGGGAACCACAGGCCAGTGAGCCATGATCAGTGGTGGGTAAGTTACCCAAGGGTATTCTGAGAGACAAGATTTAAAGCAAAAAAGAAACAAGTTGCTAGAGGTATTTTAGACAGGGCCTGTATACATTTGGAAATGCAAGGGCTGACTAGGTGTAGTCAGTATGGCTTTGGACCTGAGAGATCATACCTCATGGATTTAATTACATTTTTGGAAGAGATGATCAGGAGGATTGAGGGCAGTATAGTAGGCATTATCTGCACAGAGTTTAGCAAGGCTTTTGATGAGGTCCCACGTGGTAAACTGATGTGGAATGTGAGATCACATGGGAGCTAGGACGAACTAGTCAGGTAATTATCTGGAAGGAATCAGAGAGTTGCTTATCCAATTGGAGGACATTGTGTTGCAGGAATTGGCGCTGGATCCTGTTTGGTTTGTCATATATATTAACGATTTGAGAATGAAAGTGATGTGAGTAAATTTGAGGATGACAGCAAAATTGGTGGTGTGGACAGTGGAGAACGTTGTCTAAGGTTACAACAGGATCTAAATAAGGAATGGCTGATGGAATTTGATTTAGACAAATGCAAAGATGCCTTTTGGAATGTTAAACCAGGGCAGTATGTGCACAATAAAGGACAAGGCTCTTGGGTAAGCTGTAGAATGGAGACACCTAAGGATGCAAGTACATGGTTTCCTGGAGAAGACATATGGCATGATGATTTCATTGGATAGGCAGTGATACTTTTTCCCCACAACAGAAATGGCTAAGCCCAGAGGGTATAATTTTAAGGTGATTGAGGGAAGTATGAGGGGATGTCAGAGGTAACTTTTTTTTACACAGATGCTGGAGCTGGGTGGTGGTGTTGGAGGCAGATATATTAGGGACATTTGTGAAACCTAAGCACAATATAAACGTAGAGGTCTGTGTAGGAGGGTAGGGTTACATTGATCTTTGCAGAGGTTATAAGTTTGACATGGCATCTTGGGCTGAAGGGCCTGTACTGTGCTGTAGTGTTCTGTGAATTATAAGGGAAAACTGGATAAGCTGGGACTGTTTTCTCTGAAGTGAGGGAGGCTGAGCCATGACATAATCTTGAGGGGCACAGGTAAAGTAGATGATCACAGTCCTTTTCCAGGGTGGACGAGCCTAAAGCCATAAATACATGGTTTAAGATGATTTAAAGAGGGCCTGAGAGGCAAGTTTCTGTGTGTTAAGTATATGGAATAAGCTGTCAGAGGAAGTGGTAGAGTAAGTGGAACAATCTGGACAGGTTCATGGATATGAAAGGTTTCGAGCAGGGGTTCCCAACCTAGGGTCCTCAGAATCTTCGGTTAATGGTAGTGGTCCATGGCATTTAAAAAGGCTGGGAACCTCTGGTTTAGAAGGATATGGGTCAAACGCAGGTAAATGTGGCTAGTTGGGGAAGGCATCTTGGTTAGCATAAGTGCCTCGGTTCTTTACTGTCTGCATCCTGCCCTGGTTTAACTTTCTAAAAAGGCATCTTTGCCTTGCCCAAATTAAATTCCATCAGCCATTCCTTTATCTAGATCCTGTTGCAACCTTAGACAACCTTCTCCACCATCCACCACACACCAATTTTGATGTCATCAGCAAATTTACTCATCAGGGCTTCCCAGGGTTGAAATGTCTAATACTAGAGGACATGCATTGAAGGTGAGAGGAGGTAGGTTAAAAGGGGATGTGAGGGCTAAGTTTTTTATACTCAAGGAGTGGTGGATGTCTGGAATACACTGCCTGGTATGGTGGTAGGTAGGAGGAATTAGTGTTTGGATGGTTTTGATTTGCTTTTAACTGGTTCAGCATAACATTGTGGGCTGAACAACCTGTTCCTGTACTGTTCTGTGTTCTAGTTTAAAAACTCAGAATTAATTGGCAAAATAATCTTTGATAGATGGTCATACAGTCGCTAAATATGCTACTGATTAGTTTCATCTCATTTGCTCCCATATTCCCCGTACATTCTGTAACTTGCTGTAACACTGCAGCAGCTTACAATGTCCTGCATTGGCCATCAGTGGGACTAGGCAGTTTAAATGGCTCGACACGAACTAGATGAGCTGAAAGGCCTGTTTCTGACTATCAATCTGCACATCTCTAGAACGTGGGAGGAAACTGAAACAACACTGAGTCATGATTGAACCCAGGTTTTTTTTTAGAGGTACAGCACAGTAACAGGACCTTCTGGCCCAACAAGCCTGCGCTGCCCATTAATACCCATGTGACCAGTTAACCTACTAACCTGTACATCTTTGCATGTAGGAAGAAACCAGAGTACCCGAAAGAATGTACAGTACTGCATCAAAGTCCTGGGCACAAATATATAGTTAGGGTGCCTAAGACTTCTGCACAGTACTGTAGTTGTCAACATGGTGCGGAGAGTGAGTTTGTAAATCTGGTGAGGGCAAAGGTTGTCGGGAATGGCAAGGGTGGAATCCTGCAGGAGAGGTGTGGGACAAATGGCAGATGAGTGCAAGGGGCAAGGGGTGGCACGGGTGCAGGCACCAGGCAAGATCATTTGATTCCAAATAATTGGTTTATTGATCATTAGAGAGTGTCTCTGTGGTGCTTCCCACTCCCTCCCCTCTCCCTTCCCCTTTTCCCAACCGTGATTCCCCTCTCCCTGCCCCCTTCCCACTCTCAGTCCACAATAGAGACCCATGTCAGAATCAGTTTATCATCACTCACATATGGCATGAAATTTGTTACTTTTGCGCAGCAGTACAGGACAATACATAAATCTATACAGTACTGTGCAAAGGTCTTGGGCATCCTAGCTGCTTATGTGTGCTTAAAACTTTGCATAGTAGTGTAGTACAAATAGTGGTGGATTTGAACAAGGTCGCAGGCCCTATTAGACTACCCTCAGCACTACTGTGCTGCTCCTAATTATCAAAGATTCAAAGTACATTTATTTATCAAAGTATATACATTTATTTATCAAACTATTTATGCAGTATATAACCCTGAGATTCGTCTTCCCACAAAGAGCCACCAAACAAAAAAAACACCTTTCAAAGAAAACATTACACGCCCAACACACAAAAAAAACAAATTGCGGAAATGACAAAATTGAGCGAAAAGCACTGAATATAAAACATCAAACCACAGAGTCATTGAAACAGTCTGGGAATATTCAGTTTAGTTCAGTTCAATTCAGTTGAGCGCTGAATCATTTATTGACTGCAGGCCGCAGAGCTAGTCCGCCCCGATCAAAATCACACCAAGTAACAGTAAAAAAAAAAGGAGAAACTAGAAGCAGATCATAACATGAACTATGGAGTTCAGTCTACAAACTGGGTTGATTAAACCTTGCCCAAGACTCAAGACTCCTGCAGCATCGAACGAGAGAGAAATTGGTCAAATGCAGGCACTGTCATCCAGCAGCAACGAGCGAGAGGGTGAGAAAGAGACCAGTCACATGTAGGCCGACAACACTAAACACCCACTCACCTTCCACTCTCACTCTCGTTGACTTCAATCATATGATTTTCTAAATGTCTTGGTAGTATTGTGACCTTGGCATTTGATTCCAGCTTTTTCCATTAAATAATGCCACTGTAACTGGTCTCTGATACCCTATTTTTACATTAATTCATTTCTAAAACAGCAATATGTTGCTATCCAATCCACTGCGACTGTTTCAATTTCTAAGGGAGCTTGGAACTTCACCCTAAATGCATTCACTTTTCCTGCAGCTGTTACTTTTTTAAAAAATACAGCTCATCAGATTGAAGGGATTTGTCAGTTTTTAGAACTTATTTTACCTTCTCCAGTATTTTTATGCACTAATATTAATTACGAGTTCATTGTTCTTATTAAATCATTGCCATCCCTTTACTTGTTTTGTCTATTGTGCATCCCAGCTTGGCACAACATTGTGGGCCAAAGGGCCTGATCCCGTGTTGTCCATTTGTCGCTCTAAAAACAAAGATGCAAGAAGCACTTGGCATGTCAGGCTGCACCTGTGGCAAGGGAAGCAGAGTTAATGTTTTAAATCAACGTCCCTTTATCAGAACTGAGGTGGAGAGGGGTAGTGGTGGGGAACGGAGTGTGGAAAGTGGCAGATAGATCAAAGGGAATATCTGTGAATATGGGAGGCTGAATATTTCTACTGTTTATGGAGCTGCTTCATTAATGAGGACACAGAGAGACAGAGGGGAAAACACACAAAGGTGAATTGAAAAGTTGTAGCTCAAACCCAAACCAAAAGGAAAATGTTGGGAGTGGCAAGCCGATCAAATCAAATGTATGAAGAGAAAATTTGAGTTAATATTTTTGACTCCATTTTTTTCTCTCCCTCAGACATTACCAGATCTCATGTGCATTTCCAACGTCCTCCTTTTAGTTTCAACTTTCATAAGCAATTCTAACCTTCATTTCACAGCTTTTACATGCCCCTTTCTACTTCCTTTATTAATCTATCTGTATACCCTCAGAGACCCTGATCTTAAGCTATATGGTATGTTTACTTTGTCCTATTAGTCCCAATGAAAACAAACTTATTTTCTTATTTCCCAGTTCTACTGAAGGAACTTTAACCTGGAATATAATCTTGGTTTCTCCTGCCACTGATTCTGTCTGATCTGCTGAGTGTTTCAAACATGTGCAAGTTACTTTTTTTTTTGGTTTTTTTAGAATTATCTTCAGAGTAATAAAGCACTACAGCACAGGAAGACTTCAACCCATCTAATCTGTGCCAAACAATAATTCTGTCTAGGCCCATTCACCTGGACCCGTAGCCTTCCATATCCCTCCCATTCATGTCCTATGGAAACTTCTCTTAAATGATACAATCAAACCTGCACCCACCACTTCTGCTGGCAGTTTGTTCCACATTCGCACCGCCCACTGAGTGAATAAGCTCTCCCGTCCCCCCCAGGTTCACCTTCAGTGTTTCACCTTTTACCCTCAACCTATGACCTCTAGTCTTCATCTCACCCAACCTCAATGGAAAAAGCCTGTTTGCATTTACCCTCTATATCTTCATATCCATGTACTTATCCAAACTTCCATTAAATGTTGAAATTGAACTCATATCCACCTCTTTCACTGGCATTCTCACCACCCTTTGAGTCAAGACGTTCCTTCTCATGTTCTTCTTAATATTTCACCTTAACTCATTTGTTGATTCATCATCATCATCGTTGTGTGTAATGGGTGATCATGGTCTTTGACAGTGATTGTTCTTGGCAAATTTTTCTACAGAAGTGGTTTTCCAATGCCACCTTCTGGGCAGTGTCTTTACAAGCCTGGTGACGCCAGCCATTATCAATACTCTTCAGAGATTGTATGCCTGGTGTCAGTGGTCACATAACCAGGACTTGTGATATGCACCAGCTGCTCAAACGACCATCCACCCCCTGCTCCATGGCTTCATGTGACCTTGATCTGGGGGGAGGTTGAGAGAGGGGCTAAGCAGGTGCTACACCTTGTCCAATGGTGACCTGTAGGCTAGCAGAGAGGAGGAGCACCTTACAACTCGTTTGGTGGAGACATATCTTTACACTGCCACCTGATCTGTTGATTAGAATGTATTAAAATAAATGAATTTTTGTTTACCCCTGATCAAACCTTTGCCATTTTTAACCTACCCCCTTTATAATGGCTTCAGTTTTAAGTTTAGAACTTACGTTTCTAACTGAAGTATTTTCTGGTTGTCTTATGGCAAAAGGTAAACTGCTGAAAGAATTTGGTGGCTTGGGCAGCATCTGTGAAAGTAAAGAAATGATCAATGTTTCAGGTCGAGACACTGCATTGGCCCTGACCCGAATTGTTGATTATACTTCCCACATTTCTTCATTAGCTCCAGATTCTAGCATTTGCAGCCTGTTGTGACTCCATGGATATTTTGTATTTGGATCTGTTTGTTCTGCTGTCTAACTGGCAAAAGTACTGGTTAGAAATGAATCCCAGCTGGGGCATCAATCCCATTACCTTCATTGTAAGATGCTTTTATATTTACTTATAGGACAGAGAAAGGTGCCTGCTTTAAGAGCACACCTATCAGTCTTGTTCCTCTACTTTTCCCATGAAACATAGCAGAATTAGGCATTTTAGTGCATCAGGTCTGCTCTGTCATTCATCTAATTTATTATCCCTCTCAACCCAAAGGGTGCCTTTGACACCCTTAAGAATTAAATACCCATCTTCTTTCAGGACCCTTAGCTCCCAGTGGAGCATCGGCCATCAATGACCTCCCATCTCCAACGTCCTCACAAAGTTGATGGCATGGTTGGAATTCATCAATGTTTTTGTAATCTATTGTATCCACAGTACAGGGGATTGGCCTGTAGATCTTCTCCAGAGCCCTGTTGGTTAACCTTACCTGTTTTCACCTCTCACAATGGAAATGTAGGGTTGGACTTTGAGAGGCAAGAAACAACTTAGAACCTTCACTTTAAATATACCCAGTGAAGGCCTCCATGACCGTCTGTGGCAATGAATTCCACTGATTCACCACCCTCTGGAGAAATTCCTCCACATTTCTGTTCTAAAAATCAATGATATCATCAAAACTGATTAAAAGCTGGATTTTTGTAGAGATAATCAAATTTATAATTGAAGAAAGGCTATTTGTCTGTACTATAACTGAAATTAATTTACAAGCAGAAACGTTGCATTTGGGGGAGAAAAGCAAGCAGAATGAGACAAAACAAAGCTAAGAGACTGGTCTTCCAATGTTAGTGCTGCAAGTACCTTTCTAATCAGGAACCTTTCAACCTCTGCTTTCAATATACCCAATGACTTGGCAACACATTCCACAGATTCACCACCCTCAGGCAAAAGAAGTTCCTCTCACCTGCCCGACCCCACCTTACTTCTGCTGACAAGGTCGGGTCAAGCTCAGATTGTGGTAGAGAGCTATGTGGCAGCAGTACCATTTGGCGCCAGGCCATTATGCCATCTCGAAGTTAATGTTCTCTGCAGTCGATGCTGTTGGGGACTGGGGACTCATAAATTATTCTGACATTTTATTGTGTCCGTTGTTATCTCTTATCTCCAACTATTCTGATTCCACTTCCAGACTTTGACCAGCTAATTTAATACCTCTCCACTTAACTCAGTATCATATTTTGTTTGATAATGCACCCATTAGGTATACTGGAATATTTTTTCAATGTTAGGGGAACCATATAATTCTTTGCAAATGCAGGTTGATATAATTATGCAGCCATCCCATTACTTTCATTCTTGTTCTCCTCAATAATT
Source organism: Hemitrygon akajei (assembly GCF_048418815.1). Lineage (NCBI taxonomy): Eukaryota > Metazoa > Chordata > Chondrichthyes > Myliobatiformes > Dasyatidae > Hemitrygon > Hemitrygon akajei. The sequence goes on along the minus strand of NC_133130.1, from coordinate 127,583,891 downwards.
GTAACCTAAGGAGAGATATTTTTTTGGAAATATTAGTTTATCTTGGACTAAGGGAAGTTTGGACTTGTCTATCTATTTATGATACACATCTAAGGTAGATGAGAACATTTTACACCATAGTCAGAAGTTTATATTAGCTTGAGTGTCTTATTTATTTGAATCCTGCTATCAAATACAAATGTGCACTCAGTGGCCACTTTATTTGATCTACCTATACACCTCATTTACGCAAATATTTAATCAGCAAATCATGTAGCAGCAACTCAGTGCATAAAAGCATGCAGACTTGGCAAAGAGGTTCATTTGTTGTTCAGACCAAACATCAAAATGGGGAAGAAATTACCTTGACCATAGAATGATTGTTGGTGTTAGACAGGATGGTTTGACTATCTCAGAAATTGCTGATCTCCTTGGAATTTCACATACAAGTTTACAGAGAATGGTGCAAAAAACATCCAGTGAGTGGCAGTTCCGTTGGCAAAAACAATTAACCACGCATTACAACAGTGATGTGCAGAAGATCATCTCTGCATGCACGACACATCGAACCTTGATGTGAATGAACTACAGCAACAGAAGACCACACTGGATTCCACTCCTGTGGCTACTTTTGTTCAGTACATTCCTGTATCTAACAAAGTGACTACTGAGTATAGTTCATTGAGTTCTCCAATTTGCCAAGACTGGCATCCATACCTGACTGTGTTCTGTAATTTTAGAAATGATTTTGTCAGCTTAAATCGAGCTCTCTTTACTTTCAAATATCCAAAACACTGGAAAACTACAAAGCTAAATTTTTACATCTATTGTTAAATTACTCCAGCTCAAATAGCTTAAAACCACACAATTATCTCATTAAAAAAAATCAGTTTTGCATAGTGAAGTATAATGTACTTATCAAACAAATTAACTGCAAATTAATTTACTTTTTCACTGCCAACAGTAGAAAGTAATCTCTCCTCCAGAAAAGACACCTCAGCTTCCTTGAACGTGCTTAGACAATTTAAAATAAAATCACAGAAAACTCACATCACAGATTCAATCCATTCTATTTGTTTAAGCTGAGAAATGGTCCCAAAATTAATCCTGATTTTCAACATTAAGCGTGTGTTTTTATACTGTAGATCATGTCTCCAAGTACACATCCAAGCTTTTTTTCTAAGTGTAATCAAGATTTCTGCTTCTATTGCTCTTTCAAGTAGTTTCAGACTCCTACAGCCCATTTGGTGGGAAAAAAATGCCTCATTTCTCTTCTGATCTTTCTACCAATCATTTAAAGTCTGTATTACATAGTTTTTAACCTCTCTGTTAGAGGATGTTTTTTTTCCAGTTTGTTCCTTCTGTAATCCTTCACAATTTTTAATGCTTTCATGTGTGGTAGAACAAAGGGATCTAGGAATACAGATCTATAATCTGTTGAAGGTGGCCTCACAAGTAGATAAGTTTGTAAAGAAAGCTTTTGACACATTGGCCTTCATAAGTCAAAGTGTTGAGTACAGGAAATGGGATGATATGTTGAAGTTGAATAAGACATTGGTGAGGCTGAATTTGGTGTATTGTGTGCAATTTTGGTCACCTACTTACAGGAAAGATGTAAATAAGATTGAAAGACTACAGAGAAAAATTACAAGGATATTGCTGAGACTGGAGGATCCGAGTTATAAGACTGAATAAGTCAGGACTTTATTCATTGGAACATAGAAAATTGAGAGAAGATTTGATAGAGGCATGCAAAATTATGAGGGGTATTGATAGGGTAAAAGTAAGCAGCTTTTTTCCACTAAGGTTGGGTGGGGCTACACTCAGAGGTCATGGGTTAAGGGTGAAAGGTGAAAAGTTTAAGGGGAACATGGGGGAAACACCTTCACTCAGAGGGTCAAGAGAGCGTGGAATGAGCTACCAGCACAAGTGGTGCATGTGAGCTCAATTTCAACTTTCAAGCCAAGTTTGGATAGATACATGGATAGTAAGGATATGGAGGACTCTGGTCCTGGTGCAGATCGATGGTCTAGGAAGTTTAAATAACTTCAGGATAGAGTAGATGGGCTGGAAGGGCTGCTCTCTGTGCTGTACTTTTCTATGACTGACTCTATACTATACCACCAGGAAGAATGCTTACCATTGTGCCATCCCATGCCTTTGCGTTGGAAGGTCAGATCACCTGGCTGTACTTCTGCTCTTCGCCTACAGGCAGAGTCTAAAAAATGCAGAACCAGTGGTGGGGACCAAGAAGGTATGGTCAAGAGAGGCAGAGGAGTGCTGATGGGACTGCTTTGAGATGGTGGACTGGACAATATTCAGGGATTCATCTTTGGATCTGAATGAATATGCCTCAGTTATCACCAAAACCTAACTAGCTGAACATGTGCCTTCGAGAACATACTGGATATACCCAAACCAAAAGCCGTGGATGAACCAGAAGATTTGTAGTCTGCTGAGGGTTCAACTGCTGGCATTCAAGACCGGTGGTCCAGAACTATACAAGAAGTCTAGGTGCAACTTATATAAGGCTATTCTAAAAGGAAAAAAAATCCAATTGAAGTTAGAGATGGAATCAGATACCATGGATGACTTCCTCATAGTATTTCCGAATTGGGTGCTTAAAACTGTGTGAGATCAGATGGAAGACTTCATCCTGTCATGACTCATGGCAATGGCCAAAGTCTGAAAGATGCTTATCTGGAGTATTTTATTTGTTGATAATTCTGCCTTTATAACCTCTGACAACAATCTTCTATATGAACTTGTGATTTACCTTTCAAGAGCTTATCAAGCACTTGCCATCTGATTAACAACGAAAGTCATTAACTGAGTCCTAAAGAAGGGTCTCGACCTAAGAGGTCGACTGTCTATTCATTTCCACAGATGCTTCCTGAGCTCCTGAGTTCTGCCGGCATTTTGTGTCGTTTTGAATCTTCAGCATCTTCAGAATCTCTTGTGTTTATGAATATTGTTGTGGTAGGAAGCAAGTTACACAAGATGCATTAATCATCTATAACGAGAACCATTTAGAAATAAATCAAATGTTCAGCTGCCTAAATGCTGCAGAAACCATCAACAATTTTCAGAATTCGCTGAAGAAGTTGTTGGCCTTCAGCAGAAAGAGCAGAGAAACACAGTCTACCATCAAAAACAAATTACACTCATGTTTGGATAAGAAATACAAGTGACTTTTATGTGCTTTTCGTTCTGTATTTTAGATGACTGCAACACAGGCATCACTTTTCCATTCCCTGCTTATCACACCCCACGCTTGAGTGACTCTCTCCGTCTTTCGTAAAGTTAGCTGCAAAATATACTTTTAACAAGCTTAACCACTTCCTCCGTCTCCACACCCAGGTTAGCCACTTTGTCTCTAATAGGCCCACTCTATTATCATCGCACTTCTTGTGTATTTATAAAACATTTTTGAATTTTCTTCAGTTTTGCTTATTATATTTCCATGCCCTCTTTTTGTTTTACCAATGTATCTCTTGATTTCTTCGCTACACCTTCCATCCTCTCCTACCGTGTTCTGCTGTAAGTTAGTTCATGTTGTCTGACTTAGATTTTTAATTTCAGCGATCAACTGTATTCACTATATACAGTACTGTGCAAAAAGTTCTGGGCGCGCGCATGCGCGCACACACACATACATATATATATATATCTAGGGTGCCTGAGACTTTTGCACTGTATTGTATATACTACAATATAGAGAGTATGGGAGAGTGTAGGGATGAAAATAGTAATTTTATGTATTGCACTGTACTGTTGCAGCACAAAGAAAAAAAATTGTGACATATGAGTGATGATAAACTTGATTCTGATATGGGTCTCAACTGAAGGGGGCAGGGAGAGGAGTATCATGGTTGGGTGGAAGGGAGAGGGAAGGGAGTGGGAAGGACCAGGGAGACATTCTCTAATGATCAATAAACCAATTGTTTGGAATCAAATCACCTTGCTGGTATCTCAGGGCTGGATGTGTCTGCACCCATGCCCAATCCCTCTCCCCCCCCCCCCCCCCCCCCCAGTCCTTGGCACTCCTCTGCCAGCTGTCCCACACCCTTCCTGTGGGCACTCCTGCCTCACCATTCCCAAAATCCTTTGCTCCCACTAGAGTTACAAGCTTTCTCTCCGCTGCACATTGACAAATACAGTACTGTGCAAAAGTCTGGCTGCATGTATGTATGTATGTGCCTAAGTCTTTTGCACAGTCCTGTATATTTGGAATTGGCTGTAGTGTGTACATAGTTATACTGCATCTTGCTGAATTATGATTGCTTGTCTAAGTGTGCTCTTCCATTGATACTATATCAATAGAGCTGGGATCAGCTAGTTTGTGGGCAGACATGCTGGTGCCTTTGGGGAAGGCCTGAACTTGGACCTCTTGCTGCTCCTGTTGACAGTGCTTCCTGTACATAAACCAGTCAAGCAAAATGCACTGGAGTTCCCACGTGATGCAGGCTGTGCATTCTGTGCAATGAGATGCTTTGACATGAGTCTTATTAGATCAGCTTGCTGAAGATAAATAGATGATTTAAAACTGAACGTATTCATCAGCAACCCATCCACCAGTTTGTGCTGACAACAACCAGCCATTCATCTTGCCTGTCTATAATGTCACCTCTCTTTATCTGAACTCCTCTTTCTCTTATTATTAATTTTTATTGTGCTGTTTTATCTCTGTTCCCATATCTCTTTCCCCTTCTCTTTGAAGCAATGGACAGCATAGCTTTCTTAACCACACCACATTCCTGTATGTTCTACAGAAGCAATACCCCCCTCAAACTGGATTGTTTGTGCCTTGTGACATCAAAATTTTGGACTTTATTCCCTGGAGCCTAGTAGAATGAGGGGAGAATTGATAGAGATTTATAAAATTATGAGGGATATAAATAAGGTAAATCCAAGCAGGATTTATTTCACCGAGGTTGGGCAAGACTAGATCTAGAGGTCATGGGGTAAAGGTGAATGGTGAAATATTTAAGGGAAACTTCTTCACTCAGAAGGTGGTGAGAATGTGGAGCAAGCTGTCAATGGAAGTGGTAGAGGTGGGTTTGATTGCAACATTTAAGGGAAGTTTGGATAGGTATGTGGATGGAAGGTGTATGGAGGGCTGTGGCCCAGCTGCATGTCTGTGGGACCAGGCAGGGTGCAGAAGAAGTTCACCACGATGCTGCCTGACTAAGAGGGCATGTGCTATCCTGAGAGGCTGGATAAGCTTGGATTGTTCTCTCTGAGCACTGGAGGCTGAGGGGAGATCTGATAGAGGCTTATACAATTATGAGAGGCATATGTGGACAGGGAGCATCTGTTTCCCAGGGTTGAAATGTCTTAATACCAGAGGGCATGCATTGAAGGTGAGGGAGTAGATTCAAGAAGGATATGAGGGGTACGTTTTTTTACTTGGAGAGTGGCGGATGCCTGGAATGCGCTGCCTGGTATGGTGGTAAAGGCAAATACATTAGAGACTTTTAAGAGATGTTTAGATAGGCACATGGATTTGAGGAAGATGGTGGGATATGAACATTGTGTAGGCCGGAGGGATTAGTGTTTGGGTTTTTTGACTTGCTTTTTAGCTGGCTTGGCACAACATTGTGAGCCACTGGCCTGTTCCTGTGCTGTCCTGTTCTATGTTCTATGAACAGTTTGGCATAGAGTAGATGGGCTGAAGAGCCTGTTTCTGTGGTGTGGTACCCTGTGACTAAAATTAAAACTTTAAGAGCTCTAGAACTTGGACCCTGTGCTATTTTAAGATGTTAACATCTTTAGCTATGTTTGTAAGGTATTAATGTGTGTTTGAATCAAATGTCACATTATTTGTACAGTATATTTAACTGCTGTTAATTGTCATTTCATCTCTCCAATCATAATGTAATCGGCGAAGACTCATCCTGATTTTAGGATTGATGACAACTTCCAATATACATTTTCAATGTACAATTATACCAGAGAGTGCAACATCTTGCATAAGAGGACTGATATTTAACTGTAAACAAACCGTCCCAACCCAACCCAAAATTATTCAGAACACCAATATCATATAGTATAGAGAAAGTGGTTTTAACTAACTGGGATAAGATCAGAAAAAAAAGTGCTGGAGAACCATATTTTATAAGAGTGCTTGTCTAGTACTGATAATTCCAGATCACTAGAGTAATTAACCAATCTCATTAAAAATTTACTCATACCCTCCTTCCAGCCCCAATAACTCAACCGATAAATGCAACTTAAAGCCAGTGCGACGCACACACAAAGTGTCAGAGGAACTCAGCATCTATGGAGGGGAATAAACGGCGTTTTGGGACGTGTTCCTGTATCAGGACAGCAATTTAAAACTGCAGTCACTGGCAAATTTAGCATATTTGATGGGATTTGTGACATTTAATTTTGTAAAAATTGATTAACTCCATGTTGTTTTAAACATATATCTGCAGTGGAAATATCACTATTTTATAGCAAGAACTTGGAACATAAGTGTGATGTTTTGAGTCGGGATTTATGGAGTACGTTTACTAACAATCTCATTTTCTTCCCCAGCAGCAGGAGCAGCAGTGCCAGCAGTGCTGCAAGCATCAGCCTACCCAAACACCTGCCTTCATCCCCACAGATCCATCCCCACCATTCATCCACTCCAGTCCTGCCCCTGTCAATTCCAAACCTCGCTACCTCACATAACTTCTCCCTGAGGCCTCAGACTCATCCTCACCACCACGCCATGTTTGCAACACCAGCTACCTTACCACCACCACCTCCTTTAACGTCAAACAGCCTCGTTGTACCAGGTCACCCTGCAGGACCTGGCTATTCAGGTAGGTGTAAATTCTTATTCCCCCGGGTACTTTTGTAATTGTGCAATGATGTTGAAGATTTTATTTATTAATATTCTTAGTTCCTTTTGAATTCCCAGAAAATGGTCATTTTTAATTTTGAAAGTTACAAGATTTCTCTCGATATGGCCCCGCTTTACTGTTCTAAAAGTGAGAATAATTCCTCAGTACTGAACCCAATGGAAAAGAAGTGATTTAAAAGTTAAGGGGAACTTATTGCATGAAGTATCACTTTATCCATGACTTACCAAATCATATTGGCTTCTGAATGTCACGTAACTGAATAATGTACAAAAGAAACAAGATGTAATCAAAGGTTAATTTAATTAACATGAAGGACTTTTATTTGGTCTAAATGTTTTAGCATCTCAAATTAGTGATAACGATTTTCATTTAATTGCAAATATCCTAGCCTTCAGAGCTTCACATCTAGTAAAGGTTTAAGAAGTCCTCTTTGACAAGTGAACTAAATTAATTGATAATGCCAATAGGAGATGCCACTGAGAAAGGTGTTGAATTTCACTTGTCCCACCCAAAGAACCTGAATTTATCTAATTAAGGGAGGGGCCAGCAGGTGGAAGAGGAAATTGAAAGAATAGATAAGTTCTCTTTGACCTCAGTTAAAAAGCAGCATTGGCAAAGCCTGTTCTACCCATTAAGAGAAAATATGTAACTCATTTGGAGAGTCCTGGATTAACAAAGTATTTGATTGCCTTCATGATATTCTGTAGTCTTAAAATCATAATGTCATAGAACACTACAGCACAGAAACAGCCCCTTTTGCCCATCTAGTCCATACTGATCTATTATTCTGTGTAGTCCCATCGACCTGCCCCTGGACCATAGCCTTCCATACCCCTCCCATCCATATACCTATCCGAATTTCTCTTAAACGTTGAATCAACCCACATCCACCACTTCCACTGGCAGCTTATTCCACACTCTCGCCACCCCACGACTGAAGAAGTAAGCCCTCAGGTTTCCCTTAAATATTTCACTTTTCACCCTTAACCTAGGACTAGGTTCTACTCTCCCCAAACCTCAGTGGGAAAAGTCTGCTTACATTTACCCTATCTATAGCCCTCATAATTTTAATATACCTCTATCAAATTTCCCCTCTTCTTTTAGGCTCTAGGGAGAAAATGTGAGAGTGGAAATTAATACACCCTTTTTGATTTAGTGAAACGGGTAGCTTATTGCAAAATCTTTGTGATGGTCATTGTGCGTATTTAAAATTGATTCCCCTTTGTGTTTCATTTTCTGAGAGCTTTGAATGTATTATTGATGTTCAACAATCTTTATTCAACAAGCTAAATTATTTTTTGTAATGCAGTGTCATATTTGAATAATTGTGCCAAATACCAAGTAAAACATTCAAAAGTAGTGTAAAATTAAATCCCGCATATCCTTCATTGTAAGTTTTCAAGACATCTCCAAAAATATCTGGGAACCATTTGCCTAGGATGTTGCATTGATAATTAATAAGAATCTAGAATTTCATCCCTAGAGTTTCAATTGTAGTTTAACTACTCCATTCATTTTTAAAAGAGTAATGACATTTAATAAGTACTATTTCAAGTGTGTTAATCTCGCAAGGTAACATAATTCAAATTGATTTTTGTCTTTGAAGCTGTATTTGATGCGATTGTCTGAAATGGTGTCAAGAAACATGTCCTCATAAGAGCACCTAACAATTTTGTTCCATTAAAAATGCATGTTTTCTGCATGCCGCTAATGTTGCTATGCTACCAGTAGAGAAAGAGATTCAAGTATTCATAAGTGTGGGTTGCTTCAAACGCCGAGATCAAGCTCTAAAATGCTACTATAACAGTAGTCAAGCAATTACTGCTGTAGATATTCATGTTATAGCCCAAAATGCCCTACTCCAATTTAGATTTATTACCTTCCAATGGTGCTAATTTATCTAAAAATACAAGAAACTCATTTCAAATAGTGCTATTGCTGCCTGCTCTTATGGTGACAAGTACGTTGTCTTGGCTATCTCCTTTAAAAGGTGAATTTTGTGTGTGTGTGTGTGTGCGTGCGTGTGTGTTTCTCATTTCCCCAGTTTGTTTTCTGCTGGGATGACTCATATGGTTCTCTTCTGTCTTTAGATACCAGCCTGTTGATTTCATTCAACCAACCAATCATGTATTGTCAGCCTCAGTCGGGAATTCTGATTGGTGCTTTGTCACAGGCATCTCTGTTACCTCCACCAATGAGTCCTCACGTAGAAAACCACCACAGCATGACCTGCAGAAACAGGGAATGCCAGGTGAATATTTGGCCTTTTCTTTCCAACTGACTGGCCCACGGCCCTTGTGTTTCTTTTCTCTCTTCCAGAGCATGAGCTACTGAGGCAGGAGCTGAACAACCGTTTTTTGGTTCAGAGTTCCGACAGGGCAGGGTCGCTGGCCCCGCCACCAATCTTGAGGGCAGAGTTCCACCAGCATCAGCACATGCATCAGCACACACATCAGCACACGTTTGCTCCTTTCCCTGCGAGTCTGCCACCGACTCCACTCATGCCGCCCACTGCACCATCTATGGTGCATACCCCAGGCAGAAAAGTGAGGATAAGTAGAGCATCTCTTGAATCCCCCTCTCCCCCCCTTACAAAAAAAATTCCTTACATCTCTTTTGCCATAGTGACCACTGGTTGGCTAATGTGGTTCTTAAAAATAAAAGTGCCAGTAGCACTAATTTTTCTTTTCCAATGCTCCTGTGATACCTTTTGACCATACAACCATGCGAAAGGTTGCATGTGTTTTTGAGATATGTATATTCTGACTCGTACCTATTGGCAATGACCGTGAATTATTATTTTCAATGAGTAGTCTTTGATAATGTATTTAATGTTTGACTAATTAATGGCCCCAGCTTAAATTACCAATTAAAAAATTATTTCAGAACTTGATCCAGAAGCATCATGCCTTCACAGGCATCCTTTAGTAGTAAACCAACCCAAACTGTTTGAAGGTGTATGGTCAAAAGACTAAGAAATTACATATCCTCTCTAGCCCTTAGAACTCAATTATTCTGTGCCTTATTACAACGGCGAAGGTTTAAATTTTAGTTCACTGAAAGTGTTTCTTCATCAGTATAAAATGATTGAATTATGATCTTAAAAATAAGCTTTTTTTTGGCCAATGCGAACTAGCAAAATGTGAAATACCACAGTAGCCCAGTGTGGATGAATAAAGTATAATATATCCACAGTGCTGTCTTTGTACATATTTTTGTGAACTGTAAACGGTAGCATTCCTTTAACTTCTGACACACAAACACTTTTTTAAAAAGAAGAGAGAATTGTAAATATATGATTAAAATCATCCTGTGCCTGTAGAATCAGGTGGCACTGTGGCGTAGTGGTTAGCACAACGCTTTACGGTACAGGTGACCCAAAGTTCAATTCCCACCACTGTCTGTACAGAGTTTGTAAGTTCTCCCCCAGGACTGTGTGAATTTCCTCTGGGTTCTCCAGTTTCCTCCCACAGTCCGAAGATGTTGGTAGGTTAATTGATCATTGTAAATTGTCCCATGATTAGGCCAGAATTAGATTGGGGGATTGCTGGGTGGCACAGCTTGATAGGCTGGAAATGCCTATTCCATGCTGTATCTCAATAATAAATATATTCAGTTGGCTATTGAGCCTTTAATCTGACTAGTATTTTTTCATTGAATTTCTTCAGTTGAAAGACTAATTTGCCATTTGTGTGTGCAAACTTAATGCATGCCTACTTTCTTTTAAATGCATTTCCAAATTTTCTAAAAATGTGTTTAAGACAAATATTTTTCAATTTCAGTATTTTTAATGTGAAATATATACCATGTGGTCTAATTATGGCCGTAAAGAAGTGTGTGTATAATCTACCACAGTATGTTTTTGTGATTAATGTTGTTTATACTCACTAAGTGGCAGACATCTGGTAATGGCTATAATTAATGAAATTATGCATGTGTTCTGTATACATAGTTATTATATTCAGCAACAGCTGCCATGCCAAATGGCTCTGTGTGAAGACTTTCCATTTCTTAATGTTTCTTAATTGTTTAAAGATGGAATATGTAGAAATAGTCATTAAAAGCTGTTTATTGATTTCTGATTTTTAAGTTGCTATAGTTCCTACCAAGCTGTGAATGACCAGAAATCCAATAATATTGATCAATAATTAGCCTATATTTTGTGCAATCATCAGAAGATGTATTTAACTCATTTGACAGCCGCAAAACTGCATAATGACCTGTTTTAGATGCTGGAAAAAGAGCACAAATTCTGTTACAACTTGTTTTTTCCTCTTCCTTTCAGTTTGAAAAGTATTCACCAAAAATAGAAAATCCTTTCTATCGACATTCTAGTGTGAGTGTCCTCTTTTTCTTGAGAATTCATTGTGCGTGTTTCAGCCCGCACCCAGTTTTAAAAAAAAATGTCATTTTGATCAAGCGTCATTTCATTTGTTAAATTTGAAGTTTCTACTCTTGTGGTTTCTATTACATCTGCAGTTCATAAATAAGTTTAAATTTGTATTTCTAACAGAGACTGTCCACATTAGACTGAGTGATTTTTATAACTTAAAAGCAATGCCACTATCTTCAATTTCAAAGTTCAAAGTAAATTTTATTATCAAAGTACAAATATGTCACCATATTTAGCTCTGAGATTCATTTTCTTGTGGCCATACTCAATAAATTTATAGTACAGTAACCATAACAGAATCAGTGAAAGACACATCTATAGAGGTTTGTCAAAGCTTTAGATGTCATGCGATTCTCCGCAAGCTCCTAAGGAAGTAGAGGTGCTGTCATGCTCTCTTCATAATTGCACCTGTGTACCGGGCCTAGGACAAGTCCTCCAAGATAATAACACCCAGGAACTTAAAATTGCTAACCTCTGGTTTCCTGCTGAAGTCAATAATCAGCTCCTTGGTCTTGCTGACATTGAGTAAGAGGTTGGTGTTATGACACCACTTAGCCAGTCATCCTCTACAATACAATACTGTGATTCATTTTCTTGTGGGCATACTCAGCAAATCTATAGAAAGTAACTATATCAGAATCAATGAAATATTGCCCAGCTGGGGTGATCAAGAAGAGTGCAGAAGTCAACAAACAGTGCAAATGCAAATATAAATAAATAAACAATAAATATTCAGAAAATGAGATGAAGAGTCCTAGAAAGTGAGTCCATTGGTTGTGCTTACATTTTAATGATGGGCAAGTGAAGTTATCCCCTTTTGTTCAGGAGCACGATGGTTGAGGGGTAGTAACTGTTCCTGAATCTGGTGGTGTGAATGCTGAAACTCTTGTACCTTCTTCCTGATGGCGGCAGTGGGAAGAGAGCATACAAAAATGTAGTTCAGTATCATTGCACATCCATAACGTTGGTGGTGAGGCGTTTTCTCTCAATTCAGACTATTTCCACATTCAGACCTGTATTCTGATATAGTTTGAAATTAAGTTGGACAGCATAATTACATTAGATGCTGTTCTCACTCAGACTACATTAAGGAAAAAGGGCATTAAAACCTATATCAGTATTCTGCAAATAACATTTTAAAAGAATGAGGGAAAGGGATAAGACCATAAGATATAAGAGCAGAATTAGGCCAGTTAGCCCGTCAAGTCTGCTGTGCCATTTTATCATGGGTGATCAATTTCCCTCCTGGCTTCTCCCCATATCCTTTTGTGCCCCAACTAATAAAAAACCTTATCAAGTTCTTCCTTAAATATACCCATTGCCTTGGCTTCCACAGCCACCTGTGGCAAAAAATTCCAGAAATTCACTATTCCCTGGCAAAAGAAATTCTCCCTCATCTCAGTTCTAAATGGATGCCTCTCTATTCTGAGGCTGTGTCCTCTGGTCTTATACTCTCTCCACCATAAGAAACATCCTCTCCAAATGTATTCTATAAGCATCCAACATCATCATGCCTTTTCTAGACTTCAGTGAAGTTGTAAGTGCTGTTTCATGCACTAGACTTGTAATGTTCCATATTGCAGAAATATAAGTAGTTCTACACTTCATGTTCTAAATCCAGTTAAGTGCTTTGCGTAAACATTACCTGATGTAGCATAATTTTAGATGGTAACATACACCAACCAATTGCCAGCAGTAGATGTTCAGTAGCTAGGAGTGTGGCTTTTGACTTAATTACGTTATATGACTTCCTCAAATTGAAAATAACTTCATATTTCTTATTGATTTGATTTTTAGTTCTTCCCACCATACGCTCCAACAATGCCAGGAATGCCATCCATGATTCCCCATTCAGGTCCCTTTGGGTCACTTCAGGGAGCATTTCAGCCCAAGGTATGTAAAACTTATATTTTGTGGGCATTAAAGGTGCTCATTTTTCAAAATTGTTCTCTGGGTGATGTTGGTAGTACTAGAGAGGTGGACTGACAATGCCAGTTCGTTCTTTTCAAGATTCAAAGGTTCATTTATTATCAAAATACATCTGCAGTATACAAACCCAAGATTTGTTTTCTCCAGATAGCCACAGAACAAAGAAAATCAAAGAAGTCATTGAAAGACATCAAACCCAACCCCCTGCACAAAAAGAAACAAAAACTCGCAAACCCCAACTTCTTCCTTTGCTCAGAACATCAAACCCCAAACCCCTCCCTCACACAAAACACTAACATTGCTCCATACGGAAAAACAGCAGCTAGAACATCAAACCCCAAACCCTCAACCCCCTCCCTCACACAAAACACTACCATTGCTCCATACGGAAAAACAGCAGCTAGAACATCAAACCCCAAACCCCTCCCTCACACAAAACACTAACATTGCTCCATATGGAAAAACAGCAGCTAGAACATCAAACCCCAAACCCTCAACGCCGTCCCTCACACAAAACACTAACATTGCTCCATACGGAAAAACAGCAGCTAGAACATCAAACCCCAAACCCCTCCCTCACACAAAACACTAACATTGCTCCATACGGAAAAACAGCAGCTAGAACATCAAACCCCAAACCCTCAACACCCTCCCTCACACAAAACACTAACATTGCTCCATACGGAAAAACAGCAGCTAGAACATCAAACCCCTAACCCTCAACCCCCTCCCTCACACAAAACACTAACATTGCTCCATACGGAAAAACAGCAGCTAGAACATCAAACCCCAAACCCTCAACACCCTCCCTCACACAAAACACTAACATTGCTCCATACGGAAAAACAGCAGCTAGAACATTAAACCCCAAACCCTCAACACCCTCCCTCACACAAAACACTAACATTGCTCCATACGGAAAAACAGCAGCTAGAACATCAAACCCCAAACCCTCAATGCTGTCCCTCACACAAAACACTAACATTGCTCCATACGGAAAAACAGCAGCTAGAACATCAAACCCCAAACCCTCAACGCTGTCCCTCACACAAAACACTAACATTGCTCCATACGGAAAAACAGCAGCTAGAACATCAAACCCCAAACCCTCAACCCCCTCACACAAAACACTAACATTGCTCCATACGGAAAAACAGCAGCTAGAACATCAAACCCCAAACCCTCAACGCCCTCCCTCACACAAAACACTAACCTGCACAGAAAACCAGCAATAAGAACATCACATCTCAAACCCCAATCTCCTCCCTTGCACGCAAAATAACTAGCATATCACTTCACACAGAAAATAGCGACAGGGACAGCAAACCCTGTACCCCAATCCCCACAACGCCAACTGGAAGCAAGAAAGAATGGGCAAAACACAGAAAACTGAAGGAGACCAATTTGAATTACAGTCTGTAGTCCAACTATAAACCTCAGAATTTCAGTAACATCCTTTGACGGCATTGAGAGCAACTGCTGGAATGCAGTGGCCTTCCAAAGAGAGGAGCTTTTCTGCCCCTTCCTGAACTTTAATGGTGGCATATTAAATTTGTCCTGAGTGATTATCTTAAGTTTTGGGAGATGATTCAGGCAACTGTATCTAAATTGCCCAGCAATATTAAGGGAAAGTGGTGATGAATTTTCGAATTATAATTATCAGTTTATATCAAGTCAAGATTTGCTATAAGCTTTCTGCATAACCTTTGTTAATAAATGGTTATTGTACACCCACGGTGATTGATGTTGTTAACCTATGATTATGCTAAAGATCAGTAAGTACAGCATTTTCTAGGCATATAATTCAGGAAAAAAAATGTATCTGTCAGAGGGAGACTGGTTTGATCTGCAAATTTACACATAATTTGCATGCCAACTTGAGTAGACAAGAAGGCCCTGAGGGTAAACTACAGAAGGTTAATAATACTTGACCCATCTTTGGAGTCAAAAATCCTGTGGCTGATGCATTGTAATGGTAGAAACTATTTCAAACAAGCAAATTACCTTGTTCTGTAGAGCAGATGATTTTTTTTGCCCTAGAGGCCTGACTTATGTGTGCTCATGCTGACTGCGCACAATGCTTTCCTCTGGGCCGCCACGATCAGTCAGGGTTATTAAGTTTGCCTGGGTCGGCAGTGCTGAGTGCTCCTCCATTTTTCAGACCGAAGCGTCTGTCACTGAGGTAGGGAGAGACAGATTACCTCAGTCAATTTCACTGTCTTCGCATTGCACTTTGCTGAGCTGGGAACCAGTTAAAGACATAACAGGGTTATTCATTATCTGACTGGTAGTGTAGGCAAATAGCAATTTCATGGGCAGGCGTGCAGTATCCTTTAAGTCAAGGTCACAAGAAGGACAACAGAATAGAATTTCATTTTGCAACAACATATTATCATTCCTCAAAGTGTGTTAAAGATGTAATTTCCAGTGTTACTGATAGCTAATAAAATAGCACTTAATTTAAATATATATCATGTAAAGAATAATACTGAATAGATAAGAATGGAAGACAGGCTCTTGGCTTAAATAAGCACTTAAGCTTATGAATGGTTTCTGGGTAGATGAAACTGCTGGCCTGTTGCAAGTATTTTTATAGGGTGCAGTATTTTATTTTAGATTTTGTAAAAGTTCTTGGTTTCTTGTCATTTTCAGGAGCATTCAAGCCTCAGTACAAAGGCAAATGTCATTCAAGGAAAGGTACCTTCAGGTTTATCAGAATATAAATTAAAGGAAGATTCCAACCTTCAGTTACAAGCTTTGATTTCATTCAGCAATTTTATTTAGGAATGTAATGATAATTTAGTTAAAGGATTCTTCGTGCTAGCCAATAACACTGAACAATAATTTTTTCACTAGTGTTGCTTCCGCAGAAATTTATTTGTTTATGAAAGATCGCTTGAAGCTGAACACAAATATAATTTCAGACTATTTGAATCAAGTTGGAATTTGGAGAAACAAGAAATTAACTTTTATTTGATAGAGTGTGCTTAATTGCATAACAGTGCTGGCGCTTTGCAGTAGTTCAACTAAGCTAAAAATGTTTTGTTGGTGATTTTCATTTGTACTCAGTATCTGAGGCTTCTCACTTAAGTGTCCAACAATAATCAGCCAGAATTGATGGATTCCAGTTGCCCTGATACCGTTTCTCCATGACTGCAATGTCCTGGTGAAACCTTTCATCGTGCTCGTCACTGACAGCGCCAGAATTGGCAGGAGAGAAGTCGAAATGGGAATGCAGAAAATGAATCTTTAGTGACATGTTGCACTTCATGGTTTTGTATGCTTGAACCATGTTGTCAACCAGCTGCATGTAATTTGGTGCTCTGTAGTTGCCAAGAAAATTTTCAGCGACATCGTTCAATGCCTTCCATGTGATTTTCTCCGGTCCCACTGGAAGTTCTTCGAATTGCCTGTCATTAATGACCTGTTTGATTTGTGGACCAGCAAAAATATCTTCCTTAATCATGGTATCAGTTATTCTAACTTGAGTTTTGAATGGAAATAATTGAATTGAAAATGGTGCATGATAGGGAAATTTCATAATGATTTTCATAATCAGTAGCCCAAAATTCATAAGATACATCCAAAAGTATTCAGGAAGTAAAATCTTTGTTGTCCAGTGTTATTGAACAGTTTTAAAAAATGCAGATTCAGGAAATCAGAAGAGAATACTAGAAAAGTCAGCAGGTCAGGCAGCATTGATGGAGAGGGGAAAATGGGGATTAACGTTATAGGTCAATGACCTTAGAACTAGCTGGTTACAATACAAACTGGAAGATACCTGCTTCTGAAATAGATGATTGAAATGTTCAGTCCTGAAAATTGTATGTCCTTGTCAGAAGATGTGGTACGGTTCCTTGGAACAGTGCAAGATGCATAAGATTAGAGGGAAAGTGAATGGAGAATTGAAGTGAAAGACGCTGGAAGCTCAAAGACATATTACATCTCCCAACTTCATCTGGAAATTGTGCTTGAATCCTTGGGTGATGGAAAGGGAAGATACAAGAGAGTAGGTGTTCATTTTCTACAGTTGAACGTGAATGTGTCAGGTCAGTGAGAAGAGGGATAGGGAACTGGAAGAAATGGAGGAAAAGAACCAGAAAGTCCCTTTTGGAATGATGGAAGTGGATGGGTGATATATCTAATGGTGGTATTACATTGAAGGTACAGAATGTATGAAGGCCAGGTACCCAATCCTTGTTCTTGATGAGAGGAGAAAGTGGGATAAGAGCAGGCAGTAGAACAGATGTAGTTGAGAATCCTTGAGCTTCTGGAGAATGGAAGGCCTTTGATAAGAAAAAAAGATATCTCAGAAGCATTGGTGTGGACGAAGTCGTCAGACCAGATATGATGGAGCTTTAGAAACTGGAAGAATGTAATGGAATCAATATCACAGATATTCTCTCTCTCTCCTTACTACACCTCCCTCTTCATAAAACATGTTTGATTTCTAACTTCACAGATCTATGAAACTTTAATACTTTTTTCACCACAGATGCTGTCTGACCTGAAGAGTATTTCTAGTATACCTGTGATTTTATTTAAACCCTAGAGCATTGCTTATATAGCCATGAGGTCAGAATGATGAAGATAGAGTCCAGTGGAATCAAAGATCTTAAGGCATGGTCCTGACCACCATGCAACATTTTGAAACCATTTCTTCAGCTACTGTTTGAACATCAAAGTACCAGCCTGCTGTAAGCAGTATTTGCATACACAGATAAACAATGCCTTGATTGTAGATTCTCTTAAATGCTCCCTGTAAATCCCTGATGAAATAACATCCTCAATTATCCATTTTTGAAATCCCAAGATTACTGTATCACAGTTACTATTCAGCTAAATCACTGAAGTGGCATCCACACTGGATTTCAAGGCGAGTGTCGAATCTGGCTGGCTCCTTGCACAGTTTCCATCTGTGCTGGGTAGAGCATCAAGCTAACAACTCGGCCTTTTAAAAAACACAGACAAATGCTAAAGAAACGGCAAGGTTGTCGCCCAGTGCGCCACAAAGAGGAACAACAAATATCGCTACGCATTCCTGTTGTGAAAATATATTGCAATGTACCTTTACTAAATATAAATTTTGTATGGCCCTCTAAGAGTATAATTTTTTTTAACGGAACTGTAGTTGACTTCAGACAACTTCAGTATAATTAGCACAACTTTAAAGTAATTAACAATTGTTGGCAGTCTTGATACTAACATGTTTTCATTGTGTATTTAAAACACAAAATGATGTAATGAGGACAGATGAGTTGAAGGGATTTTAGGGGATTTTCTCTATAGCAGAAGTTCCCAATCTTTTTTATGCCATGAGCCTTTTCATTAACTGAGAGGTCCATGGACCCCAGGTTGGAAACCTCTGCTCTATTGACTACTGAACCTGGAACAGGCTCAGTAGGCCGAATGGCCTAATTCTGCTCTTACTACTTATGGTGTTGTCAAATTCCTGCTAATCGCTCTGTACACTGTTGTCACATGTAATGAGAAAGGGGTCATTCAAAGTTCAAAGTACATATATTATCAAAGAATGTATACACTATACAACCTTGAGATTTGTTTCCTATCAGGCAGCCACAAAACAAAGAAACCTAAAAAAATCCATTAAATAAAAGACCATTGAACATCCCAATGTGTGGAGAAAAATAAACAAATCATGCAAACAGTAAGCGTGTTCTGAACTGAAGTCCACACAGAGAGTGCGCCCCATATCCCTCAGTTAAGCGCAGTCAAGTCAAGTGAACACTCATGGAGCAGCGAGCTGAACCAGTCCTGTCCCTTGCCCTGGCCTCTTTAATCTGGCCTGCCGCCTAAACCTTTGTTGAAACATCTGGTTCCGTCGCTTCAATGCGCTCTGGGGCCTGGACCCTGCCACCTCGATTTGTCTAGGACCATTCCGAGCTTTTCAATTTGGCTGGCACTTAAATTGTCCAAACATTGAGTTCACTGGATTCCACTGGCACAGTCAAAATTTGAGAGCCTTTTATGTAAATGACTCAAAAGTGCAGAACTGTTCTCTGCTGCACTGCGTTTCTACAGTTTACAATAATCATCTGGAATCCAATCCTTGTATTCAATTACAGTGCTAACTGCAGAAACCAGTCCAGTGTGGCTGTAGTCATTTCACTGTTGTGCAATAATTTCCATGGACCAGGACAGTTATTGTTAATGATATGAGGTATTGTCTTTTTCTAGACTTCCAATCCAATTGATGTAGCAAGCAGACAAGGAGCAGTTCCTCATACTCTACTTCAAAAGGACCCCAGGGTAAATGAACTACTAACTTTCAACCTGAAATTTTTAGCTATGATTGCATTAAATGTATGTTGAATTTTCACTGTGCTGAAGTTAAGCTGCACGAGACCCACATACCATATATTGGCTTGTTTACATCTTTGTTCTTCACTGTTTATCTCAAATCTATAAGATTCTCATATTCCTAAGTAAATGAATCTTAATCTGAGTAAAATGCACAAAACATTTGTTGCAGCAATCATCAAAAAATATTCCTTTGAAAGAAGCCATCTTGGCAACTAAACTTTTCTCATGATGGAGAAAGAGACGTTTCAACCTATTGGGAGTCCATATAATTTTGCAGAGCAATTCCGTCAATAAGTTTCAATTATTATCAAAGTATATACGCAGTATACCACTTGAGATTCATCTCTACAAAACAAAGATGATCATGGAAGTTGTTCAAAGAAAAACATCAAACCCACCCCTGTGCACAAAACCCCGCCCTCCCCCCTACACAAAAGGCAACAAGGATGTCGGCCTCCAAATCCCCCTATCCACACACAAAACACAACATCAGACCCCAAATCCTCCTCCCCTGCACAAAAAAACAAACAAAACACAGCAGGAATATCAACCCCCAAATCTCCTTCCCCTGCACAAAAGCTAACAAAATGCAGTAAGATCATTGACCCCCAAACTCCCATACCTGCAGAAAAAACAGGCAAAAACACAGAATATAAAATCCATAAGACTGAAAAAGCCCACAGTCCTCATCAACTTCTCCCAAATTCTCCTACTGCCCACCTAGTCTGTAGATATTTGACAATGAACTACTAACCTGTGAATGGTAATGAACCAGTGTGCCTTTATGACCTCCAAGCACCCAGAGCCAATCAGTAGGTTTAAATCTGGCAGCAAGGCTATTAGTCATAGATCCTTTAAATTAACTGTTTGCAAGCCCTTTACAACGTAAAAATCTGATTTGTGTCCTAATGATTATTTTTTTTGCATTAATTAGCAAAAGATTGAAGACTTAAAGATTAAAAATTAGCTTGCGATGTACATCGTAGCAGAGCGAAATGTGTCATTTGCATCAATGACCAGTGCAGTCTAGGGTACGCTGGGGCAGCCCGCAAGTTTTACCATGCTTCCGGTGTCAACACAAAATGCTGACACCAATCTGTACATCTTTGGAATGTGTGATAAACCAGAGTACCTGGAGGAAACCCACACAATCACGGGGCAAGTGTCCAGATACAGTTAGTACAGAGTATTTCCAACCTTTTATTTTAGATTTACAACCTCCGCAAATTATTGACTTCCATTTAATAACATCGTGATTGATCTTAGCCCCTTTCTTCATTTTCTTGCCTGATCCACAAAATCATTGATTTCCCAAAGATCTTCAATAGATTTTCAGATCTCAGTGTATTTAATAACTTATATTCACAGCTCTCTAGATTTGTAATTCAAAGATTCCTCCTTAATTTTAAGCACATCCCTGTGAAAATTTGATACATTATTATCACTGTCCCTCAGAATACTTTGTTTACTGTGAAGTTAGATTTTCCTTTTCTCTCTGTTTCTATTTGAGCTGATTATAAAAGTCTGGGGCACCATAATAGTGTACAATTCCCTCCATCGTCTGTAAGGAGGTTGTATGTTCCTCCAGGTTCTCCATTTTCCTCTCACATTCCAAAGATGTACAAGTTAGTAGGTCAATTGGTCACATGGGTGTCATTGGACAGCGTGGGCTTGTTGGTCCAGAAGGCCTTGTTACTGTGCTGTACCTTTATGATAATAGTTGATTGTAATTCTCTCCTCCAACATGGTGAACGGCGAAAGAGGAATGCTGTAGAAAATCTTATAAGAACTTAAGCCATGGTGCTGTAGGAATTTGGAGAATGGAATAGACCTCCTCCAGAGGGCAAAAGTGATGAAAGATAGATCAGGAGTCTTCACCTCACATTCCTGGCCACGGAAATGGACATAGTGATGTGGGTAGTGGGAAAAAATCTCAATTCACTAAGGCTGGAAAGAGAAGGAAAATCTAGCAGAAGATTATAATTCAAGTGTTTTTGAAAGTTGAGTGTTGACACCAGGAATACACTGTCCAACAGTACACACACTAGTAAAAGGTGAATACTCTGCATTCTTCGCATTGTTACTTCTTTTCTCCACCCAGACTGATTCCATTGCCTGATCTATACATTGGTATCCAAGTTCTGTTATCTTCAAACTATTGCTGACTCCTCTCTCACCTTATTGATGTGACTCGTTAAATTTTATAAAGTTTGATGTACATTTTCCTGGCAGTAATTTTAATAGAGTATATTCTGAGGATTGCTGATACATTGAAAGAGGCAAAAAAGAAGAGTTAAATTTATTCAGCATTTTGCACAATATTATCGCCAAAGCATTTGCACTGGTGAAATACTTTTGAAATGTAGTCACTTTAGTAAACACACTGGTCAATATGGGACCAAATTAATGAAAGAATTTTTTTCAAATATAAATAACAATGGCAGCACTAAATATAAGAGATTCTGTAGATACTAGAAATCTTGCAAAACGCACACAAAATGCTGGAGGAGCTCAGCAAGTCAGGCAGCATCCATGAAGGGGAGTATCAGTTGACATTTTGGGCTGAGACCCTTGTTCTATTTCAAGTTGGGGTGTAGAAATAGTGCTGATTTATTAATCATTCATTTTATATTTATTTATTTATTTTCAAGTCTTGGGTAAAGATTTTGGGAATGTTGATTGTTGAAAGACATTCCCTCCTCTGACTGACCACATGGGTTTCCTCCCATAGTCCAAAGACCTACCAGGTGGTAGGTTAATTGGTCATTGTAAGTTGTCCTGTGATGATTAAGCTAGTGTTAAATCGGTAATTGCTGGGTGGCACAGCTCACAGGGCTGGAAGGACCTGTTTCACGCTGTATCTCAATCAATCAAAAAAGAAATCTTTCCCCCAATTTTTAATCCCTTGTAAGTCACTTTGTATCCCTGGTCCAGAAGTTAAGCAAACTGAGAGCATTGCTCACCTAAAATCATCACCAGTAATTACTACTGCTCTGTGTTCAGTTATTCCAATAGCTGAGGTGCCTCTTACACAAAATCGATATAAAGCAAGATTTAGTTTAAATTCCCGGAAGAAATACCAGTTCAAAATAAATGTAAAAAAGCAAGAAAAATCCAATAGAGCAATAAGCACAAAAGCTGTTTAAACCTTATTTCAAAGAAATCACTAATATTGTGTGCACAATATTATACAGCAGCAAGATCCCAATACATTCAGTGACCACTTTATTAGATTCGACATGTTGTATGTTCAGAGATGCTTTTCTGCACGCCACTGTTGTAACACATGGTTATTTGAGTTAGCATCACCTTCCTGTTAGCTTGAACCAGTTGGGCCATTCTCATCTGATTTTTCTCACTACCCACAGAACTGCCACTCACTGGGATTTTTTTTCTTTTCACACCATTCTCTGTAAACTCTAGAGAGCGTTGTGTGGGAAAATCCCAGGAGATCAGCAGTTCCTGAGGTACTCAAACCACCCCATCTGGCACCAATAATCATTCCATGGTCAGAGTTGCTTAGATCACATTTCTTCCCCATTCTAATGTTTGCTCTGAAGGACAACTGAACCTTTTGGCCATGTCTGGATGCTTTGATGCAATGATTTGCAGCCACATGATTGGCTGGTTTGATATTTGCGTTAACAAACAGGTGTACCTAACAAACTGAGTGTATGTTCAAATGATGAAGGTCGGGAGTGACACAGGGTAAATGTAGTAGATTAATGTCAAGTAAACCCTTTCATTTTTCTACCTGTAAATTCCTTTCACAATATTAATTTCCCTGTTTATTGATGGTGACGTGAGTGCGATCTCCAGGGTAATCATCTCTGGATTGCTGACTGTGCACATGCCAGTGAGGGTAAGAATAGAATGATTTGGCAGATGAACATGTGGCTGAAGAATTGGTGCAGGGGGCAGGGTTTCAGTTTTCTGGATCGTTGGGATCTCTGCTGGGCAAGTTCTGACCTGTACAGAAAGGACGGGTTATACCTGAACACAAAGGGGGACCAATATCCTTGCAGGCAGCTTTGCTAGAGCTGTTGGGGGCGGTTTCAACTAATTTGGTGGGGGGGAGAGGGTAGTGGCAACCAGAGTGACAGGGCTGGGGATGGGGCAATTGGTATACAAGTAGATGCAGTGTGCAATGAAACTGTAAGGAAGGACAGGCAGATGATAGGGTAAAGTTACAGTCAGTGGGATGAGTTGCAGTGTAACAGGAGGATGAAATCAAAAGGAGTGACGAGTACAGGACTGAAGGTGTTATATTTGAATGCATGCAGTATACAGAATAAGGTAGATGATCTTGTAGCACAGTTAGATATGGATGGGTATGACATTGTGGTGTAACAGAGTCATGGCTGAAAGATGATTGTAGTTTGGAGCTTAGGGATACATAATCTATTGAAAGAGCAGACATGTAGGCAGGCAGAGGGTGTGGGGTGGATCTGTTAGTAAAAAAAATCAAATCCTTAGAAGTGACATAAGATCGGAAGATGTAGAATCGTTGTGGGTGGAGTTCAAAAATGCAAGGGTAAAAAGACCCTGATGGGTGTTATATGCAAGCCCCCGATCAGTAGCCAAGATGTATGATATGAATTCCCGTGGGAACAAGAAAAGATGTGTAATAAGGAAAATGTTACAATAGTCATGGGGAATTTCAAAATGCAGACAGATTGGAAAAATCAGGTTGGTGCTGGATCCCGAGAGAGGGAATTTGTAGAATGTCTGTGAGAAGACTTTTTAGAGCAGGTTGTGGTTGAGCCCACTGGGGGCTGGCAATTCTGGACTGGATGACCCAGATTGGATTAGGAGCTCAAGATAGAACCCTTGGGAGGCAGTGATCATAATATGATAGAATTCACCCTGCAGCTTGAGGAGGGGACAGTAAAATTGGAAGTATCACAACTACAGTGGAGTAAAGGAAATTATAGACTCATGAGACAGGAGCTGCCAAAGATGATTGGCAGGGGACACTAGCAGGGATGACAGCAGAACAGCAATGGCTGGTATTTCTGGGAGCAATTCAGAAGGTGCAGGGAAGATGCATACCAAATATGAAGATGTATTCTAAAGGCAGGATGAGGCAACCATGGCTGACAAAGGCAGCATAAAAGCCAAATATTTTGTATAATATTGCAAAAATTAGTGGGAAGGTAGAAGATTGGAAAGCTTTTAAAAACCAATTATAAATGCCATAAAGAGAGAAAAGATGAAATATGCATATAAGTTAGCCAATAATATAGAAGATGATACAGAGTGTTTTTATCAGATATATAAAGAGTAAAAGAGAGACAAGAGTAGATATTGGCCGCTGGAAAATTATGCTGGAGTGGTACTAATAGGGTCAGAAAAATGGCAGAGGAACTTAATAAGAATGTTGCATTGGTCTTCACTGTGGAAGATGCTAGCAAAATGCCAGAAATCCCAGAGTGTCAGGGGCCAAGAGTGAGTGTTGTTGCTATTACTAGGGAGAAGAAGCTTGGGAAGCTGAAAGGTCTTAAGGTAGGTAAGTCACCTGGGCCAGATAGACTACACCCCAGGGTTCTGAAAGAAGTAGCTGAAGAGATTGTGGAGGCATTAGTAATGATCTTTCAAGAATCACTAGATTCTGGAATGTTTCTGGAGGACTGGAAAATTGCAAATGTCATTCCACTCTTTAAGAAGGGCAAGAGGCAGAAGAAAGGAAATTATAGGCCAGTTTAGCCTGACTTCAGTAGTTGGAAAGATGTTGGAGTCCATTGTGAAGGATGAGTTTTTGGGGGTACTTGGAGGTGCATGATAAAATAGGCCAAAATCAATAGGCATGGTTTTCTGAAGGGTAAGTCTTGTGGTATTAAGGAAAGATACAAGCATGGATAGAACTCTGGCTGACTTGCAGGAGGCAAAGAGTGGGAATAATGGGAGCCTTTTCTGGTTGGTGCTCGGAGACTTGTGTGGTGCTGCAGGGGTTGGAGTTGGGACCTCTTCTTTTCACATTATATGTCAGTAATTTGGATGAAGGAATTGATGGCTTTGTGGCCAAGTTTGAGAACAATACGAAGATAGCTAAAAGGGCAGCTAGTGTTGAGGAAGTAGCATGTCTGCAGAAGGACTTGGACAGATTGGGGGAGTTGGAAAAGAAGTGACAGATTAAACATAGTGTAGGGAAGTACGTGGTCCTGCACTTTGGCATAAGGAATAAAGATGTGGATGATTTTCTAAATGGAGAGAAAATTTAAAAATTAGAGGTGCCAAGGGACTTGGAAATCTTCATGCAGGATTCCTTAAATGTTAACTAGCTGGTTGAGTCAGTGGTAAAGATGGCAAATACAATGTTACTGATTTTAAGAGGGCTAGAATTCAAAAGCAAGGATGTAACGCCGTGGCTTTATAAGGCATTTGTCTGACTGTACTTGGAGAATTGTGACCAGTTTTGGGCCCCTTGTCTAAGATGTGCTGGCATTGAAGAGGGTCCAGAGCAGATGTTCCCAACTCTTTTTTTTATGCCATGAACCCCTACCATTAATCCAGAGGTGTGTGGACTCCAGATTTGGAACCTCTGGTCCAGAGGAATGATCCCAGGAATGAAAGGGTTAACATGGAGTTTAGAAAAATGGTGGTTCTGATTGTACCCTATCGAATATTGAAAGGCGTAGACAGAATGGATGTGAAAAGGATATTTTCTGAAGAAGGGGAGTCCAGGACCAGAGGGCACAGCTTCGGAATTAAGGGACATCCATTTAGAACAGAGATGAAGAAAATTTTCTTTAGCCAGATGGTGGTGAATCTATGGAATTCATGGCCACACACAGCTGTGTTGGCCTGTTCATTGGGTATATTTAAGGAGGAAGTTAATAGGTTCTTGATTAGTCAGAGAGTCAAAGGTTACAGGGAGAATAGGTTTGAAAGGGATAATAAACCAGCTGTGATGGAATCGTGGAGCAGACTTGATAGGCTGAATGGCCTAATTCTGCTCTTATTTGATTTGGATCTGATGTTTTAAAAAGAGCAGAATGCTACATATCCTGAAGATCCATTGAATTACCACTGAGAGATTATGTCTGAGTAAATTTAATGCATTAGACTGTCAGAGATATTATCAGTTTATCTAGGATAGTTTCTATTTTGTCAGTTCCATTTAAAATGTTGTTCCTGTCAATATAATTATACAACTTTTGTGTCTCATTTTTTTCTAGCAATTATCAGACCCCTACAGACAGTCAATAAGAGTAAGTGAGATTTAATTTTTAATAATCAACTGTTTTATAAAATCTGTCAATTTAGATAGCTGTATATTTTTATTTCACAACATACTGTTTATAGTCGCATTAATAAATGTCTTGCAAGTTATAAATTACTTTCCCACATTGTTTAAAACATATTTTATAATTAGTTTATAACCATTGGTATTTCTTGGAAATGGGCTGTTAGTTGTTCTGACCAATGCTGGCAGGATCTCACTGAATTCACATACTCCACGTGCATATTTCTCAACTAACCTGCTGGTGCATGGACGTTTGTGCTAGGGCTCTTTTTCATCCTTGTGGTTCCAGAGAAACAGAACAAGAAAGCTTATTTTCTTTTGCTCTGTCTGGCAGACACTGAAATACCTGAATAAATTTGTGATGTGTCTTAATAATTGAACAGGATATTTGAATGTTTGATTGTGACTTTTGATATGCTTCGTTCATGATGGACAAATGTTCTATCAGATGGCTGTTTGGGATATTGTATGCATTAGAAAGTATAAAACATGGGAGGGTTATGGAGGCCTAAGGTCCAGGTGCACGTTGCTGGCACTAGGCAGAATAGCAGTTTGGCACAGATGAGATAAGCCAAAGGGCTTGTTTCAATGCTCTTGTGCCCCATACCTCATTTATTTTAGAAACAAAAGAGGATCTTATTTTTTAATCAAATTTGTTTTCCTGGTGCTGCATTGTTGAATCCATTGTTCAGTTTTCTAATTGGCCAGACAAGGCAGTCCAAAGGGGAAATCATCTTGGTTCATTTACTTCTGAAATAACAAACTGTGCATACCTTAGTGTTTTGTTAAAAAGGAAATGTCTAAATTACATGATATTGGAGATTACAGAGCAAAGGTGGGCAGATCTGTCCTTTGAAAATTATGATCACCTTTCCAAAGTATTAAAGTTTTTTCTAATCTAAGATTGTTTCCTCTCGCAAGCTTCAAGATTGTAACAATGAATGCATTTGCATTGTGTTACTCTGGAGACGTTAAGCACTTTGGGATAAATTAATTTGGTGGTGTTCCTTCGTCCCAAGTGTTCGAAATGAACAAATATGGAAAGTACTTGTACAGTTAAAATGATCAGAAAATATTCGAGTTATTAAGATTCATGGTCATCTGGCGAATGGGAAAGCAACTACTGAAATTAGATGGAATGAACCTTCCTCAGCTCTGCGTAGTGTCCCATCTTCAGCTCTTGTTTGCTTGTTCACATCACCTGAAAATATTTTTGTGGTCACCAGCCCAAGCAGTGTGAATACAACCTTTCTTTGAAACACCATGAAGTTCTTTCACTTTCTGGCAACTGATAATGGAGTTACGAAAACATTCTGACTTAAAAAAACAAGGCTTTCTGTCTTCCCACTGAACACTTTTCTTCAATCTACAACTTCTTTAGCCAGTTCCATGGAAGACCAATTGAGAAACTTGTGGATCAAATTGTTTAAAAATATTCAAGACATCTATTTGTGACATGGTTTCATCCATGAAGCGTTCAGTGTTTCATTTTTGTTTACTGTTTTCTTCCAGCTCCCACTCAAAAGGGTTAATCTACCTCAAAAACAACTGGGCGTAAGTATAACTTGAATAAGGTATTGGTTCAGAACTTAGCACAGCTGGTGATGAATCTTTCCCAAAGAAGCCCAGTTCAGGGCAGCCCTGGAAATAGTCTGCTCTTCATCATCCTTCATCAGAGAGGAAAACCGGCCTGGTTTCTAAGACCATAAGACATTTATTTGTTTAGAGATACAGCGCAGAACAGGCCCTGCCAGCCTAATGAGCTGCACTGTCCAGTAACCCATCTATTTAACACAAGCCCTATCACAGGACAATTTACAATGCCCAATTAACCTACTAACCTGATCATCTTTGAGCACCCAGAGGCAGCCTACACGGTTCATGGGGAGAATGTACAAACTCTTTACAGGCAGTGCCAGAATTGAACTCCAAACTCCAGAATGCTCCAAGCTGCAATAGGAGTAGAATTGGGCCATTCAGTCCATCGAGCCTGCTCTGTCATTTCTGTCATAGCTGATTTTTTTAACCCCCCCCCCAACCCCATTCTCCTGCCGCCTTCCCATAAACCTTTGACACCCTTACTAATCAAGAACCTTAAATATACTCAATGACTTGGCCTCCACAACCATCTTAGATAATGAATTCCACAGATTCACCACCCTCTGGCTAAAGAAATTCAGTCTCATCTCTGTTTTAAAGATGCTTCCTAGTATTCTTAGGCTATGCCCTCTGGTCCTAGACTCCCCCACTACTGGAAACTTCCTCTGTCCACTCTATCCAGGTCTTTCAATATTTGAAAGGTTTTGATCTGGGAATTGGTGCTACCAGTTATATCCTTGATATACTCCGACTCTGCCTCTTCATGATATTTCCAGATGAGATTGTTACTTCTTTGGTTGTCTGAACATCTACTTCATCCCCCCCTTCTACTCGGAACGGCTAATGAGTTAACAACAAATCCTTAGAAGTTACAACCACTGCCATCATCTTTATTTGTAAACTTGATTTGCTCCCAAATACTTCCCTTTTCAGCCTTTGAAGCTCTGCAAAGCTGCTCGTAATATACTTGAAGTATTTTGTCGCCAAGTCTCTTTGGTGTCTTCTCTGACCAATTTGGGCAATGTGAAAACCATTATTTAGAAGGGTGTATTTTTGCCCCCCATTTTACTCCCTACATCCTCCCAAGAAATTGGAGTCTGCAATTAGCCATAGATTAGCAGGCTCCCGGGCACACAAATAAATAATCAGTTATCTTCCAGGTAGACATCACAATCAGCAGGAATATTTAAATCATTTCAACTGTAACAGACTTTATATGCGAAGCACAGAATGCTTTCTTCATGGTCTCTAGTTTATCCAACGTTTCTGCGTGGGAGCTGGTATGTTGTGACCAGTGTTCCTAACACTAATAAATAACGACGTAAATATTCTGGGAGAAAGAGGATTCGAGGGAGCAAAATATATTCCCACTTTTGATGAAATGTTAGTATTGCAGAAATATTTTGAACTTGCTACAGTATAAAAGTTAATGTTTGGCTAAAATATAGGAATGGTGATTGCTTTGGTCTCGGTCAGTGAGAGATCAGTTCTGTGCTCTAATGACTGTCTTATCTGGAATAGACACATTCTCAGACCTCATCTCAAATTCATGCCCGATCTAGTGTCCAAATGTCATTGGGCTCGGGAAGTAATCATTACCGAATGGATGTTAGGATAACAGTCTCCTGTGGTGCTGTATACACAGGAAATCTAGTCATCTGTGGAAGCCAAGACATTAGGGAGTGTTTTATCAGCAAACAAGGAACTGCTTAGTGAATTTGTAAGATTTACCTTCCAGTGTGGAGCGACTGCTTTCTATTTTAGCTATAACTAATAATTTAACACATTAGAAAAATGTTAAAGGTTATTTAAGAAGATCTATAACCTAATTTTAAGAAAAAAATTATTAGGAAGATATCAGCGGGCTAGACAGCATCAACAGAAAAGAGTAAACAGTCGACATTTTGGGCCAAGATCTTTCATCAGAATGAAGGGTCTCGGCCCAAAACATCAACTGTTAACTCTTTTCCTTAGATGCTGAGTTCCTCCAGCATTGTGTGTGTGTGTGTGTTTTGCTTTGGATTTCCAGAATGTAGATTTTCTTGTTTTTATTATGGAAGATGTTTTCAGTACAGCCACAAGGACTTATCCACATGCTAACACCACCTTTTACATCACATAATTCAATGGCTCATTATGGCATCTGGCATAATCCACAGTAAAGCAGAGCCATCCTGTTCATTAAACTATGAACATCTTTGTAAGACTGAGCTTGTGACGTGTGGAGAAGACTGCTTGCAGCAGTAAATAAAAACACACTCATGGCTTCTGCTGATGGTTGGACGTGTGCGTTCAGAGATGCTCTTCTGTATGCCACTGCTGTAACACATGGTTATTTGAGTTACTGTCACCTTCCTGTCAGCGTGAACCAGTCTGGCCAATCTCCTCTAACCTCTTTCATTAGCAGGACATTTTCACCCACAGAACTGCTCACTAGATGCTTTTGGTTTTTCGCACCATTCTCTGTAAAACACTAGAGACTGCTGCACGTAAAAATCCCAGGAGGTCAGCAGTTTCTGAGATAGTCACACCATCCCATCTGGCACCAACAATCATTCCATGGTCAGAGTCACTTAGATCACATTTCTTCCCCATTCTGATTTTGCTCTGAACCTCTTGACCATGTCTTCATGCTTTTATCCATTGATTTGCTGCCACATGATTGGCTGATTAAGAGCCTAACTGAGTGTAGTTCTCATCAAGTGAAGTTCTCTGCATAATAAAATCTCCATTGCCCAGATAAAGACTGAATTCCACAAAGAAAGAAACCAGGTTTTTGGCATAAGTGAAGGACTGAGAATGAACCTTGGTGATTTCTACATCGACATAAATGGAAATTGTGATCTCTCCGGGGAAAGTGTTGCATCTTGGTGTGGCCCTGTAGTTTCATTCCCAAATATGGAAGTAGTTAGCTAATTCATATAGAATATATAGGTCACATTCTATCTCAAGACTGGATATATTTGATCCTAGTCTATATTCACCTTCATGTATTTCTGCTTTAAACCATCTCATTGGAAAGGAATCCTGGATTCATGCTTTCTCAACTAACCAGCAGCAAACTTCAGAGAATATTTTTGGCTGAAGTTCAATTCTTTTTTCTTTTTGTTTGCTTGCCATATTGTGCGACTGGTTTACATTATATTTCATTAGGCTGCGAAATTCCAAGTTTTTGTTACTATGACTGAGATGTATCTTTTACGATCTATTGTGCTTTTGTGTCTTACAGAAGCCTGGGAAATGGTGTGCTGTTCACGTGCAAATTGCCTGGCAAATCTATCATCACCAGCAAAAATTAAAGGTATTGCAAAGAACCTTGACTATGCTGAAACTGGCAAATGTTGCATGCTTTTCCCCCCATATAGGGTCGTAGAAAAGTACAGCAGAGAAACAGGCCATTCGGCCCATCTGCTCTGAGCTGAACCATTTAAACTGCCTGTGCCCGAACCATAGCCCTCCATACCCCTGCCATGCATGTATCTATCTATTCAAACTCTGCTGTTGGCTCATTCCACACACTTATGACCCTCTGAGTTCCCCTCATGTTCACCTTAAACATTTCACCTTTCACCCCCTAACCTATGACCTCTAATTGTAGTCCCACCCAGCCTCAGTGGAAAAAGCTTGCTTGCGTTTACCCTATCTGTACCCCTCATAATTTTGTATAAAATGTCCTCCCTATCTTCTACATTCCAATTTATGTTAGCTATCAATAAGAATGTTAAATAGTTCATATTAAAACAATTAAAGCAGTGTCAGTTTGGTGATGTATATAACCCTTAGCTGAAATCAACATACATCTGTTGTGTTTTCTGTGGAGTTTCTTGCGACCAGTGGGCACCGCAGTAGCATAGCAGTTAGCACAACGCTATTACAGCTCAGCGTGTCAGAGTTTGGAGCTCAATTTCAACCTCCTCTGTAAGCAAGTTAGTACGTTCCTTCCCGTGAGTGCATATGGGTTTCTTCCGGGTGCTCTGGTTTCCTCCCACAGTCCAATGACATACTGGTTAGTAAGTTAACTGGTCATTGTAAATTGTCCTGTTACTAGGCGAAGAGGGCTGGAAGGGCCTGTCCATGCTGTATCTCTAAATAAATCAATATGCTTACCATTTGTGTATGTTTATGGTGGTTGTCCACCAGCTCCTCGTGGTAATTGTTTGATGCATTTATCTGTTTAGGTATAACATGGAGAGAAGAATTTGAGCAAAATTTTATGATGGACTAATTATTTTTTTGGTGTTCTTTCTATTAACTTGCATAATTTGAAAGCAACAAATGTCAATGGACCATCACAAACTTGAAATAGGGGGTAAACTGGACCTGTTTAGTCGGCCACCTGCTCCTGGAATGTTTCCGGGGTTTTCGTATCCTCACGACCTGGCCAGGCCTCTCTTCTCAAGCACAGGTATGAAACTGTTTGGGCATTTGATGTAGAGTTAAAGGGTTTTCATCCAGTGGTAACCTTCATACTGTGCAGCTTCCTACACAAGGCTATGCAGTCATCTTTGTCACTCTACCTTTGCCATAATGGCCTAGAAGACTAACCTGATGAAGAACTTCTGATTTTTATTTTACCCCTATTGAAGCATCTGCTGAATCGACCTTCTGTTTCTCCCATGGTCCACTCTCCTCTCCTGTCATAATTCCTTCTTCTCCAGCCCTTTACCTTTCCCACCTATCACCTCCCAGCTTTTCACTTCATCCCAACCATCCCCATCCATCTACCTTCACTCATCGCCTTCTGCCTTGTACTCCTTTCCCTTCACCCTTCTTATTCTAGTATCTTCCACCTTCCTTTCCGGTCCTGAAGAAGGATCTCGGTCGGCACCATCGACTGTTTATTCCTCTCCATAGATGCTGCCTGACCTGCTGAGTTCCTCCAGCATTTTGTGTGTGCATGTGCTGAATTTATTCAATGCCATTAAAGCTGTGATCAACAGTTTAGCTGTGAATAGAGATTGCTTCATTCAGATTAGTTGTTTCGTTCTTTGGAGATGTCAGATCTCCATTTAATTTCTGATCCTTGGGGTTTTTCCTGAAGTCAGGAATGAATGACAAGCCGTCTTAGTTACAAGTTTCAGTTTATTTTAGCAAATATACAAATACTAAATAAAGGGCAGAAAAATTATGCTGAGGGGAGTTACTGCTAAGGGGTGTAAGACAAAGGAATAAGTGCCTCTGAAAAATCTAACACTTTTATAGATAAGGAAAATTCCTTAGTTAGTGATAAATTAGTCCATAGCCTACATAATTAAAACAATTACATCACGTGGGTAATGTTCTAACACATAGCCAATGAAAAATGAGAAAGTGATGAACGTTAGCTGCTATATCGCTTTTTGCCAGTGAGTGTGAAAAATACATGTTTCTTTAAAAAGTACAAATCTTATAAAAAGTATTATTAAATAAACAGAGACTATCTGATTATTTAGCATCTCTGAGGTCCTAGGTTAGAATTTTACCCTTTTTAGTTTCTATCTCAATCGATTTCTGTGATCTTATTTAGTTCTTGGTGTGCAGACTTCCCAAAGTAGGTACCAATCTTAATCATTTTTCCCTAGTTTTTTTATGACGGCAGTGTTGTATTGCACATACATATCACTCCAACTTTAATGGCTTAGATTTTCCTGTCCCAACTCATACAAGAGTCAAGTTTATTGTCATTTAACCATACATATGTATACCATCAAACGAGACAGCGTTTCTCAGGACCAGGTGTAAAACACGATAGTTCACATAACACGAATATAACACACAACAGTTTAGGACAGCAATGATAAAATCTACAGATAAATTACGCATAAATAAAAAAAGTAAAGTGCATAAATTAAATATTGTAGGGTTCAGAACAAATTATCCGGTGACACTTCTAATACAATGTAGCAGGGAGTTCAGAAGCCTGATGACCTGGGGGAAGAAACTGTTTCCCAGCCTGACCATTCTTGTTTTTAAGTATTGGAGTCTGATGATAGAAAGTCGAAGAGAATGCTGGATGGATGGTAGGGAGACCTCTATAGTCTTCACATCAGTTTTCACAATCCTTTGTAGGGATGCTCAGCTACTCCCATACCAGATGGAGATGTAGCTTGTCAGGACACTCTCAATGGTGTTCCTGTAAAATTCAGTTAAGATTGGGGATGGTGGGGGGGGGGGCTCATTTGCCTCAATCTTCTTAGGAAGTGGCATTGAAAGGCTTGTCTTACCAGTAGTAGTGTTTGACGGTTCTGTGTCTGTGCTCACTGGAATTCAGGAAAATGAGGAGAGATCTCATTGAAGCCTATTGAATATTGAAATGCCTCAATAGGGTGGATGCTGAGAGGCTTTTTTTTATGGTCGGGGAGTCTAAGAGCAGACGGCACAGGCTCAGAATAGAAGGGTGTCCATTTAGAATGGAGTTGAAAAGGAATTTCATTAGCCAGAGTGTGACTCTCAAAGCAGTGTCATCTGAACTAGATTCTATTTGGCAATTACCAATCCACCAAGCAGAATTAGAGAAACAGGCTCTACAGCCCAGCTACTCCAGGTTGACGAAGATGTCCATCCATGCTAGTCCCATTTGGACCCCATCTACCAAACATTTCTTATCCATGGACCTGTCGAACAGTCTTTTAAAAAAAGTTGTTGTTGTACCTGCCTCAACCACTTCCTCCCTTAGCACATTTCATGCACCCATCACACTTCGTGTACAAAAAAATTACCACCAAATTTCCCATTAAATCTTACCCCTCTCCTAATAAACCACTATCTTATAGTTCTTGGCTTCTTGGTTAATGTAGCATCACCTTCCCCAATTTATGTGAAAAGACCAATTGTCTGAATAGTCTTGTCCTGTTCCACTTCTATCATTTATTTTTCTCTTTAACCATGACTTCTTGTACATCCTCATCCCTTCTGCTCAATCATCAGGGAACCAAGCCTTCTGCCACTTGAGTTCTACAGTACTGAGCTCCCTGATTCCTTTCATAGAACATAGAGCACAGTACAGGCACTTCAGCTCACAATGTCGCACCAATCTTTTAACCTACTCTAAGGTCAATCTAGCCCTTCCTTACCATGTAGCCCTCCATTTATCTATCATCCATGTGTCTAACTTTACATAAAGCAGTGGTTCCCAACCTTTTTTTGGCCATGCCCCACCTAATCACCTCTAAAATCCTGATGCTCCCTGTGGTGATATATAATTCTTATTATTCAAAAAGTGAACTCCTATTCACCTGGAGGAAGCCTAAAAGACCATTAACTTGGTTTAAACAAGCTTCCAAAGAACATGGCATTCATGAAAGAGAAAAATAAAAGAACCAAAGGACTGTTAAAGTTCTGAGGAAGAAATTACTAAGAAATTGTAAAAAAAAAACATTAAGTGATATTAAAATAATAATAATAATAATAAATAAACAAAACAATGCCGATTTGTTTCTACAGCATACAAAGACAGATACACCGTTTAAAAGAGATGACGCAATGTACACACCTTCACACCACCAAGAACCAAAAGCTACTGCAAAAAGCAGCATTGGCGCGACCTCGTACGAGTTTCTTACGCGTTTGGACTTGTTCATTCGTTCCTTCCTACATCAGTCAATTCATTAATTTAATTATGAAAGCCATTTGATGGTTGTAATGATGGTGATACACTATATATACAGTACATACGCAATTACACATGTACATACACACAAGTATTTTTATGTATGCATACTGTATATACACATATGTATTAACTCGCACACACACTCATACTCACACAGACTTACTAGAAAAAATTCACTGTTAATAACTCATTCTCGAACTGCCCCCCCTTATTAAAAATCAAATTGCCCCACGTTGGGAACCACTGACGTAAAGGAACCCTTAGGAGGCAGTGATTATAGTATGATTGAATTCATACTGTAATTTAAAAGGGAGAAACATAACTCATGTGTATCAGTATCGCAGTGGAATAAAGGGAATTACAGAGGCGTAAGAGAGGAGCTGGCCCAGGTAGATTGGAGGAGGATACTGGTGGGGATGATGGCAGAGATGGCTGAAGTTTCTGGGAATAGTTCACAAGTCGCAGGATAGATAACATCCAACAGAGGAAGTTGAGGACTGCAGAAAAGCCATGGAAAGGGAATACAAGGCAGCAAAAGTGAGTGGGAAGTTGGATGAATGGGAAGCTTTTCACATCCAACAAAAGGCAACTAGAAAATCTATAAGAACAGAAAAGATGAAATATGGGGGCAGACTAACCAATAGTATAAAGCAGGATACCAAAAGTTTTTTCAGTTATGTAAAAAGTAAAAGGGAGTTGAGGGTTGATATTGGACCACTGGAAAATGATGCTTGTGAGGGAGGGGTGGAGGACAAGGAACTGGCAGATTAACTTAGTGGGTACTTTGCATCTGTCTTCACTCTGGAAGACACCAGCAGTGTGCCAGAGGTCCATGAGTGTCAGGAAGTAGGAGTGACTGCCATTGCTATCACAAAGGAAAAAGTGCTAGGCAAACTGAAAGTTCTTAAGGTGGACCTGGCCAGATGGACTGCATCCCAGAGTCCTGAGAGAGGTTGCTGAAGAGGTAACAGATGCATTGGTCATGATCTTTCAAGAATTACTTGATTCTGGCATGGTCCCGGAGGACTGGAAGTTTGCAAATGTCACTCCACTATGTTAAGAAAGAAGGAAGGCAAAAGAAAGGACATTATAGGCCAGTTAGCCTAACCTTAGTGGTTGGGGATATGTTGGAGTCATGAAGGATGAGGTTTCAAGGTACGTGGAGACTAATGATAAAATAAGTCAAAGTCAGCATCATTTCAGTGAAGGGAAATCTTGCCTGACAAATCTGTTAGAGTTCTTTGAGGAAGTAACAAGCAGAGTGGGCAATGGGGAGGCAGTGCATGTTGTTTACTTTAATTTTCAGAAGGCATTTGATAAGGTGCCTCACATGAGGCTGCTTAACAAGATAAATCCTGTGGTGTTACAGGAAAGATACTGGGATGAATAGCGGAAAGGCTGACAGGCAGAAGGCAGCAAGTGGGAATAAAAGGGGCCTTTTCTGGTGGGCTGCCGGTGACTAGTGGTGTTCCTCAGGGGTCAGTATTGGGACCGCTGCTTTTCATATTGTTTGCCAATGATTTAGATAGTGGAATTGATGGCGCTGTGGCAAAATTTGCAGATCATACCAAGATTGATGGAGAGGGTAGGTAGTGCTGAGGAAGCAATACAATTGCAGCAGGACTTGGACAGATTGGAAGAATGGGCTTAAAAGTGGCAGATGGGATACAGCGTTGGGAAGTGTATGATACTGCATTTTGGTAAAAGGAACAATAGTGCAGACTATTATCTAAATGGGGAGAAGGTTCAAACATCAGAAGTGCAGAGGGACTTGGGAATCCTCGTGCAAGACTCCCAGAAGGTTAATTTACAGGTCAAGTCTGTGGTAAAGAAAGCAAATGCAACGTTGGCATTTATTTCAAGGGTAATAGAATATAAAAACGAGATAATACTGAGTCTTTATATGACACTAGTCAGGCCATACTTGGAATATTATCAACAGTTTGGGCCCCATATCTCAGAAAGTATGTGTTGTCATTGGAGAGAGACCAGAGGAAGTTCGCAAAGATGATTCTGGGGAAAAAGGGATCAACATAAGAGAAGTGTTTGGAACTTTGGGCCTGTACTCACTGGAATTTAAAAGAATGCAGGGGTATCTCTGAAACCTACCAAATGTTGAAAGGACTAGATAGGGTGGATGTGGAGATGATGTTTCCTAAGGTGGTGGTGTCCAGAACTAGAGGACACAGCCTCAAAATTGAGGGGCAGCCTTTTAGAATAGAGGCAAGAAGGAATTTTTTAGTATTAAGTATGTGGAATGCTCTGCCGTAGACTGTGGTGGAGGCCAAGTCTGTGTGTATTTTTAAGGCAGAAGTTGATTGCTTCCTCATCTATCAGGGTATCTAAGGATATGGTGAGAAGGCAGGTATATAGGGTTGAGTGGGATCTGGGATCAGCCATGATGGAATGGCAGAGCAGACTCAATGGGCTGAATGGCTTAATTCTGCTCCTATGTCTTATTGTCTTAAATCAAATCGTTCATTTATCATTCAAACCATATATGGATACTGTCAAACAAGACAGTGTTCCTCCAGGGCAAGGTGCATTACATACATTCAAAATAGTGAGAGAGAGAGAGAAACAAAAAACACATTGTTATGCAAGAAAACACATGTAAAGTCCAAGTCCCTTGAAGAAGAAGAAAGCCCTTAACTCCGAGTGGAGTCATCAGGACGCCATCATGACGGTATTCTTTTAGCAGGCTCTCTTGTTTTTACGAGGCCGAGTTGCTAGTTTGACGCTCAACCCAGCACAGATAGAAAGTGTGCAAGGGAGCCGGCTGGATTCGAACTCAGGAGCCTTTGCTCCGAAGTCCAGCGCTGGTGCCACTACGCCACCAGCCAGCGCAAGTCCCTTGGCGACGTGCAAGTTGATGGTACAGCTCCTGGCAATCCATCCTATCATTCCACCGGTGGAACACTTGGAGGGCAGCACTGACTGGAGCAGCCAGCCCCTAACCAAGCATGGACACCAGACTACACCACCTCCAGCATCTCCTCGTTTGGACAACAGCAGCAGGCAAGCCCGCAGCTTGAGACCTAGCCCTCGGTACAACCAAGGCCTCTACTGCTACCCCTACTACTGCGTTCCACACACCTACCACTCTCTGTGTAAAACAAAACAACTTGCTTCAGACATTATCCCCTATACTTTACCCCTATCACCTTGAAGTTATGCCCCTCTCGTATTAGCAATTTTCGCCCTGGGAAAAGTCTCTGGCTATCCACTCGATCTGTCTTTTATCACCTTGTATAGCTCAGCCTCCTTCACACCAAAGAGAAAGTCCTAGCTTGCTCAACCTATCATTTTGTTACATATCAAACTGTCTCCCCTAATGCTTCCAACACTGTTCTCCATCTAGGTTTCTCTGACTATTTTTATCTTGTGACTTCAATATAATGGATGTAATGTTGAGGCTTTATAAAGCACTGCTGAGGCCTCACTTGGAGTATTGTGAGCAGTTTTGGGCCTCTTATCTAAGAAAGGATATGTCGACATTAGAGAGGGTTCAGAGCAGGTTCATGAAAATGATTCCAGGATTGAAAGATTTGTCATATGAGGAGCATTTGAAGGCTCCTGTGAGTTTTCTACTTACTGGAATTCAGAAGAATGATGGGTAACCTGATTGAACCCATCGAATGTTGAAAGGCCTCAATAGAGTAGATGTGGAGAGGATGTTTCCTATGGTGGGGGAAGTCTCAGAGCAGAGGACACTGCCTCAGGGTAGAAGGATGTCTCTTTAGAAAGGAGATGAGGAGGAATTTCTTTAGCCAGAGTGGTGAATCTGTGGAATTCATAGCCTCAAGCAGCTGTGGAGGCTAGATCATTGGATATGTTTAAGGCAGAGATAGATAGATCCTTGAGTAGTCAGGTTATGAAGAGATACTGGGAGAAGGTAGAAGATAGGGGCTGAGAGGGAAAATCATTGGCCCAAATGGCCTAATTCTGCTCCTATATTTTATGGCCTACAATTGAAAATCTTTTGCATGCATGTCTGAGAGGTTCTTGAACATTGATGGTTTGTAGCAACACAAAAAATTTTAACTTGTATTACATCAAATGAACATTTCAGTCTATACATTTCACCTGACTGCTGTTGGCACGTTGAACTTCCCTTCAAGCCACTGTAGATCTGCTGATATCCTTGGGGCACGTTGGCTTTGAGTAGCTGTCCACAAGACAGATGGGTGGCTGACCAGCCAACACAGTGTTCAATAACAATCTGCCACTTTGCAGTATTTCTCCAAGCTTCTCCTCTGGATCTTCATTATTGCCTGGCTGCCATCCTGTGCGCTACAAAGGTTTTGTAAGCAATCTCATTTGAAATCCATCACTGGGGTTCTCATCTGTTAGGTATATCCTGAAATCTTGGTGGATTGGAAAATGACAGCCTCCATCAGTCATGTGGGCACGGAGCAAGTGGATGTGTTTCGCTGGGTTTCCATTGTTACACAGTGCTGCCTCCTGGGTTGATGATATAGTAATAATTCGAACTGTATGAGCGTGTTCACTGAAATGACCTCATGTATCTCTATCCTCAGATGACTAGTTAACTGTATTGATGGATTGTTGCTTTCAGTATTTC
Source organism: Hemitrygon akajei (assembly GCF_048418815.1). Lineage (NCBI taxonomy): Eukaryota > Metazoa > Chordata > Chondrichthyes > Myliobatiformes > Dasyatidae > Hemitrygon > Hemitrygon akajei. Next base: position 127,543,388 of record NC_133130.1, on the reverse strand, counting down.
TTTACTCCTTTATCCTTTATTTAACAAGGTGATTTTTTTTAATGCACCTTGTAGGTAACGCACACCCAGCTGGAACCACCTTTGGCCCACCGTCACATCACCACAGCAGCTACCTACCCACTGCTCACCTGGCAGGTAAGAATGTGCCGTGGTAACCATTCTAACTGCTTGCATCACCGTCTGGTATAAGGGGAGGGACGTCTGCCCAGGATCAGGAAAATGCTGCAGAAAGTTATAAACCCAGCCAGTTCCATCATGAGCCCTGAACTCCCCAGCATTGAGGACATCTTCAAAAGGTGATGCCTCCAAAAAGCCGCATCAATCATTATGGACCTCCCCATGATTCATGACGTGCTCTCTTCTCATTGTTACCAATGAGGAAGAGGTACAGCAGCCTGAAGACATATACTTTTTCCCCCCACCGCCATCAGATATCATGGGTACAATGAACCTATCTTAGTAAGTCTTTTTCTTTTGCACGACTTATTTAATTTAATTTGAAGCCTTCCATTGGTCAGGGTCAACCATGGATGTTGCAACCCAGCTATCTACCTGATACACAAGCCAAGACAGTACGATATGGAGAGCAAGCAGTTGCCCATGTAGTAGTCACCCCCCCACGCAGCTGAAGAATCCAAAGAAATGGCACTAATACAGTTTGGCACCAGCGGCGTTGCAGGAGTTGCCAGTCAGTGTTGAACTCAACGTAGGACTGTTGTAGTTCCAGCTCCTGATTTTTCCTTGGTGTTTACTCCCAAAGCCTTCTCCACAAGGCAGCAGAGGTTAGAGATCAGAGTTTTCCTTCTCCTAGATGAGCTGTCAACCACGGCTGACAAGAAATATATGCAGTACTTATAGAAACTATTCATCCATTTATTGTTTAACAATGTTGAATCACAGGGGATGTAATTTGGCTTTTTGACACAGACCAATAGAAAAGATTCTTTTGCGTTAAGGTGAAAACAAATTTCTACAAATTAGTCTAAATTTATTGCAATTATTAAACCAAAATAATTGATTGCATAATTCCTCACCTCCTTTAAGTCGGTATTTAGTAGATGCACCAATTACACCCTTGAGTCTGTGTGGTTAGGTCTCTATCAGCTTTGCACATTTAGACACTGCAATTTTTCCCCATTCTTCTTTACAAAACTGCTCAAGCTCTGTCAGATTACATGGGGATCGTGAGTGAACAGCCCTTTTCAAGACAAGCCGTACATTCTCAATTAGATTGAGGTCTGGACTCTGACTTGGCCACTCCAAGACATTAACTTTGTTGTTTTTAAGCCATTTCTGTGTAGCTTTGGCTTTATGCTTGGGGCCATTGTCTTGCTGGAAAACAAATCTTCTCCAGTCACAGTTCTCTTGCAGACTGCATCAGGTTTTTCTCCAGGATTTCCCTGTATTTTGTTACATTCATTTTACCCTCTACTTTCACAAGCCTTCCAGGGCCTGCTGCAGTGAAGCATCCCCACAGCATGATGCAGCCACCACCATGCTTCATGGTAGGGGTGGTGTGTTTTTGATGACATGCAGTAATAATCTTACACCAAGGGTTTAATCTGATGGACAAAAAGCTCAATTTTAGAATCATCAGACCATAAAACCACCTTCCAGCTAACTTCAGAGCCTCCCACATCCTTTTGGCAAACTCTAGCTGGGATTTAGAACCATAGAACATTACAGCACAGAAACAGACCTTTTGGCCCTTCTTGGCTGTGCCAAACCATTTTCCTGCTTAGTCCCACTGATCTGCACCTGGGCCATATCCCTCCAAACCCCTCTCATCCATGTACTTGTCCAAGTTTTTCTTAAATGTCAAAAGTGAGCCCGCATTCACCACCTCATCTGGCAGCTCATTCCACACTCCCACCACTCTCTGCGTGAAGAAGCCCCCCCTAATGTTCCCTTTTAACTTTTCCCCCTTCACCCTTAACCCATAACCCATGACCTCTTTTTTTTCTCCCCTGGCCTCAGTGGAAAAAGCCTGCTTGCATTCACTCTATCTATACCCATCATAATTTTATACACCTCTATCAAATCACCCCTCATTCTCCTACACTCCAGGGAATAAAGTCCTAACCTATTCAACCTTTCTCTGTAACTCGGTTTCTCAAGTCCCGGCAACATCCTTGTAAACCTTCTTTGCACTCTTTCAACCTTATTAATATCCTTCCTGTAATTAGGTGACCAAAACTGCACACAATACTCCAAATTCGGTCTCACCAATGTCTTATACAACCTCACCATTACATTCCAACTCATACTCAATACTTTGATTTATAAAGGCCAATGTACCAAAAGCTTTCTTTACAACCCTATCTACTTGTGAAGCCACTTTTAGGGAATTATCTACCTGTACTCCCAGATCCCTCTGTTCTACTGCACTCCTCAGTGTCCTACCATTTACCTTGTATGTTCTACCTTGGTTTGACCTTCCGAAGTACAATACCTCACACTTGTCTGCATTAAACTCCATCTGCGATTTTTCAGCCCGTTCCTCCAACTGGTCCAAATCCCTCTGCAAGCTTTGAAAACCTTCCTCACTGTGCACTATACCTCCAATCTTTGTATCATCAGCAAATTTGCTGATCCAATTTACCACATTATCATCCAGATCATTGATATAGATGACAAACAACAATGGACCCAGCACTGATCCCTGTGGCACACCACTAGTCACAGGCATCCACTCAGAGTAGCAATCCTCCACTACCACTCTCTGGCTTCTTCCATTGAGCCAATGTCTAATCCAATTTACTACCTCTCCATGTATACCTAGTGACTGAATCTTCCTAACTAACCTCCCATGTGGGACCTTGTCAAAGGCCTTACTGAAGTCCATGTAGACAACATCCACTGCCTTCCCTTCATCCACTTTCCTTGTAACCTCCTCGAAAAACTCTAATAGATTTGTTAAACATGACCTACCATGCACAAAGCCATGCTGACTTTTTCTAATAAGTCCCTGTCTATCCAAATACTTGTAGATCCTATCTCTTAGTATTCCTTCCAATAATTTACCTACTACCGATGTCAAACTTACCAGCCTATAATTTCCCGGCTTACTTTTTGAGCCTTTTTTAAACAACGGAGCTAAATGAGCCATTTCATATGAGCTTTTTTCAACAGTGGCTTTCTCTTTGCCACTCGCCCATAAAGCTGTGACTGGTGAGGCACCCAGGCAACAGAGTTGTTATAGGTCTCTTAGTGGCTTCCCTCACTAGTCCCCTTCTTGCACAGTCACTCAGTTCTTGAGAACTGTCTGCTCAAAGCAGATTAACAGTTGTGCCATATTCTTTCCATTTCTTGATGATTGACTTAACTGTACTCCAAGAGGACGTTCAGCAACTTTGACGTTTTCTTGTGCCCATCTCCTGACCTGTGAAATAACCTTTTCATGGAGTTGCTTGGAATGTCCTTTAGTCTTCATGGTGCAGTTTTACCAGGATATGGACTCATCAGCAGTTGGGCCTTTCAGATACTTACTACAATCACTTGGATGCACCAGTGATGATTTGGTGTGTCATGTTAAAGGTGGTGAATTATTATGCAATCAATTGTTTTGTGTTTTATGTTTGTATTTAATTTATATCACTTTGTAGAGATCTGTTTTCACTTTGACGTGAAAGTTATTTCTGTTGATCAGTGTCAAAAAAGCCAAATTTGAGTCCACTGTGATGCAGTGTTATAAAACAATACAACATGAGAACTTCTAAGGGGTGAATACTTTTTATATGCATACACATAGAATGGTGAGGGTGGAGTGCCGCGGGACAGGTGACAGAGAAGGAGAACTAAGGCGTGGGGAGTGGGGTGGTGTGGGTGCAGACACCATTGATCATTACAGAATGTTTCTCTAGTCCTTCCTGCTCCCTCCCCTCTCCCTTCCACTTTTCCCAACCATGATTCCCCTCTCCCTGCCCCCTTCCCATTCTCAGTCCATGATAGACCCCTATCAGAATCAGGATTATCATCACTCACATATGTCACTGTTTTTTTCTGTGGCAGCAGTACTGTGCAAAAGTATTGAGCACCCTAACACACTCACTCTCCTCTCCCCTCTCTCGCCCCTCTCTTCCCCCCTCTCTCACCCCGTCTGACCTCTCTCTTCCCCCTCTCCCCCATCTCCACCCCATCTCTCCCCTCCCCCCCCCCCCCATTGGCCAAGCTATGTTAGAAACATGACAACACTTGTGGGCTGCCCCCAGCACATGCTCAGACCCTGTTGGTCATGTTTGTGATCAATGCGTTTCACAGTTTGTGCGACAATATAGCTAATCTTTATCTGCACAGATCCTGCTGTAGAATGTAGTTCTGGCGAACAGGCTGTTCTTAACATCACACAATGGCAGTGATGTTTTTTCTTTTAAGACACATAGGAGCAGAATTAGGCTGTTCTGCCATTGAGTCTGCTCTGCCAGTCCATTATGGCTAATTTATTATCCTTCTCAACCCCATTCTTCTGCCTTTCCCCCATGCACATTTGAAGCCCTAACAAAACATGAATCTTTCAATCTCCATTTTAAATATACCCAATGACTTGGCCTCCACAGCCATCTGTGACAATGAATTCTACAGATTCACCACCCATAGGCTAAATAAATTTCTCCTGGTCTGTTTTTAAGGGATGCCTTTGTATTCTTAGGCTGTGCCCTCTGGCCCTAGACTCTCCCAGGACTGGAAACATCTACACGTCTATTCTATTTCAGTTTTTCAATATTTAATAGGTTTCAATCTTGGAACTCTACTCAGTTTATCAATATTAAACATAAAACAATACAGGCCCTTTTAGACTTTTTAATCTACTCCAAGATCAATCTAACCCTTCCCTCCCACATTATTGTTGTTCCTTTCCATGACTTGTGGTGCATCAGGTGGCAATCTTGCCGTTCCTTTAGCGTTTTTGTCTGTTTGATGAGTTGCTAGCTTGACACTCAACCCAGCACAGTTGGAAAGCGTGCAAGAAACCGGCTGGATTCAAACTCAGGATCACTCGCCTCGAAGTCCAGTGCGGATGCCACTGCACCACCGACTGATAATCTGCCAATGAAAGTCAAGTAGCTCCATTCTACTTCCAAAAAAATCATTAAGAACCCTATCACCCAGGACATGCTTTCTTCTCATTGCTTCCATCAAGGATGAGATTTTGGACCCTGAAAACACACACTAAACATTTTAGGAACAATTTCTTTTCCTCTGCCATCAGATTTCTGAATGGATAGTGAACCCAGGAACACTATCTCAGTATTTTTCTTTTTGCACATTTATTTAATGTAATTGTTTACTTTTATTTCTTACTGCAATTTATAGTTTATTATGTACTCCACTGTACCACTGCCGCAAAACAGCATATTTCACGACTTATGCCAGTGATATAAATCTGATTCTGATCTCTTCATGTGACACATTTGCCATACCAGCAATCAGTTTGATGAACCTCCGTGTTAGTAAATTCCTCCGTGAATAGGGAGATTAAACCTAAAGAGATGTGGTTTCACTGCCCTTTATCTCATTGGAACAAGACGTCTCAACTCTTGTGCTTAATTCCCTCAAGGCTGCTTTTCAATATGCATTGTGCAACCATTTAATGATTCCACAATGCATTAGATGGGTGTAATTATGCGGGCAGTGGGAAATTTATCCCTCTCGTGTTTCTTGATCTTGTTACTGGAGATTCAGTGTCACTCAACCCTGCCAATTTGATCTGGCCCACGCCTTCATTAACCTTGTCCAATATTATTTTGCTTTTATTAACCTGGTGTGCACTAGAACACATAATCAGTGATGTAAGCCTGGGTCATCGGGTGTTTCAGGTCTTACATCATCAGACATCCTTGTCCGTGTGACCCAGCCAGTGTTGGATCAGTGATGTATTTTCCCTGTGGACCAAGATAATGAAAAGTGTGTCACTTTTGGTTAGGATGTAATTATGTGAGCAGTGGGAAAATAATCCCTCGTGTTTCTAATCAGACATTTCAGTCAGGAAACTGCAAACAGTTGCCTTGAATGGAGAAATGTTGCTATGTACACAATCCTCAAAGTAACAAACACTTGCAACCTCGAATGTCATCAGAGATGGTTTAATTATGAAGCAGAACAAGGCTGACTCTGTGAGGCACATCTCTGAGCTAGCCACGTGTCACACCTTTGACCTAGTCTCATGTCAATGTGTTGAAGTAGGAAAGAGGGAGCACACAGGAAGAAAAAGGAGCAACAAAATTTCCATCCCCAACACTTGGAGCCTTTACCAAAGTCCATTCAGTTTATTTTCCTGCTTTTGTATATAATTAAGTATGAGTGTGCTAAGTTCAGTCAAATCTTATAAGATCTTAAGATACAGGAACAGAATTTGAATTTGGCCTATTGAGTCTGCTCCACCATTTCATCAAGGCTAATCTATTTCCTTTTCCATTCCAATCTCCTGCCTTCTCCTTGTATCCCTTCACACCCTGACTAGTCAAGAACCCATCAACCTTCACCTAATGATTTGTTTTCCACAGATGCCTGTGACAACATTCCAGAGATTCACCACTCTCTGGCTAAATGAATTCCTCCTCATCTTCATTCTAAATAGACGTCCCTCTATTCTGAGTCTGTGTCCTCTGGTCGTGGACTCCCCTACAATAGGAATCATCCTCTCCACATCCACTCTATCAAAACCTTTCAACATTCAATAGGTTTCAATGAGATTCACCCTCATTCTTCTGAATTCCAGTGAGTACAGGCCATGGCTTGTATCCCTGGCGTGCTTCCCAGATTAAAAGTATAAAAGAGGAATTGCTATTCAGCAACAAGTTTAAGAAAATCGTGGATGTATTTGATGTTTTAGTAAGGTGCTTTCATTAATTTCACCACTGAAACATCTTCAATATTTTCTCCTGCTAATGTGTATATATAATATTGAGTACATTTCAGCTGTATTTTTCTTCTAAATTACTTGACCTTAAAGGAAATTAAAATGATGAAATAATGTAGACATTAAGAACAGGTGCAGTGGGATTTGTGTTTAGGTTGTGGTTTTTGGCAGCATCCTTTTAAACTTTATTTAGATATTTATTTACATATCAAGGAAAGTATGGGGTTTTTCTTAGAGGCAAGGCTGAAAGTAATATGCCTGTGGATTCCTGCTTCATGCATCTTGAACAAGTTTTATAGCAGTGTAGGCATGCAGTCCATATCCACTTCTCTGAATGTACAACAATCTGCTGGCAATTAAATCTCTCTTCCATATTAGTGCTGTTATGTTTAACATAACAGCTTTCTGTCAGTCTTGTAAGATTAAGAGACCCAAGAGTGAACTGGAACAGAAGATAATAAAGCTCAATTGTTTTGAACTCACTTTCAAGGACTCTTCATTTCTTGTTCTTGATATTTATTTCTTATTTAATATTGTTTTCGCTTCTTTTTCGTATTTGCACAATTTGTTGGCTTTTGCATACTGGTTGTCCGTCATGTTGTTGCAGTCTTTCATTGATTCTATTATGGGTATTGGATTTAGTGAATATGCCCACAAGAAAACAAATCTTAGGGTTGTATATCATGACTTGTATGTACTTACTGCTTGTTACACCACTGGCATTTAGAGTGGCAATGGAGGTCCTCCATCTCCAGCAGTGTTCAGGGCTTCGTGTCAATAGCATCCTCTGGGCTTTCACTACTATCAGTCATGTAAATCCTGGGTGAGACTCAGAAATACTGTAGCACTCAGATGTAGAAGGATTCTTCATTGCTGTTTCTGTAACAATTTTGTTTGACCAGTCAGGGTTGTTATCCCTGAGCTGAACACCTGAACCTGGAGGACTGGTGAACCACTCTTAGTCTGGCCTCTACCCCTTGATCTGTTTGGCATGGGTGACCCTACCAAGAGCCAAAGCATAAAGCCCTGATTCCAGCCAACATAGCTGTCCAGGTCATTGAAGCACGCAAGCCTCCAAACCACGTCGAGGTCGTGGTCCTCTTGGAGGACGTATATATACTTTGATAATAAAGTTACTTTGACCTTTGGTTTTTGTTTTCCCTTCAAGCTCAAATTTCATGAACTATGTCATACCTGTCTCTGACCTAACCTAGCCAGTTAGTGAGTTAATGTTGTATTTGAAACCCTTATATTTGAGTTCTACTTTGATAATTTCCTTACCATCTGGATGGTTCTAAGGCAGGGGTTCCCAAGCTTTTTTATGCTATGGGCCCCTGCCATTAACCAAGAAGTTCTGTGGATCCAGGTTGGGATCCTTTTTTCTGAGGATTTGGGCATTCAAGTTCAGAGTCAGATCTGTTATCACTGACATACAACATTGAAATGTGTTGTTTTGCAGCTACAGTGTAGCTCAACGACATAAAAAAATATATATATTCATCATTAGTAAGGGTTACAGGAGAATGCATTTAACAGGAAAAATAAATCAACCGTAATTGAAAGGTGGAGTAGACACGATGGCTGAATGGCCTAATTGTACTCCTATGCCTTACAGTTGTATGAGTGAGAAGAATTTTCTTTATGAAAGGTTGCTTGCTCAAGGATCTGAAAACCATGTTAGCAGAGCTGCTGCATTTAAGTAGGTGTACAGTGAAAACCAGTTGCCTGATCCTCAGAATTTATTTGTTTAACTGTGCAATAACAGCTACTTTAAACAGGTCACACAAACACAGGATGAGGCAATTGATTTTGTAATTTTGGGTGTTTGGATTGTGCCTGGTTATAGTGGGGAGAAGATCTGGGCATTAAATTTTCGCCAGCTCTGGGTAAATCCTACATTTTGTCTACAAGTAGTGTTTCCAGATGTCAAAGCTAGGCTCTCCTAGAAGTTCCTGAATGCCTGATCATCAATGTTTTGTTTTCAGATCCATTCAATAGATCGAACACCTATGGTGGCCTTGGCAACCTCAGCACCAGTGCCTTTGGAGGATTAGGCAATCCTGCACTTGGTTAGTACTTGTTTGTATTGCATATTTAAAGTCCTATTATTGTTTCTGTTGTCAAAACAGTTGCTTAAGATAATGTATTTATTTAGGCAGTAGCTGACTTGTTTGTGTTGGCTGCCTGCCAGCACATTTCTTTCATGCAACATTTAAGATTTTTACAGTCAACAATGTCTTGACTGAGACTTGCCAATTTTTTTTAAATGAGAAGATGCAATTGAGGATGTAATGAAATTGTTTTGTTAAACTTCCCATTGAAATCTGATGTCTGTCCCCAGAGTTCAGATCACACAACATTTGATGTGACAGCAAGTGCTAGACATACTTTTTCAGGAAGTGGATTCAACTGCATTCAGGGTACACGAGTGCAGGTTTTTTGGGTGTTGCTTTGTGGTCTTGATTGCGGTGAAGTCAAATATTTTTTTGTCTGGGTTGAGTATGTCACCTTCATTGGTCGTCTCTGTTTGTAACCCAATTACAAGTGCTAAACTTGTATTGGCATTAAAATCTGAGTTGATAGGGTGGTTGTGAAGGCGTGCGGTTTGTTGGCCTTCATTAGACAGGGATTGAGTTCAAGAACCTTGCATATTGGTTAGTTATCAGTCTTTTATGTATAATCTTTCATAAATTATATTCTATATCTTTATTTTCTGGTAAATGCCTGCAAGAAAATGAGTCTGAAGATAGTAGATCGTAACATATATGTACTTTGATCATATGCTTTGACTTCGAGCCATCAGCTCTATAAAACCATATTTGGAGCATTATGCTTAGATCTGGTCCTCTCACAATAGGAAGAATGTGGAAGCTTTAGATAGGGTGCAGATGAGATTTACCAGGATACTGCCTGGATTACTGATAGTGTTTTATGAAGATGAACAAGCTAGGGCTTTTCTCTTTAGAGCGAAGGAGGATAAGAGGTGACTTGATAGAGGTGTACAAAATGGTAAGAGGCATAGAGTGACTTTTCCCCAGGGCAAGAAAGAGCTAATATGAGGGAGCATAATTGTAAGGTGATTGGACAAAAGTGCAGGGGTATGTCTGAGGTACGATTGTTTACACAGATTGTGGTGTGTGTGTGTAACTCCATGTCTTGGGTGGTGGCAGAGGCAGATACATTAGGGACATTGATGGCACTCTTGCATAGGAATGTGGATGTTAGAAAAATTGGAGGACTATGTAGGACAGAAGTGTTAGATTGATCCTAGAGTAGTTTAAAAGGTTGATGTAATACCATAGGCCAAAAAGCCTGTATGTGCTGTACTGTTCCATGTTTTAAAAATAGGATGAGTTGGCAGATGAATGTGTGGCTGAACAATTGGTGCAGGCACAGGATTTCAGATTTCTGGATCATTGGGATCTCTTCTGGGGAAGGTATGACCTGTACGGAAAGGATGGGTTACACCTGAACCCAAGGGGGACTAATATCCTTGCAGACAGGTTTACTAGAGCTGTTGGGCAGGGTTTAAATTAATTTGGCAGGGGGATGGGAAACTGAGTGATAGGGCTGTGAATGAGGTGATTGGTTTACAAACAGAGGCAGTGTGTAGTGAGAATGAGGAAGGACAGGCAGATGATAGGGCAAGATTGCAGACAATGGGATGAATTAAAAGTGTAATATGGGTGCAAAAATCAAAAAGGGTGATGAATTCAAGACTGAAGGTGTTATATTTGAATGCACTAGGTATATGGAACAAGGCAAATGATCTTGTAGTGCAGTTAGAAATTGGCAGGTATGATGTGTGCATCTCTGAGTCATAGTTGAAAGAAAATCATAGTTGGGAGCTTAACATCAAAGGATACATATTGTTTCAAAAGGACAGGCAGGTAGGCAGAGGGGACGGATGGATCTCTTGGTAAAAAGGAATCAAATCCTTAGAAAGAGGTGATATAGAATTGGAAGAAGTAGAATCTTTGTGGGTAGAATTAAGAAACTGCCATGGTAAAAAAAAACTTGATGGGAGTTATATACAGGCCTTAGAACAATGGAGGTAGAAAAGGCAAGTAAAAGGGGCAAAATTGTGATAGTCATGAGGATTTCAATATTTAAGTAGATTGGGAAAATCAGGTTGATGCTGGATCCCAAGAAAGGAAACTTTCTTGCCTATGTGATGGTTTTTTAGAGCAGCTTGTGGTTGAGCCCACTAGGGAAAGGCAATTCTGGATTAGGTGTTGCTTAATGAACAAAATTTGATTAGGGAGTTTAAGGTAAAGGAACTCTTAGGAGGCAGTGATCATAATGTGGTAGAATTCACTTTGAAGTTTGAGAAGGCAAAGCCAAAATTGGATGTATCAGTATACAGTGAAGTGAAGGTAATTTATGATTTCTTTTATGATCCACTTACTCAGCTTCCAATAGCATGTTTGGTCACAAAGAAGGTTCAGGCATACAGAGCCTCAACAATGCTCATGAACCATGGAACCGGCTCCATCGAACGCCACCTTCATTTCCAACACCACCTCAATGGCCAAAGGCAGGAGACTCCGAACGAAGTTCCTCAGTAACTAATCACGACAGAGATCGAGATTTGGAAAAAAGAGAAACGTCACTAAAAAGTGACAGAGAGAAAGAAAGGTACTTGTTCTTCCCTATTTTTAATCAGTGTTTCCATAACTTGCTGTCAGTGGTTTTATTCACTCTGTTCTAGAAAATTTTTAATATCCCCTTGCGTGTTTGCCTGCATCCCTTTACTGATCTGTATTTCAAGGATGAATTTGCTCAAATCAGGTGTCCAAGTTGCCTTAACATTCAAGCGTATAGGAACTTCTTGAAAGGATTTTAACTGTGGAGAAGATCATAACATGCCTTGATCCAATCCCTGGCCAATATTCAGGCTGCATTTACAAACAGTTTTCTCAGCAATAATCAGTTAATCAGAGTGTCTGTTACACAGCTGATGTTTAGGGCAGCAATGAGATCCTCCGTCTCTGGTGGTGTTCAGGGCTTTCACCACCGTTCAGTAGCTTCCTCTCGGTTTTCACTACTGTCAGTCATGCAAGTCCCAGGTGCTGATTTGGGTATACTGTTGCACTCAGATGTAGAAGGAATCTTCATTGCTGTTTTTACAACCTTTTTATTTGACCAAGTCAGAATTGTTAGCCCTGGGCTGAACCCCCAGACCTGGAGGACTGGTGGCCTGCTTTTAGTCTGGCCTCTACCCTTTGACCTGTTTGGCATGGGTGACCCTACCAAAAGCCAAAGCATAAAGCCCTGACTCCAGCCAACATAGCTCTCCAGGTCATTGAGTCATGCAAGCTTTCAAACTCAATGACAAGGGTGTGGTCCTCTTGGAGGTCAGCAAACCCTAATTGAAAGGAACTCTTCACACATCAATAGCCAACTTGGCACTTTAAAGCTAGTTACAATCCCTTGGGTGAAATCCTGAAATCAACATAAAATGCAAAGAGAAACCCGGTCACCATGCTCAGTTACTGAGCACTGGCCCATCCATGGCATTTATTTACCAAGGCAATTAAGCCCTCATGGGATTACTTAGCAGTTCTTTCAGCCTGTTGCCAATGTAGCTCCCAGCTATGTAAGTAGCAGAACCTACTTGTTAGAAGGCCAATGATATGCTGCTGAATGAGCTCAATATTGTTCTGCATTCACAGTGGTAAGTGGGGAACAAGGGTGTTTTGGGTCCGGATGTAATTTTCTTTTCCAATTCTACCTAGTAAACAGATACAGTAATTGTTTCTTAGTAGTGTGAAAAACATAGCAGCCAGTTGGAGTGTCCAATAGGTTAACACTGCCAGCAGCCAGTAATGGCCAGATGTCCATGTTAAGACACAGTGATGCAGCATATTCCCAAGGCAGTCTCCCAAGCAGCCTTATTTATCATTAATAGACATTAACAATATTGAAATTCCTTTTCTCAAAGAAAAAGGTCACACAGTCCAATTTTATTTTTTTTATTTTATTTATTTAGAGCAGGAGTTCCCAACTTGGGATCCACATTATCCTTGATTAATGGTAGGAGTCCATGGCATAAAAAATTATTTGAAGCCCCTGATTTAGAGATAGAACTTGGTAACAAACCCTTCTGGTCTTACCAGCCCACATCATCCAATTACAACCATGTGACCAATTAACCTACTAACCCATACATCTTTGGAATGTGAGAGGAGACCCATGCAGTCACTGGGAGAACATTCAAACTCCTTACAGATGGTGGCAGAAATTGAACCTTGGTCACTGGCATAGTGATAGTGTTGTGCTAACCACTGCGCTACCATGCCATCCTGTCTTAAGCAGAATTCAAAAATAAAAAGTTTAAGTTCAAGCCTCATGAAATGCAGATCTCAATTCCAAGGGAGACATTGTGTTTGAAAATGCAGTGTCGAAGGAGCCTATTCAGCCCATATGTCTGTGCTGGTTCTTTGAGAGTTCTTCAGTTCATTGGATTCACTTGCACTTTCTCAATTGCCATACAAAGTTTTCCTTTTCAATATGTACCCATCTCTTTGGAAGGTTGCTATGATATCTGCCTTTACTAACCTCACAAAGGCAGGGAATTCTGGTTCATAACTCGTTACATCCAAAAAATCTTCCAATCATGCCTGTCCAGTTGGTTTCTTTCCCTTTCTTGTATTTCTGACAAAATGATTATATTAAGCCCTAAATCAAGTTCAAATACAGTAGATTCCAGTTAATAGGGAGCAGTATATTTTGGCCCAATTAAGCAGCTGGCCCAATTAACCAAATTTTCAAAGAAATAGTTAAAAAGGTATAAAAGTGTTGAACTTTTTAACTGAGTAACAAGTTATGTATTTAAATGAAATACAGAACAAATTAGAAAATGGTCACAGTACTGTAAAACTATGTATTAGTTCCTAATAGTTATCAAGGAGGAACTATGCTGTTCTTTTGATTGTAAATGAACAAATCCGGCACAGACACCTAGAGTAATTGTACACTGCCTTCATACAATTTTCATCAACTTGATCCTCCAAATCTTCATTTTCATTGTAATATTCAAGATGATTGTTGATACTTTCAAATTCTTTAAAGTTCTAACTTGTTGAAGTGGTGAAATTCTTTCATTTTCACTCCCAACCATTTCTGGCAACTTTAAGCTTGAATGCTCAAAACTGCAGTGATCCAAACAGTTTGGAATGCTGTGTTCCTTATTTCTTGGTAACTATCAGTGACAAAAATCACTGCTTTTTAAACACAAACATACACAACAAACGATATTTTAAAACTGTTCTTTCTAAGCACGGTGTAGTGTCAAATGGCACATAAGTGCACGTCTAACGCTGATTAGAAATTGTTTCGCAGCAGTTTCCTGCCCCAGTGAAGTGTCTGTGTCCCAAATTAATGAAAGGAATCCTGGCTATTTTCTTGATTAGTTTTTGTTCTTTAAGAGATGGCCCAAAATAACCAGAATTGTATGTGTAAGTTTTAAAGCTTTTGCATAATTGCAGGATAAAATGTTAATTTGTTTATTTTCAACTGTTGGTACCTGTAACAGAGAAAAATCAGATTAATATTCTGAAGGTGAAAAAGACAATTTTTGCAATAAGAGTATTTTGACTACTGGATATTGGAAGAACTTCATAAGACAGTTCCCAGATTCTTGAGTTCAATAGTTTTAGACTAGTTAACTAGATTGTTAAATTTACTTACAATAATGTGTTTTCAAATGCATTTTTCTAGAGATGGAGTGGAGAAAAGCAGGCACTCCAACAGGTCGTCACCAGCATCTGCCCCTGTCAACCACCAAATCAACAACCTCCTCCACAGCAACAGCCGAGGCCTGAGCGATCCCACGAGGCACCACAGCACCGCTGAGCGAGATCGATCAAAAGAGTTGGAGAGAGAGCACTCAGACCCATTGAGAGAGCTACCCGGCACTGAGCCTAAGATCAAGGAGAATAGGTCACCAGTCAAGGAAAGTCAAGGCCATGAGAGGAGGCTTTCAGAGGACAACACAAAGCCAGTGGTGAGGCCCAGTTCTCCGTACAACAGGACTGTGCTGAATGATAGCATGAAGCTCACCAACTCTGTCAGCAAAGAGAGTGATAGGAAAGCAGAGGCCCCTTGTGACCATCCGAAAATAAAGAATGACGTAAAGATAAAAGAGGAGCGAAAGGAGGATAACGAAGTGATGGTGATAAGTTCAGACTCTTCACAGCATCCTAGGAGCAGTGAGCCAGCTCACCATACATCCCTACATGGACTTCCACTTGGCCATTCTGTGGGCCCCATGCCCATCACGATGGGAAGCATCCATCAAATGAACAACATGAATGTGCTTGACCGTGCTCGCATGGTGACACCCTTCATTAGCATGAGCCCGCTGGCGGGAAGAGAGCGGCTGCCCCACCCAGGGTTCTCTTGGGATCCCGTCCGAGACCCTCTGCGAGATGCCTACCGGAGCTTTGACCTGCATAGGAGGATGGAGTTCCCCCTGCGCACCGATCCCATGCACAGGTTCCCCACGGCAGCCGGTTTCTATGAACACGACCGGTCGTACAGAGACAGGGAACCTCATGACTACAACCATGAGCATGTGCTGGAGGTTAGGCGGGAGCAGGAACGCATACGACACGCTGATGAAAGAGAACGCTTGCACCTACGGGAAGAGTTTGACCGTGCCAGGCTGCATGCCTTGCACACATCAGCCATGGACAGTCACTTGGCACACGTGCCATCCTTTATGCCTCATTTAAGCGGAATGCACTACCCAAGGCTAAGTCCATCCACTGCCAACCACAATGGGATTTTGAACAGGACCCCACCAACAGCAGCATTGAGTGCTCCACCTCCTCTCGTACCAGCTGGCAGTGCGCGGTCTGTATCTCCCCGAAGGACTACCCCACTCACTAACACAGAGTCTCGGGACTACTCCCCTTCACGTAATCCCAAAGAAGTAGAGGCACGGTAGTTCTTAAATGTGGAGGGAACTGTCCTGTGTGAGATCCTTCGATTCAAACAATGCACTGCAAGAAGAGAGAGTGTAAATTTATAAAACTGAAGCACAGTTGGGAAGGTTAAAAAGTCTGAACTTTGATACCAGAAGATTGCTTATAATTGGAATTAATATATTATCAATTATAGATCTCTAGATTTCTTTGTGCAGAGAATTCTGAAATCATGTTTGTACATTTTTCCAATATTTGAAATCTAATTTGTATGGATTTGTAATTTTATTGTTTCATTTTTATTAGTTTGCTTTTAAGTTTTGTGTTCAGTTTCCAGCCGTTAAGGCCTCAAAACTATTTTAATAATACCCAGGGTTGCAATGGTATGATTTGTCAAGATACCAATGAATCCACTGTGAGGTTCCATATTGAGGCCAAAAAAATGACTTTCCTTTCTTTGGTTCCCAGAAACGTCTGTGTACTCTGAGAAATGTACAAATCTGAATTTGTTTTGCCTTATTAACGACTACAAGATATGCAGAAGAGGTCCATGTGGTTCCTGTAAAAAATGTAAATACTTTGTTGATACTCAGAACATGCTAATTAAATTCTTTACTTAGGTAGCCTTTATAAAGGGTTTCTGAAACCAGAGATGCTCACTGGATATTTATAACACAAAATTATTCCTATAGTGTCACGTGGAAGTGTGCTTAACACTCAGTTTCAGAAAGCATATTCAGTTCAACTATGCAAGAACCGCAGGCAGGTCTTTCACAAAGGCTGCACATCCAAACCAACGTCAACGCGTTGGGGGAACACGACCACCTGAAATGTTGGGAACAGGGGAGGGGCAGAATAAAAGTCAATTCCAAGGTTCAAAACAAATTGTGTTTGCAAAAGATGAAGAGGGTAGGGGTGGAGAGGGAGAGCAGAAAATTACTGGACCAATAAGGCACCCAGTTCAGAAAGAGACTTAATTTCTCAATCCACAACACAGACAATAATAATAAACATTGTATTGGGCAGAAATTCTTAGCAACAGGCAAGGACATTCAGTGTGGACCTTGTGTAATTGTGCAGTGTTTTTATGGAATCTGTATACAAGACAAAGTAGTATTTTAGGAATCAAAAATCTCACAGTAACATTTCTGATACAATACTGTTAGCAAACAAAGTCCTTAAGCAGATGTTTCTTGCAGTGTGGTTCTGGGTGAACTGCTCTGCGTGACTCTTTATTTCTTGGTCATATGTAAATTTTGCCATGTTTTACTTGCCGGACAAAAAAAAAGCAGCATCTGTGTTTATATATCTGGGCTTTTACTCTGTAGTTCATACATCAGCTGCCATTTCCTCCTTTCTGCTCTGTACTTTGGTTTCTGTATTTTAAACAGACTTGATTCCTGTAGATCAATGAGACAAATACAGCATTGATTTTGGACAAAGTGGTTGTGTGTCTGTGATTATACTCGCTGACTGACTTAAAGGGTGAGCTGCTAATGCAAAATCATTTGGTCATTTCTGCAGCAGTTCTCTCTGCCTTTGCAAAGGCTCATTAGCCTGTTCCAACACTGGTTCTTCAAGCCAATGGACAATCTCAAGAATGAAGTTTGCTCTTGCTTCTTGGACTGTTATTCCTGTGAAATTACAGAAGCATCATATTCGGAGACCGTCTTCCCACTTCACACTTGGAGCCATGTTGTAGATCTCTTGGCAGTTCTTTCAATGCAATTTTAACATATCTGTGAACATTTTTCACTGACATCTCATGTAGCTTTGTGACAGGTTTAGCACCCAGCAAATATTAGAACAGTACAGCACAGGAACAGCCAGTTGGCCCACAGTGTTGTGCCAAGCCAGCTAAACAGCAAGTCAAGAACACCCAAACACTAATCCCTCCGGCCTACACCATGTCCACATCCAAACATCCCTTAAAGAAATTGCCCCTACCACCGTACCAGGAATCGCATTCCAGCCATCCATCATCTCTGATTATAAAACTTAGCCCACACATCCCCCTTGAAACTACTGCCTCTGGCCTTCATTGCCCTCCGAGAATGTGTTCATTTACTTTGAGATGGTAAAACACTCACCTCCCACCCCCCGTTGCAAAATAGAGAATGAGAGGGTCATCATTTCAGGAGCGAAAACAGTAGTGAGATGAGAAATGTTGTTAATTCAGGGTTGGGTGTTTGACAGTGAAGTAGACAAAAAAACTACAAGTAAAAATCCGTGTTTTTATGGAAAGAAGGGGAAGTGAGGTGGAATTTAGGTGTAAGATTAGCATGATATTTGGTGAACAATAAATCAGCTTTGGGGTCCTAATATCCCTATTTTCCTGTCCCTCATGCTGGAGTCTAAATTCACCGAGATGGCAGTCTGTCTGAACCAGGTCTAAATTCACCAAGACAGTCGTCTGTCCGGACCAGGTCTAAATTCACAGACACAGCTATCTGTCTGAACTGGGTCTAAGTTCACTGGGATAGCTGTCTTACCAAACCGGGTCTAAATTAACTGAGACAGCAGTCTGTCCAAACCGGGTCTAAATTCACCGAGACGGCTCTCAATCCAAACAGAGCCTAAATTCACAAAGACGGCCGTCTGTCCAAACCGGGTTTAAATTCACTGAGACGGCCGTCTGTCCAAATTGGGTCTAAATTCACAGACACAGCCATCTGTCCGAACTTGAGTCTAAATTCACTGAGACAGCTGTCTATCCAAATCAGCTCTAAACCGAGACAGCAGTCTGTTCGAACTGGATTTAAATTAACCAAGACGGCTGTCTATCCAAGCTGGGACTAAATTCACCGAGACAGCCGTCTGTCTGAGCAGAGTCTAATTTCACTGAGACGGCCATCTGTCCGAACAGAGTCTAAATTCACCAAGACGGCCGTATGTCTAAACTGGGTTTAAATTCACCAAGAGGACTGTCTGCCGGAACCGAGTCTAAGTTCACTGATACAGCTGTCTGTCTGAACTTGTAAAATTGTTGCTGTATGTTTTTGAGTTAGATTTTTGAAAAATAACATATTTGTTTTAAAAAATACAACAGTAGGATGAAACTGTCAGAACATCTTGATGTTAGGGAGGGGAAAAAAATTTCCATGCTAGGCCATACATAATCTTGTGTTAAACATTTGGTGAAATGAAGGCAATATCCGCTCCACCTGTTAAAAGTAGAACACCCCAACAGCCAAACATTTTAATTCTGATTCCCATTCCTGTTCCTGACTTTTCGGTCCATGACTACCTCTTGTGTCAAGTTGAGGCCATTCTCAGAGTGGAGGAGTGACACCTTATATTCCATCTGGGTAGCCTCCAAACTGATGGTATGAATATTGATTGCTCCTTCCAGTTTTAAAAAAAAAAGAATCCCTCCCTCTCCACTTTTCTAATCCCCACTCTGCCCCCTTAACTCTCCTCATCTGCCCTGGGTTCCCTTCTCCTTTCCTTCCTCCCTTGGCCCACTTTCCTCTCATATCAGATTCCTCCTTCTCCAGCCCTATATCTTTCCTACCTATCTGGCTTCACTTCTCACCTTCTGGCTATCCTGCTCCTTCCCCCACCTTTTTATTCTGGTGTCTTCCCCTTCCTTCTCAGTCCTGAAGAGGGGTCTCAGCCTGAAACATCGAATGTTTATTCATTTCCACAGATGTTGCCTGACCTGCTGAGTCCCTCCAGCATTTTGAGTGTGTTGCTAACAGTTAACTCTATCTTAAACTGTACATCCTGAGCACCATCAGTAACTGTTGTAGCCAGTCACCAAGTGTCAAATAATTACTTGGGCAAGAAAAAGTAATTTAACAATAAATTAGTTTTCTATGACATGGATGTCATCCACAAACTGAGAAAATCCTAACCACTTGTCCTTGAAAACCCGCAATTTCCACCCTGAGGAAGGGAAGAGAAATATTTTTAACTGTAGAAGGTTATTAGAATGTAGAATTATTTGCAGATGATACCAAGATCTAGGGGTGTAGGGAACAGTGAGAAAGTTTTCAGCAGAATTTACACCAGCTGGAAAAATGGTGGATGGAATTTAATACAGATAAATGCAAGGTGTTGCACTTCGGTAGGACCAGCCAGGATATGTCATAAATGGTAGGGCACTGAGGAATGCGGTAGAACAAAGAGATCTGGGAATATGTAGAACTCTACAGCACATTAAAGGCCCTTTGGCCCACAATGTTACATGGTCAGCACGGCCTACTCTAGAAACTACCACATTGCCCTCTATTTTTCTAAGCTCTACGTACCTATCTAAGAACCTCTTAAAAGACAGGTCCATAATTCATTGAAAGTGGCGGTCACAGGTAGATGGGGTCGTAAAGAAAGCATTTGCCACTTTGGCCTTCATAAATCAAAGTATTGAGTACAGGATGTTATGTTGAAGTTTTATAAGACATTGCTGAGGGAGGCCTAATTTGTATGCAGTTTTCGTCACCTACTTACAGAAAAGATGTAAGTAAGATTGAAAGAGTACAGAGAAAATTTGCTAGGGTGTTGTCAGTACTTCGAGGACCAGAGTTATAAGGAAAGATTGAATAGGTTAGAACTTTATTCTTTAGAATGTAAACGATTGAGAGAAGACTTGATAAGAGGTCGACAAAATTATGAAGGGTATAGATAGGGTAAATGCAAGCAGGCTTTTTCCACTGAAGTTAGTGAGACTATAATTATAGAGATCATGGATTAAGGGTGAAAGGTGAAATGTTTAAGGGGAACATGAGGGGCAACTTCTTCACTCAGAGGGTGGTGAGAGTGTGGAATGAGCTGCCAGTGCAAATGGTGCATGCGATTTCAATTTCAACATTTAAGAGAAGTTTGAATAAGTACATGGTTGAGAGGGGTATGGAGGGCTATGGGTCCCAGTGCAGGTTGATGGGACTAAGCAGTTCAAATAGTTTGGAATGACTAGATGGGCTGAAGGGCCTGTTTCTGTGACATTAAAATCATAACCACTGCCTTTGAAAACTTGCAAGTTTTGCCATCCTGAGGCTGCTCTGTCTGCGTACATCTACATGTGAGGAAAGAGTAATCCAGAGAAAAAGCTTTTTAATCATAGAACGTTATTAGAATGCAGAATTATTTACAAATGCTACTAGAGGCAGAGTCACCTATTTAACACAATTGTTCAAGTACAGGAAAAAGAAATGGGATTATAGTCTTAGATAAAGCCATTTGGCCAAAGCTTTCTCCTCTTTTTACAATGCTATAAATTAGAATATAAATGGAATTTTGATTGATGAAATCAAACTAAAGTTGATTTAGTGCCTTCCCTGAAATCACTCCTGGCTATTAAGTATTAATGTAGTACGGAAATGGTTGTTTTGTGCAGTTTCACGTATGGATTGCAAATTAATGAAGTGAATCTAATTGAAAATATGCACATTATTTTGCAGAATTGCGAAACTTTTCATCATTCTGATGTTCCACCGCACAGAAGATTTTTGACATGTTTAAATGTGGAGATATAAAAGAACTGATAATATTTCTAAGATAATTATGTTTAAGTTGCATCTTGTTGCTATTCACAAAGGAGATTTTCAAATACATTGTTAAAAGTGAATTAAAACAAACTGGAAAGAACAATGGGATGAACAGAGAGCAGGAAGACATCCATAAAGAAGTGGGACGGTCAAGGATTGCAGAAAGGAGGAGGCGATAAAATCAAGATTGAGGTTTGGGCACACAGGGTTATATTGTATATTGTCTTTAATAAAGAAGCACAACAATGGGCCACAAGTGGGGCTTCCTGGTGGCCAAATATTTAAATTCCCATCCCCATTTCTCTTCCGACACGGTGGTCCACAGCCTCCTCTTGAGTCAAGATGAGGCCACCCTCAGGCTGCAGGGGCAACACCTTATATTCTGCCTGGGTACCCTTCAACCGGATAGCATGAATATCAATTTCTCCTTCCTGTAAACAAAACCCCACCTCTTCCCCCCTTCCTCTGTTCTCCACTGTGACCTTTCACTTCTCACCTGCCTATTACTCACCCCTAGGTCCCCGGCTCCTTCCCTTTCTCCTATGGTCCACTCTCCTCTCCTATCAGATTCTTCCTTCTCCAGAACCTTGACCTTTCCCATCCACCTGGCTTCGCCTATCACCTTCTAGATAGCCTCCTTCCCCACGCCCACCTTTTTATTCTGGCATCTTCCCCCTTCTTGGTCCTGAAGAAGTGTCTCGGCCCAAAACTTCACATGCATCATCTATAGAAGTAAATAAACAGTTGACGTTTCAGGCTGAGACCCTTCTTTAGGACTGGAAAGGAAGAGGGAAGAAATTCTGTTGTTTGTCAACTGAGGCTTAATTTCACATGTCGGAAGTGGGAAGATGCCAGAATAAAAAAGTGGGGAGAGGGGAAGGAGTACATGCTGGCAGATGATAGGTGAGACCAGGTAAGGGGGAAGGTAGGTAGGTGGGGGGAGAGTAAATGAAGTAAGAAGCTGGGAGGTAATAGGTGGAAAAGGTAAAGGGTTGAAGAAGAAGGAATCTGATAGGAGAGGTGAGTGGATCATGGGAGAAAAGGAAGGAGGGATAGAAGAGAACGGGAAGAAGTTAGAGAAATCAATGTTCATGCCATCCCATCTATTTCTATTTGTGTTATTAATTCATCCACTCTTTTTTTAAAAAAAGTAAAATTGTAACTGAGTTCACCTTTTTTAATGAAGAGGCAGCATTGATGGCTGGAGTTGAGGCTGAGGGACCAGAAATGAGACATACGTGTCCAGTTTCATAATGCCCCTGGAGTTCATCAGTTGGAGGAACTCGGCTAGTCAGCCAGCATCTGTGCAAGCAAAGCATAGTCAATTTCAATTCAAATTTAATTATCATTCAACCACACAGAACATAACTAAACAAAACTCTGTCCTCGTGGGGCCCAGGTGCAAAACAAAATACCACCAGCACACAGAACAAATAACACATATGGTTACGATTTTAGAAACACAGTCTTGGGGCAGCATGGTATGTAGTGGTTAGCACAACACTTTACAGTGCAGGCAACCCGGGTTCAATTCCCACTGCTGCCGGTAAGGAGTTTAAACGTTCTCCCCGTGACCACATGAGTTTCCTCCGGGTGCTCCGATATCCTCCCACAGTCCAAAGACGTAACTGTTAGTCAGTTAATTGGTTATTGTAAATTGTCTCGTGATTAAGCGAGAGATTATTGGAAGTGTCTATTCTGCGCTGTATCTTAACCAGTGTACAGAGGACAACAAACTGCAAATACAAAAAGACAGAAATTATTATAATTTAATTTAAATTCAATTCAAGTTTAATTGTTATTCAACCATACATGAATAGTCATGAATACAGCCAGATGAGGCAGTGTTAACTCCGGGGTCAAGGTACAAAACTGTCACACACAGCACATATGAAATAGCAAGCGCATAAAATATCAGTAAGATGCAGACAGCCAAGCAATAAAAAACAACAAATATCGAGTTCCTTCAGCAGCTGGTTCATCTTGCCCAGACTCCAGCCGTGGCAGTCTCTTGTAACCCCTGGATTTGAAAGCGAGAGATCGCATACATCTGGCTCTGAAGGCAATGGAGTCCAGATCTCTCTGTGCCAGCACAGGAGATCAGAACACACTGGTGTGTTCACTGCTGCTGAAAGATAGGTCCGGAAAACCGCCAACTACCAGCACGATCAACCCAATATGTAAATGTTTTTTTTGATCCAGCAAAGTTGCATAGTTTTCAAAGGCTTTAAGCAACTCTGCTCTGAAGTACAGTAGAAAGCTGTGCAAGTTGGAAATTAAAGATCACATTGCTTAAGCAAGAAAATGTTCTATGCTTTATTTTTATATTTACAGTACTGTGCAAATGTCTTAGGCACATACATATCGCCAGAATTGGAGAGCAAGTTTGTAAATGTGGCGGGAGCAAAGGATGTTAGGAATGGTAAGGGTGGAGCATTGTAGGAGGGTTGAGAGACGGGGCAGAGAAGGAGTGCTGGGGTCGGGGAAAGGATGACGTGGGTGCAGACACACCCATCCTAAGACACCAGCCAAGGTCATTTAATTCCAAACAACTGGAATAATTAGACAGAAGGTTCTTCAGAAACTGAAAGGTGTGAAGGTAGATAAGTCACCTGGACCAAATGGTGTACACCCCAAGCTGTTTGATGGGCTTCTTTTGGGGTTCTTTTGTTTTGTGGCTGCCTGTAAGGAGACAAATCTCAAGGTATACGTGCTTCGATATTTTGAAATTTTCTACAGCTGTACTGTGGAGAACATTCTAACTGGCTGCATCACCATCTGGTATGGGTTTTGGGGGGGTGGGGAGCTCCTGCACAGGACTGAAGTGAGCTGCAGAGGGTTGTAAACTTAAGTCAGCTCCATCATGGGCTCTAGCCACCGGGACGCTGTCAAAACGCAATGCCTCAAAAAGGCAGCATCCATCATTAAGAACCCCCATCACCCAGGACGTGCCCTCTTCTCATTGCTACCATCAGGGAGGAAGTACAGGAGCCTGATGACACACACTCAATGATTCAGGAATAGCTTCTTCCCCTCTGCCATCCGATTTCTGAATAGACATTGAATCCATGAACAAACAATACCTCATTACTTTTATCTATTTCTATTTTTGCATCTTATTTAATGTTAACAATTTTATTTATATAAATATATATCCACTTACAGTAATTCACCATTTATCATCACATATTGCATTGGACTGCCTCCACAAAGACAACAAATTTCACAACATATGCCAGTGATATTAAACCTGATTGTGATTCTCATTCTCAGTAAATGTACTTTGAACCTTGAGTATAATAACCACTTTTGACTATCCCTCTCACTACTGTTCTATCTGTCCTCAGCTTCATACACGGTTCCATCTAAGCTCAGTGCAAGTTCAATAAATTGAAACTCAACTTCCGACAAGATACCAACATTACAACCTTCTCGACCCAAAACGAAGTTCAATAATTTTGGATTCAGCAACTGCAACAGTTGTCCACATTCACAAGTTTTATTCGCAGCTTCCAGCACTCTAATAATTTCAAACAATAATTCATCTTCTTCCACTCTTGGTTTATTCCTGACTTGTCTTATTCCCAACTTCAATCATCCCTTAGTGTCATTTAATCTCTCCCACCTTCACAGACCTCTGACTTCTACACACAATGCCTCTGTCCCAGTTCTGATGAAGGCTCACTGATCCCTCATCAATATTAGCCACTTCCCTCTCCTCTGAGACACTAAAGACTGCCGATGTTGAAATCTGAAGCTACAGACAAGCTGGAGGAACACAGCTGGGCCAGGCAACATCGCTGTCCCCTCAAAGTACTCTGCCGATGCTGGGGTCAAATCAACACATACAACACG
Organism: Hemitrygon akajei; assembly: GCF_048418815.1. Taxonomy (NCBI): domain Eukaryota; kingdom Metazoa; phylum Chordata; class Chondrichthyes; order Myliobatiformes; family Dasyatidae; genus Hemitrygon; species Hemitrygon akajei. The sequence continues at coordinate 127,518,258 of NC_133130.1, read as the reverse complement.
CTGGAGGAACTCAGCAGGTCCGGCAGCATCCGTGGAAACAAACAGTCAACGTTTCAGGCCGAGACCCTTCATCAGGACTGAAGAGGGTGGGGGCAGGGGCCCTATAAAGAAGGTGGTGGGGGGAGGGTGGGAAGGAGAAGGCTGGTAGGTGCCAGGTGAAAAACCAGTAAGAGGAAAGATCAAGGGGTGGGGGAGGGGAAGTAGGGAGGGGATAGGCCGGAGAGGTGAAGAAGGAATGTAAGGGGAAAGCACTATGGGTAGTAGTAGAAGGCAGAATCATGAGAGAGGTGATAGGCAGCTGGAGGAGGAGGAGGCAGAGTGAAAGCGGGATGGGGGAAGGGAGAGGGGGGGAATTACCGGAAATTGGAGAATTCGATGTTCATACCAAGGGGCTGGAGACTACTCAGACGGTATATGAGGTGTTGCTCCTCCAACCCGAGTTTGGCCTCATCGTGGCAGTAGAGGAGGCCATGTATGGACATATCCGAATGGGAATGTGAAGCAGAGTTGAAGTGGTTGGCAACTGGGAGTTCCTGTCTGTTGTGGCGGACGGAGCGTAGGTGCTCACCGAAGTGGTCCCCCGATCTGCATCGGGTCTCGCTGATGTAGAGGAGGCCACACCGGGAGCACCGGATGCAATAGATTACCCCAACAGACTCACAGGTGAAGTGTTGCCTCACCTGGAAGGACTGTTTGGGGCTCTGAATGGTGGTAATGGTGTAGGAACAGGTGTAGCGCTTACGCTTGCAGGGGTAAGTGCCAGGTGGGAGTTCTGTGGGGAGGGACGTGTGGACCAGGCAGTCGCGGAGGGAACGATCCCTGCGGAAAGCGGACAGGGGAAGAGAGGGGAAGATGTGCCTAGTGGTGGGGTCCTGTTGAAGGTGGTGGAAGTTGTGGAGGATAATGTGCTGGATCTGGAGGCTGGTGGGGTGGTAGGCGAGGACAAGGGGAACACGTTTCCTGTTGTGGTGACGGGAGGATGGGGCGAGGCCCAAAATGCAGAAGGATCGTTCCCTCCATGACTCCTTGGTCCACCCCTCATTCTTCTGAATTCTAGTACCATCAAACACTCTTCATATGACAAAGCATTCAATCCTGGAATAATTTTTGTCAACCTTCTTTGAACCCTCTCCACTTTCAGTGCATCCTTCTAAGACAAGGGGCCCAAAAATGCCCACAATATAAAGTCTCAACATTACAACCTTGCTTTTATATTCTAGTCCTCTTAAAATGAATGCTGACATCACATTTGCCTTCCTCACCACCGACTCAATCTGCAAAATAACTCCCAAGTCCCTTTCCACCTCAGTTATTTTTTTTTTCTCCATTTAGAAATAGTCAACCCTTTCATTCTTCTACCAAAGTGCATGACCATACACTTCCCGACACTGTATTCCATCTGCCATTTCTTTAAACATTCTCATAATATGCCCAAGTCCTTCTGTAGCCTCTCTACTTCCTCAAAACTACCTGCACCTTCACCTATCTTCATATCATCTGCAAACTTTGTAACAAACACATCAATTCCATCATCCAAATCATTGACATATAACTTAAAAAGAATCGGTCCCAACACAGACCCCTGTGGATCACCACTAGTCACCAGCAGTCAACCAGAAAAGGCTCCCTTTATTCCCACTCTTTGCCTCCTGCCAATCAGCCATTGCTTTATCCATGATAGAATCTTTCCTGTAATACCATGGGCTCAGATAAACAGCCTCATGTGTGGCACCTTTTCAAAGGCCTTCTGAAAGTTCAAGTACACAACATAAACCAATTCTTCTTTGTCTATCCTGCTTTTTATTTCTTCAAAGAATTCCAGCAGATTTGTCAGGCAAGATTTTCCCTTGGGGAAACCATGCTGACTACGGCCTATTTTATCATGTGCCTCCAAGTACCTGGAGACCTCATTCTTAATAATCAAAATTACAGATTCTCTCTCCCTAATAAGAGAAGTCTCCATTTACCCAACGAGCAGGGAGACATAACAAACAACTCGCTGGTTTGCAATGTTAAAAGTCCGCCACGTCACTTTTCTCGAGCTCTGTACCCAAAAAACTGGGCACACAACCGCAGAATTCCCGATTCGCCTGACAACACACGGGTCTCCAGTCAAGACACTGACCCTCGATCTGCCCGTCGCCAGAACCCTGAGATCCTAGGCTTCCAAATCCAAGCTGAACTCTTAGGCTGAGCCTTTGGTATGCCAAACAACAGCCAGTCCTGAAACCCCGAGAGCAGGTCCCATTCCCGCAAAGAACCGTAGTCAGCATCTAACTCCAGGTCAGGGTCTTCAAAAGAACCTTGAAAGGGAAAAATAAAGATATTAAGGATTGAAATAGAGCTCTTTCCGAAGATACAAGCAAAGGAGTCACCGTTAGACACCATTAACCCTCCTAAGCTTCACCTCAGTTCCCAAGGAGACATTGGATTGCATATGATTACAATGTTGTGGGCCGAAGGGCCTGTAATGTGCTGCAGATTTCCATGTTCTGTGTTCTATAATAAAGCACTTGGTGAGATCCAATAAAAAGGAGTTAGGTTTAAGCAAAGTGGCCATTGTGTGAGTGGGCCAGTGTTAGAAAGGAGAGTTGAGGCTTTGGCTCATCGAGGTTTCAGCGAGGAGAGGCGTAGGCAGATTATTTTCATTATTTATTCTTTCTTTCTTTCTTATTGCACATTTAGAGCAGTGGGAATGCCAGACAAAATAGTTGAATGCTCCTCTTGTGGGATGTTACAAGGCAGGGAGATCTCTAGTGTCCCTGGTGACTACAACGGTAAGGAGTGCTTCCCTCTGCAGCTTCTAACGGGTGCGTTGAGGAGTTTGAGCTGGAACTGGATAAACTTCATATCATTCAGGGTCTGAGGGGTTGATAAACAGGACAAACAAGAAAGCAGTTGCATCCAAGGTGCAGGACGAGTTAAGTGGGTGACTGTCAGCCAGGGCAGAGGATCCCTATGGCCATTCTCCTCCACAGCAGGTACACGCTTTGTACCTGTTGGGGCTGGTAGATGACCTAGCAGAGGAAAGCCACAGTGGTCAAGTCTTTGGCACTGTGAATAGCTCTGTGGCTCAGAAAGGAAGGAGGGAGAAGAGGCAAACTGTAGTGATAGGGGATTTGTTAATTAGGGGAACAGAAAAGAGGTTGTGTGGATGAAAGCGAGATTCCCAGATAGCACATTGCCTCCCATGTGCCAGGGTCTGGGACAATAGCGGACAGACTGAATAAACACTTTGCATGAGTCTTCACTATGGAAGACACTGGCAGTATTCTGGAAGTTTGGGAGTGTTAGGGGGCAGAACTGAGTGGAGTTGCTATTACTAAGGAGAAGGTGGTTGGGAAACTGAAAGGTCTGAAGGTAGATAAGTCACTTGGATCAGATGGACTTCACCCCAGGGTTCTGAAAGAGGCAGTTGAAGAGATTGTGGAGGCATTAGAAATAATGTTTCAAGAATAAACAGATTCTGGCATTGTTCTGGGGACTGGAAAATGCAAATGTCATTCCACTTTTCAAGAAGGGAGGGAGGCAGAAGATAGGAAATTATAGGCCAGATAGCCTGATCTCACTGGCTGGGAAGATGTTGGAGTCGAGTATTAAGGGTGAGCTCTCAGAGTACTTGGAGGTCCAAAGTCAGCATAGTTTCCTTAAGGAAAAGCATTGTCTGTCAAATCTGTTGGTAGTCTTTGAAGAAATAACAAACAGGATAGAGAAAGGAGAATTGGTGGATGTTGTTTAATTGGATTTTCAGAAGGCCTTTGACAAGGTAAGAGCCCATGGCATCACAGGAGCGATGCTGGCATGGCTGGGGCAGGTAGTTTTGAGGAAACAGAGAGGCCACAGAAGGACTTAGACAGATTAGGAGAATGGGCAAAGAAATGGCAGATGGAATACAGTGTCAGGAAGTGTATGGTCATGCACTTCAGTAGAAGAAATAAAAGTGTAGACTATTTTCTAAATGGAGAGAAAATTTAAAGATCTGAAAAGCAAAGGGACTTGGGAGTCCTTGTGCAGGTTAAGTTGCAGGTTGAGTCTGTGGTGAGAAAGGCAAATGGGATGTTAGCATTCATTTTGAGAGGACTAGAATATAAAAAACAAGGATGTAATGCTGAAACTTTCTAAGCCCTGGTGAGGTGTCACATGGAGTATTGTGAGCAATTTGAGCCCTGTAATGTGCTGACATTGGAGAGGGTTCAGAGCCGGTTCTGGGAATGAAAGGTTTATCATATGAGGGGCATTTGATGGTTCTGGGCCTTTACTGCCGGAGCTTCGGAGAGGGGATCTCATTGAAACCTATCGAATATGGAAAGGCCTCGATAGAATGGATGTGGAGAGGGTGTTTCCTTCATTCAGGTGGGGGGGGGGGGGGGGTCTAGTACCAGAGGGCGCAGCCTCAGAATAGATAGTCGTCAATTTCGAATGGGGATGAGGAGGAATTTCTTCAGCTAGATGGCAGTGAATCTGTGGCTGTGGAGGTCAGGTAACTGGGTGTATTTAAGGCAGAGGCTGATAGGTTCTTGATTAATCAGGGTGAGATCTCTTGGGGCACCAGATGGAGTAGGTCGTATTTTGGCTTTGCTCCGTTCATTTTTCAATTTTTTTACCACCCGTTCACTATTTATATTAAAGTGTTTATGACACTTTTATATGCCTGAACTTTGATTTCAATCGCCGGAAATGAATACCAGAGGGCAAAAGGCATCAGCCGAAGGCGAGGAAGCTGGTAGTGGAAGTGGAAGGAAAGAAGGTGATTCCAGACAACTTAAACAATCTCCACTCACTTTGGAAACTATATCAAAATTCCTGGATGTTAAATTCGATAAAGAATTTTCTACTTTAGAAGTAGTTTTAAAGGAAATTGAAAGTAAACTGGGAGCTCTTAAGCAGGAGAGTGAAAAACAACAGAGGCAAATAGCTGAACTCGATGAAGCTGGAAGACCGAGAGATCGCAGATTGGACGCGTTGGAAAAGAAATTAACTCCGACTACTCAGACACTGGAACAGTATAAACTCAAGATTATTGACCTGGAAAGTGGCAGTCGTAGACAGAACCTGCGAATAATAGGAGTCTGTGAAGATGTTGAGAGTTGTGAGCTTACTAAATCCTTTTCTCGGTTTTTAATGGACGTGTTCGGCTCTGAAGCTTTCTCTACTATCCCTATATTCGATCGTGCGCATCGTGCTCTGAGACAGAAACCCCCTAAAGAGGGGAAACCCCGGCCTGTTATACTTCGATTCCACTATGTGCAAACCAAGGAGCATTTAATTCAAATTGCCCATCAGAAAGGGGTTATTGAACACGGGGACCTGAAGTTTTGACTGGTTGAAGACTATAGTCCAGAGGTGATGCAAGAAAGATTGCTTTTTAAACCAGTGATGTCCGAGCTTTACCAAAGAAAGTTTCAACCATCTCTGCTATTTCCAGCCCGTTTAAGGGTTGTTCTGCCTGACAAATCACATAAATGGTTTAAATCCGTGGGAGAAGCTCAACAAATCCTTGACGACCAACGATCGATCCCAGCTGTCTAGTAAATTGAATGACTCTTCATGTCTGTATTCATTTGGTTTATAAGTTAGTAATCAGTTCACAGATTTAGACTTTTGAAGTTTGGAGATTTTTGCCATTGGTTTGATAACACTTGTACTCTGTTTTGGAGTTTGGATGTTTATTATGCTTTTATGTTTAAGTTTCTTTTGTTACTTTATTATTTTCAATTGTTCATCTTTTGAAAATAATTAAGAAATTGATTTGATGATTGACTGTTTTTTTTCTTTGAAGTATTATTAAGATTGTATTCCAGTGTTGTTTATAGCATTCCTTTCTCAATGTTTTGACTAAGGTGGAAGTTTGCATTTTTCTCAATTTTTTCGTGTCTGTATTCATTTAGTTTATAAATTATTAACCCGTTTATTGATCTGACTGTTAGAGTTTGAAGTTTTTTCTGATCTGGTGATTGAATGTTTTTTTCCTGAAATATTTATAAGATTGTATTCTGTTTCACTTTTTTAAGATTTTGCTTCTTAAGATGTTTTGCAAATATGGCATTCCTTTCTCAATGTTTTGACTGGGTGGTATTTTACATCTTTTTTTCAATTTTGGAGACTTGCCACCAAGAGAGTGGGGGTACGGGAGGTGCTAGTTAGCTTTCTGGCTGTCTATTGGCCAGTGGGGGGTGGGACTATCTTTAGTTTAGTTTTTTTACTTCTGGGCTGAACTGAAACTACAAATATGTCTGAATTGTCGTAACTTCTGGTTCCCCTTTAAACCTTTTTCCCTCTTCCTGATTCATGAGTTTCCTATGCAGGAAGGTTAACCCTTTACACGCTATATAGTTTACTCAAATAAAATGGATAATATTATTAACTTTATCTCATGGAATATGAATGGCTTGAATCATCCGATTAAATGGAAGAAGATTTTAAAAGTTTTTCATAGATTGAATGCTCAGATTATCTTTTCCCAGGAAACTCATGTGAGGAAGGAGGATAATCAGTGTTTCTTTAGGATTTGGAAGAGACAGAAATTTCATTCTAATTCACAGGCTAAGGTGAAAGGTGTATCTATTTTTATAGACTCTTCAATTTCATTTGTTCACTATGAAACAATCTCAGAACCGAATGGTAGATTTCTATTAATTACTGATTTACTTTATAACCAAAAAGTTGTTATGGTTAATATCTATGCACCAAATGTCAACTATCCCAAATTCTTTAAACATTTATTTGCATCTCTTCCTAATTTAAGTGAATATATGTTGATAATGGGCTTTAACTGTTGTCTGAATCCTTTGATAGACAGGTCTGCATCCAATCAGGTACCTCCAAACAAATCTGCTATTCTTATTAATTTCTTTTTAGTTGACTCCAGAATTTTAGATATTTGGAGGTTTCTACATCTTAACAATAAAGAGTTCTCATTCTTTTCTCATGTATATCATAATTATTCTAGAATTGACTACCTTTTTATTGACTCTCAATTAGTTCCGTCTGTTACTGCCTGTGAGTATAATGAAATAGCCATTTCCGATCATGCGCCTTTGAAACTATCAATCAAATTAACTGATGTAACTTTTCGCGCTAGGCAATGGCGGTTCAATTCTACTTTACTTCAGGACTTAAACTTTGTTAACTTTATTAAAGAACAGATCGCTTTTTTCTTTTCAACTAACTTTTCTGAAGAAATTTCCAGTGGGATACTATGGGATACTTTTAAAGTATACATCCGTGGTCAAATTATATCATATTCTGCTGGATTGAAAAAACAAATTAATAATGAAATACGTACATTGGTTGATACAATTAAAGAAATTGATAAAAAATATTCTGTTGCTCCTAATTTGGAGCTTTATAAAAAGAGAGTTGAACTTCAGATGCAGCACAGTTTGTTTTTAACATCCCCGATTGAAAATCAATTACTTAAAACTAAGAGTTAATTTTATATACATGGTGATAAATAGGGTAAATTATTGGCCAACCAATTGAAAATTGCTTCAGCTAAATGTCAGATTATTAAAGTTCGTAAACAGGATGGTAGTTTGATGGTTGACCATGACAAAATTAATAAATCTTTTCAAGAATTCTATACCTCTTTATACCAATTAGAATTTCCTGATGATTCTACCATAATGCATGAATTTTTAAGGAAATTGAATATTCTGAAATTACCACTTAATGAACATTTAGCATTAGATGCACCCATCACAGAAGAAGAAATAAAGAAAGCAATTTCTTTGATGAATTCTGGTAAAGTACCTGGTTTGGATGGGTATATAGTAGAATTTTTCAAATCTTTTTCAAATCTACTTTCTCCTTGGTTATGTAGAATCTTTAAGGATGATTGATCTGTTGGTAAATTACCACAAGCCTTTTATGAAGCATCTATTTCTTTAATTCCTAAAAAAAGATAAAGACCCCACTGAATGTGCATCATATAGACTGATATCCTTGATGAATGTGGACTCCAAAATATTGGCAATTAGATTGGGGAATTCTTTGCCACAAATTGTCTCTGATGACCAGACAGGATTTATTAAAAATCGTTATTCATATTTTAATGTTAGGAGGTTAATGAATATTGTTTATACTCCTTCATCTAAAACCCAGAATGTGTTATTTCGCTTGACGCCAAGAAGGTGTTTGATGGGGTTGAATGGGAATATTTATTTAATATGCTTGAGAAATTTAATTTTAGCCCAAAGTTTATATCTTGGATTAAATTGATATATCATACACCTTTGGCTTCTGTACTTACCAATAATCAGAGATCCCCCTTTCGAGGTACTAGACTGGGCTGTCCTTTAAGTCCCTTACTATTTGATATTGCCCTGGAGCCCTTGGCAATCGCTCTTCGTGATTCACCCAATGTATTTGGCATTATTCGTGGGAATGAGATACATAAGGTATCACTATATGCAGATGACCTGTTATTATATATCTCTAACCCAGAGAAATCCATCCCTGCAATAAAATAACTATTTGCTCAGTTTGGTACTTTTTCTGGTATAAATTGAATCTTAATAAGAGTGAACTTTTCCCATTAAATATGCAAGCTCCGATCTATAGACAATCACCACTCAGACTGGTTACTGATTACTTTATTTATTTGGGCATTAAAATTACTAAGAAGCATAAGGATCTATTTAAAGTTAACTTTTTACCCTTAATTGATCATGTTAAACAACTGCTTACTAAATGGTCCCCAATGTGCTTATCGTTGATTGGTAGAATTAATACTATTAAGATGATTATTCTACCTAAATTTCTGTATCTATTTCAGGCAGTATCAATTTTCATTTTCAAATCCTTCTCTGATATTATTGACTCTAAAATTTCTTCATATATATGGCAGAATAAAAATCCTAGATTAAGTAAGAAATATTTACAGAAATCAAAAAAGGAGGGAGGTTTGGCAATGCCGAATTTTAGATTCTATTATTGGGCAATTAATATTTGATATTTAATGTTTTGGACACAAGATCTGGATGAAATTCTTTGTCCACGATGGGTGAACCTCGAGTGCGAGTCTGTACAGGGGTTCTCATTGGCTTCTATCTTCGGGGCCTCGCTTCCCTTTGCACTTACTAAACTGAATACACAAATGACTAATCCAATAACTAAACATACAATACGAATATGGTTTCAATTTCGTAAATTTTTTGGATTGAATAAATTTATCCTATCAAGTCCTATTATATCTAAATTTTTCTTCCAACCTTCCAGAATTGATCAGGCTTTTCTTTAATGGAGAACAAAGGGAATAACATGTTTTTGTGACTTATTCATGGATAACTGTCTCATATCTTTTGAACAGTTGTCTAATAAATATAATTTGCCTAGATCACATTTTTTCAGATATTTACAGATTAGAAACTTTTTGAATATTATATTACCTACTTTTCTGGTATCACATCAAACATCAAACTGAAATTACTGGGGAAAAAAAATCAGGTTTAGACCCCTATCAGAAGAGTTTAATAACAATTATTATGATCTGATTATGAAAATACATCTAGGTACATCTTATAAAATTAAGAATGAATGGGAAAGAGAACTTCAGGTACCTTTACCTATAGAGAAATGGGAGAAAATTCTCCAAATAGTTAACACTTCTTCAATGTGTGCTAGACACGCCTTGATACAATTTAAGGTAGTTCATAGGGCCCATATGTCCAAGGATAAGTTAGTTTATTTTTATTGCCATATAAATCCTGTCTGTGACAGATGTAGGTCTGAGCTAGCTTCTTTGACACATATGTTCTGGTCTTGTCCTCTTTTGGAAAAATATTGGAAAGCTATCTTTGATACTATTTCAGCAGTTTTGCGTATTGATTTACAACCTCATCCTATTACTGCAATTTTTGGATTACCAGTGATGGACTCTAATCAATGATCCCCTTCAGCTTGCTGTTTGTCTGCATTTGTTACATTAATAACCAGAAGATCCATTTTATTTAAATGGAAAGATTCTAATCCCCCTACTACATTTCAATGATTTTCCCAAACTATAACATGCTTAAACTTGGAAAACATTAGGAAATTTGGTTAAATTTGGAGAAACTTTGAGACCATTTATTCAACATTTTCTTATGATGTAGCTGACCTTTTTCGAATCTTTCTCAATAACTTTTTGTTCGTGTATAAAGGAGCGGAGTTAATGGCAAATAATGATTTTAACTGATGAAACAAGGCAGCCCAGCTTTTGTTTTGTTTTGTTTTGTTTTTATTCTGTTTTTTTTTTGTTAGTTTAGAAGATTTTTCTCTTGTAAAAATCTTTTTTCTTTGAATCGTTTTCCTGTTTAGTTACTAAGAGATTGGGAATCTTAGATTACAAATGTTACTCGGAGTCTGTGTCTGTATACGTTAACCGTTATTAATGTGATCCCGATCTCTTTGTATCACTACCATTGTTATGTTTATCTATTTGAAACTTAATAAAAAAAGATTGATAAAGAAAGAAAGTCGGGGTGTGAAAGGTTACGAGGAGAAGGTAGGAAAACAGGGTTGAGAATGGATCAGCCATGATGAAATGTCAGAGCCGACTCAATGGGCCAAATGGCCTAATTCTGCTCCTCTGTCTCAAGGTCTTATAGATATCTCAATCGAGTCCAGAGAATTCTTAAGTGCATGGGTGGGCTGCCAGAGGTCATGGTCCACAACTGGACCATTGACATGGGTAGGAGGAGTGACGAGGTCCTGCAAAGTGAGTTCAGGGTGTTAGGAGCTAAGTTAAAGGACGAGACCTGCAGGGGAGTGATCTCAGGATTTCTACCTGTGCCATTTATTAGTGAGGCTGGAAGTAGGAAGATTATACAGTTTAATACATGGCTAAGGAGTTGGCCTAGGAGAGAGGGCTTCAAATTTTTGGATCATTGGGCTCCCTTCCAGGGAAGGTGGGACCTGCACAGAAGAGATGATTTGCACCTGAACTGGAGGGGGACTAATACCCTAGTGGGAAGGTTTCCTAGTGCTGCACAGGGGGTGGGGGGGTTAAACTAGAGTTGCAAGGGGATGGGAACCAGAGTGACAGAACAGACAGTGGAGAGGTTGTGGAGAAAGTCTACACACAAAGTCAGGAATCAAAAGGTTGACCATGGTGGGACTAATGTTCTGAGATGTGTATATTTCAATGCAAGGAGTATTGCAGGAAAGGTGTATGAGCTCAGGGCCTGGATCTGCACATGCAATTATGACATTGTAGTCGTAAGTGAGACTGGGTTGCAGGAGGGGCAGGACTGGCAACTCAATATTCTGGGGTTCCGTTGTTTTAGATGTGATAGAGTGGAGGGGGGAATTAAAGGGGGAAGGGTGGCATTACTAGTCAGGAAATTGTTACAGCAGTGATCAGTCAGGACTGACTGGAGAGCTCGTCTAATGAGGCTTTATGGGTAGAAACGAGGAATAAGAAAGGTTTGACCACATTAATTGGATTATATTATGGACCACCCAAGACTCCGCAGGATTTAGAGAGGCAAATTTGTAGAGATAACAGACTGTTGCAAAAAACATAAAGTTGTGATATATGGCCTCCTCTACCATCAAGATGAATCCACACTCAGGTTGGAGGAACAACACCTTAAATACCGGCTGGGTAGCCTCCATCCTGATGGCATGAACATTGACTTCTCTAACTTCCGTTAATGCCCCTCCTCCCCTTCTTACCCCATCCCTGACATATTTAGTTGTTTGGTTTTTTTTCTCTCTCTCTGCCCATCACTCTGCCTGTTCTCCATCTCCCTCTGGTGCTCCCCCCTCCCCCTTTCTTACTCCTGAGGCCTCCCGTCCCATGATCCTTTCCCTTCTCCAGCTCTGTATCACTTTCGCCAATCACCTTTCCAGCTCTTAGCTTCATCCCACCCCCTCCAGTCTTCTCCTATCATTTCGCATTTCCCCCTCCCCCCCTACTTTCAAATCTCTTACTATCTTTCCGTCAGTTAGTCCTGATGAAGGGTCTCGGCCCGAAACGTCGACAGTTCTTCTCCCTATAGATGCTGCCTAGCCTGCTGCGTTCCACCAGCATTTTGTGTGTGTTGTTGTGGAAGTTGTGATAGTTGGTTTTCACCTTTCCACAGACAGCTCACTGACACCAGATACTCTAGTAGATATTTCTTATGAACTGTGTTCACTGCAATCCGCAGCCTGTAATTTCCATTGTAACATCTAAACAATCTGGTGCTTTTGTGATCAGCTGGCGGTTTCGTCAAACTCTTGAGAGTGCAGGGACGGCCGAAGTGGCCATTGCTGGGGGTCGATGCTGCGTTGAGGCCTGATGGTGGAACTTTAGAACATCACAGTACATAAGCGTGATTAGTAAATCGTAGATATAATAATCCAAAAATAATTGTCAATGTGTTTTTGAGTAAAGAATGAATTTTTAGCCAACCTTTCTTGAAAAAAAAACAGATAGTTAAGCTTAGCTTACCTTGCTTGAAATTAATTTCTTTCTTCCCATTTCATAAATTTTAAAAAATCACAAGGCAAACATAATAAATGTTTGTTAAATAACTGGCTTAAGCCAAAATGGGATTTAATTTTTCTAAAGGTAGGCTCAGTAGATTTAACTTAAATAAAGGTTGCAAATTGATTTTAACTAATGCTATTTACAACATGAAAATTTATTGACAATGTTGAATAGTAAAATTACTAAAAAAAATAATCCAAAGCAATGTGAATGAAAATAAAGCTTAAGACACAATTTTATACAAGATTTTGAAAAACATTTTCTTACTAAGTGACATGGTCAGGCTCAGATAGAGGCCTAGCATGTGAAACCTGTGCTTGTTTTTTGCTGCACAAATACTCAATCCTGGGTCAAACTTGAGATAAACACACACAGATTTCACCTTCAGCTGAAATGAGACGATTTCTGTCCTTGTTCTTGATGCATGTTAAACAAGAGGAAGCTTGCTCACACATGTAAGAAGTTGAAAACTGCAGCAGGATGTTCATTGCTTTCCTACAATTGGCAGGATACTCGTCATTCACAGAAATCTAGAACCTGTCCAGGGGCAGGTCAGTAAATCCCATCTTGAGAGCACGACCAGAGTGCAGCTCACAAAGTTCTTGCTCTTCTCTCAAAGTCAAGTTCTCAGACTGAGCAGAAGATTCAGAGAAAGGGTCTCTCACCCAGTCATACACTTGTGTTGAAAGGGAGGAAAAATACTGTTCAGTTTTGTTCTGCAGTTCTTCTGGGTGGTTTTCAATAAGACTCGAGACTTTTTGATATCCTTCCTCACTCTCAAGCCAGAGCAGCAGTGGAAACTTTTCAAGATTTCCTTTTGCAACATGACTTTTCCAAAGATTCAGTTCCTTTTAAACCCAAGAATCTTGTCATTTGAAATCAAAACATTTTCTCCAGAGCCTTGCAGAGACTTGTTCAACTGGTTCATAGGATGAAAAATGTCTGTTCAGTAAGCTAGCTTGAACAACCACTCTTCATCTTCAAAGCACTCAGCAATATCTGGCCTACTATTTCCCTGAAAGTACTCCTGCAATTCATCTTTCAGCTTAAACAACTCCTCCTCTGCTAAGCCACCAGAGTTTTGTATGTAGCACGAGATTGGTGTCCAGGTTTTCGCAAAGTTTTTAAACATTCTCAAGTGAACTGGCCTTTGTTTGACAAAGTTAACTGTTTTGTAGCATCATCCAGAACTTTTTTCATTCCATCTCGAGAGTTTTTGACATCAGCACCTCTGTGAAGAAAGCAGTGTGTTGTGACAATGCCAGGATTCTTTACAAGAGAAACAAAACCTCTCATTGAGCCAACCATTAATGGAGCACCAAGAGTACAGATGCCAACACATTTCCTCCAAGATAGACCTTTTGTTTCCAGATATGAAGACAAAACATTATCTTGGCCTTTGCTTCTTTTGGGCAGTTCTTCGCAACAGATAAAGTTTTCTCAAACTTCAGCATCATTTACAAATCTTACAAATGCTACAACATGACATTTATTGGTGAAATCTGTTGACTCACCAGCCTGGATAGAGAAGCTGTTGTTTTTTCACACAACCTCTTCAGCATCATGTGATATGTCATCAATACGTTGACTTGCGTACTGTTGGAGAGTGGCCGCCTTCCCACCCAAACAAAAGCCATGCTGGAGCCCGTTCTCGAGCTACTATATGCAATTGGCTGTGTTCTTCTCACACACAGAGGACGCGCTACAGGCTGCAGTCACTCAATTCACCAAGGCTGCAAGCCAAGGGCTTTGGGGTTAACAGTCAGTCTGAAGGAAACAATGATCCTCCATCAGAAGCCCCCTCATAGCGTTTATGACCTACCTCAACTCACTATTGATGACCACCCTCTCACAGCAGTTGAGCAGTTCACCTACCTGGGTAGTGTTATCTCTAACGACACTACGGCAGTAAGGGATGTTGACAGATGACCTGCCAGAGCCAGTGGAAACGTGTGTGGAAGAACCACCAGCTGAGTCCGTCCACAAAAATCCAGGAGTACAGGGCCACTGTCATCAAAACACTGCTATATGGCTCCGAAGCCTGGGTCTTGTACCACAAGCAAATCCAGTCGTTCGAACGCTTCCATCAGCACCACCTCTGCTCCATCATAGGTATCAGCTGGCAGGGTCGTGTCTCCAGCAACGAGGTCCTGGAGAGGGCCCACCCTCCAAGCATTGAAACCACGTGTCTCGCATGGACAACTCCTGGCTATCAAAAGCAGTACTCTACGGAGAACTCTCATGGCAAGAGAGATCGTGGTGCCCCGTGCAAGAGGGACAAAGACTAACTAAAGCAGCAGCTCTCTCAGGCAAATATGGAGGTCAATGAGTGGCAGCTGCCGGCTCGTGACAGAGACTGCTGGAGAATGCTGGTCCACAGAGCAGCTTAGAATTGTGAGGAATCCAGAAGAGTGACTGCTGAGGAAAAGAGGAGATGCAGGAAGGGTCCCACTACTCAAGCACCCACATCCCAGCTGTCCCTGTGTCCCTACTGCTCCAGAGTCAGCAGATCCAGAATTGGCCTCTACGGCCACCAATGATCCTGCCATCGCTCCTGAAGACCCTTCTTCCCTCCTGATCTTCACAAGTGAAGAACCAGCCATCATCAACATTGAGCGTGAAATGTTTTCAATTTCTCACACTGCATCTTGTTCTAGCATTTTACCCACTATAATTTTACATGCTGGTGTTATTAGGTTCTAACCAACTGTGTGACTTTTCCTTTTCTGGGTTACAAGTTCTGCTCCTAAATAACTCGCTTCCTGGCTCACTTTACTGTCTGTGACTTTATTTACAAAAGCTTTTCTCTGCTTTGAGATTCCAATAGCCATTTAAAATAACCAGCACTTCTATGTTCCTTATTGCTGTGATTTGTAAATAAGCGTCTTTTCAATTTTGCTGGAAGGTTTTGCTTTGAGGCTGTTTGTATAACACCCTGCTTGAGAGTTTTACTGCTATGCGGTAGGCATTTCATTTCAGCAGTCTGTTCTGTGTTCAGCCTGTTCGGGTTTGACCTGAGATGATAAACTTTGTTATTCAACTTAGGAATGTGGTGTCAGCCAATCAGGATGGTGGAATTGGGAGAAGGATCTGGAGAATGCTGGGTTGAGTTATTTTTGACAGGAGTTAGGGGAAGACAGGAGGAAAAATGGCCGAGAATGCCCTCCCTGTTGCAAAAGGTCAATATAGTTGACAAACAGCAGCGATCCCTGCAGGACACCACTCGTCAGAGAGGCAACTGTCTACAACCACCCTCTGGCTTCACCCATGGAACCAATGTCTGATCCAATTTCTTACCTCATTTTGAATGTCCAGCGACTGAACCTCCTTGACCAACCTCCCATCCCTGTCAAAAGCCTTGCTAAAGTCCATGTAGGCAACATCCACTGGCTTGTCTTAATCAATTTTCCTGGTAACTTGCTTGAAAAGCTCTAAGATTAATTAGACATGACCTTCCATGCACAAAGCCATGTTGACTGTCCCTAATCAGTCCCTATCTATCCAAATATTCATATATCCGGACCTGTAGAATACCTTCCAATAACTTTCCCACTACTGATGTCAGGCTCTCTGGCCTATAACTTCATGGTTTATTCTTATAGTCTTTCTTAAACAACAGAAGATTAGCTATCCTCCAATCCTGCAGCACCTGAACCATGGGTAAGGATAATTTAAGTATCTCTGGTAGGGTCCCGGCAATTCCTGAACTTGCCTCCTGCAGGGTCTGAGGGAACACCTTGTTATCAGATGCATGGCTGTACAAACGTTTGTTCGAGATGGATTCCAAGCGACGTTCGGAAAGAGGGGTGTGCATTCACGCCGACTGAGGGTCCAACGCATGGGTGACAGACAAGTTCAAGATGAGCTCCAATTTCAGTGCACATTTGACTGTTTAAAAAGTAATAGGCCCCTTTTTGTTTTTTTCTTCTTTCTTTAATTTAATAACTGCTTAAATTAACATTCTTAAATATACTTCTTTATAATTGTATGCAGCGTACGATCTGTTATTTCTTGCCGACGAGTGATTGCAAGGGGCAGTAAATCATACAGCCTTCACACAAACTGGAGTTTCTCACCATGGAGTCCAGTGGTTGTTAACGAGGGGCTAATGAACTGCATTTCCAGAGACGCCCAATAAAAAAGGTTTCATTTGCCACAGACAAGGCACAATGGAATAGGATAACTCGGATCCCCAGCCCATGTAAAACCCATTGATAAGTAGCTTTCATTGTAAAGACGGACTTCTTTGTGACTGTTGTTGGACATGACTCAGAAGATTGTAATTCAAAAATTGCCACGTTGGACCATCAGACATGTCTGTAAAACACAATAGTTAATAAAATATAAAAATGGGCGAGTCCATTCAATGCTTGGAAAACGCACTTCACGCTCATCAGCCTGCCGTCCTCCCCTCCTGCGATACAGCGCTCATCAATTATCAACGGCCAGTTAAAATCTGAGAATAGACTCAGGCAAATAAACAGGGTGCTACTGCGCACTGTCATACTGGGCTGAGAGACCTCCGACAAGTTTGTTAACGGGGCTGTTCGGTCACTGCCAACCACTGAGAGCATTAGCATCGTGCATTGTGCGGTTCAAACAATGATATTTATTTTTTTAATCACAATCTCTCACGGAATCCCTAGTGACCTCTGACAGACGACCCCCCCCATTGTATATTTATATCTAATATTTCTACTTCCTATGTGTAATATCTTACATTTGCTTACATTAAATTTCATCTGCCATTTATCTGCCCACATCAGGATTTTGTTTAGACCTAACTGTATTGATTCTGATGGCTGAATGTTATCAGCCCATCCCCATAGTAAATAAACTTTATTTGTTATGTGCTTATCCAAATATTAATGTAAAGTAAAAACAGCAGTAGCCCCAGAATTGATGCTTGTGGAATCCCACTTTTAACATCTTCCAGCAGTGGAAATGTTCCTCTCACCATAACTCATTGTTTTCTGTTTTTTGAGCCAATTCTGCACCCATTGGCACACATTACCCTGAATCCCTACCTCCTGTGATTTGATTATTCACCTCTTGTTAGATACCTTGTCAAACACCTTCTGGAAGTCCAAGTAAATTATGTCAACTGCTCTATTGCTATCATAAAGGATCTGGCAAGTGTGGACTGGGGCAGGTTGATTTCTGGCAAAGGTGTATTTGGTAAGTGGGAGGCCTTCAAAGGTAAAATTTTCAGAGTGCATCGTCCTGTCAGAATAAAATGCAAGGTTAACAGGTTTAGGGAACCTTGGTTTTCAAGAGATAATGCTCTGGGAGAATCCTGAGGAATTCTACAGATACATTAAGAGCAAAAGGATAGATCTTGAAGATCAGAATGGTAACCTATGCATGGTTCTGAAAGAGATGAGGGAGTTCGTAAATGGGTTATTTGCATCTGCATTTTCTCAAGAGATGGACACAGAGTCTATAGAAGCAAGGTGATGGACACATTACAGAGGAGGTGGCATTTGCTGTCTTAGGCAAATTAGGGTGGATAGATCTCCAGGGAATAACAAGGTGTTCCCTCAGACTCTGTGGGAGGCAAGTTCAGGAATTGCTGGGACCCTACCAGAGATACTTAAATTATCCTTACCCATGGTTCAGGTGCTGCAGGATTGGAGGATAGCTAATCTTCTGTTGTTTAAGAAAGACTATAAGAATAAGCCATGAAGTTATAGGCCAGAGAGCCTGACATCAGTAGTGGGAAAGTTATTGGAAGGTATTCTACAGGTCCGGATATATGAATATTTGGATAGATAGGGACCGATTAGGGATAGTCAACATGGCTTTGTGCATGGAAGTCATGTCTAATTAATCTTAGAGTTTTTCAAGCAAGTTACCAGGAAAATTGATTAAGACAAGCCAGTGGATGTTGCCTACATGGACTTTAGCAAGGCTTTTGACAGGGATGGGAGGTTGGTCAAGGAGGTTCAGTCGCTGGACATTCAAAATGAGGTAAGAAATTGGATTAGACATTGGTTCCATGGGTGAAGCCAGAGGGTGGTTGTAGACAGTTGCCTCTCTGACAAGTGGTGTCCTGCAGGGATCGCTGCTGGGTCCTCCGGTACCAACAATCTGGTACACTGCATCAGCAAATTTGTGGATGACACCACATTGGGAGTGTAGTGGACCATGAGGAAAACTATCAAAGCTTGCTGTGGGATCTGGACCAGCTGGAAAAAATGAGCTGAGAAATGACTGATGAAACTTAACACAGAAAAGTGTGAGGTGTTGCACTTGGAGAGGACCAACCAGGGTGGTTCTTACACAGTGAACGGTCGGGCACTGAGGAGTGCGGTAGAACAGAGGGTTCTAGGGAAACAGACCCATAATTCCTTAGAAAGGGTCCTAAAGAAAGCTTTTGGCACATTGGCCTTCATAAATCAATGCATTAATACAGGAGATGTATGTTATGTTGATGTTATATAAGATGTTGGTGAGGCCTAAAATGGAGTATTGTGTGCAGTTTTAATCACTTACTTACAGGAAACATGTAAACACGATTAAACGAGTGCAGAGAGAATTTACAAGGGTGTTTCTGGGCTTGAGGACCTGAGTTACAGGGAAAGGACAAATAGATTAGGACTTTATTCCCTAGAATGAGGAGCGATTTGATAGAGGTTTACATAATTAGAGATGCAGTAAATACTGAGAGTTTCTACTAAGATTGGGTGAGACTACAACTAGAGGTCATGGGTTAAGGGTGAAAAGTGAAATATTTAAGAGGAACATAAGGGGGAACTTCTTCACTCAGGGGATGGAGCTGCCAGCACAAGTGGTAGATGTGGCTTCGATTTCAACATTTAGGAGAAGTTTGGATAGGTACATGGATGGGAGGGGTATGGGTGGCTGTGGTCCGGGTGCAGGTTGATGGGACTAATGGTTTGGCACAGAGTAAATGAGCTGAAGGACCTGTTTTTGTGCTGCAGTGTTCTATGTCTCTATGATGAGCTGAATGGTCTAATTCTGCTCTTATATCATTGAACAACAAATTTTATCAAAAGTGTTGCTTCCTCAGAATTTATTTTTCTGTTTATATAGACCACTTGAAGCTGAACACAAATATAATTTCAGCCTATTTGTATCACACAGGAATTAGGAGAAGTAAGAGATTAACTTCCATTGAAAATACGTGTTTAATTGCATAACAGCATTGACACTTTGCAGTAGTTCAACTAAGCTAAAAATGTTTTGTTGATGATTTTCGTTTGTACTCAGTGTCTGAGGCTTCTCGCTTAAATGTCCAACAATAATCAGCCAGCATTAATGGATTCCAGTGTTCCTGATACCGTTTCTCCGTGACTGCAATGTCCTGGGGAATCCTTTCACCGTGCTCGTCACTGACAGCGCCAAAATTTACAGCGAAGAAGTCTAAATGGAAAAGCAGAAAATGAATCTTTAGTGACTCGTTGCACTTCATGGCTTTGTATGTTTGAAGCATGTTGTCAAACTAACTGTATGTACTTTGGTGCTCTGTAGTTGCCAAGAAAATGTTCAGCAACATCCTTGAATGCCTTCCATGTGATTTTCTCCGGTCCCACTAGAAGTTCTTTGAATTGCCTGTCATTGACGACCTGTTTGATTTGTGGACCGACAAAAATGCCTTCCTTAATCTTGACATCAGTTATTCTGACTTGAATTACGAATTGAAATAACAAATATAAGCAATTTCTTAAAAATGGTGCATGATAGGCAAATTTCATAGTGATTTTCACGATCTTTGTTGTCCTGTGTATTTTATGCTCTGATGTCCTCATATTCTTCCTTGGGTAAGGAGACCAAACAGGACACAGCACCGAGGAATTAAATCACTTATTTGTTTGTGCCCTTGAATTAAGGCAGTGGAAAGGAGAAAAGGAAAATGGCTGGGATGAAAGTGTTATAATTTCATGGCAACTGGGGTATCAGGCCCAGAGAGATAGTTTTGTATGTGAGACTGATAGCTGAACAATAACAGTGATTCAAAATACTTGACTTCAACAATCTTGTGGTACAAAGATTGCTGGCAGAAATCCAATCTTAACACATCCCAGGAGACAGTATCTTCAAGCACATTACCGATGCCATTTTAATCTTAAAGCTAATTTTGAAATGCACTAAGATTACCCAGGTGAAAGGCAGTGGTTCTGGTCATAGCAAGGCATCGCTCTTTATCGGCAGTGATACCAGTGAAGTCTTTTGAGTTGATATACAGCTCACAGTTCCATGTGTGACAACCATCGTACTTGCCAAATTATTGCAACAGCACGGAAATTCTCCTTGAATAATGCATGACTCAGGTACTCAGGAGGTGCAGAGAAATATTAGCAATAGAGTAAGAGTGATTGGCCAGACCAATGCTCAGCAACTACTACAGACTAGCAGAAGGCTGAAAGATTCTGACAGTAGAACAGGTGCAATTGTTTCAAGTAAATTCTAATGTGTTTGATCAGTGTGTTTTGTATAAATTAAAACTATTTTTAATTTGTTCCCTCTAAATTTTCCATTTGTCCAATCAGTGGATTTACAAAATTTCATCTGAAATGTTGCTCTCTCTCCTTCTCCCTTTCCCTGCTTTTCTCTCTCTCTCCCTCTCCCTCCCTCTCCCTCTTTCTATCTCTTTCTCTCACTCTCTCTTTCTCTTTCTTTCTCTCTCCCTCTCTCCCTCTCTCCCTCCCTCCCTCTCTCTCCCTCCCTCTCTCTCCCTCTCTCTCCCTCCCTCCCCCTCTCTCTCTCTCCCCCTTTGTCTCTCTTGGCCTCTCTCCCTCTCCCTCCCCCTCTCTCTCCACGCCTCTTCTCCCTCTCACTCGCTGCTACAGAGGATGGTGCCAAAGTCTTGGTCTTACTTCCTCACGTACTGCTTATTAGGCCACTAGTGTTTAGGGCAGCAATGAAGGTCTCCATCTCTGGCAGTATTCAGTTCTTCCTTCATTGTGTCAGTAGCTTGGTTTTCACTACTGTCAGTCACGTAAGTCCTGGGTGGAGACTTGGGAATCCCTCACACTCAGATGTAGAAGGATTCTTCATAAAAAATGCAAAATGCTGGCAGAATTCAGCAGGCCAGACAGCATCTATGGGAGGAGGTAATAACGACATTTCGGGCCGAAACCCTTCATCAGGAGTGAAGTAACATGGGATGGTCGAGGGGGGATAAGAAGTGGGGGGAGGGATGAAGTAGAGAGCTGGGAAGTGATAGGCTGGAGGGAAATGGGCTAGGGGGAAGGTGGAGAATTATGGGAAATAAAAGAGAAAGAAAGGTAGGGCTGGGGGGAGAGTTTATAGTGAGGGGGGAAAAAGAGAGAGAAAGAGAACCAGACTAAAATAATAGATAGGGATGGGGGTAAGGGGGGGGCAGGGGTATCAACGGAGGTCAGTGAGTTGGATGTTCATGCCGGCAGGAAGGAGGCTACCTAGGCGGGAGATAGGGTGTTGCTTCATCAACCTGCGTGTGGCCTCATCTTGATGGTAGAGGAGGCCATGGACAGACATGTCGGAGTGGGAGTGGTCTGTGGAATTGAAGTGTGTGGCCACCGGGAGATCCCACCACTGCTGGAGGACTGAGCACCGGTGTTCGGCGAAACGGTCTCCCAGTCTGCGGCGGGTCTCCCCAATGTATAAATGGCCACATCGGGAGCACCGGATACAGTATATCACCCCAGTCGACTCACAGGTGAAGTGGTGCCTCACCTGAAAGGACTGTCTGGGGCCTGGGATGGTGGTGAGGGAAGAAGTGTGGGCCATGGCCTCCTCTACCGTCAAGATGAGGCCACACGCAGGTCGATGGTGCAATACCTTATCTCCCGCCTAGGTAGCCTCCTTCCTGCCGGCATGAACATCCAACTCACTGACCTCCGTTGATACCTCTGCCCCCCACCCTTACCCCCATCCCTATCTATTATTTTAGTCTGGTTCTCTTTCTCTCTCTTTTTCCCCCCTCACTATAATCTCTCCCCCCAGCCCTACCTTTCTTTCTCTTTTATTTCCCATAATTCTCCACCTTCCCCCTAGCCCATTTCCCTCCAGCCTATCACTTCCCAGCTCTCTACTTCATCCCTCCCCCCACTTCTTATCCCCCCTCGACCATCCCATGTTACTTCACTCCTGATGAAGGGTTTCGGCCCGAAACGTCGTTATTACCTCCTCCCATAGATGCTGTCTGGCCTGCTGAGTTCTGCCAGCATTTTGTGTTTTTTATGGATTCTTCATTACTGTTTCTGTAACAGTTTTGTTTGACCAGTCAGGGTTGTTAGCCCTGAGCTGAACCCCTGAACCTGGAGGACCAATGGACCACTCTTAGTCTGGCCTCTACCCTTTGACCTCTTTGGCATAAGTGACCCTACCAAGAGACAAAGCCTAAAGCCCTGATTCCAGTCAGCATAACTCTCTGGGTCATTGAGGCATGCAAGCCTCCAAAACTCAAGGTTGTGGTCCTCTTAGAGAACTCTTGTGTCTTGGGCAAGGTTTAATTGATGTGGATTAGACTCTGTAGTTCACTTTATAGGCGATTCTGGTTTCTGGTCACTCCTTTTTTAATGCCATTTTGTGCGATTCTGATCGGGGTGGACTGACTGTGGCCTGCAGTCAACGAACGACACAGCAGTAAATTGAAGTGAACTGAGCTGAAATGGAACATTTCTGCACTGTTTCTGGACTCTGCGGTTTGGTGTTTTATTTTCTGTGTGCTATTCGCTCATTTTTTTGCAAATTGTGTGATTTGTTTCTTTTTTGCGTGTTGGGTGTTTGAAGTTTTTATTTGAACGGGTTCCATGGTGTTTCGTTGTTTTGTGACTGTCTGTGGGGATGACTAATCTTAGGGCTGTATACTGAATACATACTTTGATAACAAATATACTTCGAATCTTTGTATAGCAGAAGTTTTTTGGCTTGCTGGGGACTCTGAAAACTGGGGATCTGTTCATTGGCTGCCCCAGCAATAAACAACAACAGTATCTACAAACCCTGCAAATCCTGTCCCAACCTTTTCTCAGGATGGTAATCCAGACCGTCCGCAGGCAATACTGAGGTTATGAGCAGCAACCTCCCGTTTATCTGATGTAGATAAGGAGACCACTTCGTCAAGCAACTTCGCTCTGCCACAAAAAGCGGCTCAGCCACCATTTTGATTCTACTTCCCATTCTCATTCTCATTTAATCGTTCAATTAAATCAGTAGCGCAAAACTAAAGATCCAAAAATGTAGTGGGTAGTCTTCATGAGTTCAATGTCCATTCAGAAATTGGATGGCGGAGGGAAAGAAGCTGTTTCTGAATCGCTGAGTGTGTGTCTTCAGGCTTCTGTACCTCCTCCCTGATGGTAGCAATGAGAACAAGGCATGACCTGGGTGATGGGGTTCTTAATGACGGATGCCGCCTTTTTGAGACAACACTCCTCGAAGATGTCCTTGAAACTACGGAGGCTAGAGCCCATGATGGAGCTGACTAATTTTACAACTCTCTGTAGCTTATTTCGATCCTGTGCAGTAGCTCCCCCCCCCCACCCATACCAGATAGTCCCTGACTTCTTATGTATTGCCAAGTCATTTTGTATTGATATGCAATATTAAAATACATTAGTTGTAGTTCTGTAGTTTATTTATCTGTTTGTTTAATTGATTGTTTGATTGAGATACAGTGCAGAATAGGCCTTTACAGACTTTTGAGCCACACCATCCAGTCACCCTGATTTAACTTTAGTGTAATCATGTGACAATTTACAATGACTAATTAACATACCAACCGGTACATCTTTGGACTGTGGGAGGAAACCAGAGCACCCGGAGGAAGTTTACCGTACAAACTCTTTGCGGGCGGTGGCAGGAATTGAACCGGAGTCACTGTACTTTAAGGCGTGGTGCTGACCACGACGCTACTGTGCCGTATAGTTTAGAAAAGGAAAGCATCAGGGTCTCCTCACAAACATGAGAAGATCTGCAGGTGCTGGAAATGCAAGTAACACACACAAAATGCTGGAGGAACTCAGCAGGCCAGGCAACATCTATGGAAAAGAGTACAGTCAATATTTCAGGCCGAGACCGTTCATCGGGACTGGAGAGTAAAGATGAGGCATCAGTGTCTGCATGGGATGCTCAAGTTGAGATTGATTTATTTACTGCGTGTACTGTACACTGAAACACACCGTGTGTACTAACATCCAACACAACCTGCTGGATGTGCTGGTGGCAGCCCACAAGTATAATACCATAAGACATAGGAGCACAATTAGGACATTTGGCCCATTAAGTCTGCTCTGTCATTTTATGGTGGCTGATCCACTTTCCCTCTCAGCCCTAATCTCCTGCCTTCTCCCAGTATCCCTTCACACCCTGACTAATCAACCTTCACTTTAAATGCACCCGCTGGCCTGCCCTCCATAGCCAACTGTGGCAACAACTTCCACAGATTCACCACCCTCTGAATAAAGAAATTCCTCTTCATCTCTGTTCTAAATGGACATCCCTCTATTCCGAGGTTGTGCCCTCTGGTCCTAGACTCCCCCACCAAAGGAAACATCCTCTTCACATCCACACTATCTAGGCTTTTCAACATTTGATAGGTTTCAGTGAGATCTCTCCTCATTCTTCTAAATTCCAGAGCCTTCAATCGTTGCTCATACGATAACCCTTTCATTCCTGCAGTCATTCTCGTGACCCTCCTCTGAACCGTCTCCAATATCAGCACATCCTTTATTATAAAACAGGCCCAACACTGCTCACAATACTCCAACTGAGGCCTCACCAGTGCTTTATAAAGCCTCAACGTTACATCCTTGTTTTTATATTCTAGTCAACTCCACACGGGGAGAACCCATCCGTGTCTGCGTGGCTTTCCTCCGGGTGCTCCAGTTTCCTCCCACAGTCCAAAGACGTACCGATTGGTAGGTTAATTGGTCATTGTAAATTGTCCTATGATTAGGCTAGGATTAAATCGAGAGATGGCTGGCCTAATCTGCACAGTATCTCAGTAAAAAAGCACATTCTGGTGCCACACTCTTCACAAGCAGCGGCAAACAGCAAAACAAGCCCTTTTCTCCCTCTCACCCACTCACAGCACAGGGCTTCCAGGATAGGATGCACCCAGGCCGGGCCTCTAGTGGACTCAAGCACTCAGAGGCACCTCTCTCAGAAGTCCCCACCTCTCTCGGAAGTTCCGGGAGTCTCCTGCATATTGATAGTGGCTCCCTGACGCCCGCAAATTACAGTATATACAATATCCCGGAAATTGATTTTTTGGAGAGGGAGAGGGAGAGAAAGAGTGAGAGTGAGAGGGAGCATCCTGATTGGCCTCTCTTTGTGCTAAGTAGACCTATCAGTTTTCTCTGTGGGCGGGCTTTACAGTCAACCTCAAAAATAATGACAGTGTTGCTGGCTGCACTGTTTGCAACAGTGACTTTTCTATTGCCCGTGGTGGGTTAAAATGTAAAAGACATGTTGAGGTGAATTTGACAGGTGCTGAAATGGTTGCCACAAGCGGACACAGGTTTAAGGTGCTTGGGAGTAGGTACAGAGGAGATGTCAGGGGTAGGTTTTTTACACAGAGAGTGGAGAGTGCGTGGAATGGGCTGCAGGTGACACGGTGGAGGCGGATACGATAGGGTCTTTTAACAGGCTCCTGGACAGGTACATGGAGCTTAGAAAAATAGAGGGCTATGGGTAACCCTAGTAATTTCTAAGGTAGGGACATGTTCGGCACAACTTTGTGGGCCGAAGGGCCTGTATTGTGCTGTAGGTTTTCTATGTTTCTATGCGTCATTCATTCATTAGCATAGCTAACGTTATTTAAACTAGCTGGCTAGCTGCTAAGGAGCTACTCTATTGATGTCCTACGTGATGAGACCAAACTCCCTGCAGACTTGCTTAAAGTTGTACAGGTTTCCCCCACAATAAAACTGATAGGTCTACTTAGCACAAAGAGAGG
Source organism: Hemitrygon akajei (assembly GCF_048418815.1). NCBI lineage: Eukaryota > Metazoa > Chordata > Chondrichthyes > Myliobatiformes > Dasyatidae > Hemitrygon > Hemitrygon akajei. Next base: position 127,491,895 of record NC_133130.1, on the reverse strand, counting down.
CCAATCAGGATGCTCCCTCTCACTCTCACTCTTTCTCTCCTTCTCCCTCTCCAAAAAATCAATTTCCGGGATATTGTATATACTGTAGAGCATTCCTATGAAACCGTTTGTAATCCGAAATGTCGTAAAGCGAAGAAGCAATTACCATTAATTTATATCGGAAAAATTTTTGAGTGTTCCCAGACCCAAAAAATAGCCTACCAAATCAAACCAAATAACATATAAAACCTAAAATAACACTGACATATAGTAAAAGCAGGAATGCTATGATAAATATACAGCCTATATAAAGTAGAAATATTGTAGGTACGGTGTAGTTTCACTTATCAAATTTGGGAAGACAGCGAACCAAAATCGATTCGGAGAAAAAAAATCAGCACATACACGTATGTGCACGTATATGCCTACACGCATACGTACGTATACACATACGCACGTACACGCCTACGCAAACAACTGCCCACACAAGGCTTCACGGTCCTTGTAGTCTTTCTTGGGGTAAACACACGTGTAAAGCGGGCGTCTGTTTTTCATAAAAGTGAAAATCCACTTTGGTTAGCGAAAACAGGTACTAATGTAGGTCTTTCGTAACAGCAAGCTGTGGTAAAGCGAACGTTCGAAAAGCGGGGGCCACCTGTAATAGAATAAAAAACGACTCCGTGATAATATAAGTACATATTTTAATGTCACATTTTCTGCACATACCCAACTTGGTTTACAGATTAGACAAAATCACTGAACAAAGTATTACACACACCCTTGAAGGTTGACCGGGGGTGGGGGGGGGGGGGGAAGTGGGATATGGGGGAGGGGGAGGGGTGCTACCTCCCTGAAATGAGTTTTTGCAGGGTGGGATGTCTGAGACACTGGTCGTCTGACTTCCCCAGTAGACTCACAGACTAACATATCCAGGGCTTAGTCCTTCAGTCTGGAATTCTGGAGATCTGATCAAGTTGAGACTTTAATTTTCGGTATGCAAAGATTCAAAGTTTATTTATTATTGATGTATATATGCAGTATACAACAGACAGAATCCCACCCAACCCGATCAAAGAAAAACATCAAACCCCCTCCGCCATGTGCAAATTGCAGCAAAAACACAGAATATAAAAAACACAAAATCAAAAGGCATATTTCAGTTCAGTTCAGCTGAGGGTTCATCATCTGCAGGCTGCTCGATTCAGAGATTGCCCAAAAGTAGTAACAAAAAAGAGCTAAAGATTGAATATAAGCCCTCACACGTCGATGGCAGGTTCAGTGTTCAATAATATAGGGCAGGGTTTCTCAACCAGGGTTCATGATCAAAAATAAACATTGATTTTTGAACTTGGTGCAACACGCGATGCTCGCACTCGCAGTGGTGGGCAGTGACCGAGCAGCCCCGTAGCAACCTGGTTTGAGATCTCACAGCCCAGTGTGACAGTGCTCAGTCAGGCCGTCTTTATTCCCTTCAGTCTATTCTCAGTTTCTCATGCGAGAAAGGGGAGCGTTGTACTGCACGGAGGGGAGGACGGTAGGCCCATGAGGAGCATTTCGGGGGTTTTCCGGCCATTGAATTGACTCATCCAACTTGAGCTGTGGTGTCAGCTTCTCCCACCCGAATTACCTCCCCCACGTCCCCTACACACCACCGCCTGACTTATGGGAGCAAACAGGCTCTACCGGTGTAGAAAATTGGAGGGAAATTTTTATTCTGAAGATGGTTCAGTGTGGTGATTTTTGAAGAGGAGTTGTGAGATGGAAGAGGAGGATTCTAGGCCTGGGCCTATGAACAATTCTGATAAGGTTAATGATGAAGAATTACAATCTCCTGAGTCATTTCACTGCACTACTGCAACAACAAACACAAAAATAAGTAGAAACATTAAGTATTTACAAGACAGTAAATAATTCAAATTAAAATATGGTCACTGTCATCTACAACCAGGTCAGTACTGGACCTCAAGAGAGAGAATTTGTAGAATGTCTAAGGGATGGCTTTTTAGAACAGCTTGTTGTTGAGCTCACTAGGGGATTGGCTGTGCTGGACTGGGTGTTGTGCAATGATCCGGAGGGGATAAGAGAACTTAAGGTTAAGGAACCCTTAGGGAACAGTGATCACAATATGATCAGGTTCACACTGAAATTTGAGAGGGAAAAAATAAAATCCAATGTGTCGGTATTTCAGTGGAATAAAGGAAATTACAATGGCATGAGAGGGGAACTGGTCAAAGTTGACTGGAAAGGGACACTAGCAGGAAGGACAGCAGAGCAGCAACGGCTGGAGTTTCTGCCAACAATGTGGGAAGTGCAAGACAGATATATCCCAAATGAGAAGACATTTTCAAAAGGAAGAAGGATACCACTGTGGCTGACAAGTGAAGTCACAGCAGGGATGTGATGTTGAGGCTCTATAAGGCACTCGTGAGGCCACACTTGGAGTATTGTGTGCAGTATTAGGCTCCTTATTTTAGAACGGATATACAGATGTTGGAGAGGGTTCAGAGAAGATTCATGAGAATGATTCCAGGAATGAAATGATTCCATTGTATGAGGAATCTTGGTTTGGCTGTATTCCCTGGAGTTCAGGAGGAGAGGGGGGATTTCATAGAAACACTCTGAATATTAAAAGGACTGAACAGATTAGATATGGCAAAGTTATTTCCCATGGTAGGGGATTCTAGGACAAGAGGGCATGACTTCAGAATTGAAGGATGTCATTTAGAACTGAGATACGGAGAAATTACTTTCGTCAGAAGGGTGTAAATCTGTGGAATTTGTTGCCACGAATGGCTGTGGAGGCAAAGTCATTGGGTGCATTTAAGGGAGAGATAGATAGGTTCTTGATTAGCCAGGGCATCAAAGGGTATGGGGTGAAGGCAGGGGAGTGGGGATGACTGGAAGAATTGGATCAGCCCACGATTGAATGGTGGAGTGGACTCAATGGGCCAAATGGCCTTCTTCTGCTCCTATATCTTATGGTCTTACAAAACAGTCTTTTCCCTGGGGGGCTCCTGGGCGCCCACGGGCGCAGGAACACCCAGTCTGGATGAGACTAGACCCCAGACCCTCAACACCTCTCGGTAAAAGCGAAGCTAATGCTGTCGGCTGGAGGCCGTGTGTCCGTGCTGCCAGCTCATGCATCTCGGGGGTTGGTCACTGTACAGGCATCTCTGCAGGGTCCCGCGGTGCCCACACCAATGACTGACCGCCATCTACAATCGAAAGACTCAGAACCACAGCCTCCTGTTGCCCCAGAAGAAATCCATCAGCCTCAATGGGTCCTGGAGACAAAAGCAGTGGGCGGGACTAAATTAATCAGCGGGTACCAGATCTTTACAATGAAAGCTACGTATCACTGGAGATCCGAGTTGCCCTGTTCCATTGTGCCTTGTCTGTGGCAATCAACTTACAAATGCAGCAATGGCTCCAGCAAAACTGAAAAGGCACTTAACTACAAATCACAGCTATTGAACATAGAAGAACAAACATAGAATAGTACAGCACATTACAGGCCCTTCGGCCCACAATGTTGTGTCAACCCTCAAACCCTGCCTCCCATATAACTCCCCACCTTTTCCTCCATATACCTGTCTAGTAGTCTCTTAAACTTCACTAGTGTGTCTGCCTCCACCACTGACTCAGGCAGTGCATTCCACGCACCAACCACTCTCTGAGTAAAAAACCTTCCTCTAATATCCCCCTTGAACTTCCCTCCCCTTACCTTAAAGCCATGTCCTCTTGTACGGAGCAGTGGTGCCCTGGGGAAGAGGCGCTGGCAGTCCACTCTGTCTATTCCTCTTAATATCTTGTATACCTCTATCATGTCTCCTCTCATCCTCCTTCTCTCCAAAGAGCCTTAGCTCATTTGACATGTAAAAGGGCTGATGATTTTAAACAACTATTGGAATCTCAAAACAAGCAGACTGAAGCTTTTGAAAATAAAGTCACAGTTAGTAAAAGACTCATGAAGCAAGTTATTTAGTAGCTTTAAGAACAGCTCACTCAAGAATGTTCAAAAAACTGTGTGAAAACTTGGATATCACACCAATCCCCTGCTACAGGCAGAAATCCAGTGGCTTAGCAGAGGAAGGGTTCTCAACAGGGTGTTTGAGCTGAAAGGTGAATTGCAGGAGTACTTTCAGGAAAACAGTAGGCCAGATTTTACTGAGTGCTTTGAAGGTGAAGAGTGTCTGTAGAAACTAGTCTACTGTACTGCCACAAAAAGCAACACAAATTTCAAAACATGTGCAAGCAATGATAAACTGATTCTGATCTGGGTCTCTATTGTGGACTGGGAGTGGGAAGGGGGCAGGGAGAGGGCAATCATGGTTGGGAAAAGGGGAAGGGAGAGGGGAGGGGGTGGGAAGCAACAGAGACATTCTGTAATGATCAATAAACCACGTGTTTGGAATCAAATGACCTTGCCTGGTGTCTCAAATGTCTGCACCCGTGCCCACCTAACCCCAACCCTGGCACTTATCCTTTGCCACCTGTCCCATACCCCTCCCGTAGCACTCCACCCTCGCCATTTTGCCCCTGCCAGTTTTACAAACTGACTCTCCGCTCCACATTGACAAATACAGTCCTGTGTAAAAGACTTGGGCACCCTGGCTATGCACGTGTGCCTGAGACATTTGCACAGAAATGTATATGTCACCTGAGACTCATTTTCTTGTGGGCATTCACAGTAAAGTGAAAGAAGCACAATAGAATCAATGAAAAGCCTCACATGACAGAGACTGAGGCAACAGACTCTGCAAATCCAAGAAGGAAAATAATAATTGAGCAATGAACATTTAGAACTGGAGTTGTAGATCCATAGGTAGTGGAATCAGTTCAGTGTTGGAGTGAGTGAAGTTAGCCCCTCTGGTTCAAGAGCCTGGTGGTCGAGAGGTAATAACTGTTCACAGTCCCCATCCAGCCAAGAGGTGTTAGGGTGGCAGGAGATTTTACTCACTGCCCATTACGCTGTTGGCATTTAGAGCTGCAACAAAGCTCCTCTGTCTCTGCCATCTTCTCTATCTTGCCCTGGATGTGATTCAGGGTTCTCAGATGTCGAAGGATTCTTCATTGCTGTTTCTGTAACAGTTTTGTTTGACCAGTCAGAGTTGTTAATCCTGAGCTGAACCCCCGAACCTGGAGGACCGGTGGACCACTCTTAGTCTGGCCTCTACCCTTTGACCTGTTTGGCATGGGTGACCCTACCATGAGCCAAAGCACAAAGCCCTGATTCCAGCCAACGTGCCTCTCTGGGTCGTTGAGGCATGCAAGCCTCTAAATCCTTTGACAAAGTTGTGGCCCTCTTGGGGGTATTTAAGGCTTAATGCCGGACATAGCTACCGTTAGTGGAGTGATGGGAAGTTTCAAGGGACCAGAAGCATAGCACAGAGGACTGCAGGGTTGAGGGAGATTGAGAGATGGGGAGATCTCTGACAGTGAGGTGAGGTATCGGCAGGTGGGTCAGAGAAGAAAGGGGAGATGGGAGAAAGTGGGCAGACTGGTGCACGGTGAAGCAGGTGGGGCCCGGAAGAGAGCGGGGTTGGACAGGGGACGGGGACCCCAAGGTGGAGGAGGGAGGGCTGTCGCTATAGAGGCTCTCCTCCCCACTAACAAGGATACCACAGCTGTGAAGGCTGTGGTTCAGTCTTGGACGGGCTGAGCCAAGTTTTCCTTGAGTGTTGGCTGAGTGGAATGCAGATTGCTGAGTTTCCCAGACGATTAGTCACCCATCCCAGGGAGTGCAGAAACCCACAGGAGGAAATAACAAGCCAAACTTGAAAGGAGAAATCAAACGACTGGCCCAGCAGGGAGCCGAGTTCTGTTAAATCACTGGGATGAACTGGAGCCGGGGGGGGGGGGGGAGAGAAAAAGCCCAGAAAAAATCTCCAAATGGGACGGAGAAAAGTGGATGCAGACATCGTGTGTGATGGCTGAAAAGATAAAGCCGCCCTCACCCCATGGAGGTAGGAAACACCAGAGTTTACCCATGACAAATGATTCAGCTCATTATTTTTGCATTTACAAGACCGTGCAAAAGCCTCAGACACATACATATGTAATGCCCTGTTTCACATCTTTACTGTTAGGCGGCAGGTCTTTCATTTAGCAGCTCTGTTCTGCTTTCAGCCCGTTTGGGTTATTGTTGACGATAAGGGATGATGTGGAATGTGTGCCAGCCAATCAGCAGGAGGTTTCTCTTGTGAGAGACTATAAGATTGGTCTCAAGCAACACACACAAAATGCTGGAGGAACGCAGCAGGCCAGGCAGTATCTATAGGAAGAAGTACAGTTGACGTTTCAGGCCGAGACCCTTCGTGATGTGCTTGAATTTCCAGCATCTGCAGATTTCCTCGTGTTTGCGTTATAAGGTTGGTCTCGAGAGGAGATGAAGGGAGAAGCGCTGGGGAGAACCAGTTGTAGCATACGATCCGGTGGGAGACGCGTTTGTTCGAGATGGATTGTGAGCGACGTTCGGAAGGTGGTGTGAGCTTTCACGTTGACCGAGGGCCCAGCGCGTGAGTGACGTTCGGAAGGTGGTGTGAGCTTTCACGTTGACCGAGGGCCCAGCGCGTGAGTGACGTTCGGAAGGTGGTGTGAGCTTTCACGTTGACCGAGGGCCCAGCGCGTGAGTGACGTTCGGAAGGTGGTGTGAGCTTTCACGTTGACCGAGGGCCCAGCGCGTGAGTGACATTCGGAAGGTGGTGTGAGCTTTCACGTTGACCGAGGGCCCAGCGCGTGAGTGACGTTCGGAAGGTGGTGTGAGCTTTCACGTTGACCGAGGGCCCAGCGCGTGAGTGACGTTCGGAAGGTGGTGTGAGCTTTCACGTTGACCGAGGGTCCAGCGCGTGAGTGACTGAGAAGTTCAAGATGAGCTCCAACTTGTGCATATTTGACTGTTTAATTAGGATGGGCCCTTTTCTTTCTGTTATTCTTTACTAACCCTTCAGTTAAGATTCACAAATATGATTCCTTCAATCATACGCAGTGTGCTGTCTGTTATTTTGTGGCATTAATTTGTAAGAGTAGCGAATGACACAGCATCCACACAAACTGGGGGTTTGGGGTGGGATTGAGCATGCCTGAATCTCACGAGTTTGGCGGGGTCAGAGCTCGTCTTCCCGAGACTTACGCAGCCAAGGAAACCGGGGGTGGGGTTCAGATATATATAACCAGGGTGCCGAAGACTTTTGCACACAGCACAGTATTTGTCCACGTGGAGCAGAGAGCGAGTTTGTAAATCTGGCAGAAGCAAAGGAAGTTGTGAATGGTGAGTGTGGAGCTCTGTGGGAGGGGTGGGGGGCAGGTAGCAGAGAAGGATTGGCAGGGGTGGTGTTGGCACTGGTGCAGACACACCAAGCCCTGAGACTCCAGGCAAGGTCATTTAATTCCAAACAATTGGTTTATTGATCATTACAGAATGTCTCTCTGGTGCTTCCCACTCCCTCCCCTCTCCCTGCCCCCTTTTCCCAACCATGACTGCCCTCTCCCTGCCCCCTTCCCACTCTCAGTCCACAATAGAGATCCAGATCAGAATCAGGTTTATCATCACTCACATATGTCATGAATTTTTTTCAAGGCAGCCGTCCTGTGCTAAGGTTTTAGGACTCCTAGCTGTACATATTGCCTAAATCTTTTGCACTGTGCTGCATATTATTTCCTTTTTCCACGGTTTCCCATCTTTTACATATTGTTTGCTTGTCAGTCTGGTGTACGTAGTTTTTCAAACGTTAAACTGATTCAAAAGAAGACACCACAGTCTGAAAAGTGGGTCTAACTTTGAATTTTCCTTCAGCAAGACGTGCAATGTGACAACGTATGCATTTCATGTATTTATACAAATAACCCATAATGAATTATTTAAATGAATGAGAATACTTAATTAAACTATATACATATAAAAGATTATTCATACATTATTTATATATTAAAGACACTACACTAACCACCTTCAGAAGGTAGGACTGAGCTACTTTCTACCAGCAGAGCCGTTGCCTCAAGCACTGGGTCTGATGCTGAGCATACGTGTGGAGTTTGCGTGTTCCCTCCGTCACCATGGGCCTTTCCCCTGTGTGCGACATGCTGGTTGGTAGTTTGGCTGATCAGAAATGGGAGATGGGTTGATTGATGGATCTGAGAGCCTGCATAGACTCAACGGGTCGAATGGCCTCCTTCCACGTTGTAAGAAAATGTCGGAAATAGTCAGAACAAACTAGGTATGCGGCCAGGATTTTTGAGTCTTGTGACCCAGCTAATACTCACCCTCAGCTAAAGAACTAAAAAAAGATAGAGAGCGGTTAGCACAACGCTTTCCAGTACTAGAGACCCGGGTTCAATTCCCACCGCTGCTGGTAAGGAGTTTGTACGTTCTCCCTGTGACCGTGTGGGTTTCCTCTGGGTGCTCCGGTTTCCTCCCACAGTCCAAAGACGTACTGGTTGGTTGGTTAATTGGTCATTGTAAATTGTCCTGTGATTAGACCAGGGTTAAACCGGGAACTTGCTGGGCAGCACGACTCAAAGGGCCTATTCCATGTTGCATCTCAATAAATAAAGAAAGACTAGTTTTATTAGTCACATGTACATCACCAACCCTAATCCACGTGCCTTTGGACTGTGGGAGGATACTGTAGGAAACCCGTGCAGTCACAGGGGTCACATACAAACGCCTGGTGGGGATTGAACTGCAATTGTGATTGCTGCCGTGCTGCACCAACCACTACCCTACTAAGCCACTCTTCTGCACTGTGTCTGTCAGATGACTTCTCGGTTACCGGGTCATTGTGTCTGTGGGACAACTGGGGAGCTTTACTACTTCTAGTACAACAGAAACTGTAATTCCAAAGTACCTCAACAGCGTTGAGCCTTGGGATGCTACAAGGAGCCAGTTATCTACTTTCTGTCTGTATTGTATTTTGTGGCACATTTATTCTGGGAAATCTGACACACCTATCACGTGTCCTCTTTTCATTAACTTTAGGAAGGAGGTACAGAAGCCTGAAGACACACACTCAATGATTCAGGAACAGCTTTTTCCCCTCAGCTTTTTCATCGATGTCTGAATGGACGGTGAACCCATGAACACTACCTCACTACTTTTTGCAATACCTATTTAATTTAATTATTTAGTATATATATATATATATTTACTGTAAATCACCGTTTTTCTCTATTATTATGTACTGCTGCTGCAAGGTTAGCAAATGTCACGATATATGCCGGTGATATTAAACCTGATTCTGAGAGGGAGTCAAACTTCATCTGCTTTTGATTTAGTGTGGCCAACAACTAAATTCCTAGGTTAGGGAGGGTGTTTCCTTCTCTTCCAACCAGCATGCAATAGAACCTGCTTCAAAATGTGGGTAACAAGTTGCGTCAAATTTGAGGGCTTGATTAATGAACACAGTCCTTTGATTTCTCAGTGGGAACATATACAGACAGGGCGGAGCTTTGCCTCTCTGACCCAAGGCCGATTTGTTACGGAAAATAAACACAGGGATTAATCCCGTTCTTTGGCTGAGGCCGAGCGCCTCAGTTCGTGTTGCCATCGGTAGTTCCGGGGTCTTCGCCCCAGCAGCTGACATTGAGGAGGTTTGTGTGAGAAGACCCAGTGGAAACGCTTTCTTCTTGAACCTCACAGCTTGAGGGCTGATGCTCTGTTGGAGCAGACATCGACTGTTTGGATGTGGGAAACTGAAAGATGCTTTCAATTTTATTTGTAACTGATCTTGGCTTCAGTTTTGCTGAGGGAGCCAAAATCTGTCCGACCCAGCCTGGAAAATGCTTATCTGAAATCTTAAAAGCCGTGATGTTGCTGAATCGTAATTGGCTGTTTAGTCTCTAAACTGGCGCTGTCTTTGCCAGCTGGAAGTTGCTGCGCTGTGGCCATTTAGCAGGCTTTTACCTGGCCAGCATGTGACCTTCACCCTATGACCTCGTCCACATATGTCAGCAGAAAGGCTAAGCTGTTCAAGATGGTTTCAGTACACCCGTGCAAAGGAGAATGAAATGATTTTACTCCAGATCTGATCTGCAATTAAAAAACGCCAACGACACAGAAGAGTACAGCAAGGGAACAGGCCATTCAGCCCACAATGTTGAGCCAAACAGCTAAAAAGTAAATCAAAATACCTCCAAAAAACGAATCCCTCCTACCTACACCATGTCCATATCCCTCCATCTCCCTCACATCCATCTGCCTATCCAAACGTCTCTTAAAAGCATTTGCCTCTACCACCATACCAGGCATCCACCAGTCTCTGAGTAAAAAACTTACCCTCACAGCCCCCTTGAACTGATCCCCTCTCACCGTCAATGCTTGCCCTCTGGTATTAGACATTTCAACTCTGGGAAACAGATACTCCCTGTCCACTCTGTCTATGCATAATCTTATAAACCTCTACTGGATCTCCCCTCAGCTTCAGAGAAAACAACCCAAATCCAGCTTCATAAACATAAAGAACACAGGAATATAAATGCAACCCTATATAACACAGTGTACAAGTTACTGTTACATATATAAAGTGATGGTCATCCTCACTCATTCCTTACGTGCTGTGTCGTATGATGTGGGCGATCCTAACCATGATTGTTCTTGGCAAATTTTTCCACAGAAGTGGTTTTCCATTGCCTTCTTCTGGGCAGTGTCTTTACAAGATGGGAGACTCCCAGCCATTATCAATACTCTTCAGAGATTGTCTGCCTGGTGTCAGTCGTCACATAACCAGGACCTGTGATCTGCTCCGGCTGCTCAAACGACCACCCACCACCTGCCCCTGATGGGTGGGGGGTGGTTGGGGGAAGGGCCTAAACAGGTGCTACACCTTGCCCCAGGGTGACCTACAGGCTAGTGGTGGGAAGGAGTGCCTTACACCTCCTTTGATAGATTCGTTTCTCCACTCTGCCACCCAATGTGACGCTAGCTGCTGTGTGGGTAGCAGTGGTGGGGTAGTTTAATGAGTGGAGGTGTTGGTCAACCTGATGGCTCAGGAGAAGGTAATGAAGTTCCAGATGGCCCTGACGGTTTTGTAGGTGAATTTCCAGAACCCATTCCCACCCCAGCAGGTCTGGTCATCCTCTGCGCTTGTCATTCTGTTGCCCTTCCAATAAACCCACTCAGGACCTGATTCTTCTGAAACATTACCCAGTTCCAATATTACCTCCATCTGTAAGTGAGCAGTCATGCCTGTAACGGATTTCAAACGGACTTGGCTCACAAGGTCCATCAGCTACCCTTCATTTCTTTTCAAAAGTCAGTTGGAACTCTCGATTCCTCCTTGCACCCTTTCAATAGTTCAGAGGTTCCATTTAATGTCAGAGAATGTGTACAGTTTACAACCTGGACCTCTTACTCTTCACAGACATCCACCAAACAGGAGAAACCCCAAAGAATGAATGACAGAAAAATGTTAGAACCCAAGCCCCCCCTCCCCTGCACAACAGCAGCAAAGCATCACCCCCCCCCACTTATCTCAGCAAGAAGCATCAGCCCCACCACCACCCACCAAGCAAGCAACAGAAAAGCCCCCAAAGAGAGACTGTGACCTGGAGTCCCACAGGATCTCTCCCTCTCTCTCTCCTACATGGTACAGAGAGGTGTTGGCCTTTTCCACAGAGAGGGGAGACCAACAAACAGAAGAACTCACTGATTATGATCTTACTGTCTGCTGTGTCGCTTTCATTCTGTTCTCTAACTTGAGAATCAGCAGCAAACTCTCCCTCACCATCAAGAGAAAGAGGGGGGGGGGGGAGACAGATTACGGCCACAAGGCCGCAGGACCTCACCCTGAAGCTGCGCACATCTTCCAGGCCACGTTCTTGGGATATCGAGCCTGTCGGTGAGCTCTGGGAGTGGGAACCACCGCTGTAGAGTACCGCAGTTTGAGTGCAGCTGCAGATCACGGACTCCGACAGACCCCCATCCACTTCGAAAAGAAACAAAGAGACATTAAAGAGAAGAAACTTAGAAGTTTTGCAGATGAGAAGCCGCCCTCTGGTGACATCTTAACTCTGCCCCACTTACGACAATCACGACTACATCTCCAGACATCCTCCATTGCCCTTAGAGCGCTGTATTTGTCCAATGGTGGACAGTGGTTCCACTCTGTGCTGTGCATTTCTACTCACTAATCTTAACTAATCCATACATCTTCAGAAATGTGTGAGGGAAGGTCAGCATGGAGGCCAGATGGTTAGTGTAATGCTATTACATCATCAGTACCTGGGATAACACCCCACCACAGTCTGTACGACTTCCCTGTGACGGCGTGGGTTTCCTCCGTGGTTTCCTCCCACATGGGTGAAGTTAGTCATTTGGGGGAATGTTACTGGAAACATGGAGACACTTGCGGGCTGCCCTCAGCACCTCCTCAGATTGTATTCATTGTCGACGCAAACGACACATTTCTCACAAAATGCTGGAGGTCAGGCGGCAGCTATGTGTCTCGACCCAAAACGTCAACTCTTTATTCCTCTCCACGGAGGCTGCCTGACCTGCTGAGTTAATAGAACAATAGAACAATACAGCACAGTACAGGCCCTTCGGCCCACAATGTTGTGCTGACCCTCAAACCCTGCCTCCCATATAACCCCCCACCTTAAATTCCTCCATATACCTGTCTAGTAGTCTCTTAAACTTCACTAGTGTGTCTGCCTCCACCACTGACTCAGGCAGTGCATTCCACGCACCAACCACTCTCTGAGTGAAAAACCTTGCTCTAATATCCCCCTTGAACTTCCCTCCCCTGACCTTAAAGCCATGTCCTCTCGTACTGAGTTTCTCCAGCAGTTTACTCTGGATTGCCAGCAACTGCAGAAACTCTTGTGTTTGCGACACCGTGTGTTTCTCGGTTTCGGTGTGCATGTTACAAATGAAGCTAACCTTTTTTTCTTCAGGTTCATTTCCAGCGACTCCTATTAGGCCGAGCGTGGAACTGAACAATGTCATCATCTTCATCCACGTCAGGGCAGTGAGTAAGGTCTGGATCACAATCAGCTTTAGTATCACCTGCATATGGTGTGAAATTCATCAGCCTTGAAGTGGCAGTACAATTCAATACATAATAACAAAAACTGTAAATTACAGTAAGAAGTATATACAAAAAAAGAAAATTATGTCAAGTAAGCAGTGGAAAAAGAGAGGAAAAATACTGATGTAGTGTTCACTGTCCATTCAGAAATCGCTTGGCAGAGGGGAAGAATCATTGAGTGTGTGTCTTCAGGCTTCTGTATCTCCTCCCTGATGGTAGCAATGAGAAGAGGGCATGTTCTGAAAAATGGACGCTGCCTCTCTGAGGCATTGCCTTTTGAAGGTGTCCTTGATGTTGGGGAAGCAAGCATTCATTTTATTTACTTACTTATTGAGATACAGTGCGGAATAGGCCCTTCCAGCCCTTCGAGCTGTGTCGCCCAGCAACCCCTGATTTAACCCTAGCCTAGTCACAGGACAATTTACAAAGATCAATTAATATACCAAACAGTGTCTTTGAACTGTGGGAGGAAACCGGAGCACCCGGAGGAAACCCATGCATTTACAGAGAGAACGTACAAACTCCTTACAGGCAGTGGCGGGAATTGAACCTGGGTCGCCTGTACTGTAAATTGTAGTGCTAACCACTGCGTTATTGCGCTGCCCCTTCGTTTGCTGTAACCCCGAGAAGAAAGATGTGGTGTGACAGCAGCTACAAACTGCTCTCTCTGCCTTCATCAGTCCTGGTGTTGTTCACTCTCTGTGTGTGCTGAGATGATTTTCCATCCCGGAGTCCAGCTGCCCCTCCTATTCCCCACTGTGTCTTCCATCCGTCATAGACGAGTTCCCACTCAGTCGCTCCGCTTTCATGTGGCAAATGCTGTTTATGTCTTTCCAGCAATCAACTGTTTTTAATTAAGTATGTAATTGGCAGATTCCAGCGCGGCAGCCAGCCCTTCTCCTTGGTACAGTACCAAGCCGTATCTCTGATGGTATCAGTGCTCACACCGATCTTGTACGCAGGCAGGTGCTTCATCCACGGCACCGGCTTCATACTTGCCACTTGTTCCCAGATGCCTCTGCCCGGGGCACCTCAGAGTTTGGTGTCAGCCGCATCTCCGTCAAGCCAGGTTCGCACTGGATCAGAACATCGGATTTCCTCCCCAGAGCAAACACCCGCCCTCCACCACCATCATCCATCACCATTACCAGTTCTGGCCTTATAGTCCAGATTATTTAATGATTTGGATTTAAATTCCCCAGCTGCTGCAGCGGAATTTGAAAATGTTTGCGGAACATTACTGCTAACCTCTGGCATCGTGCTGTTTTTGTGTTGGCTCTTCGACAGGCTGCCGACAAGCAGAGCCAGTGCAACCTACACTGAGCGACCTCTCTGTTAAAGAAAGAACCTAATCAGCCACTCACGTGGCAGCAACTCAACACATAAAAGCCTGCAGACGTGGTCAGGAGCTTCGTTCCAGAAATGTGATCCAAGTGACCTTGACCGCGGAATGATTGTTGGTGCCAGACGGGGTGGTTTGAGTATCTCAGAATCTGCTGATCTCCTGGGATTTTCATGCACAACAGTCTCTAGAGTTTACAGGAAGTGTTGCGAGAAACAAAAAGAAGACATCCAGTGAAAACTAATGAGAGGTCAGGGGAGAAAGGGCAGACTGGTTCAAGCTGTCAGGAAGGCGACACTAACCACGGTATGGGGTGTCCTTCTCTGGTGAAGGGGCTTTTCAAGTCCGTTCGAGGGCGCTCTCTCACCTTTGGTAGCGGGCACTCAGCTCTCACCTGTGGCTCCAGGTTGCTGTTTGCATGTGGCAGTGGCCACACCCTGGGACACCGCTTCGACAGGCGGGGTAAACCAGGAGAGGATATTTGGCAGGCCTCATATCCCAGTGAGACAGGGACATGCCTGCCCCAGCACGCAAAGTCGTCTCCGGTGGACCTGGCTAGATGAGATCCAATGGCCAGGAAGTTGGCTCTCTGATGCTCCATGGAGAGCGAGGGGCATGCCAAGGCACAGGGAGGGGGTCTGAAAGAGGAGCAGAGGGATTTGTCGCTGCTACGTGAAAGCAAGCCAAAACCACTCAGAGACTAAGTATGGGGAGGGGCGGTGGGGGTTGGCACTGTATGACGCTTTCTCCACAACTATGAAGTTCTCAATTGAAGAAAGTATGTTCAATCCTTTATTAAAAAACCAACAAAGATGAACAATGGTGTAACGATAAAACTAATGAAACTAAAACACTATAACAAAATAAACAGGTTAGGCATATTCAAATATACTTAAGCCAAGGGTTAAGTGTATTTAAACGATAACACTTCCTGCCCATTGCACCACTTTTAGGGCAACAATGAAGCTCCTCCATCTCTGGGGGTGTTCAGGGCTTCCTTCATCGTGTCAATAGCTTCCTCTCAGTTTTCACTCCTGTCAGTCATGCAAGAGACTCAGGAACACTCAGATGTGAAAGGATCCTTCATTGCTGTTTCCATAACAGTTTCTTTTTAACCATTCAGGGAAGACCAGTGGATCACTCTTAGTCTGGCCTCTACCCTTTGACCTGTTTGGCATGGGTGACCCTACCAAGAGCACAAAGCCCTGACTCCAGCCATCAGAGCTCTCCAGGTCACTGAGGCACGCAAGCCTCCAAACCCTACGACAAAGTTGTGGGTTTTCTTGGAGGATTTAAATAATTAGCATTGGTGTAAGCATACTTAGGTGTTTTGAACCAGCCAACCAGATCACCATGTCTAATCAATACTGGTTCGGCTCCCAGAGGAGTTTATAAACCGGCACTCTGAGGAGACAACATCCTCAGCTGCGCACTGATGATGGTTTCTCAACTGGAGCCGAAACGTTTTGACAAGTTCGGCAAGCAACCAAACTACCAAGTATTTAAGCATATTTAAATGATAAGTATCAGCAATAAGTGACCGTTCCCGGCTCTAACCAGACTGAAACAGGCCCGAGATAAAGCGTGAGTGCGTAATTAACCTGTTCACTTCTACCATGCCCTAACCCACGTGACAAATTACCCATAATAAACATGCAATACAGAATAGCATACAGACAGACCGAGAATGGCTCCGACAGGATTTATTAGACTGGTTCCAGAGATGAGAAATTTTAGTCAACAGGGTGCCAGCATCTCTCATGACACCAGTCCTTCTCCAAACTGCCCTCTCTACACCCTCATCCTTCCACCCATAAGACAAAGGAGTCAGCTTTTGAGGGCTGGAGGACGGTGTGTGCATCGATGAGGGGTGGGAGAGAGGAAGGGGCTTGTTCTGCTGTTGTTGTTTTTTTGCTTGTGGTGTTTTGAGTTGTTCTGCCGAGTGGTGTGGGTGTGCTACAATCCGCTGCAAATGTCCTAGGCACTCATACAGTGTATAGCTCAGGTGCCTGCGACTTTTGCACAGTACTGTAGTAATTTTGTGTATCGCACTGTCTTGTTGTCGCAAAAATAAACAAATTTCATGCCATATGTGAGTGATGATAAACCTGATTCTGATGTGGGTCTGAGAGTGGGAAGGGGGAAGGGAGAGGGGAGGGAGCGGGAAGCACCAGAGAGACATTCTCTAATGATCAATAAACCAATTGTTTGGAATCAAGTGGCCTTGCCTGGTGTCTCAGGGCTGGGTGAGTGTTTACCCACACCACCCCTTCCTTACCCCAGCCCCTAGCACTCCTTCTCTGCCCCCTGTCCTCAACCCCATTCTCCTGCCTTCTCCCTGTAACCTTTTTGATACCCTTAATAATCAAGGACCTATCAACCTCCACTTTCAATATACCCAACGACCCAGCTGTCTGTGGCAATGAATTGAACAGATTCAGCACACTCTGGCTAAAGAAATTCCTCCTCATCTCCGTTCTAAAGGGACGTCCTTGTATTCTGAGGCTGTGCCCTCTGGTCCTGGACTCTCCCACTACTAGAAACATCCTCTCCATGTCCATTCTATCAAGCCCTTGCACCCTCCCCCGCTACCGATCGTTAAGTGCCGCGTCAATGGTTTCTCCATGACCATGATTGTTCTTGGCATATTTTCAACAGAAGTGGTTTGCCGTTGTCTTGTAAAGACACTGCCCAGAAGAAGGCACGGTAGCATAGTGGTTAGCACAACACTTTACAGTTCCAGCAACACGGGTTCAAATCCCACCACCGCTTGTAAGGGGTTTATACATTCTCCCCGTGACCGTGTGGGTTTCCTCCGGGCGCTCTGGTTTCTTCCCAAAGTCTGAAGACGTACCGGTCAATAGGTTAATTGGTCATTGTAAATTGTCCGATGATTAGACTCGGATTAAATCGCCGATTGCTGGTGGTGCGGTTCAAAGGGCCTGTCCCGTGACGCATCTCAGTAAATAAATAATGTGATGGGTGACCCAGCCATTATCAATACTCTTCACAGATTGTCTGCCTGGAGTCAGTGGTCACATGACCAGGACTTGTGATCTGTACCGGCTGCTCATACGACCATCCACCACCTGCTCCCATGGGTTCATGTGACCCTGATCGGGGGCTAAGCAGGTGCGACACCTTGCTCAAGGGTGACCGGCGGGCTAACGGAGGAAAGGAGCGCCTTACGCCTCCTTTGGTAGAGATGTTTCTCCACCCTACCACCCAGGCCCCCTCTACCACCCCTTCCATGATATTTACAGTTGCAGATTGAACTGTTATGTCAATACTGTTTTATCCGTGTTCTTTTGAATTTTCAGATCTGGTGCATTTGCATGTTCTGAACAGACTGTCATGAGCTTAAGGGGGTACAGACAGTTGCATTGATAAACTCTTCTCTTCCTGTAATGTTGAATCAGGTTCGCGGGTTGGACAACTGAGGCAGGAAATGCACTGACTTCAAATAGGTATATTAATCATTTATTTACAGATAGTAAAACTTCGACCAAACTGTCATGTTCCCCAAGTTACAGACACTACAAGCTGAATACTCAATAAACATACGCATATTCAACAAACACACTTAGTTAAAAGTTGGCACAGTGTACACCTTCCCAGTCGTCAATCGCATCCCTATCACCACGTGGGGTTCCTCCCACGGTCCATAGATTAGGTTGAGGTTAGTGAGCTGTGGGCATTCTTGGTTGTCGCCTGAAGCACGTGGGCTGCACGTAGAACATCTTCAGACTGTGTCAGTCATTGGCGCAAACAACGTATCTCACTGTGTGTTTCCGTGTTTCAATGTACCTGTGACAATCTTCAAATAGTCGAAGGCTTTGGAGCATAGCTGATGTTCTGCTGTTTAAGAAAGGCTCTTCGAATAAACCAGAAAATTATAGGCCAGTGAGCCTGGCATCAGTAGTGGGAAGGTTAGTGGAAGGTATTCTAAGGGACCAGGTATATGAGTATTTTGGCTAAACAGTGCCTGATTAATCAGCACGGCTTTATGCATGGTAGGTCATGTCTAACGTTTCTTATAGACTGGTTATTTGAGGAAGTCACCAGGAAAGTGGATGAATGCAAGGCAGGGGATATTGTCCACATGGACCTTACTAGGGCGTTTGACAAGGTCCCGCACGGGACGCTGGTCAAGAAGGTTCAGTCGCTCTGCATTCAGGATGAGGCAGTAATCTGGATTAGACACTGGCTTTGTGGGAGAAGCCGGAGAGTGGTTGTAGATGTGTACCCCTCTGACTGGAGGCCTGTGACTAGTGGAGTGGTGGATGTAATTTCAATTTCAATGTTTAGGAGAACCTTGATGGGTACATGGATAGGAGGATATGGGCCAGGTGCAGGTCGATGGGACTAGGGAGCTTAAATGTTTAGCATGGTGGGCTAAGAGCCTGTTTCTGTGCTGTACTGTGACTCTCTGACTCTAAGGAAACTCCCACCCAGGAGGTTTACAAACTCCCTGTCAACACCATGGCTGCCTCGTTACAGAGGACTTCCTGAAGCCTCTGACTAACATCTGGTCCTGCTTGATGCCAGGGATCTTCCACCAATACCCCACCCTGGTATTATTCCACCAATACCCCACCCTGGTATTATTCCACCAATACCCCACGAGTATTATTGTCTCTCTGACCTCTCACCTCCGTTTGCCTTCACACTGGTCTGAATGAGCTGAGCTCTGCTCATAAACAACCTGAAAATGCAGCAATATTGGCCCCTGTGTGTTTAAATAAATAATTGCTCTGGTCACCTGCCTACAGGAAAGATAGCAATAAGATTGAAAGAGTACAGAGAAAATTTACAAAGATGCTACTGGGGTTTGCGTTATAGGGAGAAGATGGACAGGTAAAGCTCTTCCAACCATTGAGCACATCTACATGAAATATTGTTGCAGGAAAGCAGCATCCATCATCAGAGATCCTCCCCACCCAGGCCGTGCTCTCCTCTCACTGCTGACATCAGGTAGAAGGTACAAGAGTCTCAGGACTCACAACACCAGGTTCAAGAACAGGTACTACCCCTCAACCATCAGACTTTTAAACAAAAGGGAATAACTTCATTCAATGGTACGGTAGCATAGTGGTTAGCACAACACTTTACAGTACCAGTGACCCGGGTTCAATTCCCATCACACGGTAGTGTAGTGGTTAGCACAACACTTTACAGTACCAGTGACCCGGGTTCAATTCCCATCGCACGGTAGTGTAGTGGTTAGCACAACGCTTTACAGTACCGGTGACCCGGGTTCAATTCCCATTCACTGCCTGTAAGGAGTTTGTACGTTCTCCCTGTGCCTACCGTGAGTTTCCTCTGGGTGCTCCGGTTTCCTCCCAGAGTCCAAAGATGTACTGTTGGTATATTAATTGGTCATTGTAAATTGTCCCGTGATTAGGCTAGGGTTAAATCAGGGGTTGCTGGGCAGTGCGACTCGAAGGGCTGGAAAGGCCTATTCCATGTTGTATCTTAATAAATGAATAAACTTCACTCACCCCATCATTGAAATGTTCCCACTACCTGCAGATCACTTTCAAGGGCTCTTCATCTCATGTTCTCAATATTTATTGCTTGTTTATTTATTTATTATTATTTCTTCTTTTCCTATATACAGTTTGTTGTCATCTGCACTCTGGTTGAACATCCTAGGTGGGCGGATTTTTATTGATTCTGTTATGGTTATTATTCAATAAGTTTGTTAAGTACGCCCACAAGAAAATGAGTCACAGAGTTGTATATGGTGTCATATATGTAGTTTGATAATAAATTTACTTTGAACTTTGAATAAGTTTAAGGTCCGAGAAGTCAAAGTAAAATTTATTATCAAACTACAGGACACACGTTGCCAAATTCTACTGAGATTCATTTTATTGTAATCATTTACAGGTAAATAAAGAAATAAAATATAATTTACAAAAAAACTATATATAAACAAAGATTGACAAATAACCAACTTACAAAAGAAGATTAATTGTGCAAACAAAACAATACTGAGAATGTAAGTTGTAAAGAGTTCTCGAGAGTGAGTCTGTGGGTTGTAGAATGTGGTAAACGCAGTATTCCATGGAGCATAGGAGATTGAGGGGAGATTTGATAGAACATTATGAGGGGTAAATGCATGCAGGCTTTTTTCAATGAGGCTACAATTAAAGGTTGTAGGTTAAGGGTAAAAGGTGAAATATTTAGATAGATAGATAGATAGATAGATACTTTATTCATCCCCATGGGGAAATTCAACATTTTTTCCAATGTCCCATACACTTGTTGTAGCAAAAACTCATTACATACAATACTTAACTCAGTAATAATATGATATGCATCTAAATCACTAACTCAAAAAGCATTAATAATAGCTTTAAAAAAAAGTTCTTAAGTCCTGGCAGTTGAATTGTAAAGCCTAATGGCATTGGGGAGTATTGACCTCTTCATCCTGTCTGAGGAGCATTGCATCGACAGTAACCTGTCGCTGAAACTGCTTCTCTGTCTCTGGATGGTGCTATGTAGAGGATGTTCAGGGTTTTCCATAATTGACCGTAGCCTACTCAGCGCCCTTCGCTCAGCTACCGATGTTAAACTCTCCAGTACTTTGCCCACGACAGAGCCCGCCTTCCTTATCAGCTTATTAAGAATCTGAGGGGGAGCTTCTTCACGCAGATTGGACGAGGGTTGAATTGCAACATTTAAAGGAAGATTGGATTGGTACAGTACTCTGCAAAAGTCTTAGACACATATATAGCCAGGGTGCCTAAGACTTTTGCACAGTACTGTATTTGTCAATGTGGAGCCGAGAGCAAGTTTGTAAATCTGGTGGGAGCAAGGGAAGTTGGGAATGGTGAGGGTGGAGCGCCGTGGGAGGGGTGTGGGACAGGGGGCAGAGAGGGAGTGCCGGTGACGGGGTGCAGGTGATGCGAGTGCAGATACACCCAGCCCAGAGACACCGGGCAAGGTCATTCGATTCCTAGCAATTGGTTTCTTGATCATTACAGTATGTGCCTCTGGTGCTTCCCACTCCCTATCCTCTCCCCTTCCCTTTTCCCAAATGTGATTCCCCTCTCCCTGTCCCCTTCCCACTTGTAGTTTAGGTATCAGATTTTGATTACACTATGGGAGATAAATACGCTATGACCCGCACTGGAAGCTGGTCAGTGGCGAGACATTCAGGGTGAGGTGGTAAATAGGATTGATGTTGACTTTGTGGAAGAAGCCGGAGAGTGGTAGTAGAGGGTTGCCTCTCTGACTGAAAGCCTGTGACTAGTGGTGCGCTGCAGGGATCAGTGCTGGGTCCGCTGTTGTTTGTCATCTATACCAATGATCTGAATGATAATGTGGTTAACTGAACCAGCAAATTTGCGGATGACACCAAGATTGAGGGTGTAGTGGACGGTGAGAAAGACTATCATGGCTTGCAGAGGGATCTGCATCAACTGGGAAAATGGGCTGAAAAGTGGCAGATGGAATTTAATGCAAGTGTGAGGTTTTGCACTTTGAGACGACCAACCAGGGTAGGTCTTACACAGTGAGTGGTAGGGCACTGAGGAGTGTGGTAGAACAAAGGGATCTGGGAATACAGTTCCATAACTCGCTGAAAGTGGCTTCACAGGTAACTAGGGTTGCAAAGAAAGCATTGACCTCGTAAATCAATGTACTGCGTACAGGGGACGGGATGTTATGTTGAAGTTGTTTAAGACATTGGTGAGGCCTAATTTGGAATATTGTGTGCAGTTTTGGTCACCTACCTACAGGAAAAATGTAAACAAGGTTGAAAGAGCACAGAGAAAATTTACCAGAATGTTGCCAGGTGTGGAGGACCCGAGTTATAAGGCAAGATTGAATAGGTTAGGGCTGTATTCCTTAGAATGTAGAAGATAGCGAGGAGATTTGATAGACTCTGAGCTAGCACAGCAAACAGCAATGTCTACATAAGTGGCGGTTTTAGCTGGATTCACCAGGAAGTTTTTTTTGATGCACAGATCACTTACCAAGCTATTCTTTTCTATTTCCAGCTTGTGTGTCAGCAGTGAAAAAGGATTATCTGCTCTCTTTCTCTGCAATCCTGACAAGCTCTGCACTTATATTAAGATTAAGATCAATAAAATTAGTGTTATTTGCCACAGCTAGTTGAGTGGTGTCACAACAACAACCTTGCACTCAATGTCAGTAAGACCAAAGAACTGACTGTGGACTTCAGAAAGGGTAAGACAAGGGAAAACACACACCAGTCCTCATCGAGGGATCAGAAGTGGAGTGAGTGAGCGAGCAATTTCAAGTTCCTGGGAGTCAATATCTCTGAGGATCTATCCTGGGCCCAGTGTATCAATACAGCTACAAAGAAGGCACGACAGCAGCTATATTTCATTAGGAGTTTGAGGAGATCTGGTATGTCACCAAAGACATTCGCAAATTTCTACAGATGTACCATGAAGAGCATTCGAACTGGCTGCATCACCATCTGGTATGGGAGGTGGGGGGAGTCTACTGCACAGGATCAAAATCAGCTGCAGAGTTGTAAACTCAGTCAGCTCCATCATGGGCTCTAGACTCCGTAATATCCAGGACATCTTCAAGGAGGATGTCTCAAAAAAGCAGCGTCCATCATTAAGGACCCCCATCACCCAGGTCATGCCTTGTTCTCACTGCTACCTTCAGGAGCCTGAAGACACACACTCAGTGATTCAGGAACAGCTTCTTCCCCTCTGTCAACATATTTCATGACATACGCTGGTGATATTAAACCTGATTCTGATTTTAAAAGATGCAAAAAAAAGATTTTTCAGTGTCTTTGAAAAATAGTTTATAGTTCAGATAAGTTCCTTAGATAAGAAAAGTCAATACATTGCTGCCACAAAGACATCAAATTCACAACATATACCAGTGATATTGAACCTGATTCTGTGCATCAACACTAACAGTAAGAGCACAGTGTGTGCCAATGACCAAGCAATCTAAGGGTGTGCTGGGTACAGCCCACAAGTGCCAACACGCTTCCAACATGGCATGCCCACAACTCACTAACCCTAACCTGCACTGTACTTTGCAAAAGTTATATATATATATATAAATATAGCCAGGATGCCTAAGACTTTTGCACTGTACTGTAGTAATTTCATGTATTGCACTGTACTGCTGCCGCAAAAACAAACACAAATTTCCTGACATATGTGAGTGATGATAAACCTGATTCTGATCTGGGTCTCTATTGTGGACTGAGAGTGGGCAGGGGGCAGAGAGAGGGGAATCATGGTTGGGAAAAGGGGAAGGGAGCGGGAAGCACCAGAGAGACATTCTGTAATGGTCAATAAACCAATTGTTTGGAATAAATTACCTTGCCTGGTATCTCAGGGCTGGGTGTGGCTGCACCTGTGCCAGTCACCTCCCTCCCCTGGCACACCTTCTCTGCCACCTGTCCCACACCCTTCCTGTGGCCCACCACGCTCCACCCTCACCATTCCCAACATCCTTTGCTCCCGCCAGATTTACAAAGTCACTCTCTGCTCCATATTGACAAATACAGCTCTGTGCAAAAGTGTCAGCACCTTAGTGCAAAGACTTTTGCACGCTGCTGTACGTCTTTGGAATGAAGTCCATGCAGTCACGGGGAGAACATACAAACCACAGACAGCAGCAGGAATTGAACCGCAATTGCTGGCACTGTACAGCGTTAAGATGTGCTGACCTCCATGTTGCTCCCTCATAATCCCCTTTCCAATTCTGTATTTCTTACCCCTCTCCGGCTGTCCATCCTAATCCTATTTCTCCTGACCCTGTAACCCTTTCACCCCTGTCCCCTCAAGGTTCAAAGTTCAAAGTGCATTTATTATCACAGTATGCATGCCATATTCAACCTTGAGCTTCACCTTGGTTGTACATGGTGTACTCCCCATGCGTATTTTGATCATGAATGTACCTCTCCCAGCTCATGGGCTGTTGCCCTCTCTGCACTGGGCACTCTTCTCAGCTCTCTCACGCTTGTCTCCATCACAGCCCTGGCCTCTCTCTGTCTCCACACCCCCTCCATTCCGACTCCCCTTCACGTGCCAATCCTCTCTCCAGAACTCTCGGTCTTAACTCAAGTTGTTTCTGAACAATAACCACATCCTGAACTAAAGAGCAAGTTTTGACAGTAACTCACGTGCCTACAGTTATCAGTAATTAGTAGAGGGGAGCCTCCACTTTCTGGAAGCAATTTCAGACGCACTGAAGCGACAGAGGGGATGGGGGTATAGCCCAAAGGTTCAGAGGGCTTTAGGAAGCTTCTTAAAGGAGACGAGAAATCAGGTAGGGATAATGAGAGAGAGAGAGACAGCGAGAGAGAGAGAGAGAGAGAGAGAGAGAGAGAGAGAGAGAGAGAGAGGAGGCAGAGGGAGAGAGAGGAAGTGGCAGAGAGAGAGGGGGGGGGGGGGAGAGAGAGGGAGAGAGAGGGAGAGAGAGGGGGGGTGGGGAATTCTTCAGCTCAGGGCCCCAGCAGCTAAGGTTGGACCAGCACTCTGTGATGCAAAAACGGGGCTGATGAATCGGAGATATGTCAATTGAAGGTGATCACAGAGCAGGGAAGGGCCAATTAGGAAGAGATTTGAAAATCGCCATGAACATTTCAAATGTAACTGCTTGCCAATGAGCAAGCAAACTACTTTTGCAGTTAAATTGTGGTTGTTGCCTTTTATGTTATTTTTCAGTGGAGGGTGTGTTGACTGACCCAGTCTGTCCCTCATGCTGTTGTGGAGAAAAGGTTTAAGCTCACCCTCCAGCTTCCAGAAGGGAAAAAGAAATTCATTTTAATATTCAATGAGGGGGAAAAAAGTCATTTGAATGAAGTATTTTAAATGAATTTGTGTTGTGGTGTTTTTGCATGTTGTTGACAATGTGCCGTGTGGTTAGGGTATGAAGTCTGAAAGGGCTTTATCTTATCGCTCATCGGCCTGTTATCGGCCGCTATCAGTGTGCGGATGCCAAGTCACAACAGACAAGCTGCAGCGCACTCCCACAATTGATGGTGGTTGATAAAGGCTGTGTTCTGGGTAAAGGTAGTTTGTTTGTTTGAACCATGCCCATCAATCTTACACTGACACCACTGCCAGGCCTCGGTGTTTTTATGAGCTGCTGAGTTGAATTTATAAGGTGAACAAAGAGGAGCTCGCCGGAGGGAGAGGAGCATCGACGGGATTGCTTCAGATCTAGGCTGTGTCCAACGACTCACCTGAGTGGGAGGAGCCAAAGGTTTTTGCAAACCTTCTTCGAGTTCATCCACGAAACAGCTCGTATTTCTCTTCCCGTGTCTCTTTGCAGTTGGGGTCCTGTCGGAGCCTGTGATCTACAACTGCAGTTCAGGCTACGGTTCTTCCCGGGCGGTGGGTCTGCGCTCACCGAGTGGGCTGGCGTTTCACGCTCTCCAGCTGTGGCCTGGAGGACCTGTGGTTGACCCGGTTCCTCACCGATGTCGCCGACTCGAGCATCGACCTGTGACCTGTGACCTGTGACCTGTGCGTGGGAGGGGGAGGGGCTCTAACATTTTCTGTCATTCATTCTTTGGGATCTTTTTCTGTTTCATGGGTGCCTGTGAAGAGTAAGAATTTCAGATTATATACTGTATACGTTCTCTGATATTAACGTGAACCATTGATCTGACAGAATGCACCACAGTTGTCACAGTCTTTATAAAAACACAAAATCATTCAGACTCTTCCTCAAACAGAAGCCTCGGATGAACCATGAGATCAGCAATCTGCTGAGGGCCACATCAGTGACATTTTGGTCTGATGACCAAGTAAGACACAAGATTTCCAGAAAGCCATCTCACGTGCAAAGTGGTAATTCCAGACCGAACTTGAATCACTGAAGGATGCTCGACAGCTGTGGCAGGGCTTGAACGCTGTCATCTCCTGCAAGGCTCTGCTTCCAGGTGAGCTTAATGATTTCTGTGCTCACTTTGACCGTCAAAGCCTAGAGGAACCTTCACCAACTTCCACCGCCCCCTGTGACCCTGCGATTTCAGTCTCTGAGGCTAACGTGAGAGCAGGGTGAACCCACAGAAAGCATCTGGTCCGGATGGGGAACCTGGCCAATTACTAAAGGTCTATGCTAATCAATTGGCTGGAGTGTTCACCTCTTGCTTTGGTAATCTGGGGTACCCACCTGCTTCAAGCTGGCTTCAGTTATATCAGTGCCTAAGCTGCCTCAATGACTGTAAGCCAGGAGCTTTTACATCCACCGTGACGAAGTGCTTTCAGAAGTTGGTGATGAAACATATCAACTCCTGCCTGCAAGGCAAATTAGATCTGCTCCTCTTTGCCTAGCAGAACAACAGCACAAAAATAGATGCCATCTCACTAGATATTCACTCGTCCATGGAATATCTGGACAGTAAAGTTGCATAAACAGGATTGCTCTTTATCGACTCGGCATTCAGTACCGTTATACCTCAAAACTAATCAATAAATTTAAAGGCCTTGGCCTCAATAGCTCCTTATGCAATTGGATCCTGG
This sequence comes from Hemitrygon akajei, assembly GCF_048418815.1. Taxonomy (NCBI): domain Eukaryota; kingdom Metazoa; phylum Chordata; class Chondrichthyes; order Myliobatiformes; family Dasyatidae; genus Hemitrygon; species Hemitrygon akajei. Next base: position 127,465,064 of record NC_133130.1, on the reverse strand, counting down.
ATTTCCTCAAATTGCAGACCCCAGTCAGTTTGGATTGGCAACAACATCTCCTCCACAATCTCCACCAGCACAGGTGCACCTCAGGGCTGTGTGCTTAGCCCTGCTCTGCTCGCTTTATTGCTGTTAACTGTCGAAAGACTCTTATTTGGAATAATCATGTCACACCAATGGACTTGGCTTAGATTTGGCAATTGTGCTCGTGAATATGCATGTGTCAGCTAATTATTAATTCATTACGGCGATATTTAACTCCCTTCTTCTCGTTGTAGTGCTTGTCAAGACTTGAGCAAAGCACAGCAACGTTACGCTGCTTGTTTGTATTCGGCCTTGCCCGAGAAAGAGGACTATCGAGTCGACTGACACTGGAGACGGGCGGTATTCGCTTTATATTTAGATAATCTTTTCAGCCATGGTGTTGGCATCCAGTTTTCTATTTGAGAGTTTTAGTTAATGGCCCTATTTGGCCTAGTGGTTATTGTTTTCTTTTCTCTTAAAATACAGTTTGCATTAAAGTCTGTGAACTATTGACCCACTTCAGTATCTCTCTCTCTCTCTCTCTCCACACTAGGGCCATATCTGAACGTATTGACAAATCATGCACGATGTGGCTTCTATGGGCACAACACCCCTCTTCTGTTGTTTTGCAGCAAAAGTACAGCGCAATGCATAGAATTTACCTCAAGTTGCAATAAGAAAGATAAAAACATAAATAAGTAGTGAAAAATTCAAGATTGTTTAATGTCATTTCCATACACAAGTGTAATGGAGATCAAAATAATTGTTACATCTGATACAGCACAAAAATACACAATGAGATGAAGAACACATTAATAAAAAATACAATAAGTACATAAGATAGTTTATATATGTTGATTGATTGTGTGTCCATAAAGTGACAGACAGCAGAGGAGTGACAGACAGGAAATGAGAAAGTAGTGTGGGTTGGGGAGTGGAGGGTGTGTTAGTGGGTGGAGATGTTACTGCTTTTTTGAGTCTGGTGGTCTTGGTGTGGATGCTACGTAGCCTCCTCCCCGATGGGAGTGGGACAAACATTATTTGCACAATGTGGCTTCTCTCTATGTGAATCAGAACCAGGTTTGTTATCACTGACACATGCTGTGAAACTTGCTGTTTTGTGGTCGCACGACAGTGCAAGACATAAAAAAAAAGTTACAATAAGAAATATTCTTTAAATTAAATAAGTAGTGCAGAAAGAGCAGAAAATAGTGAGCGACTGTTCATGGGTTGATGGACAGGAGGAAGCTGGTCCTGAAACATTGAATGTGTACCCTCAGGCTCCTGTCCCTCTTCCCCAAAAGTAGATATGAAAAGCAGGCGAGGGTCCTTCACGAAGGGTGCTGCCTCTTTGAGGCATCGTCTTTAGAAGATATTCTTGATGTTGGGGAGGCTCGTGCCCATGATGGAGCTGGCTGAGCTTACAGCTTTCTGCAGTTCTTTCCGATCCTGTGCGGTGGCCCCTCCATACCAGACAGTGAAGGCTCTCCATCATACATCTGTAGAAATCTGCTGGTCTTTGGTGATACGCAAAATCTCCTCAAATGCTCAATGAAATATAGCCTTCTTCATAATTACATCAGGATAATTAGGGCCCAGGATAGATCTTCAGAGAAGTATTCACCCAGGAACATAGATCTGCTGCACCTTCCACCGCAGACTTCTCAATGACGACTGGTGTGTGTTCCCTCGACGACCCCTTCCCGAAGTCCACAGTTAATTTCATGGTCTCTCTGGTGTTGAGTCAGTTACCAAGCAGACCTACCCAAGAAGGTCGAGAGGGGTATAAAAGTTCAGCTGGGCATCCGGGAAAGTCACGACACAGAGCGAACTCGCAACATGCAAGAGAATTCCTGAACAATTCTGTACACAGACATGTAGACCTTGGTCCTATTTATGAGCCGACGTGGGTAAAATTCCAGACCACAGAGCACGATGTTCGCCACACAACCAATCAGCGATGAGATTTCCTCCCCACGTCCCAAATGAGTTTCCAAAATGATGTCCAATCAGCTGCTTGTTAAGTATATAACTCCCAAGCATTTGGCGGGCACACCACGAACAACAGACCGCTGACGATGTCTCCTTGCATGGTGATGAAATGTTTGTGAGTAAATTGCAGAGATTGGAGAACTGCTCAATCCAACCCGAGCTACTTCCAGTTACTAGGTCAGTCAGCTGAATGGGTGCATGAGTGACACATGGGTTGGATGTGGGCAGGTTTATGTGCTTGAGAGAGTGTGCGGAGCTCACTGTGTGATTACTGACAGTTAGTGGCACTGGGCTAGTGAGAAAGTGATCGCTGCCCTCCTGTACTCGTCAGGCTTGACGACCTGCACCAGAGTGTACGACAGCGTGTGTCTGCACTTGCATTTGTGTGAGTACGACTGCACGTTCAAAGCTCATAGCAAATTTATCAAAGTACAGATACTGTACTGTTCAAATGTCTTAGGCACCCTAGTTATATATACGTGGCTGAGACTTTTGCACAGTACTGTATGATTCCATATACAAACCTGAAATTCATTTTCTTGTGGACATTCGTTGTAAATACAAGAAAAACAACAGAATTGATGGAAAAAAATACACAAGATTGACAAACAACCGATGTGCAAATAGAGAAAAAAATAATAAATAACTATATTCATTAGGAGTCTGAGGAGATTTGGTATGTTAGCAACAACACTAGCCAAATTGTACCTTGGAGAGCTTCTAACTGGCTGCATGGGGTGGGGGTGTGGTTGCAACTATAGAGGATCAAAATACACTGCAGAGAGTTGTAAACTCAGTCAGCTCCATCATCGGCACTAGACTCCATAGTATCCAGGACATCTTCAAGGAGTGATGTCTCATAAAGGCAGCGTCCATCATTAAAGACCCCCATCACCCAGGACCCCATCTTTTCATTCCTACCATCAGGAAGGAGATACAGAAGCCTGAAGACACACTCAATGATTCAGGAACTGAGGGGGTCTCTGCCATTCAATTTCTGAATAGATATTGAACCCATGAACACTACCTCACTACTTTTTAAAATTTCTATTTTTGGACTACTTATTTAATTTAACTATATATAATTGTATACATTAAAATACAATATATTGTCTATATTAATTTAAATATATATAATTGTAATTCAATTTTTTTCTATTATTATGTATAGCATTATACTGCTGCCATAAAGACAACACATTTCATAATGTGCTGGTGATATTGAACCTGATTCTGATGAGCATTAAATATTGGGAATATGAGATGAAGAGCCCTTGAAAGCGAGTCTGTGTGAGTGTTACTGCATGCACCTCTGTGTGTGTGTAAGAGAGAGAGAGAGAGACTGTGTGAGTCGATGGGTCTGGGAGTCTGTGAGCACATGTATCTGTTTACACGCCCGTGTGTGTGTGAGACAGAGAATGAGTCTGTGCACATGTATCTGTTTACACACCTGTGTGTGTGACAGAGAGAGAGAGAATGAATCTGTGAGCACATGTATCTGTTTACACACCCATGTGTGTGACAGAGAGAGAGAGAATGAGTCTGTGCACATGTATCTGTTTACACGCCCGTGTGTGTGAGAGAGAGAGGATGAGTCTGTGAGCACATGTATCTGTTTACACGCCCGTGTGTGTATGACAGAGAGAGAGAATGAGTCTGTGAGCACATGTATATCTGTTTACACACCCATGTGTGTGACAGAGAGAGAGAGAATGAGTCTGTGAGCACATGTATCTGTTTACACGCCCGTGTGTGTGTGACAGAGAGAGAGAGAATGAGTCTGTGAGCACATGTATCTGTTTACACGCCCATGTGTGTGTGACAGAGAGAGAGAATGAGTCTGTGAGCACATGTATCTGTTTACACGCCCATGTGTGTGACAGAGAGAGAGAATGAGTCTGTGAGCACATGTATCTGTTTACATGCCCGTGTGTGTGACAGAGAGAGAGAGAATGAGTCTGTGAGCGCATGTATCTGTTTACACGCCTGTGTGTGTGACAGAGAGAGAGAATGAGTCTGTGCACATGTATATGTTTACACACCCGTGTGTGTGACAGAGAGAGAGTATGAGTCTCTGCACATGTATCTGTTTACACACCCGTGTGTGTGTGACAGAGAGAATGAGTCTGTGCACATGTATCCGATTACACGCCCGTGTGTGTGACAGAGAGAGAGAGAGAATGAGTCTGTGCACATGTATCTGTTTACACTCCCATGTGTGTGACACAAAGAGAGAGAGAATGAGTCTGTGAGCACATGTATCTGTTTACACTCCCATGTGTGTGACACAAAGAGAGAGAGAATGAGTCTGTGCACATGTATCTGTTTACACTCCCATGTGTGTGACACAAAGAGAGAGAGAATGAGTCTGTGCACATGTATCTGTTTACACTCCCATGTGTGTGACACAAAGAGAGAGAGAATGAGTCTGTGAGCACATGTATCTGTTTACACTCCCATGTGTGTGACAGAGAGAGAGAGAATGAGTCTGTGAGCACATGTATCTGTTTACACGCTCGTGTGTGTGTGTGTGTGTGTGTGTGTGCTCACTGGCTGGTTGGTCTCTGTGTTCTGTGTCTCCCTGTGTCTCCAAACTGAGGGAAAGCTCCACACTGCCATCGTGTGGTGATTACTGGCGGCCGCTCATCGTCACTACAAATACCAACAGTAACAGAGGCTCGAAGTTCAAAGTAAATTTGAACTTCAGAAGTGCATATACGTCACCATACGCAAATCCTGAGATTCCTTTTCTTGCAGGCATTTATAGTAAAAAGAAAGAAACACAATAGAATCAATGAAAAACTGTAAACGACAGAGATGGACAAACAACCAGTGTGCAAAAGACAACAAAATATGCAAAAACAAAAATAAAAGAAATAATAATAATAATAAATATTGAGAATATGAGTTGTAGATTCCTTAAAAGTAAATCCATAGGTTGTGGAATCAGTTTGGTGTCGGGATTAGTGAAGTTTGAGAGCCTGGGGTGTTAACCGATCCTGAACCTGGTGGTGTGAGTCCTGAGGCTCCTGTACCTCCTTCCTGATGGTGAGGGGTAATAACTGTTCCTGAACCTGGTGGTGTGAGTCCTGAGGCTCCTGTACCTCCTTCCTGATGGTGAGGGGTAATAACTGTTCCTGAACCTGGTGGTGTGAGTCCTGAGGCTCCTGTACCTCCTCCCTGATGGAGGCAGCGAGGAGTGAGCTTGGCCTGGACGGTGGTGTTTCCATACAAGGTTGTGATGCAACCAGTCAACATACTCTCAACCATACAACTTCAGAAGTTTGTCAAAGTTCTAGGTAACAAGCCGAATCCAAGAAAGTAAAGGCACTGCATGCCTTCTTTGTAATGGCAGCTATGTGCGGGGCCCAGGACAGATCCTGTGAAATGATAACACCGAGGAATTTAAAGCTGCTCACTCTCTCCACCTCTGCTCCCTTGATGAGCACTGATGTCTTATTCGATTATTTGTTCAAGGACACCACTTCAACTGGGACACCACAGAGGTTCCGGCGCAGGCAAACACAAATCAGCCATGAGAATTTTTAGGAACATGGTTCTCTTCTGATAACTCCCTAAACAAACATATCGAAATAGATGCCATCTACGAACCCCCAAGTGCCAAAAATTGAGAGAAACACCAACAACTTCACACTGAGGACGTCACCTTGAAACCTCTGCAAGCTAATCGCCAGGCTCGGCAAACACTGCGACATCAAACGCCTCAGCCCAAGCCACCGTCCCACAGAACTCTGTGTATCTTCATTAAGACATTTTCACTCTTGCGAATAATTATTTTAGAATATAAAGGCCAAAATACCATAGCCATTCCTAGTTCCTCATTGTACCTACATGTTGACTTTCAGTCACAAGGACACTACCTCATCAATCTTCCTTGCACTATTTACTTATTTCTGTAATTTATAGCAGTTGTTATGTATTGCACTGCATCACCGCTTTCAAACAAAGCGAATCTGCTCAGGGACTAATTGCGGGGGTGGGTGGGGTGGGTGGGGGTTGACACTGTATGGTGTAAGTATGGGGGTGGGGTGGGTGGGGTGGGGGGTGACACTGTATGGTGTAAGTATGGGGGTGGGGTGGGTGGGGGTGACACTGTATGGTGTAAGTACGGGAGTGGGGGGTGGGGGTGACACTGTATGGTGTAAGTATGGGGGTGGGGGTGACACTGTATGGTGTAAGTATGGGGGTGGGGGGGTGGGGGTGATACTGTATGGTGTAAGTACGGGGATGGGGTGGGAGGGGGGTGACACTGTATGGTGTAAGTACGGGGATGGGGTGGGTGGGGGTGACACTGTATGGTGTAAGTATGGGGGTGGGGGGGTGGGGGTGATACTGTATGGTGTAAGTATGGGGGTGGGTGGGTGGGTGGGGGTGACACTGTATGGTGTAAGTATGGGGGTGGGGGGGGTGATACTGTATGGTGTAAGTACGGGAGTGGGGGGTGGGGGGGTGGGGGTGATACTGTATGGTGTAAGTATGGGGGTGGGTGGGTGGGTGGGGGTGACACTGTATGGTGTAAGTATGGGGGTGGGGGGGTGGGGGGGTGATACTGTATGGTGTAAGTACGGGGGTGGGGTGGGTGGGGGTTGACACTGTATGGTGTAAGTACGGGAGTGGGTGGGTGGGGGTTGACACTGTATGGTGTAAGTACGGGAGTGGGGGGTGGGGGGTGACACTGTATGGTGTAAGTATGGGGGTGGGGGGGTGATACTGTATGGTGTAAGTACGGGGGTGGGGTGGGTGGGGGTTGACACTGTATGGTGTAAGTACGGGAGTGGGGGGGTGGGGGGTGACACTGTATGGTGCAAGTATGGGGGTGGAGTGGGTGGGGGTGACACTGTATGGTGTAAGTATGGGAGTGGGGGGTGGGGGGTGACACTGTATGGTGTAAGTATGGGGGTGGAGTGGGTGGGGGTGACACAGTATGGTGTAAGTATGGGGGTGACACTGTATGGTGTAAGTACGGGAGTGGGGGGTGGGGCGTGACACTGTATGGTGTAAGTATGGGGGTGGGGGGGTGGGGGTGATACTGTATGGTGTAAGTATGGGGGTGGGGGGGTGGGGGTGATACTGTATGGTGTAAGTATGGGGGTGGGGGTGACACTGTATGGTGTAAGTACGGGGATGGGGGGTGGGAGTGACACTGTATGGTGTATGTATGGGGGTGGGGGTGACACTGTATGGTGTAAGTACGGGGGTGGGGTGGGGGGGTGACACTGTATGGTGTAAGTACGGGGGTGGGTGGTGACACTGTATGGTATAAGTACGGGGGTGGGGTGGGGGGGTGACACTGTATGGTGTAAGTACGGGGGTGGGTGGTGACACTGTATGGTGTAAGTACGGGGGTGGGGTGGGTGGGTGGTGACACTGTATGGTGTAAGTACGGGGGTGGGGTGGGTGGGTGGTGACACTGTATGGTGTAAGTACGGGGGTGGGGTGGGTGGGTGGTGACACTGTATGGTGTAAGTACGGGGGTGGGTGGTGACACTGTATGGTGTAAGTACGGGGGTGGGGTGGGTGGGTGGTGACACTGTATGGTGTAAGTATGGGGGTGGGGGGGTGGGTGGTGACACTGTATGGTGTAAGTACGGGAGTGGGGGGTGGGTGGTGACACTGTATGGTGTAAGTACGGGGGTGGGATGGGTGGGGGGTGACACTGTATGGTGTAAGTACGGGGGTGGGGTGGGTGGGTGGTGACACTGTATGGTGTAAGTACGGGGGTGGGGTGGGTGGGTGGTGACACTGTATGGTGTAAGTATGGGGGTGGGGGGGTGGGTGGTGACACTGTATGGTGTAAGTACGGGAGTGGGGGGTGGGTGGGTGGTGACACTGTATGGTGTAAGTACGGGGGTGGGGTGGGTGGGTGGTGACACTGTATGGTGTAAGTATGGGGGTGGGGGGGTGGGTGGTGACACTGTATGGTGTAAGTACGGGAGTGGGGGGTGGGTGGTGACACTGTATGGTGTAAGTACGGGGGTGGGATGGGTGGGGGGTGACACTGTATGGTGTAAGTACGGGGGTGGGGTGGGTGGGTGGTGACACTGTATGGTGTAAGTATGGGGGTGGGGGGGTGGGTGGTGACACTGTATGGTGTAAGTACGGGAGTGGGGGGTGGGTGGTGACACTGTATGGTGTAAGTACGGGGGTGGGATGGGTGGGGGGAGACACTGTATGGTGTAAGTATGGGGGTGGGGGGGTGGGTGGTGACACTGTATGGTGTAAGTACGGGGGTGGGATGGGTGGGGGTGACACTGTATGGTGTAAGTACGGGAGTGGGGGTTGGGGTGACACTGTATGGTGTAAGTACGGGAGTGGGGGTTGGGGGGTGGGGGGGTGACACTGTATGGTGTAAGTACGGGAGTGGGGGTTGGGGTGACACTGTATGGTGTAAGTACGGGAGTGGGGGTTGGGGTGACACTGTATGGTGTAAGTACGGGGGTGGGGGTGACACTGTATGGTGTAAGTACGGGAGTGGGGGGTTGGGGGGTGGGGGGGTGACACTGTATGGTGTAAGTACGGGAGTGGGGGTTGGGGTGACACTGTATGGTGTAAGTACGGGAGTGGGGGTTGGGGTGACACTGTATGGTGTAAGTATGGGGGTGGGGGTGACACTGTATGGTGTAAGTACGGGAGTGGGGGGTGGGGGGTGACACTGTATGGTGTAAGTATGGGGGTGGGGGGGTGGGGGTGATACTGTATGGTGTAAGTATGGGGGTGGGTGGGTGGGTGGGGGTGACACTGTATGGTGTAAGTATGGGGGTGGGGGGGTGACACTGTATGGTGTAAGTACGGGAGTGGGGGGTTGGGGGGTGGGGGGGTGACACTGTATGGTGTAAGTACGGGAGTGGGGGTTGGGGTGACACTGTATGGTGTAAGTACGGGAGTGGGGGTTGGGGTGACACTGTATGGTGTAAGTATGGGGGTGGGGGTGACACTGTATGGTGTAAGTACGGGAGTGGGGGGTGGGGGGTGACACTGTATGGTGTAAGTATGGGGGTGGGGGGGTGGGGGTGATACTGTATGGTGTAAGTATGGGGGTGGGTGGGTGGGTGGGGGTGACACTGTATGGTGTAAGTATGGGGGTGGGGGGGTGATACTGTATGGTGTAAGTACGGGAGTGGGGGGTGGGGGGGTGGGGGTGATACTGTATGGTGTAAGTATGGGGGTGGGTGGGTGGGTGGGGGTGACACTGTATGGTGTAAGTATGGGGGTGGGGGGGTGATACTGTATGGTGTAAGTACGGGGGTGGGGTGGGTGGGGGTTGACACTGTATGGTGTAAGTACGGGAGTGGGTGGGTGGGGGTTGACACTGTATGGTGTAAGTACGGGAGTGGGGGGTGGGGGGTGACACTGTATGGTGTAAGTATGGGGGTGGGGGGGTGATACTGTATGGTGTAAGTACGGGGGTGGGGTGGGTGGGGGTTGACACTGTATGGTGTAAGTACGGGAGTGGGGGGTGGGGGGTGACACTGTATGGTGCAAGTATGGGGGTGGAGTGGGTGGGGGTGACACTGTATGGTGTAAGTATGGGAGTGGGGGGTGGGGGGTGACACTGTATGGTGTAAGTATGGGGGTGGAGTGGGTGGGGGGTGACACTGTATGGTGTAAGTATGGGGGTGGGTGGGGTGGGGGGGTGACACTGTATGGTGTAAGTACGGGAGTGGGGGGTGGGGCGTGACACTGTATGGTGTAAGTATGGGGGTGGGGGGGTGGGGGTGATACTGTATGGTGTAAGTATGGGGGTGGGGGGGTGGGGGTGATACTGTATGGTGTAAGTATGGGGGTGGGGGTGACACTGTATGGTGTAAGTACGGGGATGGGGGGTGGGAGTGACACTGTATGGTGTATGTATGGGGGTGGGGGTGACACTGTATGGTGTAAGTACGGGGGTGGGGTGGGGGGGGTGACACTGTATGGTGTAAGTACGGGGGTGGGTGGTGACACTGTATGGTATAAGTACGGGGGTGGGGTGGGGGGGGTGACACTGTATGGTGTAAGTACGGGGGTGGGTGGTGACACTGTATGGTGTAAGTACGGGGGTGGGGTGGGTGGGTGGTGACACTGTATGGTGTAAGTACGGGGGTGGGGTGGGTGGGTGGTGACACTGTATGGTGTAAGTACGGGGGTGGGTGGTGACACTGTATGGTGTAAGTACGGGGGTGGGGTGGGTGGGTGGTGACACTGTATGGTGTAAGTATGGGGGTGGGAGGGTGGGTGGTGACACTGTATGGTGTAAGTACGGGAGTGGGGGGTGGGTGGTGACACTGTATGGTGTAAGTACGGGGGTGGGATGGGTGGGGGTGATACTGTATGGTGTAAGTACGGGAGTGGGGGGTGGGGGGTGACACTGTATGGTGTAAGTACGGGGGTGGGTGGTGACACTGTATGGTGTAAGTACGGGGGTGGGGTGGGTGGGTGGTGACACTGTATGGTGTAAGTACGGGGGTGGGGTGGGTGGGTGGTGACACTGTATGGTGTAAGTACGGGGGTGGGGTGGGTGGGTGGTGACACTGTATGGTGTAAGTACGGGGGTGGGTGGTGACACTGTATGGTGTAAGTACGGGGGTGGGGTGGGTGGGTGGTGACACTGTATGGTGTAAGTATGGGGGTGGGGGGGTGGGTGGTGACACTGTATGGTGTAAGTACGGGAGTGGGGGGTGGGTGGTGACACTGTATGGTGTAAGTACGGGGGTGGGATGGGTGGGGGTGATACTGTATGGTGTAAGTACGGGAGTGGGGGGTGGGGGTGATACTGTATGGTGTAAGTACGGGGGTGGGGTGGGTGGGTGGTGACACTGTATGGTGTAAGTATGGGGGTGGGGGGGTGGGTGGTGACACTGTATGGTGTAAGTACGGGGGTGGGGTGGGTGGGTGGTGACACTGTATGGTGTAAGTACGGGGGTGGGGTGGGTGGGTGGTGACACTGTATGGTGTAAGTATGGGGGTGGGGGGGTGGGTGGTGACACTGTATGGTGTAAGTACGGGAGTGGGGGGTGGGTGGGTGGTGACACTGTATGGTGTAAGTACGGGGGTGGGGTGGGTGGGTGGTGACACTGTATGGTGTAAGTATGGGGGTGGGGGGGTGGGTGGTGACACTGTATGGTGTAAGTACGGGAGTGGGGGGTGGGTGGTGACACTGTATGGTGTAAGTACGGGGGTGGGATGGGTGGGGGGTGACACTGTATGGTGTAAGTACGGGGGTGGGGTGGGTGGGTGGTGACACTGTATGGTGTAAGTATGGGGGTGGGGGGGTGGGTGGTGACACTGTATGGTGTAAGTACGGGAGTGGGGGGTGGGTGGTGACACTGTATGGTGTAAGTACGGGGGTGGGATGGGTGGGGGGAGACACTGTATGGTGTAAGTACGGGGGTGGGGTGGGTGGGTGGTGACACTGTATGGTGTAAGTATGGGGGGTGGGGGGGTGGGTGGTGACACTGTATGGTGTAAGTACGGGGGTGGGATGGGTGGGGGTGACACTGTATGGTGTAAGTACGGGAGTGGGGGTTGGGGTGACACTGTATGGTGTAAGTACGGGAGTGGGGGTTGGGGGGTGGGGGGGTGACACTGTATGGTGTAAGTACGGGAGTGGGGGTTGGGGTGACACTGTATGGTGTAAGTACGGGAGTGGGGGTTGGGGTGACACTGTATGGTGTAAGTACGGGGGTGGGGGTGACACTGTATGGTGTAAGTACGGGAGTGGGGGGTTGGGGGGTGGGGGGGGTGACACTGTATGGTGTAAGTACGGGAGTGGGGGGTTGGGGTGACACTGTATGGTGTAAGTACGGGAGTGGGGGTTGGGGTGACACTGTATGGTGTAAGTATGGGGGTGGGGGTGACACTGTATGGTGTAAGTACGGGAGTGGGGGGTGGGGGGTGACACTGTATGGTGTAAGTACGGGGGTGGGGGGTGACACTGTATGGTGTAAGTACGGGAGTGGGGGGTGGGGGGTGACACTGTATGGTGTAAGTATGGGGGTGGGGGGTGACACTGTATGGTGTAAGTACGGGAGTGGGGGGTGGGGGGGTGGGGGTGACACTGTATGGTGTAAGTACGGGAGTGGGGTGGGTAGGGGTGACACTGTCTGGTGTAAGTACGGGGGTGGGGTGGGGGGGGGTGACACTGTATGGTGTAAGTACGGGAGTGGGGGGTGGGGGTGACACTGTATGGTGTAAGTATGGGGGTGGGGGGGTGGGGGTGATACTGTATGGTGTAAGTATGGGGGTGGGTGGGTGGGGGTGATGCTGTCTGGTGTAAGTACGGGAGGTGGGGTGGGTAGGGGTGACACTGTATGGTGTAAGTACGGGAGTGGGGGGTGGGGGGTGACACTGTATGGTGTAAGTATGGGGGTGGGGGGGGTGGGGGGGTGATACTGTATGGTGTAAGTATGGGGGTGGGTGGGTGGGGTTGATACTGTATGGTGTAAGTACGGGAGTGGGGTGGGTGGGGGTGACACTGTATGGTGTAAGTATGGGGGTGGGGTGGGGGGGGGGGGTGACACTGTATGGTGTAAGTACGGGGGTGGGGGTGACACTGTATGGTGTAAGTATGGGGGTGGGTGGGTGGGGGTGACACTGTATGGTGTAAGTATGGGGGTGGGTGGGTGGGGGGTGACACTGTATGGTGTAAGTATGGGGGTGGGGGGGTGATACTGTATGGTGTAAGTACGGGAGTGGGGGGTGGGGGGGTGGGGGGTGATACTGTATGGTGTAAGTATGGGGGGTGGGGGGTGACACTGTATGGTGTAAGTACGGGAGTGGGGGTTGGGGGGGTGATACTGTATGGTGTAAGTACGGGGGTGGGGTGGGTGGGGGTTGACACTGTATGGTGTAAGTACGGGAGTGGGGGGGGTGGGGGGTGACATTGTATGGTGCAAGTATGGGGGTGGAGTGGGTGGGGGTGACACTGTATGGTGTAAGTATGGGAGTGGGGGGTGGGGGGGTGACACTGTATGGTGTAAGTATGGGGGTGGAGTGGGGTGGGGGTGACACTGTATGGTGTAAGTACGGGGGTGGGGTGGGTGGGTGGTGACACTGTATGGTTAAGTACGGGGGTGGGGTGGGTGGGGGTTGACACTGTATGGTGTAAGTACGGGAGTGGGGGGTGGGGTGGTGACATTGTATGGTGCAAGTATGGGGGTGGAGTGGGTGGGGGGTGACACTGTATGGTGTAAGTATGGGAGTGGGGGGTGGGGGGTGACACTGTATGGGTGGTAAGTATGGGGGTGGAGTGGGTGGGGGTGACACTGTATGGTGTAAGTATGGGGGTGGGGTGGGTGGGTGGTGACACTGTATGGTGTAAGTACGGGGGTGGGGTGGGTGGGGGTTGACACTGTATGGTGTAAGTACGGGAGTGGGGGGTGGGGGGGTGACATTGTATGGTGCAAGTATGGGGGGGTGGAGTGGGTGGGGGTGACACTGTATGGTGTAAGTATGGGAGTGGGGGGTGGGGGGTGACACTGTATGGTGTAAGTATGGGGGTGACACTGTATGGTGTAAGTACGGGAGTGGGGGGTGGGGCGTGACACTGTATGGTGTAAGTATGGGGGTGGGGGGGTGGGGGGGGTGATACTGTATGGTGTAAGTATGGGGGTGGGGGGGTGGGGGTGATACTGTATGGTGTAAGTATGGGGGGTGGGGGTGACACTGTATGGTGTAAGTACGGGGATGGGGGTGGGGGGTGGGTGACACTGTATGGTGTAAGTACGGGGGTGGGTGGTGACACTGTATGGTATAAGTACGGGGGTGGGGGTGGGGGGGTGACACTGTATGGTTGTAAGTACGGGGGTGGGTGGTGACCACTGTATGGTGTAAGTACGGGGGTGGGGGTGGGTGGGTGGTGACACTGTATGGTGTAAGTATGGGGGGTGGGGGGGGTGGGGTGGTGACACTGTATGGTGTAAGTACGGGAGTGGGGGGTGGGGTGGTGACACTGTATGGTGTAAGTACGGGGGTGGGATGGGTGGGGGGTGACACTGTATGGTGTAAGTACGGGGGTGGGGTGGGTGGGGTGGTGACACTGTATGGTGTAAGTATGGGGGTGGGGGGGGTGGGTGGGTGACACTGTATGGTGTAAGTACGGGAGTGGGGGGGTGGGTGGGTGGTGACACTGTATGGTGTAAGTACGGGGGTGGGTGGGTGGGTGGTGACACTGTATGGTGTAAGTATGGGGTGGGGGGGGGTGGGTGGTGACACTGTATGGTGTAAGTACGGGAGTGGGGGGGTGGGGTGGTGACACTGTATGGTGTAAGTACGGGGGTGGGATGGGTGGGGGGTGACACTGTATGGTGTAAGTACGGGGATGGGGTGGGTGGGTGGTGACACTGTATGGTGTAAGTATGGGGGTGGGGGGGTGGGTGGTGACACTGTATGGTGTAAGTACGGGGTGGGTGGGTGGGGCGTGACACTGTATGGGTGTAAGTATGGGGGTGGGGGGGTGGGGGTGATACTGTATGGTGTAAGTATGGGGGTGGGGGGTGGGGGTGATACTGTATGGTGTAAGTATGGGGGTGGGGGTGACACTGTATGGTGTAAGTACGGGGATGGGGTGGGGGGGGGTGACACTGTATGGTGTAAGTACGGGGGTGGGTGGTGACACTGTATGGTATAAGTACGGGGGTGGGGTGGGGGGGGTGACACTGTATGGTGTAAGTACGGGGGTGGTGGTGACACTGTATGGTGTAAGTACGGGGGGGTGGGGTGGGTGGGTGGTGACACTGTATGGTGTAAGTACGGGAGTGGGGGGTGGGGTGGTGACACTGTATGGTGTAAGTACGGGGTTGGGATGGGTGGGGGGTGACACTGTATGGTGTAAGTATGGGGGTGGGGGGGTGGGGGGGTGACACTGTATGGTGTAAGTATGGGGGTGGGGGGGTGGGGGGTGACACTGTATGGTGTAAGTATGGGGGTGGGGGGGTGGGGGTGACACTGTATGGTGTAAGTATGGGGGTGGGGGGTGGGGGGTGACACTGTATGGTGTAAGTACGGGAGTGGGGGTGGGTGGTGACACTGTATGGTGTAAGTACGGGGGTGGGGTGGGTGGGTGGTGACACTGTATGGTGTAAGTATGGGGGTGGGGGGGGGTGGGTGGTGACACTGTATGGTGTAAGTACGGGAGTGGGGGGTTGGGGGTGTGGGGGGGTGACACTGTATGGTGTAAGTACGGGAGTGGGGGGGTGGGGTGGTGACACTGTATGGTGTAAGTACGGGAGTGGGGGGTTGGGGGGTGGGGGGGTGACACTGTATGGTGTAAGTACGGGAGTGGGGGTTGGGGGTGACACTGTATGGTGTAAGTACGGGAGTGGGGGTGGGGACGGGAGTGGGGTTGGGGTGACACTGTATGGTGTAAGTACGGGAGTGGGGGTGGGGGGTGACACTGTATGGTGTAAGTACGGGGTGGGATGGGTGGGGGTTGACACTGTATGGTGTAAGTACGGGAGTGGGGGGTGGGGGGGGGTGACACTGTATGGTGTAAGTATGGGGGTGGGGTGGTGACACTGTATGGTGTAAGTACGGGAGTGGGGTGGGGTGGAGGGGTGGGGGGGTGACACTGTATGGTGTAAGTACGGGAGTGGGGGGTGACACTGTATGGTGTAAGTACGGAGTGGGTTGGGTGGGGGGTGGGGGTGACACTGTTATGGTGTAAGTACGGGGAGTGGGGTGGGTAGGGGTGACACTGTCTGGTGTAAGTACGGGGGTGGGGTGGGGGGGGGTGACACTGTATGGTGTAAGTACGGGAGTTGGGGGTGGGGGGTGACACTGTATGGTGTAAGTATGGGGGTGGGGGGGGTGGGGGTGATACTGTATGGTGTAAGTATGGGGGGTGGGTGGGTGGGGGTGATACTGTCTGGTGTAAGTACGGGGAGGTGGGGTGGGTAGGGGTGACACTGTATGGTGTAAGTACGGGAGTGGTGGGGGGTGGGGGTGACACTGTATGGTGTAAGTAGGGGTGGGGGTGGGGGGGTGGGGGTGATACTGTATGGTGTAAGTATGGGGGTGGGTGGGGTGGGGGTTGATACTGTATGGTGTAAGTACGGGGAGTGGGCTGTGGGTGGGGGGTTGACACTGTATGGTGTAAGTATGGGGGACGTTGGGGTGGGTTGGGGGTGGTGACACTGTATGGTGTAAGTAAGGGGGTGGGGGGGGGGTGACACTGTATGGTGTAAGTATGGGGGTGGGTGGGTGGGGGTGACACTGTATGGTGTAAGTATGGGGAGTGGGGGGGTGGGGGTGACACTGTATGGTGTAAGTATGGGGGTGGTGACGGTTGAGGTGGGGTGGGGGTGACACTGTATGGTGTAAGTATGGGGGTGGGTGGGTGGGGGTGATACTGTATGGTGTAAGTACGGGAGGTGGGGTGGGTGGGGGGTGACACTGTATGGTGTAAGTATGGGGGTGGGGTTGGGGGGTGGGGGTGACACTGTATGGTGTAAGTACGGGGGTGGGGGGTGACACTGTATGGTGTAAGTATGGGGGTGGGTGGGGTGGGGGTGACACTGTATGGTGTATGTATGGGGGTGGGTGGGTGGGGGTGACACTGTATGGTGTAAGTATGGGGGGTGGGTGGGTTGGGGGGGGTGACACTGTATGGTGTAAGTATGGGGGTGGGGGGGTGGGGGTGACACTGTATGGTGTAAGTATGGGGGTGGGGGGTGGGGGGTGACTACTGTATGGTGTATGTAGGGTGGGGTGGGTGGGGGGGTGACACTGTATGGTGTAAGTATGGGGGTGGGGGTGACACTGTATGGTGTAAGTATGGGGGTGGGGTGAGGTTGGGGAGGGTGACACTGTATGGTGTAAGTAAGGGGAGGTGGGGGTTGGGGGGTGACACTGTATGGTGTAAGTACGGGAGTGGGGGGGTGGGGGGTGACACTGTATGGTGTAAGTATGGGGTGGGGGGTGGGTGGGGGTGACACTGTTATGGTGTAAGTACGGGAGTGGGGGTGTGGGGGTGACACTGTATGGTGTAAGTATGGGGGTGCCCTGTATGGTGTAGTAGGGGAGTGGGGGGTGGGGGGTGACACTGTATGGTGTAAGTACGGGAGGTGGGGGTTGGGGGGTGACACTGTATGGTGTAAGTATGGGGGGTGACACTGTATGGTGTAAGTAGGGGAGTGGGGGGTGGGTGGGGGGTGACACTGTATGGTGTAAGTACGGGAGTGGGGGGTGGGGGGTGACACTGTATGGTGTAAGTATGGGGGTGGGTGGGTGGGTGGGGGTGACACTGTATGTGTTGTAAGTACGGGAGTGGGGGTTGGGGGGGTGACACTGTATGGTGTAAGTATGGGGGTGGGTGGGTGGGTGGGGGTGACACTGTATGGTGTATGTATGGGGGTGGGGTGGGTGGGGGTGACACTGTATGGTGTATGTATGGGGGTGGGTGTGGGTGGGGCGTTGACACTGTATGGTGTAAGTATGGGGGTGGGGTGGGGTGGGGGTGACACTGTATGGTGTAAGTATGGGGGTGGGGTGGGTGGGGGTGACACTGTATGGTGTATGTATGGGGGTGGGTGGGGTGGGGCGTGACCACTGTATGGTGTAAGTATGGGGGTGGGGTGGGTGGGT